>NC_135505.1:13703627-14303627 GCF_052857255.1 Amblyomma americanum | reverse complement strand
AACCAGCGCCAAGTGGCTACGGAACTCACACTCCAGTTGCTCAGCGATGAGGAGCCTTCAGACTGCGACGTCTGTGAAAAGGTACAAACGAGTGAGATAGTGTTTAAGCATGTGTTTTGGTGCAGCAAAAATATTCTCCTCAAAAATATGTGCCGACGATTAAAATGACAAGGTGTCTGACCCGGACAACAAGACTAAGAAGCGGAAGCTGCAAGCTCTGACAAATAAATGAATAAAACATATATAAGCATGTTGCGAACACCTGGCTCTCTCTTGTGTTTTTCTGACCGATTTTAGAGAGAATATTGCACGCGTAGCCGAAACAAAGAAGAAAAGAAGTCAGCTGAGCGCACAATTATACGGATTGTACTGAAGCGCTCCTTGCGCCGGACGGCGGCCCCACCCGGCCTACGACACGCAGGCAGCCCCCGGCCTTGAGCCAGTCTAGGTGGCGTTGGCACTTTCCCTCCTTTCTCTCCCACCTCCCCCCACCCCCTTCCCACAGCGCAGCGACCATCCCCTCAGAAGAGAGAGATAAATGCACGCGAGTCGTCCCCCTTTCCACTCCCATCAAGACGCACAACTCGCGCATGTACCTGGTGCTACCCATGTTCGCCGGCTGTCGGCAGCAGTGCTTCGCGAAGAGCGGAGGATATGTGCTCCCGCGAGCCATTTAATATTGAACGACACTGCACATCCTGCGTTCATGCTCCTTCTCGCGACGCAGTTTTTCATCGCGCTCTACGCTGCAGTCTCGGGCACGTTTGCAGCAATCATTCGCGCATTTCTGCTGTCCTGGGCGAACGCCAAGGTGGGCAGCTAGAAAACATTATTCTCCTCTTTTGTTTCTTTCTTTTGCTCGCAGCGATTACTCTGCCAGGGGCGCTACGCGGGTTTAACACATTTTACTAGAACGTGGCAATATCCACCCAGATGTCGATACAGGCACAGTCACTTCCCCAGAGGCCCTAGGGTTTAGAGATAACAAAGGTAACGTGAATATCCCAATCTGCGTTAGACGTTAGGAAAAAGCGATTGGAAGATGTTTGGTTCGAAAGCAGGGCTGCGACGTAAGGATACAAGTTCAACATTAAGAATTGGTCAGAACACAAATGTCAACAAAAATTTTATAAAGAGAAAAGGGGCAAGTGTATAGATTATAACCGTTGATTTTGACCGATTTGCTTAGAGAAATATAAAGGAAAAGGTATACCGAGCATGGTGTCACCTGCCGCCATCCCGTTTCAAAGGGGGCGTTCCTAACATCGAACCATTCAGTCCACAACTTTGGCCATACAGTGGGCATTAGAAGCAAGACTTTTGACGAGATAGTTAACTCATGAGCTTTAAAGTAAGTATGCGCTTAAGTGACGTAGACTAATAAAGCACAAAGAAAAGCGCCTCTAATCAGTCCTCTCAGGCCAGTTCACATCTCTTCGGTGAACTAAAGAATGATCAGCACTCTTCAGTCCACGTCGTGTCGTATGGCGTTGCCTTCTGGGCGGTCCTCATTGTTAAAGGACGTCTTACCAACAACCCCTGAAATGAACCTTAATAGTCAGCTAACCTCCGATATTTGGAGCAGTCGGTGCGTCGGATTTTCGTACACGCGGGCGGCTGGGATGTTCAAAGAGTTGTGGCTGCCGGCGCCACCTGTGTGGGCGAGGGCCATGGCCAGGCGGACAGCAGAGGCTATACAACGCGGTCGCTGTCAACATACCACAATCCTTGCAACGATGGGGACGCGCACACTCTGTGAAAGGAAAGTTTCAGCAAATACTTTCGAAGAAGCAAACATTTCTTCCGTATTCAGCTCCTCTCGAGAGTCCAACGCATTTCCGCTGAAACCTAAGCGTGTCGTACGAGTAACGTGCCCTCTGGAGGCGCACGATCTCACAACTGAAAGGTAACTGAATGTTAGTGTGGAATGGAATCGTACAGTGGCGCCGTCCTTCGGGAGCCGGACGCGTTAACTGGTTACAGCAGCTGAAATGGGCTATGGAACCTTCGCAAAGTCTAACAAGTCAACATCTCTTGAGAAAAAGTGGTCATTTCTCAGAAAATATCATCTTTTCGTTTGTTTTTCATGTTCCATGCTTCTTAGGTGGATACACATGAACCTTTTGAATCAACCAGTCGTTATAGATAGTTGCGCTACGTGCTGTCGGTGTCTTTACTTTCTGTCCCTTCGTTGTGCATCTCAGCAGCGCAGTGTTCACCTGAATCTGAAACGTAGCCAATAAAGCACCGCTGATTCCTTGCTAATTATTTATAACTGCCTTGTGTTCGTCTTTCTTGACCCTATGTTCACGCTTTTTAAGCCCTCTTTCTTTTCAATTGTATAGCGTGCGCTAACAAGACGAGCACAGGAAACTTGGAGAAGACGGCATTGCTCCTTATTGTCAGCCTTTCAGGCCTAAGAAAACAGGTCTTGCAGGACTAAGTAAGTGAGACATCTCCGTCCTTTTATGTAGCGCCTCTTTCTCACAAAATGAAAATTGGTTTTAAGAAAAAGAAATGGCACAGTAACTGTCTTACAGGAGCCCCGGAATAATTGCGTCCACCTGCGGAAATTTAATGTGTGCTGACAAAGCACAGCACACGGGTGCCGTTTGCTTTTCGCCTCCAGCGAAACGCGACCACAATGCGGCCGATCAAACAGCCGTGATCGCGTTCCTCTCGGGGTTTCTCTGGTTTTCACGTAATCGCTGCACAGGGGACGGCTTGGGCTGCTCTCAGAGTCTTCGCCGTTCAGACGTGGCAGACGGCTGGTCGCTTCCTGTCGAAGGTGGAGCCACTCTCCATGACCTACACCGTCGACAGATGTGCCGCTAATTCAACGTTCGACGAGACGGCGTCACAGGCAAACTTCAGCCGGTGAGGCGTCTTCCTTGCACAGCAGCCGGACTCTGTTTTAACGTCCTACCTGAAGACCACTAACAACTCTGTTAAGTTAAGAAAGGCTTGGGCGGACATTTGTACTTGCGCTAATGCGAATTTCAGCAACAGCTGCGGCTATGCCAAATGGTCGCGTTAGTCAAGTTGTTCGGTAACTCTAGGCAGGAGTGTCGGAGGTCTGTTGCGTGTGTGCCGCTACACTCGCGACCTAACGAATGACGTCACATTATGGGGACCAATCTGTGACTGGCATTCTGAACGTTCAGCATGGCGCGTTGCCAGGACGTCATGCGTGATGCCACTCTGGTGTGCCCAATCAGCGTGCACCTGGAGTGTTGCGCTAGCAACGTCGCTGTAACAAAGCAAGCCAGATACTGCTACTCCAGAGAAATGAGCCCTTCTTAGCAATTTACTTGCACGCAAGGCCGCGAAGTCGATGAAAGTAGACGAGTCGTAGCATGTCTGACTGCGCGGCGCAACATCTCCACAAAGAACCCAAATCAAGTGGAAACTTAAGATGGCCGAACCTAATTCAAAGTCCGTGCTTCCCACAGGGGGAATTCGATAAAATGCCATACCAATCCCCAGTGGAGTATCCAGAAAATTTTTTCGTCAGGTGCTGCAGCTAAATTGATAAATAAAAAAGGCCAGTAAAGCTCTTTGGTTGCCGGTAGAGTATGGGCAGAACTCGGATGACTTCCAAGCGTTTCTTTTGCGCCTATTCGAGAAAATGGCCCGGACTCATGTTCGGCGCGCTGGAACTGCTTTGCAAGTGCTATCCTTGTCCGTCACTGTGCACACAACTGCGTGAATTGAAAGCGACGACGGCCGCTTTTCATCTTACTGTTAGGAATTACTCCCGGAGTGCAGGCGCGAAAGAGAGGGAGCAAAGCGGAGATTCCTAATCCGTTAGAAATGAAGAATTCACTGCGGGCTGTTCGCAAACAGTAGGACGTCAGGGGCACCGAGGGTGGGTCAACACTCTGTGTATTCCGAATGGGAAAATTCCGCATCACTGGATTTGTTGGCCAGCGCTGGTTCCAGCAGGCCTCTCTGCGGAATGGAGAGGCATGTAACTCTGCATTTTCTAACTAAAATTGCACGTTGCGGTAGTTTTTCGCGCACCGAACGTGTGAACGCCATAATTAAAATACGGATTATCAAAATTATGGAACGAACAAGTGTTTCATACATATGTTCACTCAGAAGGATGCGTCTCAAAGGTTCTCTCAATAAAGGCGCAGGATTCTTCGCATGTTCAAGGACGCCGCTTCACGATTATCCTCCAGCAAGAGTGTTGTTTTCACTGCGTTTCGTAGGAATTGAGATATCTATAGTTAAAACCTCAATTTCAGCTTCTTTCCCTCTCCTCTTCTAACTTTTTGCACACTTAGCGGTGGGCGTGATGCGCGCGGGAATTTCCTGTGTGTGTTTGTGGGGGGGGGGGGGGGGGGGGGAGGTGTCCTGACCCGCCGTAGCAATGAAGCAAGCCGCCGAAGCAAGCGGCTGACTGGCCGAAGCCATGGTAGCTCGCTCATGTCTGAAAGAATCTAACGAATAACCCTCTCCGCAGAGAAATACGCCGGGGCGTGAGACGGAGGAGGGCGCGTGCATTATAGTCACCGCGGAGAGGGCTCGTGAACTTTCGCACGGCTTCGTGGGTTCTGTGCTGCGTGTAGAAGTGCATTCATTAAGTGGTGTTCATGACGACAGAATGTAGTGATTGAGAGTGTTTATGTACTATCCTGACCTTACGTCCTTGAGACGCTGGCTCGTGCGGACGTGCGTCGCATGGGCTCCGCACTTTTCCACCTCCACGGAGTCTCAACCCCAACCGGGCCACCAAATTTTTGTTGGAACGACGAGTACTGACGAGCGGGACCACTCGGACACCGGTTTCAGCACAGTAGGCCCATTTTTTGGCAACTTACCAGACTTTGAAACCCCCGGTGTTCTGGCGGGAATCGTGCGCCGCTAAGCCTAGGCGTGGCCTAGGACGACTACGGGCGCTGCCGTTGAGCCGGGCCGCTCCGCGATGGAGATGCAACCCAATTTCGACTCCCGCAATGAGAATTTATCCCACGAAGACGCACAACTTGCCGGAATGACCAGGAATTTACCGAAACCGCAAGAAATGGATCACGACTATACCTGGATAGCGCCTCCGACTCCGATGCGTCGGCAGCCGGGGATTTCTACGAGGACACGGACATGCAGCTGCAACAAGAAACCCGAAGAGCAGACCAAGCGAATTGGGAGCTCTACGAATAAAATACGAAGAAACGCCAGAGAAGACACGAACGGAACGCCGCCAGCAACGCGGCCGGGAATTTTTCATAGGGGAGTTCGCCGACCGCTCCAGGTGAACTTTGCTCTCCGCCGGCAGCTGGCGTCGGCGGCGCGCTACAGCAAAAAGGCGGGCAGCCGCGGTGGCCTAGGCAGAGACTGCCGCCGCTCCCCAAGGCTGATTACCAGATAATAATGCGACCGAAGGGACTATTGGTCAAGTCGCTGCACCAATATCAAGTGGCCCAAGCAGTAGTAGAGGCAAGTGGACACAAATTTCAGGGCCGGGACCTGATCGTTAGACTTCGGACCGGATCCAACATTATCATTGTAAGCACACCCAACGAGGCTCAAGCCGCGAGGCGCATTACCAGCATCACGTTCGACGGCCGCTCATACGCAGTCAACGCATACATTGCCGCTCCCGAGAAGACTCGCCGTGGCGTTAAACACGGAGTGCCTCCCGGAGCTACGCCGGAACAGCTAAAATCCGAACTGTGGACCCGCACGCAAGGCGTCACCATCCACAGCGCCCGAAGATTGGGAAAAACAACGACAGCCGTCATCATTTTCAACGGACCATTTGTACCCAAATTCCTCATGTACGGCGGAGGCGAGTTCAGATGTTTTCCATACCAACCATCCAAACAATACTGCCACGTTTGCTGCCAGCATGGTCACCGGTCCGACGTTTGCCCATCGCTGGACGCCAAGGCATGCAAGCAATGCGGGACGCAAAACCTGACCGAAGGTCATCAATGCGCTCCAAAGTGCATGAACTGTGGGGGGCGGCCACGTAACCGGCTCCAGAGAATGTCAAGAGCGCCTAAAGAAAGAGGCGAGATACGACGGCGGCAGGCAGAGTCGCCGCCGCAGCAGGTACGCCAGGAAACCGAGATGGTTCAGCTCGGAGGGAGACGCCTCGTCGCGAAGCCGCTCGAGATCCAGGAGCCGAACACGGAGCCGTTCGAGGAGCCATTCGAGGTCTAAGGCGCCACCACCACCACCACAGGTGGCCTGGGCCAACGGTAAACCCTTCAACAAGAAGAAAAAGCCCGGCACCAAGGTGAGCTGGGGAGCAGGCCCTTCCAACACTGCTCCGCACTCAGGCAAACAACAAAATCCCCCCGCGCTTAAACAACAGGATCATCCCGAAAACGCAGAACTGCGAAGGAAACTAGAACAATCGCTAGCTGTGACGAAGAGCTAAAAAGACAAATTGCCGCAATTAGACGGGAAATGCAGGAGCTGAGGACCAGCAGCCATCCGCACCCACAGCCCCAAATTGTTAGGACACCGTCACCACCCATGCAACAGCAGGGAGATGACGAGTTTTTAAAATTCAAGGAAGAAATGCAAGCTACGATGCATTCTCTGTTACAACAATTTATGCAGCAAACACAATCACAGTTTGCTGAAATAAGAAGTAATCTCACAAAGCAAGAATTTTGGTTGGTTGGTTTGGTTTATGGGGGTTTAACGTCCCAAATCGACTCAGGCTATGAGAGACGCCGTAGTGAAGGGCTCCGGAAATTTCGACCACCTGGGGTTCTTTAACGTGCACTGACATCGCACAGCACACGGGCCTCTGGAATTTCGCCTTCATCGAAATTCGACCGCCGCGGCCGGGATCGAACCCGCGTCTTTTGGGCCAGCAGCCGAGCGCCATAACCACTCAGCCACCACGGCGGCTGCAAGAATTTTCGAGAAATATAAGGGAAAAGGCCCACCACCTTCACCGTCCAGGCCTCGCCGCCCTAGATGCCCAAAACAACACCCCGCTAAAAACTAATATGGCCAGAACGACTAAAGGAAGAAAAGAATACTTCATCATCTGGCAGTGGAACTGTAGAGGCTACCGCAGAAAACAGGGCCTACTGCAACAATACATATACATACACGACACCCCACCAGACGTTATAGCGCTTCAGGAGACTGGTACAACCCCCACAGTATCAGGTTACACGTGCTACGAGCCGAACGAACAGGGCAGGACGGCCACCCTGGTCAGTAAATCGTTGGTGGCTATCAGCCACGACAGAATCGAGGAAACGGACGTAGAACACGTAATAGTCGAAATTATACCCAAAAAGAAGAGCAAACAAGCCAGCATTTTCATAGTAAACGCGTATAACCCTCCGAAACAAAGGAAAGCAAAATTTAAGGAACTGTTTCAGGGTACGCGAGAACTAGCAAAGGACAACGCCCTAATAATATTAGGAGACTTTGATGCTGGAAACGAGATCTGGGGATACAGGACTACCGACGCCAAGGGGGAAGTCAATTGCGGAGGCGGCCGAAATTAACGAATGCGGGCTCCTCACAGACCCAGACTCCCAGACTAGAACAGGCAACAGCGTCAATAACGACACGAGCCCCGACCTCACTTTTACTCGCGGCACGGAGCTGGCGCAATGGGAAAACTTAATGGAGAATCTAGGTAGCGATGATTACATCATAAAAACGGAGATCTCTTCCGAAAGACTTAAACGTCAATTAGGAACCGCGAAAATTACTGACTGGGACTCCTTCCGAAAGGCATGCGACAAACTAGAAAAAAATGGGATCGAGGATTGGACTAAAATGCTAAAAGGAAAACAGAACCATTTCACCAAAGAGGTAGCGAAAACGACGCAAACACCCGAAGTAGACACAAGGTTACTAGGGATTTGGGAGGCTAGGCGAGGGCTCACCAAAAGGTGGAAGTACCAAAAGTACAACAAGAAATTGAAACGCAAAATTGCGGAGATTACGGCGAAGGCCGAAGAGCACGCCACCCTACTGGCGAGGCAAAATTGGCAGCAATTTAGCGATTCACTTAACGGGACCCTGAGCACAGCGAGAACTTGGCGTATTCTCAAGGCGCTCATAGAACCAACCAAAAGTAAATCGGAAAATAATAAGGCCATATACCGCCTGGTCCATCAATACGAAGGGCCGGATGCGGAGCTCCTCGAGAAGGTTCGCGTTAAATGCTACGGGGACTCAAACCCTGCAGCCTACACGGACGGGTACAGGGGCAAAGAAAATAACGATCTAGACAGACCCATTACGATGGAGGAAGTCTACGCGGCTATGCAGTGCGCGACTAAAAATACGGCCACAGGCGCGGACAAAGTTACAAACGCGCTCATCCGCAACCTTAGCGACACCCTCGTAGAGGAACTAACCGAATTTCTCAATACACATTGGGAACCGGCAACGGTACCGGCGGAATGGAAACATGCCGAGATAGTCATGATTCCTATACCGGGAAAAAAGCTACAGATTGAAAATTCAAGACCAATATCGCTCACCTCGTGCTTAGGCAAGCTATACGAGAGAGAGGTAACGTGCAGGCTACAACAGTATATGGAGGATAATGAGCTGTACCCCCACTCTATGTTTGGTTTCCGAGCCACACTATCCACCCAAGATATACTTCTCCAAATCAAAGAACACGTACTCTTAGGAGTACCCTACAACGGGAACACGTTATAATGGCACTTGAAATAAAGGGAGCCTTCGACGATGTCAGCCACGACGCCATCGTTACGGGTCTAGACGACCTCAACTGCGGGAGGAGGATCCATGGCTATGTTAAAGCGTTTCTTTCGGACAGAACAGCTACGATTGGACTAGGAGAACTTAGATCGGATAAATTCACCCCAAACAAAGGAACACCTCAGGGCTCAGTCATGTCTCCCACGCTCATTAACGTAGCGATGATTGGGTTAGCTAAACAATTAGAAACAATCAACGGCATACACCACGCCATGTACGCCGACGATATCACAATCTGGATGACCAGAGGGTCGCTAGAGGAAAAGGAAGAGAAACTTCAGGAAGCCGCGACATGCGTAGAAAACTATGTCAAGGCCAGAGGCCTCGCGTGCTCGAGAGAAAAATCGGGAATTCTCCGCGTCTGGCGAGGCAAACAGAATCGCGCGGTTCCGGCAGACGACGACGAGCTAAACCTCGAAATCTACCTCGAAGGCAAACCGATCCCAGAGAAACCCATGATTAGAATCTTAGGAATTTGGATACAATCGAACCAGCGCTGTACTCACACCCTCGCCCTACTAAAAGCATCGACGCTGCAGGTTGCTCGCATGATTAAGCGGGTCTCGCAGAGACGATACGGCATGCGCGTGGAAGATACGCTTAAACTCGTAAGGAGCCTAGTGGGGAGCAGGATGACCTATAGTCTCCCCTACTTTAACCTTACCCAAGGAGAAACAGGTAGAAGCAATCCTACGCCGCGCCTACAAAGCTGCCCTACAATTACTAAACAGCACACCGACCGAAAAGTTGATGTCCCTAGGACTCCTAAGCACGCAAGACGAGCTCAAAAGAGCACAGCTTGTAACCCAGCTACAACGTTTAATGCTTACACCAACGGGCAGGGAAGTATTAATGACACTGGGTGGCGAAGGAGCGCTAGTAGAAATTCAAACGAACACAGACAAACATTAAAGGCGGCTCCACTGCCCAAAATATGGACACGAATCTGCACACTGCACGCAGAGTGGCCAGAGCCACCTATATACAAAGAACACTCTAGCCTTGAGGGACAAAACGGTGTATGTGGACGCAGCCAGATACGCCAAAATTCCAGGACAAGGCAATTACAAAATGGTGGCGACGGTGATAGGCTCGGACCCACGCGAGATCCCTAGCGCATCTTTATACGACTGCACGGTAGTCGAGGCCGAAGAGGCGGCCGTAGCTCTAGCGGAAGCGGAGGGCTACCGGTCCAAGCAGTCTTTAACCATCATATCAGACTCGCAAGCAGCCTGCCGAAACTATATGAACGGCAGAATCAGCCGCAGCGCCCTCCGCATACTCCGCCCTTGCGGCGCACCCCAAAACGATATGCCAGGAAGACCACTTTTGCATACGATAGTATGGACGCCAGGTCACGAAGGAGTGGTAGGCAACCAAGAGGCCGACAGGGTGGCTCGAGAGCATACGAAAAGCCGAGCTTCTCGCGTAGGCAGCCCCAAGGTTTTCGTACCTATCCCTCAGGGATATACGGCGATTTTAGATTATTTTAAGGGAATCAGAAGACGTTACCCCCCCCCCCCCCCCACCACACAAATCACTTAGCAGGGAAGAGGCTGTAGCTTGGAGACAGCTGCAAACGGGTACCTACCGTAACCTGCATATGTATACTAAGCAAAATTCACCCCACGCAATATAAAGATACATGTCCATGGCGGCGGCATCAAGCGGAGCCCTGGAATAGGGGCAGACGACCCTGTGCAAGAGAAGATGACCCAAGTCATCTGACACCGCAGACGAACAAAACTAGAGCAAAATAAAGTTTATTCCCTCTCTCTGTCTATGTACTATCCTCAGAAGCTATTTCAGAGCCCCTTTAACAATATTGTAGGCTTGGCAAAAGCTTTGTACTTACTGTTTATAAAGCGCGCACCGTAGACCCTGACAATATTCTGGGCTGCCACTATGCTCTTCTCCTGCCTTGCAAACAACACCTTTTGCAAGTTCTAATCGGTCAGAAAGCAGTAGCAACTGAGGTGGCTTCTCTTCTCCACGTGGTCAATGCGTTCTGTTATGTAACAACTTAACATCAACACAAAAACAACAGCTAACTTTCTCTAATGAAAATTAATCTAGAACTGCACCCAGCAAAGCGCCGAGTCTTTTACCACTAACCATCAGAAAAGGCGCACGAAAAACAAGACGGCGGACAAAAACAGAACACACAGCACGAACGCCAACTTCATTTTCCCACTAAAGGAAAAACACAAAACCTCGTGACCGGGACCTGAGCCTAACGACTGAGCGCATGGCGTCTTTCTACATGTCTCCCCAAACCCATTTGCGACCGTGTCCCTGATTGCTGCTACCGTCTGCAGAGCACGTTAAATTGCCTTTCGCATCCGCTCTGATATCCTACCTGACGATGTCAGACAACTTTTCTTTGGCTTCAATCCCTCCTCAGGGCATTGCCGTACGGTCTGCAAAATTATCAAGTCTGAATGCCACCGTTACGCACGCCTTCTGAGAGTGCTACTAGCCGTGCAACTGCAGAGTGCACGGGGCCCCAGTGCCGCTCAGCGCCAACTTCGTGAGCATCTGTTACTGGATGACCGAACAACAACTGAAGTCCTTTGGCAAGTTCAGCTGAAGATACTTCGCTCCCGTTGCCCTCCTAAGTGCTCCAGCAAAGTCAACAAAGTGTGCATCCCTGACAGTCTATCGCTTCCCCAAGACATTATTCAGGTGTTGTCCCTCGACCCCAAGTTTGCAAAGAGTCTCCGAACTCTCCGCATAAACTGCTCTCTATGGTGCGATGCGTTTCCCGCCTCGCCGACAGAGAGGACTCCAGCCGTTGCACCGCCGACGAAGTCGATGTCCTTTCCTTCTGTAAGCCTCGCCCTTCAAAAATAAATGTTAATCGCGTAGTGTCTGTGCTAAATGAGCCGTCGGTTTGGGTCCTCCCCTCCGACAGAGAGGGGGGTTTTACACTTGGCAGAAGTCAATCGCTGTGTTTCTTAAAGAAAAGCTAAATGTATTCTCCGTTAATGACCCATTTCTTGTAAGAAGATCAGAGGAGGTCGTTACTGCTATGAAATCTCTTAATGACAGGAGTCTTCTCGGTTTTTCAATGGATGTCAAAGACATATTACTCTGCCAATTGATAACCTACTCAGCATTGTTGAAGAATCCATCCATCATTACGGTGCGGTTGCTTTTCAAAATGAATCTGGCCTTTCTGTCGATAGATTTTTGGAATTGCTACTGTTCTATCTCCGCTCTACTTTCATTAATTGGCGGTACTCCTCATTTTCAAAAACAGGGAATGGGTATTGTGTCCTGCTTGGCCCCTGTACTCAGCGACCTGTACCATGCATATTTGGATACGATTCTTCAGGATAGACCTACCAATTCATATGTGGCAAAAGTTTTTAGATATGTTGATGATTGTTTTTATTCCTTATTGACTGTACACCTTCGCTCCTTGAGCAAGTCAAAGCGGACCTCTTTGCAATTGTGAAATGGTGCTTTTTCCCGCTACGTTGACAAATGAAATACAAACTGACCCAGAGATCCGTCTTTGACAGCCGCCTTAAATTCATGAAAAACCACGTTTGTTGGTGCTATTCGCCTCGCGCTAACAAACCCCTTCTGTCATACGAGTCAGCCCATACTAAACTCGTGAAACGAGGCATCATTAACCTATGTATGCAGAATGCTCTCGAAAAGTCATGACCCCACCTTAGCAGCGTCAGCTTTCAAGTACAAGATTCCTCGAAGCAGGGTATCCTAATGATATCAGAGTTTCAGTGGCTGAAAGCTTGCTTTAGAAGAAACTTCAGAAAGGAGGAAGAGCGACAGATAAAACGCAGTGCAAGACAGCTGTCATCCCTTATATTCATGATCTGTCGCACAATCTAATTAAGATAGGCAAGAAGGGAAATGATCGGGTGGTTTTTTCAGCCCAAGATAAACTAAGTTCCATGTGCAAAAGAACCCTGCCCGCCGAACAACATCCCTAAAATACGCAGTGTAACATCCGCCACCGGAAAAGATTTGTAAAATGCACAGACGGCATCGTACGCAGCATCCCGCTGTCCTGTGAGAAGCAGTATGTGGAACAGCCCGGTAGGTGCCTCAACGAAAGGCTTCGTGAACGCAGCAACAACTTGACGTCGTTAACGGGCAGCAATTTGGCCGCGCATTGCAAAGAGTGCGCGTGCGTGCCTTTTCTGAATAAATGCTCTGTCGTTGCCAAAACCAGAGATAAACTGAAAAGAAAAACCATTGAAGCCACACAGATAGCTACTTTGCGTGATCTGTGTGTCAGCGAGCCTTCTAACTATTATCGAAACGAGAATTGAGATTCCTAGGTTTGCAATAACATTTATCCTCTTATGCTTATTTTTTCCTTTCATTTCTTCGGCTTCCTAGCTTTGGCGCATGCGCTCAGTAGTTTGGCTCAGGTCCCGGTCGGTGTGTTTTTCCTTAAGGCGGAAATTAGCGCACGTGATGTGTGTCCTGTCTTCGTGCGTCGTCTTGTTTTTCGCGCTCCTTTTCTCTTGGATCGATAGCCACTCGGCCAACTTTCCACATTTGTAAATTTTTTACCACAAAAATGCACCAGTCGTAAGTGCAGTATGTCATGGATTGCGTAGGCAAGGAGAGATTATCGAGGTTTCGAAACCATACTGGCGTATTGGGCAGCAACAAATTTTAGGCTCCGTTGTTGCATTCGGCCGCGTGGCAACACTTGTTTGGCACATCTCCCACTGATACCTCGGTGGTTTCAAGTGTAGCTTGCGTGCGCCTAGTTATTGCGGTGTCTTAGGCATCATTTTATTACGATTTAATGTGGTGTCGAAGTATTTTTGGGAATCTCTTTATCTCTGTGGTGTAGGGGCATCCAGTGCACGACCCTTCTTAAAGGACCAACGACACGAATGTATTGCTTGCGTGTTTTCTTTTTTCAAACGTCCCGGACAATAGTAACATGCACCGCCCCGTGTTATTGCGTACAATCGCTTGATAATTTATAATTAAATTTCTTCTTGACGCTGTTTCAGTTTCAGTTTCATAAGCCGAACGACGGCTGTGACGTGCAGTTGATGTTAAGACACGTAAGACAAAAAAAAAAGCGGGAATATAGCACCTTTGCCCGTAAAGTTCCGAGGCTGAGTCCATTAAAAAAACGCGTTTAAGATTGAAATAATTTCTGCAGCATCCCTTCGAAATAGCCTTCCTTGCAGTCTATACAGTGCTTCCAACCCTTCTTGAGGTCTTGGAAACAGTTGGAAAATGCTTCTTTCGGCAGGGCTGTCAGCGCCTTTGTCAAGGCGTCTTGAATGGCCTCCACGCTCTCCATTCAGTGGCCTTTTAGGGCTCTCTTCACATGACGACACAGGAAAAAATCGCTTGGGGAGAAGTCAGGCGAGTATGGCGGATGGGTAAGTACACTTACGCTGTGCTTGGCGAGAAATTTTGTCACGCCGAGAGCAGTGTGCGGCCTTGCGTTATCGTGCAGAAGCCTCCATTGTCCAGATACCCATAAGTCTGGGCGACGGCGTCGCAGTGCATCATGCATCTGTTGGAGCACGCGGATATAAAACTCCTGATTCACCGTCTCTCCTTGTGGGACAAACTAGAGGTGTATGACACCTGTGGCATCGAAAGAAACTATCAGCATCGTCTTTGTTTTCGTCCTCTGTCGCCGCACCTTTCTCGACGCCGGAGAGCTTGTGGACCGCCATTCGGCGCTCTGCCTCTTTTTTGAGGATCGTATTGATAACACCATGTTTCGTCTTCAGCAATGATGCCGTCGATGAATGCAGCATCCTCCTCTGCCTCGGAGAGCAAATCACCGCTCAGTGATGCCCGCGTGTCCTTCTGGCTCTGTTTGAGGGAGTGCGGCACAGGTCTGGCATTCAGCTTTCGTTTCCCCAAGGTCTCACGCAAAATTTGGTGGCATGTTGTCTTACTAATGCCGAGAGCATCTGATAGCATGCAGACTGTAATGGTGCGGTCTTGGTGTACGATTTCCGTGATCCGAGCCACGTTGTTTTCATTCCGGGAGGTTGAAGGGTGCCGCTGCCTTGTGTCGTCTTCCACCGACGTTCCCGAAACGACCCTGTTGTACCACTCGAAAACTCGCACCGGCGATAATGTCTCTTTGACGTAAGCGTTACGAAGGGGCTCATACGTTTGTGCGGCTGTCTTTCCAAGCTTCACATAGAATCGTATATTTACACGCTGTTCGAGGTAGACGTGCATCTATCCACATTCACTCACAGTAGAATGTGCTGACGACTATTGTCAACGTAGAAGGATGGGTGGATGGATCGATGGATGCGGCTGAACCCTTTAAATCGGGCGGTGGCTCAAGCCACCTAGCCATGACATGAAATTTTACTCTTCTCTTGAATTTACCCACCAATCAGCTAAGCTTCGCTTGGTTACTTCTGCCCGCTTAAAATCTACTTTCCCTTCACTGTCCTTAAACCCCAATGCCTTGGATAAATAAGTCCCACTGCTTTCCACCGTAGGGTGAAGCCCTTTAGAGAAAAGCATCGTGTTCAGCCGTTTCCTCCTCCTCTCCGCACGCAACGCACAACGTGTCTATGGCGTGGTACCTGACTCTATATATGTCTTAGTCCGCAAAACTCCCGTCCTGGCCTCAAACAACAAAGAGCTTCCCCTACAGTTATAATATTCCCTTTGGCAATTTCTTGCTTAAAATTCCTGTATATGCCCAGTGCTGATTTCGTCAGCATTCCTGTTTTTCAGAGAGCCCTCTCTGTTTCTTTAACATTTTTCTTAACCGAAAATTGCAGATTTTCCTCCCTACTGCTGTCCAGGTATTTGCTTGTCAATTTTCTAGTTCGTTTTCTCCATTTCGTATCAACATTCCTCATATACAGGTCTCTGAAAACTTTCCTAGCCCACTGCTTTTCCCCCATTTTTCTCAATCGCTCCTCAAATGCGATCTTACTGCTAGCTTCTCTGCTCTCCAACGACGCCCATCCCATATCACCTTGTAACCCCTGATTTGGTGTATTGCCATGTGCTCCCTAAGCTGCCCTCCCTAAGCCACGTTGTTTAATTTCTAACCTTGCTTGAACATCTGGTCTGATGCACAGGACCGCATTACCGAAAGCCAGGCTAGGAACCATCACCCCTTTCCAGATCCCACTTACCACTTCACACCTATTGTAATTCCACAGTGCACTATTTTTCATAACAGCTGCATTCCTACTAGCTTTATTCATTACATATTTTTCATGCTCTGTCAGATACTCAGCACCGTTTTTTTTTCACACCCTAAGATACTTGTACTCATCCACTACTTCTAGCGTGAACTCCTGTATTCAATGCTCGCCGACCTCATCATTAAATGTCATGACTGCAGATATTTCCTTACTAAACTTGAAACCTAATCCATCTCCCTCTGTACCGCATGTCTATCAACTTTTGTAAATCTTCCTTGTTATCAGCCATTAGCAATATATCATCGGCATATATTAGTCCTGGTAATGACTGTTTAATCCATTCTCCTTGTTTGAAAAAAGAAAGGCTGAAGCCTAGTCCGCTCCTCTCTAGCTTGGTCTCCAACCCTTGCAGGTACACCACGAACAGCAAAGGAGAATGAGGACATCCTTGCCTAAGCCCCCGCTGTATCTCTACAGGCTCTGATACCTTTTTTCCCATTTTATAAGCACTCTGGTACCTTTAAATTGTCACGCGTGAATGCGGTGATCACTGAACACAGGAACGCAGGATCCGACGAACGTCTGCACCACAGCTCAAGATCGCTGACACCTCCGCTTCCTCTTCTTCGAGACGGCGCGTGCTTCAGGTCAGCGCTAAGCGAAAATGCGGAATGCACTGTGTCACTGGCCCCAGGAAAAAAAAGAGCATCGTCCCGATGCGTAGCCGGTGTGTTGAAAAAAAAAGTTCACCAAGGGAAGTTCACGTGTTGTCAAGCTCTAGCGCTACCGCTCGTAGTAAGGCTTGAGGCGGACAACCTGTACCCCCTCAGGGTGCTGGGAGTGCCGAGTCTTCTGAAAGCCGTCAGGAACGACCTCATAGTTCAGGTCTCCAAGTGGTCTGATGACTTTGTAAGGTCCAAAATACCGGCAGAGGAGCTTTTCGCTAAGTCCGCGTCGGTGAATGCGAAACCAGACCCACACACGGTCTCCTGATGAGTACCGAGCAACACGGCGTCGGAGGTTATAGTGTTGGGCATCTCGGCATTGTTGGTCGAGAGTCGTCACCCTGGCCAGCTGACGAGCCTCTTCAGCGAGGTGCAGGAAGGTGTGAAGATCCGCATTCGGGTCAATGTCGTCCATATACGGTAACATGGCGTCTTGCATCGTGGTCACGTCGCGGCCGTAAACGAGACGGAACGGTGGCATGTTTGTCGTTTCCTGAACGGCCGTATTGTATGCAAAGGTGACGTATAGGAGCACTTCGTCCCAAGTTTTGTGCTGAACGTCGACATACATGGAGAGCATGTCACCTAGCGTTTTGTTTAAGCGTTCCGTTAAACCGTTCGTATGAGGGTGGTAGGATGTCGTCCTTCGGTGGTCTGTATGACTGTAGAGTAAAATCTGCTGTAGGAGGTCAGTAATGAAAGCTGTACCCCTGTCGGTGATTAGGGTCTCCGGGGCACCGTGACGCAAAACGATCTGATGGATGAAAAACTTTGCTACGTCAAGGGCTGTGGCACTTGGCAGAGCTGAGTTTTCCGCGTATCGGGTAAGATAGTCAGTTGCCACGATGACCCACTTGTTTCCCGAATGAGAAAGAGGAAATGGGCCCAGCATGTTCATCCCGATCTGCTGGAAAAGCCGCGATGGTGGTGCTATAGGCTTCAAGAATCCAGCAGGTTTTGTTGAGGGCACTTTGCGACGCTGACAGCCTCGGCACGTTCTGACGTAGTGTGCAACGTCCGACTGAAGGCGGGGCCAGTAATACTTCTCTTTGATTCTTGCAAGCGTGCGGGCTACACCCAAATGTCCAGAAGTCGGTTCATCGTGTGAAGCTTGAAGGATTTCGTCCCTTCGGCTCGTCGGTATAACAATAAGGTATTGCTGATTGTTTGCGGCGAAATTTTTCTTTACGAGGACACCATGGCGAACGCAGAGAGATGCTACCGAGCGCTTGAAAGCCTTCGGGACAGTCGGGCGGGTCCCGTTAAGAAACTCAATGAGGTCCCGAAGTTCTGGGTCGGCGTATTGTTTGTCAGCAAGGCTGGTTGCACTGATCGCATTTAAGGTGATGTCGTCGTCGTAGTTGCCGTCCTCCTTTGGGGATTCGACGGGGGCACGCGAGAGGCAATCGGCATCCGAGTGTTTCCGGCCGGACTTGTACACCACTGTCATGTCGTATTCTTGGAGGCGCAGACTCCATCTGACGAGGCGGGCTGATGGATCTTTGAGGGTCGCAAGCCAACACAAGGCATGATGGTCTGTAACTACAGTAAAACGTTTTCCATAAAGGTATGTCTGTATTTCACCCGGCTGTTCCAGAAGTCTCTTAATGAAACCGACTTGCCTGCTGATTGGAAGGTAGCGCGTGTCGTGCCCATACATAAGAGTGGTATGCGAAACTCCGTTCAGAACTACAGACCCGTTTCCTTAACCAGCATAACCTGTAAAATTATGGAGCATGTAATATATAGTTGCGTTATGGCCCATCTCACCAAACACAATCTCTTATGCACTAGTCAACATGGTTTCAGGCGTGGATTTTCCTGCAATACGCAGCTGGTGGAGTTCGTTCATGATTTGGCATCGGCAATCGATAAGCAACAAATTGTGGACTGCGTTTTCTTGGATTTCCGCAAGGCATTTGATGTTGTCGCGCACAGTCTTCTTCTCTCCAAATTGAAAGCGTATAACCTGGATTGTAAAATAATTGCGTGGATTGCAGAATATCTGTCGTTACGAAGGCAGGCTGTTGTTCTGAACGGTATTTCTTCACAGTATGCACCAGTTACGTCGGGAGTTCCCCAAGGCTCAGTATTGGGACCACTTTTGTTTTTGCTGTATATTAATGATATTTCAGTTGGCATACAGTCTTCATTCAGGATGTTTGCCGATGATTGTGTTGTTTACAGAATAGTAAATTCCACTTCTGATTCACAAATCCTGCAAACTGATTTAGATACTGTGGCGGACTGGTGTGTACGTTGGGACATGTCCTTAAATATAAACAAAACTGTTCACGTCACCTTCACAAGAAAACGTGCTAATCATCCGTATAGGTATAGAATTAATGATCTTACTCTCAACATAAGCAAGTCATTTAAATATCTAGGCGTCTTTTTTACATCGGACTTACGATGGAATAAGCACATTAATTATATTGCGAATAAGGCAGCGTCACGTTTGGGTTTTCTACGGCGGAATTTTAGCCATTTACCAAGTAACTTAAAAACAAAGCTGTATTTCAGTTACGTACGCTCCATACTTGAATATGGATGTGTTTGCTGGGACCCACACACATCTGAGTGTGTAGAAAAATTAGAGAAAATTCAGAATAGGGCAGTTAGATTTGTTCTTGGTAATTATAATTGGCAAGTTAGTATGACGGAAAGCAAACGAAAACTTAACTGGCAAGAGTTGAAGGACCGTAGAAGGTACATCAGATTGAAATTTTTCCATGAGATTTATTATTCAAAAACTGGCATAAACCGCGAACAATATATCCAGGCACCTCATTATATATCAAAGCGACTAGACCACTGTTTGAAGGTCAGAGAATTTTCTTGCAAGGGTGACGTCTTGCGTTATTCTTTTTTTGTTAGAACTGTTCGGGACTGGAACAGTTTGCCATCGAGCATTGTATGTATTACATCTAACGAAGCATTTTTCCATGCACTGCAATAGTTGCTTTATACCTATAAATGAAGTCTGTACCCCCCTGCTGTAATGCCCTGCGGGGCGATGCAGGTAACTAATAAATAAATAAATAAATAAATAGGGTCGAAATTTCGACGTCACCCACACGATCGCTAGACACTCTTTCTCAGTTGCTGAGTAGTTAGCTTCAGTGCGAGACAAAGAGCGGCTGGCGTAAGCGATGACTCGCTCTCGACTGCTGTGGATTTGAACCAGAACGGCACCCAGACCTACGTTGCTTGCGTCAGTATGAAACTCCGTATCTGCGTTTTCGTCGAAGTGAGCCAGAACTGGAGATCCTTGCAGGTGGCGTTGAAGAGTTTCAAATGCTTGTGCTTGAGGGGCATCCCACGTGAAAGGCGTGTCTGTCAATGTCAAACGCGTCAGGGGCTCGGCGATTTGAGCGAAATCTTTCACAAAGCGACGATAGTAGGCACATAATCCTAGAAAGTGGCGGACTTCCTTTTGGTCCTGCGGTGGAGGGAAATTGGCAATAGCTTTGGTTTTGTCCGGGTCCGGCCGAACTCCCTCGCCACTGACGACGTGACCCAAGAACTTTAGCTCAGTGTAAGCAAAGCGGCATTTAACGTTAGCCCAGAAGACTTTATGGCTTGCAGCACAACTTCAAGGCGCCGAAGGTGCTCCTCGAACGTTGGGGCGAACACAACGTCATCAAGGTAGGCGAGGCATGTCTGCCACTTCAGGTCTGCCAGAACTGTATCCATCAGCCGTTGGAACGTCGCAGGTGCAGAGCACAAACCAAATGGCATTGCCTTAAACTCATAGAGCCCGTCCGGAGTAATAAATGCGGTTTTTTCTCGGTCCCGTTCATCTACCTCGATTTGCCAATATCCTGATTTGAGGTCCATGGACGAGAAATATTTTGCATAGCAGAGGCGATCGAAAGCATCGTCGATTCCAGGAAGGGGGTAAACATCTTATTTAGTTACTTTGTTTAGGCGACGGTAGTCCCCACAAAACCGCATTGTACCATCTTTTTTCTTCACGAGGACGACAGGTGCCGCCCAGGGACTACGAGAGGGCTGAATGACGTCGTCTCGAAGCATCTCCTTAACTTTACGGCTGATTGCGGCGCGTTCCGTGGAAGACACGCGGTAAGGTGACTGTCTGAGAGGGTGCACGGCGTCATCTGTAATTATCCGTTGCTTGGCCAAGTGTGTTCTGCCGACGCGGGAAGAAGTCGAGAAGGTATCGCCGTAGCGCTGGAGGAGATCTTCTACTTGGCCTCTCTGCTGCGGCGAAAGTGCGGGGTTAATGTCGTACTGGAAGTCGGGAACACCGGTGTGAACTTCTGTTGACGACACCATGGCAAGACTGAACGCTCGTCGAATGTCGGTGATACCATGAACGTGGGCCACAGTAGTCCCAAGGCTAAGATGTTGGTGCTCACTGCCAAAATTCGTAAGCAGGACTTCGGTTTCTCCGTTTTCGAGGTAAACGACCCCCCTGGCGACAGCAAAACAGCGGTCGAAAAGCATAATTGGTTTGCTTTCGACGACACCTTCAAACTTTAGCAGCGTCTTCGCGCCGACAGAGACCACAACGCTCGAACGGGGTGGAATGGTGACGTCATCAAGGATGGAAAGAGCCGCGGGACGTTCGAAAGCCCTGTGGATTGCGTTCTTGGTGGAGAACGTCACTGACTTCGATTTAAGGTCAATGACCACGCCATTTTCTGTCAAGAAATCCATTCCGAGGATTACGTCCCGGGAACACTGGTCGAGTACGACGAAGGTGGCCAGGTACGTGTTCTCTTCGATGGTTAATCGTGATGTGCACGTGCCAGCTGGGGTGATCAAATGACCCCCGGCAGTAAGAAGCTGTGGGCCCGTCCAAGGTGTGGTCACCTTTTTCAGAGTCGCGGCAAAAGGTCCACTGATTACCGAGTAGTCGGCGCCGGTGTCCGCAAGTGCGGTGACGTCGGTACCGTCGATTTAAATGTTCAGATCAGCAGTTGTAGTCGTAGGTGTACGGAAACGTCGCGGAGTCCGCTCACAGTGGCGGTGCGGTACCAGGCGGTTTCGTTGCGGCGAATAATTGATGCGGCGAGGCGTGTTATGGGTCTGGTGATCGTCGGTGCGTCGTATAAGCGGTCGGTCATGTTTGTGCAGCAGTGGAGGATCTTGGACATGTCGCAGGTGAGCAACCTTGCCCCCAAAGATTGCCGCTTCTAGTTTTCCCGACGGGGACTAGGAGACCTTCCACGCGAAATGTCGGCGGAAAAACGTCGCGGAGACGAGAAACGACGTGGAGACGGCGACCGGGCATAGCAGTGTGGTGCTTCGGGTGTCGCGGCCAGGTAATCGCTTATTTCTGGAGGCCATTGACCACGCTGCGGTCGGGGCGCATCGACACGATATCCCTGCAGACCTATACGTCGGTTACGACCGTTGCGGTAGACGTGACCGGGCCCGCCGCAGTGATAGCACAGAGGGCGATAATCGGCGGTACGCCAGACGTCGCTCTTCCGAGGGAGAACCTGAGAAGGGTGAGGTGGGTGTGGTTGGCGGTGAATGTGGCCAGGTGTATCCGGGCGACTTGGAGGCGGCGGTGGACGGCGAACGGCTGCGGCGTATGTCATCATCTGGGGTGTTGTGTTCGGGTTAAGAGGGGCTGGCGGCGTGAGCGCCTGTTGGACCTCTTCACGAATAATGTCCGAAATGGAAGAAACTTGCGGCGACTCCGGGGCTGGAAAGAGCTTTTGAAGCTCTTCCCGTACGACGGTCCGAATGGTTTCCCGAAGTATGTCGTGGCTAGGAGCATCGACACCTCTGGTAGACATCAGCGACGGCGGACGCTCGTACTGTCTGGATCTCATGTCGAGCATCTTTTCCATCGTAGTGGCTTCGGAAACAAATTCGGCGACCGTTTTGGGCGGACTTCGAGCTAACCCAGCGAAGATCTGTTCCTTGATGCCCCTCTTAAGAAAACGCAGCTTCTTCTCTTCGGACATGTTGGGATCAGCCCGGCGGAAGAGCTTTGCCATGTCCTCGGAGTAAACGAGGACGGTCTCGTTTGGTAGTTGGACGCGTGTCTGGAGGAGCAGCTCGGAACGTTCTTTCCTGAGGACGGTTGTAAAAGCCTGCAAAAACTGAGTCTTGAAAGAGCCCCATGTTGTTATTGTGGCTTCTCGGTTCTCAAACCAAATACGAGCTGCACCCTCCAGTGAAAAAAACACGTGCTGCAGCTTCGAGTCGTTAGCGCACCTGTTGTATTGGGCTATGCGCTCGAACTTCTCGAGCCAGTCCTCCGGGTCCTCACCTGGGAAACCTTGAAAGGTGGGTGGTTCGCGTGGCTGCTGCAGCACGACAGACGGCAAAGGGATGGCATCCGGCATGCTGACGGAGGTGTTTGTGGGCACTGATGGTCGCGCTGAGGTCAGTTTCCTGGCGGTCGGACGAGACTGCAGAGGCCCGAACTCTGGTTGCAGTCCTTGCAGCCGCCGGCTACTTTGATGGATGGGCGTAACTTCGACTTTCAAGGTGTCAAGCGGGCTGGAGTCCCGGCTTCTTGGAGGGGTCCCGAGCATGGGGTGCACTACCCAGCAAAGCTCCAATAAATATCACGCGTGGATGCGGTGATCACTGAACACAGGAACGCAGGATCCGACGAACGTCTGCACCACAGCTCAAGATCGCTGACACCTCTGCTTCCTCTTCTTAGAGACGGTGAGTGCTTCAGGTCAGCGCTAAGCAAAAATGCGGAATGCACTGTGTCAATATATATCTTATAAAAGATTAGTTACTCCATCTTCCATATCCAATGTGCCCAGTATGTCCCACAGATACTCTTGAATAACGTTGTCGTAGGCTCTCTTAATATCCAGAAATGCTAGCCATCGGGGCCTGTGTTCCTTTTCAGCAGTCTCTATACACTGCGTCAATGAAAACAGATTGTCCTCCAACCTCCTCTGTTTCCAGAACCCATTTTGTAGCTCCCCTAGCACCCCCTCGTTGTTCACCCAAGTCTGCAATCTTTCCTTTATAATCTGCATCACCACCCTGTAAACCACAGATGTCACTGTTACGGGACGGGACGGTAGTTACTTACGTCAGTTTGTCCCCTTTCCATTATATATCATGTTCATTCTACTTAATCGCCATTCGTCGGGGACTTTCCCATCCCCTATCATTTTATTCACTACCTGTATTAATGTTTGCTTGGATTTTGGTCCTAATCGGAATACCATGTGGTCCTGTTGATGTGCCACTAGGAACCTTCTTCTCTGCCCTTTTCTTCATGTAGTGCCATCTAGCAGCTGCCACAACATTTAACATAAATAGCTCAGGTTAGCCCGAAAATATGGCGCTACTCATACGCACCAACATTTGTTTTGGGGAATCATTTCTAGAGCAGAAAATAAATCAGTCTCGATACTTTACGGACAAAGGTTGTATAACTGCTGATACGTCGTTTGCTGTAATTACAGCTATTTAAGCAGGATGGTTTAAGTGCGGCATTGAGTTAAAACTACGTATCAGCGTATATAATGCCATTTTTTGCGTGCGTCACGTGAACTAGACATAAACTACACATCATAGCTATCGTTCCGTTGATGAAACCAAAATGAAAAGAGTATTAGAGAACATCGGTCGCAGGCAAAAACCATGTGGCGATCCATGTATTCTAATGTCTAACACATCATTTCAAAGAAGAAAACGCGCAATAAAATTAGGAGTCCAAACTCCTTTAAAGCACTCCTTCGCCTTTTCTCTCCGGGGCTAGTTCTCAAGGGAGTGAGAGTGGGTGTCCGAGCGTTAAAATTGGTTTGTCGGAGAGTTTAACACCTTGGTTTTAAAGCGGTAGCATATAGGTGGTCGTTTTGCAAAAACCATCGCGTTTCTGAGTAATGAAATTCTTTGATTGGTCGACAGGGTCCTGACGTCTCCAGCACTGCCAAATTTGAATATCTGAGGTCTAGAACTCTCGGGTAGCTTCCATTAGATTCCCGTATAGAATAATGCTAACACGACCCAATCTTCCACCTTTATTCATTTTAATTCGCCCACTCATCCTTACCAATTCGCACCTCCATACACCCTACAATCGACCTCAATCCATTTTCTGGGGTGGGCCGTTTTCTAAAATATGGGAAGTGCTTTCGAATATTTGTGAGTGGGCTAACCTAGCAAAAATCAAGAGGAACAAATGGGCTTGGGCCTTCAAGAGTAACGGAGTGGATTCCAAGAGAAGGGATGCATATCATGGGGGCGGCAGAAAGTTGAGTGGGCGGATGAGACTAAGAAGTTTGCGGTGATAGGGTGGCCGCGGCTGGCAACCTTTACAAAAATTTTTTTAGACAGTCCATAGTCTGTTTATGGACTTAAGCCTAAGAAGTCTATATAAGACAAATCCTTTAGACCAGTCTATAGACAATCTATAGATTGATGGCCATACACTATAAGTAGACTTTTTGTCTATAGACAGTCCATAGAGAAATGTTTACTGAAAGTAGAAAGATCCATAGTCTATAGACACAGGTCCATAGACAGTCTGTAGATGATTCATAGATTTACGGCCATACACTTCCTATAGACTTCCGTCCATATACCGTCTAGAGACAAATGTTTACTGATAATAGACACAGGTCAATAGGCAGTCTATCGATGATCTATAGACTTAGGCCATACACTTCCTGTAGATTTCAATCTATAGACAAAAGTCTGCTGGTCCAGTAGACATAGGTCTATAGACTGTCTATAGACATTCGACAGTTATGTGGCCTGGCATAGACATTTGTCTTTAGACACTCTATAGAGCTCTGTCTAAAAAACATTAATAGACCATTGTCTGTAGACTGCCTATAGACAGTCTACAACTGTTGAAAAAGGTCACCACACGTTCTTCACAAATGACATGACGATAAATTTACTTCCAATTTAGTTTATTTCGAAGCTATGCAGGCAAGGAATATGCAATACATGCGCCATAAAAATGCACCACATAAAAATAAATGTTGAAAGTACTGGTCCGACTATAGTTTCCACAGAAGCAATCTTGCGACCAGTTGTCTGCAGTCAGTCATCCGGGCATGTTGACCTGTGCAGTGGAAGGAAAAAAATAAGAGAAACTGAAAAAAAAAATCCCACTCCAGCTCTACAAATGTGCTTTACAACACAAGCATATATATCCTGGCTAACCCATTCAATAAAACTAGTCGATGTTTTGGTTTGGTTTTGTGTGGTCCAAAAACCCAAGGTGACTCAGGCTATGAGAAGCGCCGTAGTGGAAGGTTGCGGAGTAATTTCGGCCACCTGAGGTTTCTTACCGTGCACTGACATTGCATAGAACACAGGCCTCTGGCATTTTGCCTCTATTAAAACGCGACCGGCTAGACCAGGATCGAACCTGCATCATTCAGGTTGTAGTAGTAGTACAGTTTATTTGGGACAAAAAATATACAAAAATTGTCCTGGGTGAGAAGGCTAACGGCATTGTTTCCTGATGAGGGCATCCCACCCCTGACAGCAGTGGACACCACTATAGGCATATTCGAACACATTTGCAGTACAGTACATCGTACAACAACCAATATGTATGCAAGCACACAAATCAAAACAAATGGACAACGCTGAGGACCGTGTGCATGCTTCTGTTAATGGAAAAAAAAGGTTTACAGATTCCCGAATACTATTTATATGTACAACACATCGAAATATCATCCATGACACAAAAGAAATTCTTTGACTTATTATTCCATTAGGTACATATGTCTTAGTGTTTTCTTTAAGTAGTGATGGGTAGATTGGTAATAATTCAAAGGTGGCTGGATATTGATTCAATAAATTTGCTATTTGCATACATAATCTCACATCACCATAGTTGGTGCAAGATTGGGGGCACCTGTATTTTATCTTCCCTAAGGAGATGTGGAGTGTTTCTTTTTGTATGGAAGCTCAATATTTGAACGGTGCAACATATACTGGTGCACGATTTCCAGAAATAACATATATTTGAATAGCTTACCGATCTCTAGGATGTCAGAGATCTTAAAGTATGGAAAGCAATGTTCTATTTTTGGAATTTTCGACTACCACATATTGAGCGCTTTTGCAGAGGGTGCCGCTAATCAAGGTTTCTTTGTGTTGTGTCTGAAGATACCAGAGAGCAGTATGTTAAACGTGAATGAAAGAGAGCATAGTAAGTTTGTTGCTTCACTGGCAACCTGTTTAATATGCCAAAAACACGTGAAAGTTCAATTCGGAGAGCTTCTGTGTGCGAATTCTAGAGAAACGTTTCATGAAAGATAACGCCTAGACTGGTCCTCTTAGACTGGTTGATAATGTTATTCCGGAACTTCAATTTGAACTCACTATCTTTTTTGCTACCTTTAGGATTTAAAATAAGGTATTCCATCTTGTTTATCTTTAGGTCTAGTTTATTAAAGGTTAACCAAAAGTCTAAATAGTGAAGCCATTCATTTGCTTCCCTGTAAACGAAGCTTCCATTGCAATCTGAAAAAAAAATACATTAGTGTCATCTGCATGTAATACCATTTCAGAGCAGCCTGGGGAGTTTACAATATCACTCATATATATCAAGAATAATATGGGGCCTAGAATGGATCCCTATGGAACTCCATATTTAATAGTGCCTGGATCGAATTCGGTGCTCTTTATTGTGGTGAATTGCTCCCTGCAAATTACACAGCTTTCCATCAGGGCATGTGCTGTACCTTGGATTCCATAGAACGGTAGCTTTATTAATAATATATCATGACGGAAAGAATCAAAGGTTTTCCTGACATCAAGAAATAAACCCAAAGTAAGCTTTCATTTCTTAATGTTGTCAAGAATTGTCTGTTTAATATAAAGTAAAGTAGTTTCAGTTGCCTTATTCTTTCTGAATCCAAACTGCTCTTTTACTCTCAACTTATGCAGAGTGAGGAAATCGAAAATTCTTTTGTTCATTATGTGTTCAGCAACTTTTGAAAAGACTGAAAGCACTGACATTGGTCTATAGTTGTTCAAGTCTTCAAAAGCGCCTCCTTTATGAATAGCTGAAACACGCGCAAGCTTCATTTGGTTTGGAAATATTCATACTTGAAGTATGCAGTTGCATATATGCGTAAGGACTGGAGTTATCAGTGCGGCTACAGCTTTCACGGGGGAAACTTTCACATCATCGTAGGCTGATGCACAGTTGTCCTTCAGCGTCATGATTATGTTGAGGACTTCTTTGGCGCAAGTTGGAGCGAGAAATACAGCTTGAGGACATTGAACATTCATGTATTGCTCACACGATAATGTACCATGAATATCATTTCAGGCAACAACTTCTACAAAGTACATGCTGAAAAGGTTTGCAATGTTTTCGTCAGTTCAGCCCTGTGTAGGTAATGCACAGCGGTAATGTCGTCTTGTGTAATAGCTTTAACTTGCGGCTTTTCTACAATCTCATTTACTTTGCTTAGCAAGTCCTCATCCTGGGTTTCAGTCAATATATGAAGCTCTAGGGTTAGAAAGTGACTACGCCACTCCAAATCATCTAGGTCCTGCTTCAGCTGAGTTATATCACTACCTACATTGTTAGATTCCAGCCCTTCAACTCGCTTCGTTAGCTGTTTTGTAGTTTTTTCTTGAACAGTCAGGTGGTTCTGAAAGTCGTCAAACTTATCTGAGAGCAACTGCATTTGCGACTCAAATGCATCAAACTTTTTTCACAAAGGCAAAAGAGCATCAAGCTTCGTTTCAGTCTGCAGTAATCTGAGTATCATGTCGGAGTCATGCTGCGGATTTTCTGTGGTGCTTGTGCCCCTGTGGTTGCCTCGACAAGAGTCACATTTCCATGCTTTCTTTTGTGCTTCGCGCTTAGCATTCAAAGATTCTTCTGTTATTCCCGCACATGCACCACGATGAAAATTAAATTTGCACTCTGAGCATGTTAGAAAGATTATATCAGTGAGTGGAAGACGGCAAGCACAACAACGAGCTATAGTACGCTCAGATCTTTTACAAAAAACCCATCCACTTAGCAGCAGCGACGGCATAAAAGGAAAACAAAATCACATTGAGTGAGGCATTATTATGCACAAACCTGCACAAAGGCAGCGACGATTACATGACGCTCGTAGTTACGGTCACCACTGCCAAGTGAGGTCTTAGTGGAAGGAATCTTCGTTTATATCTTGATCTAGAAATGTTCTTTTGCGCAAATAAAACGACACACGAGAAAGGCGACACACACACACACAAGCGCAAACTGTCAACTGGCTTTATTGGCGGAAGGCCACACCTTATAAAGGCCGAAGGGTGGGGTGATATACCATGAAAAAATAAAAAAAGAAGGAAAGAATGAGATAACAAAACAAGGTGCGAAAAAGCCACTAAAGCAGAACGCATGCGCGGGCAGACATGCGTAAGACATGAAAAGAAACATTTGTGAAAATTAACAGTTAGCCGCTTTAAAAAAGGCGATCTCAGCCGCGAACAGAGATAAAGAAGGTTCGCTGATGCACTCGCCACCAAGTTTCTTTATATGATAGGCTTCTAGGCTAATCCGTGCCGTCTTATCTCTACTCTTGCCAAGAACCTTCGTCTCTTCAAACCGGGCCACACATTCTTCACAGTTACTAATGTGCGCAACCAAATGCACGTATTTGTCCTCTCGGTTTTCTAAATTTAGGGAGTGTTCCCCCAGACGGTCATTCAGACAACCTCCAGTTTGGCCGACATAAAACTTTCCACAAGACATAGGAATGGAGTAAACCACTCCAGTGGAACACCGAACGAACGGTTTCTGGTGCTTCTTCAGACACCCACGTTTTTTGCGTCACAAATGCGTGGGAAGAGCTTTCCCAATTTGTTGGGAGCCGAGAACACGACAGGTACACCGTGTCTGCTTGCAACTTTTTTGAAGTTGTGCGAAATTTTGTGGATATACGGCACGACCTCAGACCTAGGGGCCTTTTGTTGAGTTTCAGCAATTTTTGGCCCTGCTCCACGTTTGGAGTTCTGAAGAATGGCCTCGGAAACGGCAGTCAGTACCGACCAGGGGAACCCTGCAGCCAAAAGCCGGCTTATCTGATGATTAAAACTGTCAAACATTTGATGTGGACATGATTTTTGGAGAGAAGATTCCATACAAAGCGAAGCTATTCCTCGTTTTTTAGTCTTGGAGTGCGCCGAGTCATACGGCAACAACTCCTTTTTTGTGCGTGACGTGTCCTTCAGAGAACGTTAATCTGAGGTCTAAAAACTGTAAAACCGAAACGTCGGGCAGTTCATGGGTAAAAGTCAAACCAAGACCATGTCCGTTAAAAGTATCTAAAACTTCACCTACTGTAGAGGGGTAGGTGAAGGTCTTCTGCTTTTTTAAAAGTACTAAAAAATCGTCTACATACATAAAAACCTTTAAAACTGTCCCGCTCTCCTTAAAAGTCTGCTCCAGCCGCTTATCTACCTTAGCTAAAAAAATATCGCACAGAATAGGAGCTACACAAGACCCTATACAGATGCCATTTCGCTGCAAGAAAGGCTGGTCGTTAAAAACAATAAAAGTAGCATTCAAGTAAAACTGCAAAAGTGCTAAAATGTTATCTACAGACAAGCCTGCTGAGTTCTGGAACGACACGTCGCCGTTTTCTTCAATGCATTCCTTAACAGACAGTAGAACTTGATCTTTAGGCACGGAATAAAAAAGGTCTTGTATGTCCATGGAAAAACCAAAGCCAATGTCTTCATTAGACTTAACAAACTGTGCTACATCGACTGACTTTTTGGTAAGAAAGGGATCGTCCAAGACAAGGCATTTTAGCTTCTTTAGCAAGAACTGGCTGGCGTTTACCTGCCACGATTCCTGTTCACTAACAATTGTCCTGAACGGAATCTCCGGTTTGTGGGTCTTAGCTGTGAAAAAAGGGTTTAGGCTGTTTCCCCTGCTATTAGTAATGTCCCTGGCGAGTGCATTCAGATTTAACCTCTTACAAAGTTCGGTGAACTTCGTCTTAATTCTCACTTCCCTTTTTTTGACAGGGACAAAGTTCTTATGTACTGCTACCTGCGCTTTCTCATTTTGACAACGTTGTCAAAATCTTGTCACCATGCTATGCAAGAAAGCTTTGATAATCAGGCTAAGAGACTAAAGGAAGCAGGATATCCAGCTGAGCTTATCACTTTGGGTTGCAATAAAATAATTAAAAAGCTTAAAGCGCCGACATTGCTGCCGTCTTCACAGAAAGAACAGAAACGGAAAAAGTTCGCAGTCCTTCCCTATGTACATCGCCTGTCTCATGGTCTTAAAAATGTGGCCCATAGGTATAAAGTTGATGTGGTTTTTTCGGCCCCGAATAAGCTCAGTAAAATTTGTTCAGCAGTAGAAAATAAGCCCCGCAACCCCAAGAAATCTGTAGCGTCCTGTGGTGTTAAGCACGCTAAAAGTTTTGTGCCGTGCTCCAAAGGGGTAGTTTATAAAATCCCCCTATCCTGTGGTCAGATATACATTGGGCAAACGGGACGTTGTATTAACACACGACTCGGAGAACATCTCAATTCATTAGAATCTAATCGCTCCACTAATCTAGTTGATCATTGCCGAGAGTGTCAATCATGGTTTCCGTCCTTGCATTTTACTGACATTTTGTACAAACACCCCGACCAGTTGACCAGGGAAATTATCGAGGCGTATAACATGACAAAGAAACCAAGATTATGTGTCAGCCAACCATCCCTGCTCCTGCGTGACTGTGAGGTTGCATATCTGGATATCACATAGTAACACATGCGTTCTGATTTTGTGTTTTTTCGTTTTCTGTTTCCTTTTATAAGTGTGCTTCCTGTGATTAAACTTTAGTTGAGAGTCAGCGCTTGTTCCTGTGTATTCTTCGTGTAGTCCCCGTTTGTTCGCGCTGTTTTTTTGCATTATGTATCACCAACTCGCCCGCTTATCTATCCTGATGGTTTATAGATTGGCTATAGACAAAAGGAAATTATGGCGGTTATAGGCTTTAGTCTATAGATGGCCTTCAGATTGTCTATGAACAAAAGTAAATAAGGAAGGTATAGACTTTAGTCTATAGAAAATCTATTGACCACTTATAGACAAAGGAAAATTATTTCTACTACAGACTTTGGTCAATAGATGGACTATAGACTTTCTATGCCCAAAAGGAGATGAGGCAGTTATAGACTTCAGTCTATAGATAATCTATTGACCGTCTATTGACAAAGAAAACTTGTCTGTTACAGACTAGTCTACAGATATTCGGACCATCTATAGACAGAAAAAAAATAAGACAGTTATAGACTTTAGTCTATAGAGAGTCTATGGATCACCTATAGACAAAAGGAAAGAAGGCGGTTATAGACTTTAGTCTATAGATAATCTATTGACCGTCTGTAGACAAAGGAAAATAATCTGTTATAAACTTTACTCTATAGATAGTCTATGGACCATCTATAGACAAAAGGAAATTGATGCGGTTATAGACTTCAGTCTATAGGTAGTCTATGGACCATCTATAGACAAAAGGAAATTAAGGCGGTTATAGACTTTAGTCTACAGATTCTCCATAGACTGTCTTTTGAAAAAATCAGTCTATAGACCATTTTCATAAGGGAAATGACAAGGTTAATTGTAGAGATACGGGAGAGGCCTTTGTGCTGCAGTGGGCGTTGTCAGACTGATGGTGTTGATGATGTAGATGAATAAGGCCTGGGGTTTTTTACATACACTCGAGGGCTGCTTGCTAATCTCTTTCACACATACCATCAATAGCCACGCGGAGCTTGGGTGGAGCCGAGTTCGCTGTTCATCAAAATGAGGAAAGGGGAGTAGAAACAGAACCATCGCGAAAGAGATCAACCCTGTCGGGCGGTGCTACGCACTGAATCCGGAGTTCTGGCTTTTTCTTCTCTTTTTGGGCCGTCTTTTGGAGGGCAGAAGATAGTCTCGCTCCTGGCAGAAGCGTCAAAGTCACCTATAGTACCATATGTTTTACCTTTCTAGGCAGGTTTCTGTCGAACATCTATATCTTCAGAAATGCTTGTATGGTTCGTGCAGACAAGCGTTCTGATAGCGCGAACAGAGCGCTTTCTTGTGCATGCCATCGGTCGCTATTGCTGCTGCTCAGTTTCTCCCGTGTCCCCAATCCCTTAGCTTTTTCCTTTATTTTTTTCTGGGGGGGGAGAGGGGGGTGTGACATTCCTTGTGTGTGCTACGAGGTTCCGCGTTCGACGGCGCGGCGTAGACGGAGACCCAGATGACAGCGGCATCATCAATTACCCAGCCATGCTCTTTGAGTGACGACCAGAACGAAGGGCTTTAAGCCCAACCGGACCCAACCGGACCCGCCACCGCCGCCGCGGGGAAACGGGCTTTATCCTCCCCAATTGGCGTGGCGGTTCCAGGGGCGGCTCTCCCGAGCACATTCCAGGACAAGGGAACTGTCAGCAGGCCAGAGCGCGCCTTACCTTGAGGAGCGAGTGTCAGTTGATGGATGGAGAATGGAGGCCGGTGACCCGCGGGAACTGTCAGCGGGCCAGAGCGCGCCTTACCACAGCCGACGCTATGCGCTACCTCGAAGACAACCTTCTTTCCCTCGGACTCAACACGGGAGGGGGCGAGACCTTAAGTGCGGTGGTATGTTTGTGCGCCCAAGTGAAAGCCCTAGCCCCCCCTCCTTCCCCTCCGGCGTGGGCGTCCTCACCCTAGGGAGTGTGGAGAAGAGGATATAAAAATCGACAAGCAGTACGGAAGACAACGCTCAGGACGACATCGTTCGCCAAGAGGGCCTTCAGCGCCGAAGCCCGACGGCGTGCAGCTTCTGCCAGCAACCGCTCGAGCCCAACTCCGGAGCCACTCCATCGCCACCATGAAGTCGTCGGCACGTAAGCTCGGACGCCCCAGCCTCTGAATCTTAATCATGTATAATTATTGAATATATCTGTTTGTTTAAACTGAGCCATACGGTGTCTCTTTGCCTCTCCGTCCCGTGTGGACCTGCGCATTATGGGGGTCATCACACTGGTGTCAGAAGTGGGGTCTCAAAAGCAAATGTCCTCTGAATGCTGTGACATTCATGACTTCAAAATTGTAATCAAAAGGAAATCACGGGACTGATTGTGGGACTTTTACCCCCATTTGAGAGGCTTGAGGCACTGGAGGGCTTGAGAAAAAAAAAATTTCTGTATCTGAGGGAGCTCCCACTCCACAGCCGTCGCTCGGAGCAAGCATGCTGGCATTAGGAAGCGTCATTCCGACGTTTACGGGAGATAAGACAGGGGTTCCAATCTGCGATTTCTTTTCCATGCTAGAAGAGATTGGGAAAATGGGGGGATGGTCCGATGCTCAAATGCTGGGAATGGCGAGGTGTAAGATGGCAGGAGCTGCTCATGATTTTGCATGGCGAGACGAAAAAGTAAAATCCACAAAATCATTTGCGGAATTTAAGAAGCTCGCGTTTGAGCATTTCGACACTGAACCACGTCACGTGCGGGTACAGAGGTTCCGTGACGCCGGACAGATGGTAGGGGAGGACGTGCGAACATTTGCGTCGCGGCTTCAGCGCCTAGCACGCGATACGTTAAGCAGGGAGGAGGAAGGAGACCAGCTAAGGAAGAAATACGCGGAGGATCTACTTAAAGAGGAAATGACCGCTTTGTTCGTGGCTGGTCTGCAAGACCCCGTGCGCCGGTTCGTGCTCTCGCGCAAGCCGAGCAATTTCGACCAAGCCGTGGAGGCCGCATTGGATGAGGAACGAAATGAGGCGTTAACGACAGCAGCAGCGAGAGTACGCGTCATAGAGAGAGCGGTGCTCAACCCTGAGGTTGCTCTCTTGACAGAGCGGTTAGATCGCTTAGAACAGCTGCTATCTCAGCAGGTAGAACGCCAGGTTGAAGCGCGCGCTCAACAGCGCCCATTCGCTGGAAACCGGAGACCGCCACAAAGCTACAGGCGCGGTATGCGAGATTTTGAAGAAATCGTATGCTTCGCTTGCCAGGGTCGCGGACACATCGCCAGGTTCTGCCAAAACGTGCGCCCTGGAGAGCCACAAAGAGAAGCAGGCGAGACACGCCCTAAGCAAGCCTACAGCGGGGCTCCAGATACCGAGACAAAAAACTAGATAGTCCTCCCCAGCCTGAGGAGCGTGGGGAGGGAGCAGTGGATGATGAGGTGGTGGTAGTTTGTGTGGCCGACGAGGCATGCCCTGTTGTGCGTTGCAAGTTAAATGGTTGTTGCATGGAATTGTTGATAGATACGGGTCAAAGGTGACATTGCTTAAGGAGAGCAGTTTTAACACGCTTCGAAGGAAGGGGGACCGTGAGGTGTTGGAAGCGTCTGGTGGCATGGCAACCAAATTTGTAGGCATAACGGGGGATCCTCTTGGCATAAGTGGACTCTACCGGCTACACTTCTCTCTCGGCGGAATTGCATTGGAGCACCCCTGCTACGTATGCCCGGACACGGTGTCTCTGCCAAACGGAGTGTCAGGTATATTAGGGCAGGATTTTTTGAGAAAAGGGAAGGTAGTAGTCTCATTCTCTGAGGAAGAGGTTAATGCGGGCGGATCAAAAGTTCCGTTTTTGAACAGGAGAGGGGCTGAGATTCGCATTACCGATGTTGACACCCGTCAAACAGTGGGATCATTGGAGAAGGTATATTCGCGGGTTGCCGTCAGGCTGGTCGATGAGGCGGTCGTCCTTCCTTGGTCGGAGCACATTTTGTACGCGTTTGTGCCTTCAGATGTAGAGAGCGGCGCCGTGGGAGTGCTTGAGCCGGTCGACTCAGCCGGTCGACTCTCTCAGCAATGGCCTGAAGGCAGCCGCGTGCCTCGTGACAGTTAATGACGCCCACAGAGTGCCCCTACGGGTGGTTAACTGTAGCCAGCAGCCACTGAGCCTTCCCAAGAACAAAACATTGGCTTTCTTCACCTCTGCGATAGAGAAACGTGAGCCCACCGATACGGTACTCGCAACTGTAGAGCATGCTAGTCCTTCGGCTGCTCCAAAGGTGTCGTTCGATCTTTCTCACGTAAAATCCAGGGAGAGGGAGGCTCTGGCTGGTTTGCTGAACGACTACTCGGAAGTATTCGCCGCGTCCAACCTGGATTTGGGCTGCTGTGGCGTTATAAAGCACAGGATAGAAACCGGCACTTCATCGCCCGTTTACCAGCGTGCGTACAGGATTCCTTACTCCCAACGTGAGGAGATGGAGCGGCAGGTGCAGGACCTGATTGATCGCGGCATTGTCGAACACTCAAAGTCACCCTGGGGAGCACCAGCACTATTGGTGGAAAAGCCAGATGGCTCGTATCGATTGGTAGTGGACTACCGCAAACTAAATGCCGTAACTCGCATCGATCCATACCCCATCCCCAATATACAGGAGACGCTTTCTCAGCTGGGCTCTGCCAGGTACTTCACGGTAGTGGACATGGCGGCGGGATTCTGGCAGATAGCAATGGATCCGGCAGATGCCGAGAAAACGGCATTCAACACGCCCTCAGGGCACTATGAATGGAAAAGAATGCCGATGGGTCTGGCCAACAGCCCTGCTGTCTGGCAGAGAACCGCTGATGTTATCCTGGCAGGTCTTCTGGGGAGGCTGTGCTTCGTGTATATGGATGACATTATCATATACAGTGACAGTTTTGAGAACCATTTGCGCGATATTGAGCAGGTTTTGGTGCGACTAAGAGGAGCGGGTCTCAAGCTGAAGCCCTCTAAGTGCCAATTCCTCAAAAACGAGGTGAAATACCTCGGGCAAGTTGTTTCAGCTGACGGCGTGCGACCGGACCCTGAGAAACTAAGGTGTGTCTCGGATTTTCCATCCCCGACTAGCGTCCGCCAGGTCCGGCAGTTTCTCGGCCTGATCGGTTACTACCGAAGGCACATAGAGGAGTTCGCCAAGCTCGCTAAGCCGCTCACCGCCTTAACAGCCAAAAATGTCGCCTTTCGCTGGGACGAAAACGCGGAGAATGCTTTTGGGGCCCTGAAAAGGAAGCTAATGAGTGCACCGCTGTTGCGCCACCCGGATTTTAATTTGCCCTTCGTTATGGCCACAGATGCGTCAAAGTTCGCAGTTGGTGCCGTGCTATCTCAGGTTATCGAGGGCAAAGAACATCCCGTTGCTTTTGCTAGCCGACAGCTGAGACCCACAGAGCAAAAGTACGGAGCTACGGAAAGGGAGTGCCTCGCTGTTGTCTGGGCAGTAAAGCACTTCAGATGCTACCTTTACGGCCGCAAATTCAAGCTAGTCACAGACTGCCATCCTCTGAAATGGGTGATGAGTGTCAGGGACCCTAGCTCGCGACTCGCTAGATGGAATCTACACCTGCAGGAATACTGCTTTGAAGTTGAGCACAAGTCAGGAAAGACGCATCTGAATGCTGATGCACTCAGCCGCACAGCTGCCGTGGCAGCGATAGATGAGTTTGTCCCCGTAGTGGACCCCGCCGAATTACGCACAGAGCAGTGCAAAGATCCTGACCTGAAGCGAATAATCGAAAGCTTAGAGGGCGCACCGTCTCACCCCGAACAGCTAGGTTATTTCATTGGCAAAGACGGCACCCTGTGTCGGCGCACGAGGCCAACCAGGAAAGGGAGACCAGAGAAAACCGCTTGGGAGAGAGTCGTCATACCTCGGTCGTGGACAGAAAGGGTTCTTCGCGCGTTTCACGATGCGCCATGCGCCGGTCATTTTGGCGTAGCGAAGACACGCAGGCGTGTGGAGCGTTTGTACTTTTGGAGTGGCATGCGACAGGATGTTAGAGACTACTGTGAGAAGTGTCATTCCTGTCTCGAAAGAAAAACACCCAAGGGACGAAGACCAGCTCCAATTCAGCCGTTCCCTGAGGTGTCGGCTCCCTTCGAGCGGACAGGTATGGACATAATGGGCCCATTGCCCACGACCACTTCCGGAAACAAGTACATTTTAGTATTTGTCGATCACCTTTCAAAATACGCGGAAGCGGTAGCACTCCCAGATCAGAAGGCAGACACGGTTGCAAGAGCATTTGTCGAACAGATCGTGCTCCGACATGGACCCCCGAGGCAACTCTTGACAGATCGGGGAACGAACTTCGTGTCGCAGCTAATGAGGAGAGTTTGCGAGCTACTTAAGATCGCTAAGAAGCAGACAACACCGTACCATCCGGCTTGCAACGGCGCGGTGGAGCGACTGAACCAAACCGTGGCCGGGTTCCTGTCGCATTTTGTTTCGCGCGACCAGCGGGACTGGGACTTGTGGCTCCCGTATGCAATGTTTGCCTACAATTCCGCAGCACACGAGAGCACGGGCGAATCGCCATTCTTTCTTCTCTACGGCCGAGACCCGGACCAGCCTAGTGAAGTTCCAGAGGGCCCCCGTCGTGTCCCATACGCTTCACTGGACGACTATAAGGTGGAGCTAGAATCGCGCTTGCAAGTGTCGAGGGACATCGCAAAGGAGGCCTTAAAGAAAGCGGCGAAGCGCAGGAAGGAGGTGCACGATCGCAGTGCTAGAGACGCGCCGTTTAATGTGGGGGACAGCGTGTACATTGAAAACTGCCAAAGGCAGATTGGGCTAGCTCGTAAGTTCCAGACGAAGTGGAGAGGACCGTGCGAGGTTGTCGAGAAGCTTTCTCCGGTAAACTTCAGAGTCCGAGACGTGAACCGGCGCTTGATAAGGATACACGCAAATCGCCTCAAGTCGGCACCGGTTCAGTATTCACGAAATGAGGAAAGGGAAAGCGCGGATTTTGATGGGGACAGAAGTGAAGCGGAGCGCGCAGATAGTTCGCAAGAAACGCCCTCTCCTGCATTTGTTCGGCAGGCGCCAGAGGTGACGGCCGGAATGCCACCGGATTTACTTCATGCATTGCTAGAAGAAGAAGCGCGCGAGGTTGCCGCGCAGATAACGCCAGGAGAGGCTCCTGCCACGAGCCCTCGCGAGTCCCAAAGCAGACAAAGGGTCACAGACTTACTTAGTATGACTCATGAAGGCCGATATCCGCTGCGAAATCGGAAAGCTAAGTCGGACTAATGGTGTAAACAGAGCGGAGTTGTGAACTGGTCAGAATTGTGTAATGCCGCAGCTCATAACATTGCTATATGCGTATGTGTTAAGTTATCGGAGTTAGTAGTTAAACCTTTCTGTCATTAAGTAACACCTTCACAGGAGAGCATGCGGAGCGCATGCAGAACCTGCCCTACTTCTTTTCGTTATCTATATTTTTATCTGTGCCGTGATCGTGCTAGAAGTGGGAGCTCCTTTGTAACTGTGGTAAATTTATTTCGTCCAGTTTGGACTAGAAAGGAGAGGCTTGGGTGCTGAGTTTCATGTTTATCTGTAAAAGAAGATCAGTGCTGCCCCTGGAGACGCCAGTTATGACAGCGGAGGCATATGGTGTTGTGCAGTGGTGTTGAGTGCAGCGAAAAGTGTTTTGTCGGACGCACTGTGCGAGGCGATTCAGAAAGACAAGGGGAGCTGCAGGGACTCAAATGTTCGGAGAACATTCTTCTGGAGGGTGAGCGAGTGTGACATTCCTTGTGTGTGCTACGAGGTTCTGCGTTCGACGGCGCGGCGTAGACGAAGACCCAGATGACAGCGGCATCATCAATTACCCAGCCATGCTCTTTGAGTGACGACCAGAACGAAGGGGTTTAAGCCCAACCGGACCCAACCGGACCCGCCACCGCCGCCGCGGGGAAACGGGCTTTATCCTCCCCAATTGGCGTGGCGGTTCCAGGGGCGGCTCTCCCGAGCACATTCCAGGACAAGGGAACTGTCAGCGGGCCAGAGTTCGCCTTACCTTGAGGAGCGAGTGTCAGTTGATGGATGGAGAATGGAGGCCGGTGACCTGCGGGAACTGTCAGCGGGCCAGAGCGCGCCTTACCACAGCCGACGCTATGCGCTACCTCGAAGACAACCTTCTTTCCCTCGGACTCAACACGTGAGGGGGGCGAGACCTTAAGTGCGGTGGTATGTTTGTGCGCCCAAGTGAAAGCCCTAGCCCCCCCTCCTTCCCCTCCGGCGTGGGCGTCCTCACCCTAGGGAGTGTGGAGAAGAGGATATAAAAATCGACAAGCAGTACGGAAGAGAACGCTCAGGACGACATCGTTCGCCAAGAGGGCCTTCAGCGCCGAAGCCCGACGGCGTGCAGCTTCTGCCAGCAACCGCTCGAGCCCAACTCCGGAGCCACTCCATCGCCACCATGAAGTCGTCGGCACGTAAGCTCGGAAGCCCCAGCCTCTGAATCTTAATCATGTATAATTATTGAATATATCTGTTTGTTTAAACTGAGCCATACGGTGTCTCTTTGCCTCTCCGTCCCGTGTGGACCTGCGCATTATGGGGGTCATCACAGGGGGGAGAGGGCTTCTGGTTATTTCGTACCTAGGTTATTTTGATTGAAAAAAAAAATTATTTACATACGTACACATGCCAAGGTTACCGAATACATTGACCTTCACAAGTAGGCATGACGATAAGCAAGTAAGGCGAACCAATTAAAGAGATAGAATAAGCAGCATTGAGCAACTAATTGCAATTGCTTGTGAGCGATTTAAGATGGGATAGCATACCTATTGACAGAAAAATGAAACAGCAATAATCTGACACGGAAAAAAGGGGGGAACCTTAGCGCCAGTTTGATCTAAAGACCAGAACAAGACGACCATTGTTAACAGAAATGAATGGGCACGACCACTGCCGGAAGAACTCTTCCTCTCCCAAGTAAAAGAGCTCTTCTGACAAGAAACTGATCAGCTCCCTTCGAAGACGGCCAAGTATTGGCCACACAGCGCGCCGTCGAAAGCCACCAGCGACCGCGGTGCATCGATTGCGCCATAAACTAAAAAGACCCGCAACAATTAACAGGCGAGCAAAACGGCCGCTGGGGAAGCGGCCGCGGGACACAAAGCTCGAAGTGGCCTGGCCACGGAATCCCGCATGAACCGCGCGCCAAAAGACACGCGCTAACACTCAGGTGAGTGTAGCGTGGCGATTAGATTCCGGAAGCGGGCATTTCAGACAGGTACTGGAGCGTAAAACACCCCAACGCTCTAGCCGATCACAAGTAGGCAGCACTGCCCAACCAAGTTTCCAAACAAAGTCGCGTAGATGGTCTGCGAGAGGCGTCGACGCTATGCGCGCCCATTGAACGCGGCGCATCGGTAAGCGGCGAGTCGCCGGCACAGCAGGCAACAACAGCGAGCCCATATTGTCCACCACACTGTCTGCGGCAATGTTGACATCAGGTGCTACTTCGCTTACATGTCTGAAAAAGGCCACTGACGTAGCATAGAAAGTGGTAGGCTGCTGTGATTGAGGCCCATGATTAAAAGGGGCCGAGGGATTCAAAAAGCGCAAAGAAGGGCCCAATAAGTACCGCGCTAGGGTTCGCGCCGGAGACGCGTCCCCTAGCAGGATACGCAAAATGCACTTAAAGCTAACAACGAGGACGTGATGGACAAAGTTGGAAAGGCAAAACCGCCTCTCTCCCGTGGTTGTCCAAGAACAGCACGAGCCAAAACCTCGGTTCCAGCTGACCAAAAAAAAATAAAAACCGTAGTCTGCACCCGCCTTATGACGCGCAGGAGTGGTTTAACAATGAGGCAAAGGTACCAGAAGGCACCCAGCACGACCGACTGAACCAGGGAGCGCCTCTCAAGTAGAGGCAGGTCAAATGTCTGGGCCCTCCGCACACGAGCTGTAATGACCTCTGTAAGACCCCCTATGTAAGCTGTAAGATCACATACCATCCCATATTCGAGCACAGCCGTAGGTCACGCCTAAAATGCGCATCTGCGCACACCACTGCAAAGGTATTGCACATTTAATATGTCTCTGAGGAGAAGCCACAAAAAACCAATAACTCTTCGAATAATTAAGAGCAGCCCCCGACCAGAAGGCGTGTTCGCGAAAAACGTTTAATGCTTTGAACAGGCAGCGTTCATCAGCTATGTAGAGTTTGATGTCATGTGCATAAGCATTTCTGGAGGCTGTGCGCTAAAATAGACGTTCACAAGAAAAAGGAGACAACAGAAAAAAAGCGCAACTTTCAACTTTAATGACGACAAAAGAAGCCAGGCGCACTTATATATCACCTAGTATCCAGAAATATGCTGCATGAGAGAGCGTCAACCCAATCACCAAACGCGAGAAAGAGCAAAGGGGGATTTTTCAGTGAGATTAAAACCTATGAAGGTGAACATATCGACACGTGCCGAGGTATGGGCTAACAACAATGCATTACAACATGAGAATACAGATCTGCATGAAAGTTGTCAATGATATAGAAGAAGTGCGTAACAACATGAAAATATGAATAACAACAAATTCTGACAAACCAAGGAAACAAGGGGGACGGGGAAAAAACCGCGTAAAGGGCGGCAGAAAAATTTAAAGGCACATTAAAAATTCTAAACCCAACTAAAATACTTAGGAGCGAAGGGTTTGAGAGATTAGATATAACCATCCAAGTAGGATAGTTCATTCCTAGAAAGGTTAATAGATGGCGTGCTAACGCACTTGTCTTTTCTTAGGTCAATGAAAAAAGCCTCAATTCTCTCTCAGTCTTGTCTGGGGCTTTAGCTAGAAACTTTGTTTTATTAAACTTGGGGTAGCAGTTTTTGCAATTGTTACAGTGTAACGGAAGGTTACCTCCAGATCTGTTCTTCAGGATGACGTTGTGCTTGCGGGCGCGCTCATTAAAGCATTTTCTGGTTTGCCCCACATACACTTTGACGCATGTCAGGGGGATCTCGTACACAACATTGTTGTTGTTGTTGTTGTTGTTGTTGTTGTTGTTGTTGTTGTTGTTGTTGTTGTTGTTGTTGTTGTTGTTGTTGTTGTTGTTGTTGTTGTTGTTGTTGTTGTTGTTGTTGTTGTTGTTGTTGTTGTTGTTGTTGTTGTTGTTGTTGTTGTTGTTGTTGTTGTTGTTGTTGTTGTTGTTGTTGTTGTTGTTGTTGTTGTTGTTGTTGTTGTTGTTGTTGTTGTTGTTGTTGTTGTTGTTGACCTCACACAATGGCACATACCCACAAGGGGGATTGGCCATAACCAGGCGGTGACTATTTAAATGACCAGCTGCATGTGGCAAGCATGAGATGACCTACCAAAATTTGGATCGCACAGTTTTCATAGCCGAGGTGGTTGCAGGAGGTTAGAGGGGACATAAAAACTAAAATTTAGGCAAAGAAGGGGTAGGGATTACTATAAGTGGTTTTAAAAACCGAAATGCTGATAATGGGGTGGGCAGGACGAAAGCTCATGATGGTAGACGTTTTGATTCTAGGAGATAATTATGAACGGCAGAGCAAACATTCCCATTGGTATGGCCAAGCATAGAAGCGCCAAGAGACAGAACAACCGCAGAAGACAGGCGCAAACTGAGATTCTGTATTGGAACTTCTAATAGTCGCCTCCTAATCGATGAGTAGCGACAGCAAAAAAGAAGGAAGTGCTCTATTTTTTCCGGCTCCGCACAATACGGACACAATGGGGAGATCGCCAGACCAGGCCTGTAGAGGTAAAAATTTAGTTGCGGCACCCGGCAACGAAGCCTCGTGAAGGAAACTTCAAGATTGCGCGATCGCCAGACTGAGCTTCTCCAAGGGAACAGTAGGTGCTGGAAATGATCCATAACAGCGCGACAGACGGAACAAAGAAGAGGAGACACAACACACAGCACCAACTCGCCCAACAACTGGTATTGTCAAAGGTGCTGGAAGTCGTCCAAGGAAGTAAGCGCTGATGCGCCCAATTCGTTCATTACAGTGTACCGTCGAAAGCGTGCCGCCGTGATGTAAGCAGTTGTTGGAAGCGGGTCAACAATCGGTCCACTCAGGGCTGCCTTCGCTAAAGCATCAGCTGATTCATTTAATAGAAGACCCCTGTGCCCAGGAGCCCAAAGAAGTCGAATTGATGTGATGTGTGGAGGGATCAGGAATTTTAGTATCCGAAAGAGCTGCGATTCAGTGGACGCCGAGAGGGAAGTGCATAAAGATAACGAGTCCGTAATTATTATTACTGCTGATAAAGAAATTGGTACCTTGCGCAGAGCGAGAACCACTGCTAGAAACCCAGCCAGATAGATATATAGGAGTGAAATCTTGGAGACGGAGAGAAAAATACCAGTCAAGGGACTGGGAGTAAATACCTACACCTGCCTTTTCTGCACACACCGAGCCATCAGTCGCAATTGCAACATGTGAGCTGAAGGTCAACAAATAACCCTGCAACATACCATTTAACCATGAGAAAGGCAGTAATTTTGCATTACATGGATAAATGTCATCGTAGATGATAGACACAGTTGCGGGGATGGACCGCACCGGAACAATTTCAGGTATTCGCACGTTGAGTGGGCCCAGCAAAGATTCAACGAAACAGATTTGGGGAGTTTGAAGGCGAGACCATCCGACACCTAAGAACTCCGCTCGCTGCCCTAGGAAGATCAACTCGGATGCATGCTGCTCCGAGTCGCAAAACTTTAAAAACGTTTGTACTGTCAAAAGGCGAAACCTTGCAGTAAGAGACGGCACCCGCGCTTCCAGATACAAAACATTGTTTGCCACGTATTTAGGGAGACCCAAACACAGGCGCAGAGCTTCTTGCTCTAAGAGCAGAAGTGGGCGCAGTTTGTATGCAGCTGCTCCAGAAAACAAAACGCAACCGAATTCCAAGATTGGCCGGATATACATTTTGTAAATCAGCAGAAGAGCATGTCTGCGCATACCGCAGCGAGGGCTACTCATCCTTCGCAGAAGGCCTACCGCCCGAATCCCTTTCGCAGCAACCTGATCTATATGTGACCGCCAAGAGAGAGAGGAGTCATAAGTTACCCCGAGATACTTTAGGGAACATACCTGAGGAATGACATGATGACGATAAGACAATACCTGTTGAGTAACCGGAAAAGGTAACAAAGCGCACTTGTTTACATTAAGACTTAAGTGTAATTCAGATAACCATCGGTCAAGGGAATTTAAATATGACTGTAAAACCATATACACAGAATGTAAATCACTCGCAGCAGCAAAGAAAGCTATATCGTCTGCATACACGTACGTAGTCACGTCAGGGGAAGTCGGAATCGAACTGAGTAAGAGGTTGAATAGAACAGGAGAGAGAACTGCACCTTGAGGCACACCTCTAGATTGATGAAATTTCCTTGTAGAAATTCCGCGTTGACAACAATAAAATTCTCTGTCAGCCAGGAAAGCTGACACCCATTCCACAAAATAACTTGGCAAGCCCAGAGCCCGTAGTCTGTACATCAGAGCCCCATGTTCGACACTGTCATATGCTTTCGAGATGTCTAGAGTTACCAGCGCAGCATACTGTCGACGCCGGCGCGCTAGTCGGACACGGCTTTCGAGGTCAGTATGCGCACACCATATAGAGCACCCAGGCTTGAAACCAATCTGACAGGGGTTAAGTAGTCCCTTTTCAGTAATAATGGGCATGGTTCGTTCATACAGCACGCGTTCAACCAATTTCACCAGATTCGATGTCAATGAAATTGGTCGAATGTTGTCTAAGACCACCGGCGCTAGACTTTTAAGGAACACGGGATAATTTGGGATACACTCCATACATCCGGATCCATACAGCCATACATCCGGGATACAGCTCCAATATCCGGACCCAATTTGCATTGGGATTCGTCGCACACTATTTTAATCATTGAGGTGACACGGTCAGGACAGGAGCTGCAGAAGGTAACCGATTTATCACCTGGGAGAGCTCAGAAATCGAGACATTAAGGAAATCATCATAGTGATTCCCAAGCAGTTGTGGGCGACAGAGCGCAGCCGAAAAACGGTGTTCCAAGCCTTCGCCAATTTCTTCTAATGACCTGGCAAGCTCTACTAGAGTCAGCACATTAGAGGGAATGTTGTGAGGCGGTGGCAGCCTGTTCCTTGACCTCAGAAAGCGAAACAAGGCTTGTCTGTTATTTGATTTTGATAGATGGTCATAATTCTCCTCATCATATTTTTCTTTTGCCCTAGCGACTTTGCGCTTGAAGGTAGCTGCAAGAAACTTATAATCGATCCAATTCCGGGGACATTGATTATGGATAAGTTTCTTCCAGGCTGCCTTGCGCCGCCTATAATCCTTTGAACATTCTGCATTCCACCAAGGGCTCAGAGAAGTGCCTATGCTATCGCACACTGTAAACTCTGATTGCCTCCGTACCCGATCTAAAATAGAGCATAAGCCTAACACCCTGCTCTCCTGAGACAAATTCGGCAAAGAGTGTAGTTCTGAACTGAGTGAACTTTTGAACTTGTTGTAATCGATTAGGGTGCAACTGAATCCGCCGATAGAAGTCATCGGACACACAATGTCAAAAGTGAGTGGGAAATGGTGACTGTTTGTTGCAGAGTCAACCGGAGTCCAGGAGGAAACTGCTACCCCTGGGGTTGAAAACGTTAAATCCAATGCTGATCGGGAGTGCCCACGGAGAAAGGTCGGAAAACCCGAGTTATGACAGTTTAGGTTATTCACACAAGCCCAATCCCATAGACGCAAACCGCACTGGTCTGTTCGATAACCCCAAGTCAAGTGATGCGAATTGAAATCCCCAACAAGCAACACATGTGATCTGCTGACAGAGAGTAAGGAATCTAATGGCCGTGTGTCATGAACCCCAGATGGAAAATATACATTTCCGACAGTAACGGGATGGAAACCAGGAACTAAAAGATCCACTGCCTGAATTTCGCAATGAGCGTCCACACGCTGAAACACCAATCGTGCCTTGTGACAGAATCTGTCTGGATGAAACCAGCAGAAGCAAACCGCCTCCCCCCCCCCACCCCCTTGATGGGTGGTCCATTCTAAAAATTCGATAATGTTCTATTTGAAATGAAAACTCTTTCGACAACCAGGTTTCTTGAAGCGCAATGACATGAGGAGAAAATCGATTTGAAACAGTTACTAAATCAGTGAAGGCTGATTGAATGGAACGGCAGTTCCACTGCAGCCCTCCCAGAGACCCTATTCTGCCGAGAGATCTGCAGCAGCAACTGCCTTTTCCAAAATGCTGTGGTGACCAGTTTTTCCTGAATTACTCTTTTTTGTTTTGGATTGAGGGGAGCTAGACGGACCAGCAACGGCCAAAGGAGACCGGCTACGTTTCTGAGCTCGAGCATCGAGCTCCATCAGCTCAACACACCCATCAATGCTCCGGTCGTGACTTCAGGTACATGAGTTGGAGGCGTGCGCTCTTTTTGCGGCTGCATTGAAACAAGAGAAGGCGTCTCCGCACTGAGTTCAGTAAGTACTGCAGGATCCACGGATGACTTCAACGCAGCATTGGAGGTCATTATTGAAGAGGTCATTTGCGCCACCATGACTTGCGATGTGCACTCTGTTACTGAATTCACTAGCCGATCCATGACCTTGCCCATTGCCTTTTCAACCGCTGTAGCAATCGCATCTGACAGGCTTGAATCCACGACCGCAGTCGTCTGCCGTGCTGCCACACTTGAGTGCCCGTACGTCCTTTCCTTAACAATAGCCATAGCCTCGCGCCTTGAGCACCAGCGCTTTTCTAACACTTCCAGCACCTTAACCTCCTCAGCCCTTGCAGGACAATTAGAATATGTGGCGGAGTGACTACCGCTGCACAAGCAACACATCTCATCTTTTGAACACCTCCCTTCACGGTCATGATTACCACCACACACACTGCACCTTGAGCTCGACTTGCAGGCGTTCGCGCTGTGGCCAAACCTCCAGCAGTTGCGGCATTGAAGTGGCCTTGAAGAATACGGATCGACCCTGAAAACCAGGTGCCACACCTTCAACTCAGATGGACAGGAGAGACCCGCAAAAGTGGCAATTACCGTTTCAGTTGGAAGTTTTGTTTCCTCGACGACCCGAGTGCACCGATGTACAGAAATCACCCCTGCGGAGGAGAGTTTCTCAAGCGTTTCCTTAGGGCTAAGGCGTGGGTCAACCCCTCGCACCAGACCTTTAGAGCACGCCAAGTGCGGCGGTATAAATGCGCTTACCGACTGGCTTCCAAAAGCTGTGCACGTTAACAAATCCATGATGCAGGCCTGGTCGGCCGACCTGCACACCACGCCTCCTCTGCCGTACTACCGGACATCACAGATTTTTAAGAAGTGAGGCGTAATCGCCTGTAGCGCAGTCTGAACCGCATCCGGGTTATTGAGTCGAATGGCGCCACCATCCGATGGAACCAATGCCACGGGAATAGTGCCGACGCCACCCCGAAAGAAGGCGTCCAGGGGGAGTTGGTTAGGGGGGAGGCTGGCCGACCAGGGGGAGTTCCCCTGGCCAGGATAGGACGTCGACATGCGCCCCTAGCGACCTGCAAGCGCCCTGCAAAAGCGAAAGACAATCAAGCAATCAGAAGCTAGTGATACGAACAGTCACCACCCAGTGAGACCACGCCCGCCCTTCTTGTCTTCTTGAAGAAGAGGCCCTCTTGCCAAGGTATTGGCCAAGGAAGGAAACAATAGCATGTATACAGTTTGATGCTTGATATTACAAACCTTCTTATCAAGCTTCTTGGTCACCATCGGAAATAATTTTGCTAGTTTGCAGGGAGCAGAAAAAACCAGCTTAACCCCTTGACAAGACGCAACTTTCTTCAAATTGTGCGAGAGACTGTGCAGGTAAGGCATTACCTGCACAGGTTTCTGTTCTGAGTCGTGTTTAGCTTGGTCTGAATTTTTTACCTTTTTCAAAAGGTTTTCAGACATGCCGGTGACCAGGTGGGCTGGGTAACCTGCAGATAAAATCCGGTCAATCTGGGACTGGAAGCTTTCCCCTATATTGTGGGCGCATGATTATTCTAATGCGGATATCATGCAAAGGGATACTATGCCACGCTTGACCAGCTTGGAGTGGGCACTGTCATAATTCAAAAGTGGTTTCTTTGAGCGCGGCTGATAAGCCCAACACACATGCGCATTTGTAAATATAAGTTGAAGGTCCAGAAACTGGAGTCGACCATTTTCTGCCTGTTCATGCGTGAATTTTAGGTCCCTCGATAAAGAACAAAAGGCCGTGAGAGTTTGATTTATAAGTGTATCTGCGGCACAGTGTGTAGGCACATTAAGAAGGATAAGATAGTCATCGACGTATCGGAAAATACGTGCTATCCCTGTTTCCTTCAAGCTGGCTTCAATGCGACGGTCAAATGACGCCAGAAAGATTTCACATAGGAACGGAGCAACGGACGAACCTTTACATATTCCCGCCTTTTGTAAGTAAAACTCTTCCCGGAAGCAAATAACGGTAGAATCCAAATTAAACTCTAGGAGGTCGAGAAATTTATCAGTTATGACACCAGTAATTCTGAAACCTGACTTCGCCATATTCTTCCAAAAGTTCTCGGACAGCATCAAACAAAGCGTCGTGAGGCACAGAGTAAAATAAGTCCTCAACGTCAATAGAAAACACGGTGGAGGCTGACAACTTGCCTCCTTCCAGGACCTGCACGACTTCCGTTGAGCTTCGAACGCGGTAAAGGTCACCACCAGCTATCCTGTCCAGCTGGCGCCGAAGGAAGTCGCTCACCACTTTTTGCCACGTATCTTTTTCAGACACAATGGCACGAAGTGGGCATGCAGGCTTGCGCGTTTTTCCTGAGAAGAAAATTTCCAGGTATCTGGTCTGAGCCGCTTTGACTGCCTTTCCTATTGATTCCAGGTTCATGCCTGCAAGCAGTTTTAGTGGGGCCCGTTTTTGTCTGGAAGGGTTGAAGTCGACTGGTCTAAAGTTCTTCTCGATGGCTTCAGTGGCTTTTTTGTTGAAGGTATCATTCGGCATGAGAACAAAACGACCTTCTTTGTCTGCCTCCAGAGCAGCGAGGTCAGACGACTTCATGAATTTGGCAAGGCTATTGAGCGGAGGGTTCTTGCTCGGATGGGATTTGCTGAGGCATGCGACACCTTCCCCAATGATCCGGTCTCTATCTTTGTCATTGACTTTGCAGCCGATTTTTCGTACCATCGCTACCAGAGCCGGGCGTTTCGTCTGAGGCTCAAAACAGTACTTGGGTCCTTTTTGCAAGGTGTTCTTGACTCCGCTTGGAAGATCGACGTCACTGAGGGTGGTAACGGTGTTGGCACACTCACTTGGTCGGGCTTTTGGTGGCAGTGATAGCCTCGTTGTCTGCCACAGAAACTCGATGGATCCGGCTGCCAGCTTCCTGTATCCACTGAAGAAGGAGTTGGCCAGCAAAGGATCAGTCCCTTCAGAGAAAAGAATTCGGAGCCAGTCATAGCAGTGACGTATCTGTCGCCAGGATTTGAATTTCAGAACATTGCAGATCCTTCGGGAATGGCACCATGAGGTTTCCAGGCCACCGAAGAGTAATCGAATTTCCCAGGGCACAATTCTCCGCTTCATGTAGTAAGACAAAAACCGAGAGCGGCAGGTTGCGACGGCTATTAGGTTCACCCACAGAGCAGCAGCAGCTTGCCTGGGCTGGTGACACAGTAAAGAGCCCGTAGTAGGAGAAATGTTATTTAGTAAGACTTTCTAGCGGGCTAGTTGGTACATATTCATTTCTGGAGGCTGTGCGATAAAAAAGACGTTCACAGGAAAAAGGAGACAACAGGAAAGAAGCGGAACTTTCAACTTTAATGACGACAAAAGGAGCCAGGCGCACTTATATCTCACCTGTTATCCAGAGATATGCTGCATGACAGAGCGTCAACCCAATCACCAAACACGAGCAAGAGCAAAGGGGGATCTCTCATGCAGCATATCTCTGGATAACAGGCGATATACAAGTGCGCCTGGCTTCTTTTGTCGTCATTAAAGTTGAAAGTTGCGCTTCTTTCCTGTTGTCTCCTTTTTCCTGTGAACGTCATTTTCAGCGCACAGCCTCCAGAAATGAATATGTACCAACTAGCCCGTCAGAAAGTCTTACTGCATAACCAGTAACGCGTACTGCCTCACTGCCTGGCAACGTCAGACCTCTAATAAGAGAGTGGTGATTGACTGCCAGGAGGAAAGGCTCTAATGCTAAGACAAACAAAGGGGGGGGGGGGGGGGGACAACCTTGACGGACGCCGCGGCCAACATCGAATGCAGTACTTTCCCAGCCATCGAGGAACAGAGTGCTTGAAATGTCCCTGTACAGCTCTTTAATGAGAAGCACTAAATAAGGTAGGAAACCGAAAGCATCCAATGTACCTTAAATACACTCATGCTCTAAAAAGTGGAACGCCTTCACTTGATCGAGGATAACAAGAAGACCCTGTGCGCGCCGCCGTATAGTATACTCTATGGGATATCTCGCGTTACGGAAGATAAACTATATATGTATTTCAGGACCCGGAATGGAGCAAACCTGGTGGCAGGAAATAAGCGACGGGAGAAGAGACCGTAGACGGCGAACGAGTAATTTTGCTAATACTTTATAATCTGAATTTAGGTGATAGGGCGCCAATCTGCCGGACATAACGAGAAAAGAGACATTTTAGGAATCAGGACAACGCGGCCTCCTTTAAATGAATCGGGAAAGACATGCCGAGTGAAACAATTTCAACACCTGCGAGAAAATGGGGCCTACAATATGCCAGAATTGTAAATAGAACTACACAGGAAGACCGCCTGGCCCAGGCGCTGAGCTTCGTTTCATGGAATCTAACGCCTCCTTGATTTCACCTGGTGTTGGCGGAGCCATAAGGCCATCATGAAGTTCAGCGGCAACCTGCGGCAAGCCTGCAAAAAAATTGGCGTGCGGAACGTCATCGCGATCAACCAGAAGGAGCGACTAAGCAATATCCTGGAAATGGACGAAAAACGCACTGAAATTCCTGCCAACTGGCTCAGCCACAGCCGTGGCGGAAGATGTAAAGATGCCCCTTGAGGGCACAACAGCTCCTGGCGTACAAACCAAAGCACCTCAGTATGAGCTGTTGGACTGCGTCGACAACGCCATGCCGCCGCTGTCAAAGAGGTTGATCGTAAAAGGCGCTGGAGACGCTCCGAAAGCTCCTCTTTCCATGCGCACATAAGCGACGATGGCGACGGGGTGCGGTGAGCTATACGCAGCTTCGCCGTCACTACACGCACCACAGCTGAGACGCGAGCCCTTAGGGCTCGACCAGAAACCGCGCAATGGTGGCGCCACTGCTCCTTCAGACGGTCCCAGTCACCAGGCACGGCCCCAACAACCGATAAACGCAAGGCCCGCGTTAGTCCTCTCGTGCTGGCGTCGTGCAGGATGCGCGCATCCAAACGCCATGATCTTTGAGGAGACACTGCAGCCACCAGAACCCAGAGTGACAGAAGAAAAGGGCGATGGTCTGATATGTATACCGGCGAGGATGGCAGCGTCATTACATTAGCAGCACACACTGTCTTCGAAAGGCCCGTCGGTACATACGCCCTGTCTAACCTGCTCGATGATAATCCGCGACGTCAACTCCACACAAAGACGCCGCCATGCAGGAGCTCATAAGCGTCTGTGAGCATAAACTGAAAGAGACTATGGCGCGGAGTAGACAGGACACAGAAGAAACGAACAACACGAGCGCTAACTTCCAACTAATTTTATTTCACACATGCAACATATATATACTGACAAAGCGCAACGGAACTAGGACGAGCAGAAGAAAACACGAAACACGGGACAGGCGCTGTCCTGTGTTTCGTGTTTTCTTCTAATCGTCCTAGTTTCGTTGCGCTTTGTCAGTCTGTGTCGTAGCAGTATGAAGCAACTAGCCCACACCAAGGTCCTCTTACAACATATATACATCAAAACACGTCATCACATGCCCAGCTTTCTGGGACAACTACTACTTGCGCCATCTACCGGCAGTGGCGGCGACAGGGAGCGTAACTGAATGGGAAGGAGTAGAAAAAAAATCGTAAAACGTGAACAAAAGCACCTACAAAAAATGTTCCGGGGATTTGTGTAATACACACTTAGCTGAGGAATGTGCCGAAGTTTCTGTCCTGTGCTATTAATACACGAGCTTGCCAGCGCGTTTGAATATTATACGATGCTGCCTACGGTAGGGGGCCAAAGTTTTGGCATTTTTCCAGACTTTGAAACTGTATAGCACCGTAACACGGATAGATATCGAAAATGCTTCCCGGTTTTAGGTACCCAAATATATGCAGTTTAAAATGGTGTGCAACGATCTGGCATAGCTTTGATCAAGAAGCTTCCTGAGGCCTTTTAATTGAAACCTGATATTGCCTAAAATATGAAAGATGGCGCCCTGGAGCGAGCTACGCTGCAGAAATGGGTCGGACTGCTGAAGTTGCGTCCATTTCGACGCTTACCTTTCTATCGGGTGACTGTTGCCTTGCAGACAAGAACACATGTCAGAGCTCGAACCCAGTGTCTCGACCGGAGCTTTAAATAAAGAAGGTTGTTACGATGACCATGCATTAACGCTGCTACATAAAGTATTCGCGGCTGTTCATATATGCTTGTCGTGGAGCAACTTTGCAAATTGTCAGCCCTTTGCTATTATCTAAAAAGTTTATTGGGGCGTGTGATCATAATATATTATGGTATGAGAACTAGCTCGCCTGAATTTTATCTATTCTTGTTACTTTTAAAGAGCGTAGCGGCATTCAAACGGCCGACATCAAAAAGAATTCGCGGATATAAATGTTTAAGTTTATTCTTTTAATACTTATTTAAGAAAATTTGATATAGCTTTACTCAGAAACATTCTGAAGTTGTTCAGCTGTTGTCGGGCAGAACACAGAATTTGGAGTCTAGAAGCCAATAGCGTCTAGATAGACATTCAGGTTGTTACTGTCACGTACACCTGTAATGCTTTCAAATTAGTGACTCTAGCGTTGTCCGAACATGGTGACTCGAGATTGAACTTAGAGTTCTAACCTGGGTTCAGAACCTTTTGTTTTGGTCAACTAATTTTAATAAATGTGCTCGTTTCTATAGAAAATATATTAGTATGAATGTATGAATGAAAAATTTCACGCATGATCACTATTCATACTTCTATTGCTGCAGCTATCGGCGACTTTTTTTTTTTTGCTGTTCTTTCATTCTGACTTCTGTAATATGCATGCATGATGTATTGCCGGGATCCATCCTGTGTAACACAACTGAAAAAATGAGGCTTCGCTTTTGAGGTACGAAACTTCGCTTTTAAAGATACCGCAAGATACCGCCAAATGGTAAATATGGTGGCTGTCGCAATTTGAGACGCTGCCAGCCGCTACGCTGCCAGTCGCTGCTACGCTGCTTCGTCGGCCGATTGTCATGATATCGCAGTTAATTCTCCCGCACCCCCCAGAGTGACATCGCAAGGGGCCGCCAGGTGCAAGAGGGTTAACCACGGATTAACAGGGTTAGTCGCGATGTCATATCAATCGTCTGAAGCGACTCTCTTGAGAGCCTCCTTTGAAGAACGTCTGCATCTGTCCTTTGAGGCTGGGCTGTAATCATTTTAAGCAATAAATGTTTCTATTTCACCAGTATAAAAGATGAGTTGAGTTATCGCAAGCAGCTTCCTTTTAAGATTCATCTTCTTCAAATGCAATGAAAACGTGTAAAAAATTGACCGCCAATAGCAAGATCAAAGGATGTCAAGGGGTATAAATTAGAGGGGGAAGAAAAATAAAAAACAACTAAGTGTCCTGCCCACGCCAGTACAAATACTACATTGAGACTGTTAAAATAATGAAAACTAGAAGTGCCCCCCGTTAGGACGGCCAATAAAAATCAAGATAAACACCCCCACAAATACATTCAAAGAGAGAGAGAGAGAGGCGGGTGGGGGGGGAGTGGCAAAGTCTTGCACAGGGTGCCGGGTGATGTAAGGCCGGCTCAGGACCCAGTCGCTATGCTCACATTTCAGCGTACGCGAAATGCAACAACGCTCCGGCTGTTTACACCCGGGGGGTCGAATTAGTTCGAAGCGCTCCAGTGCGCTGTCCCTCATAGCCCGTAATGGAACGAATTTGTATTATTTCATTGTAGCTTTTCCCAGTTCCCAGGTTACTCTGCCTGCAGCAGCTTTGATTTCTGTGGTCACGTGAAAAACTAATTATACTGCACTGAACAATACTATCGCTTACTGTGGAAACAGCAGCGTTTGGTAAATCAAACCAAATACAGTTGTAATAGAGAGGTAGAGCGCAACAAAAATAACGAGACGCTAAAAAGGAATGTATACCAATAAAATAAGTCACGAATTGCATTCTATGTTACAAAGTTAATGAGAATATCAAATAGGCGGGCATGTCATTATAGCAGGCGGGGATGTCATTATAGCACGTAGCGGAAAGCACAATGTCAGCAAATTACCATGAATGAAGGGGAAGCCTTCGTAACGATAACACTCATGGGAAGTGATCTGTTACGTTTACAGTAATATTCGAAGCACTGGAGGTTATATTTCTTTTCTCCTTTGCACCTTTGGGGAGGAAATCGAGCAAATGTAATAGGTCTATTTTCATGGCGTCGCTGTCAGTAAACTTGCACTTGTCACACTATCTGATAGCTGGTGCGGAAGGAGTTATAACTTCCCCGCGAAAAGGCAAGGACAAGGGCTATAGTGCCGACATAAAATATTTCATTATACACTTTTTATACAACATTTGGAAACAAAATGTGTACAATCAGAATCACATAGCGTCATTACCTCGTGTACAACCAGAACGATGCACTTCAAACGTAATGAATATGAATATAACTAAACACACTTCACAGCAACATGGCATACAAAAGGAGCAATACTTTGCGAAAAGAATAAAGAACAAAGCAAAATTTTAATCGGTTGCCAAACAAAATGAGTCAGCAAAGAAGGACATACAAATGCACATAAATGATGGCATTGAATGTGCGTAGTACTGCTGTCGTCACTTTTCTCGAGCCTGTTTGTGCGCATTGTGCACTTGATGCCAGTATCATATGATTTACGCCCGATACGCCCAATCAGTTTTCTTAAATTCGCTGCAAATTTTTTTCCTGCTGCCCCGCAGAACTTAAAGGCGTGTGTGCATGTTCATTTTCAAAGCACCCCCCCCCCCCCAAGTACTTTTTCTAGCTGTACTGATTGCGTTATAAATCGGTTATCCATGGTTTGTTTACATAAAAGAATTTTCTTACGCAAAAGACAAGACAAAAAATCATTTTAAAAGTGACAACGGCAATACTTACAAAATACACATAAAACGTTTATATTACACCAAAAAATTGCTCACGGCATATATGGCAGGTAAACAGTCACATAATACAAATACACTATTTTTAGTACACACCGAACACTCCTTTAGGGGCAGGTTACATAAGGAATCAGGAACAGTACTCTTCATCTTCAAGAAGTGATGCACTTTCTAAACTAGAGGTACAACACAGCACTATAAATATAGGAGGAAACACGCAAAACTAAAAGGCACATCTCACCCCATAACTGTTATCTCCTCCTATGGCTACAATCATTGCATTTCTCTTTCTTTCCTTACAAGGTTGCGAAGTTTTTCTTTTGATTTGACTTTCGTCGACATTCCCATAGCCCGAAGCTCCGTGCGCAATTCTCCTGCATCCATGTCGTCCACATTTTGTAGACAGTTTCCTTCGCTCACTTTTTCTTCTGCACAGCGTAGCTTCTTCGCCCGTGTCTCTTGAATAAGTCCCTCAAACCAATACTCTTGGTCCCGCTTTTTATATGCACGGCTTAGTCTGATATTCTCACTCACTTCAAGCTTTTTCGCCAGCTTGAGAGCGTCAGCGGCTGCATTCCACTTGTTAGACTTCCCATGGTGTAGAAGCTTTAGCACGTCGTTTTTTTTCTCTAACCCTTGGCTTGAAAACCAACCAAGGCACTTGAACCTTTCGTGCTTTGCGGAAGCGTGGGGCGCGAGAATATGAATGTACGGCGTAACTCTATCGCCACCATAGCCTTTGCAACCTTGGGCTCCTAATTCTAAGAACGTGTGAAAGAATTCTGAGGTTTCTCTTTCTATACTGCGACCTTCAACATCATTTTCCAGGTGGTACAAAATTTTCCGCATAAGCTTCCAAACGAGCAAAGTTTTTCCCTCTGTTTGAGGGTGCAATTTCCCGTCCAGTTTTTCAGGCAAAGCCTTCAGCAGGCGCTCACAATCGCCGCCCGATACCGACGTGAATGTTTTTCCCTTGTTTCCTTCATTGGCTTCCCAGACGTGAAATTTAATCCCACACTTATTTATGGCATCAACGATGCCCTGAACGTGTATGGTCATACAACGTGGGTTGCGGACTTTTTCACGGTAATCTCTGTCTTGTGCTTCTGAAAGCAATCCATCTACAAGGCGGTTAACTATTCTTAACTTCATGTGCAATACATCAGGAATTATTAAATCAGAGTCAAAGTTAAACAATGGCACGTTTTTCATCCCGTTCGCCTCTGCGCAGCAATCAGCTTTCATGTTCTCAAGAGTGCGGATCAAAGGAGGCTCATTAAAGTTCCTGTTACTTGTCAGAACTGAGCACCTTGTCTGTGCGTTTGCTCGACAAAATGGACAAGGATAGTGTGATGCAGTAGACTGCAGACCCTGAACAACAAGCAAAAATTACAAATCTGACCCTAGACAGATGTGAATCGGAATCTCGTGGTCCCCTACAGGTATGCTACCCCTTCGTGCGACAACATTAATTTCTTTTATCAAATCCCGAAAAGCCTCTCTTATTTCAAAATAACCCTCCGAGATCTCCGCCACACCGAGAAGGCGATGAAGGTTATGGCTTTTTAGCTGCTGCGTTTTGCAAATGATGAATAATAATGTCCAGGCCGTGCGTCTACTCACAACGCAGCCATCACCCTCTATTTTTACAAGGAGTGCCTCGGTGGAGATCTCTGTCACACTTATGCCTACATCTTTAGCTAGCTCTTGCGCAGCTAACGCCAAGTCTTCCTCAAATGAAACCTGAGCGCGAGGTGAGGTACCTGGTGTCTTGAAGACAGTTATCCTGCTATCTAGGTGCTCTCTGTAAACATTTATTAGCCTTATGGTAGGCAGATTAGGGACGCTCGCGGAGAGGTGCTCCCAGAAAACGTTACTGACAAAATGTACGTCCAAGAGGGCTGCAACTTCTCGCAAGCTTTGTTTGTTTGGAGAAGAAAGGGCATTATAGTTAACTTGACCATTGCTGCAGAAACCTCTTTTTACACCGCAATTACAAATAATTTCTCCATTTTCCTTGAATGTTACTTTATGCAGCAGGCATTTTAAGTCAGTTACGAGAAGCTGGCATACATTTAAGCCGTAGCTCTCCAGTACAGCGTCAAGTGCTTGCGCGATGGAATATCCAGCGGCATTAAGCTTCCTTCGGTCTGTTTTTTTGCACCCCTCGCCGACCATTATTCCTTTGTTCAGTAGCATTGTAGTTGTTTCCGGATTTCAGCTTTTCATTCTCCTGCTCTAGGTTAAGAAGCTTAGCCTTATAGGCAGAGAGGGTGTCTCTGAGCTCATTTATGGCCTTTTCTGGAACTTTTCCTACTCTTTCGAGTTCTTTTTGCAGAGCAGAAATTATGATGTTCTCTATGGATTCTCCATTATTCGTTTCAGGTGGGCTAGATTGAGTCTCGAGGTGAATATTTATGAACCTTTTATTTTTTAAGAAGGACGCTTTCGCACGGCCTGTCAAATTCCTGTAGCGCCTATCCGCAATATTGCACAGTGACGTAAACCGGTCTTCAAAATATTTACCCATATTGGGAAGCCTTACATTCGGGGGCAAAAATGATTGCACAGTTTCAAAGTATGTCTTTCGAAGAAGGTCCTTCTCGTGTCTTGTCTTTATAGCTGTCTCATTGGTCAGCGTGAATGTGACACTGCAACTGTCAAAGGTAGCAGACAAGATTATGTGGTTATGTGGCGTGGCCATTTCGTGGAGCTATAAACAACAAACTAAATAAAAACTAGAAAATTTGACGAACAAGAAGTCATAGCAGTGGAATAGAGACAGTAACACTCAGTGAGCTAAGCAGGTGACACGTTGTACAAAACAAGCCAAAATGGCGCGAAAAAAAAATAGAACAAAAGTAGAACTCCATGGGAATAAACACTTTTCACTGTATTACGATGCGCCAGCAATGATCTTTGTCACGATAAAAACCTGCAAGGTCTCACGAGGAAATCCGCAAGGAAACCTTTTGCAGGACTTCTGAAGTGTTACCCCACCCTTAATTCTGATTGGAAACTCAATCGCCACCGTGTTCCCAAGTTTCGTTTCCCGTATCGACCATGCAGGCGGAAGTTGGAGCCTGGAGAAGTCTTGTTCCTCACAGAGTAGCCATTTTTTTTTCTAATGGTTTGACTTTCCCGTGAAAAGCCCATCGATAAATGTCCTGGTCAAGTTTCACCTTCAGGAGACCGCTTGATCGACGGCAGTTGGACAGCTTTTTTTGAATTTCGTACACGATCTCTTCAGAGGCAGACTGGAGGAGTCGATTCGATGGATTCCTTGGGGATGTGAACTCGCGCAGACAGGCCTCGTTGAGATTCCTCTTAGGCTCCAGGGTGCAATGCCATTTGGAGTACCCTTTCCAATGGATCAGGTATCCTTTGCGCTAAATGAAAGACAAATGGAGACATTTTGTCAATACTTTAGGAAACGATTTCAGTTATCTGAAGAAAGCGGGAGGGGGGGGGGGGTGAAACCAAAAGTAGGGAAACTGAAACTGAGTCTCAGGTTTTTATTTTTTGTGGTACTTATTAGGTTTATAAGATCCGCAAGTACACGTGCACCTTATTACGAGGAAAATTGGCATGTTATCTGTATGAAACAAAAAAATGCTGCTGGTAATATGAAGGCGGCAGAGCGTCATCACGACAAACGCTAATAGAAATCGTCCTCGGCAATCGCGAGAAAGGCTAATACCTGTGCTACACGGGCACGTTTCAATGACACCTGAGCCGAATGACATTCGCAACTTGGAATGGCATTCGGACTCGACGGACTTCCGCGGCGCTGCACGACACTTTCCAAACGCATTTCATTTATTTCATTTATTTTCTCCTTAAGGGCCCGAGGGCATTACATAAGGGGGGGGGGGGGCGAATTAACATGATGTACAAAATCTTGAACGTGGAAAAATGTGAAGAGCATAATACAAAATACAATGAAGGCAAATTTCCTCAGCTCGTTTTCAGTGTACGATGACGACGGCGGCGGTGGTCACACTAGTGCGACAACGACACTATCACGGTCAACAGCAGCATATATGACTGTAGTGGGACAAGTTTTTGAGGCCAACGACCCCGACGAATCCGACCTTCATGTCCTCGGCAGGCCGGCGGCTGAGCGAAAACACGCTGATGAGGCGACGGTGTGAATATATTCGCCCTTCTACCTTATCCATATTGTTATTAAGCGAAAGGAACGGGTATATTTCACATTTGCACACTCGAACACTCACCAGCTATAAGCGCTTGCCAAATTAATTTTAATCAACGGCGACTCCCTTCCCTTCCGCGACGACTAGGCCTAGCGAGTCCGCAGGGTTACGTCTTCGAATTCGGCGGTTGTGAAGAGCGAATTCACAAATTTGAACGAACGCAAATGATCGACGAGTGTAGTTTTGACAACAGTGACCTCAAATCAACTATTGCTCACATCGGAGGGCGCGCATACGATGAACGGGAAGCGCCGGTGTGACCCAAACCGCCGAGCACTGCTTTACGACCAGCAGCAGTCGTCGCCGTTGCTATTTTGTGGATAACAAGTTATGCCTTTTCAATTACCGCGAACGGTCCCAAATCATACTTCTGAATAAAGCAGTTTAAGATAAACTACTGATCGCGTCGGACGAAGTCGGGGCAATTAGCGACAAGCGCCGATCGTACACGATGTCAGTAGCCCAGCTGTCAAGTGTTTCTCAGGCGAGCGATCGTATCGGCGCTTCCTCCCAGATTGTCGCACTGCCTTAACAAGCCACGGGTACAACCAGTACAAAAAAGATGACATTATTTAATAGAACTAAAGCGCTGAATGTGTTTTAAGTCATGTAAACGAGCGCTAGCTGTTCGTACGCAGCGATGTAAACAATAGTATATGCGCGCAGGCGTCCTCATCGGCACACTGCTGGAGAAATTTCATGCTCACGCAGTAAATGTTCTTTGGTGCACTGTTATCTTCAAGCACTTACGTAGACAGAACACGAGCTATTTGCTAAGTAAAGAGCAGGAAAAAGCGAGCAGCAGGTATCAAAATGAGCAGCCACAGAGCCGAAAGCACTCGCGCGGCTGTGGGCGGGGCGAAGCGATGGCGGCGGCAACGCCTGTCGGTCGGTTCGGGCTGCGTTCGCGTGTCGAGGGCATTCCAAAATATGGAATGTCTCCGCCGAGCTCCGTCGACTCGAATGTCATCCGAACCGAATGCCGTTGAGAAACTTCATGTAGCAGCGTAAGTTCGGCAGTCGAGTGGAATGACATTAGGTTGGAAGGCATTCGAAGCGCCCGTGTAGCAGGGGTATAATACTAAAATTCGAATGACATTAGGTTGGAAGGCATTCGAAGCGCCCGTGTAGCAGGGGTATAATACTAAATTCGGTATACTAAGGTCGGTGCGACTTACTAATATCGAATACTAAATTGAACAACTATTTGCCGGCACGCAATACTACGCGAAAATGTTGTGACCCATAACAGAAGCGCAACAAACATTTTTATAGCAACATTACAGAAAACGATATGTACATGAACTTGTACATTTTTGTGAATGATACGATGTTGTCTTGCTCGGGACTAGTCCGGTGCAAAGTGGAGCAAGTGCATTTGAATATGGGAATGCAGTTTGCACCTCGTTCCTAAACCGGGTGAAAACAGTCACAACTATTAGACTAAATGATGCGTGACCCTCAATGTTGTTTTATTCCCTACCATATGCATACTGTCCTTAACAAGTCTGTGTGTTCGGTGATAGATGAATCATCCACACTTAAAGCAGATAATCTAAAACAATGCGTAATTATTTTTTGTTCTTGCGTTGCCGTTATATTAAATGGAGCGAATTTTCCAGGGTACCTTTTTAACAATCTCTGAAAGACCATTACTTGGGTTTCAAACTTAGTGCTGCAGATGGAATAAATGCACTTTATTTTTCTGATGAAGTATATGGCTGCACATACCAAAATCAAACCACAGGTAATGACTAAATGTACCCACCAGTGCGTTACAAATATAAAAAAGGTTTTAATGTTACAATATTCAAACAAAAAAGTTAAAAACTTACCGTTTTTGCGATGACTCTGTCGACGGAGTGGTACATCAGTTGCTTCTGGCAGAAAGGTGAGGCTGCAGTTGCTGGGTGTGGACGAATGGTGTTCAGCATCTCGATGGTACTGTATTTATAGTACGCCAGCGAACAACCTAGCATAAAAAACAGCGTCAAGGATTCGGGATCACGTGCAAGGCTCACGTGCTTTCCCTTTTGTCCCAAGACGCCTCCCGGAAACTAAACATCGCGAAAGAATTCCTTTTTCTTTTGGAATTTTGCTTTACCTTCCGCCGAAACCGGTTGTGTAAACCAAAGCATTGTCACTTTCTTTACAGCGGGGAGAGACCTATCCCTGGGGTTAGCAGCGTGACGTCAAAGGGGAAAGGCCCGATGAGCAGAATCGTCAAGTTTTTCTTCTAAACTGGCTTTGCACGTGACGAGCACCTGCTACCCATCCATGTCAAAACGCGCATTCCAGCCGCCTGAAGCCCGTTTCACATGCAAGCGAAAATGCCAGCGAATCCTGTCGCAGCGACGGAAAAACCTGTTTCGACCCGTCGCGGCGGCTCGGCGGGCCGGAGCGACGGGGTTCCAACAAGTTGAAAATTTTCGCAGCGACAGAGCGATAGCTCCGCCCTCTGACCAATGACTGCACGGCGGAAAAGCCACGTGACAAGAAGAGGATTCGTGCGGGAAAGACGACAATGTTTGTTTGCTACACGCGCTTCCGACACCACGACAACATGTCGCGTGGACTGTTCAATGAGGTGCTGATCATCGAAGTATCCAAGCGCCCACTTCTATCGGATGTTAAAGATAACTTCCGCAATAAGTCGACCAAGGAGTCCCTTTGGAAAGAAGTGAGGGACGCAATTCGAGCAATTGACGACACCGGTAAGTGAAAGCACGCTTTGTGGCGAGCTCGAAGATTATCAGCCATATTTTTTCATTGTGCAGCCAACAAATTTTCCTCGTCACACTGGCAGGATTCTGCAGCGTGTCAAAAACTGTTTTATGTCCCCGCGCATTCCTGCGTACTGCTCGGTGTTTATTTTTTGGTGCGCCGGCTATTGTGCATAGATGAGCTGTATGAAAATTGTCGGCATCACGCAGCCGTGAGCAAATGTTTTTGGTTCTTAAGACACGCTAGCTGCATCATTTTGTACCCTTCACTTCAATCGTGAAATGCACGCCGTGCACGTTTTCATGTTCTCAGCTACGTTTGTAAATGCGGGAGGCGACCTTTCTCAGGCGTGGAGTTAATCCGGGCGCTGAGAGCCTAGTAAAATCGTCTCTTGCGTGTATGTAGAGCGAGCGCTCCGTCCCGCGGCACTGCCCGCTCATCGTAGTCTTGTACGTAGCATTAATCTGCAGCCTCTGAACCGCGCAAAATCATCTCGTGCGTGTCCGCAAAATAAATCATTCATCTTGTGTGTGCCTCAGTTCAGTCATGCATGCATGCATAATCAGTAAAACTGCCTTTTAGAAGAAAAAAAAAACTCGTGCTTCCGTACTGAATCGTGTGTTGTAAACATTTTCTGCAATATTCTTGTGTGCTAACAGATGAGAATTTGTACATGTTCATGATAAACTTTGGGCCACATGTCTGCCATTGTTTCCTAATTTGCTCTATACTGCTCCATATTTCAGTAACAGTTGAGGAGATTATTGCTCGGTGGAAAAATCTAAAAGATACGTACAGGCGAAAAACTAAAGACGAAAAAGATGGGAAGAAGAGTCGGTCAGGAGCCACTGCAAAGACGGCCTGGCCACATTTAAAGCAGATGGAGTTCCTGAGGGACTCCATGGAAACGAGACGGTAAGCAATGATACTAATGATGAATTGAATGTGTAAGTGACAGCAATTAACAGCCTGTACATTCTACTCAGGAGCTTCTGCAACCTCGACGCAGTGAGCCACGTGCAGGTGGCCAGCGCAGCAGCCGAGACGAGCCACGCCAGCTGCAGCCCAGCTTCGCCAGGCTCGATAGAAGTAGAAGCATCGCCAAATGAATTTGAATGCATGTATAGTGTCCCAGGCCTTCCTGATGAACCAGGACCATCCTGTATGGCAGCAACTTCACCAGAGGTTCTCCCACATAGGGGAAACAAGCGACAGAAGAAAAGGCGGCAGGAAGTGGAGGCTGCGGACAAGGACATTCAGGCCGTGCGAAGTGCAATTGCAGCGCACAGGCCAATGGTTACACCGCACGTACGGACTTAAAAAAAGATGTTATTACCATCAAGATAAGAAGTAGTTGATATTTAAAAAAGAAGAGTTCTTTATTTCTTAACAAAATTTGAGTAATCGTGGCAAAATAATGCATAAACATTGTCCATGTTGACGTTTGCAAACCACCGAAACCAACCGCGAGCTCGTATTCTTTGGCAGCAACACTGGGATTCGCAGCGGCAGTAAACGCTGTGGAGCGACGCATGTGAAACGGAACCCTGCGAAAAGCATCGCTGCGCCGTGCCGCTGGTCGCTGAGTTCGCTCAATCGCTTGCATGTGAACCGCCCTTGAGTCGAAGCGACAAAGGCGGCTACGGGAAAAGCCAAATACCTATGTGTCCCCCTCATTCCCAGCCCATGTTCCTTCAGCTGGTTGCCGACGCCATTTATTATTCGCCATTTTTTTTCTACTTTATTGCCGTGCTCCCTGTTTTCCTCTTTTTTTTATTTTGGTGCGTCTCTGTCAGGAGCTCTGTCAGGCGCGTCAGCCCTATACTAGTACTGTCGAATGTGGGCGAGTAATTCTCACTATTCAAGAGGCTTTGCCTCCCCAAATCTCTCGCGGCGCACAGAAGAAGGCAGCTGGTCGGCCCGACGATTAAATATCGCTGTTTAGTTACTGCGGCGATAAGCTCATCCCCATGGCATAAAGTGGAGATGTGCTACTACCGGCGCATTTCGCGAGTGACTTTGGGAATTGGATCCTTTTAAAGACTTTCTATCTATTAAAGAATTTTGAAGACTTGGTTAACTTTCGATGTTTACAGCCTTCAATTTATAGTTCATTCATAGTCTTTTAAATGAACTTTATCACGGACATAATGTCCGCCTTGGCGCACAATCCACCTGCACGGACCACGACGATGTATCTTTTACGGCTTTTAAAAGAAAACTCTGGATACATTAGAAAAAAAAAGCGCGCGCTATTTGCTGCAGCCAACACAATATTAATGAACATCCGTCACGTCTGCAGCTTGGCAGCGTTCATAACAAGGAACAAAACAAAGAAAAAATTCAATATACACGAAAAAAAAATTTGAAAAGAGTATGATACAAGCAAGAACGCGAATTCAGCTTCTCATAACGAGATGAAGGGCAAATGCTTACCCATGTATTCTCTCTAGTGAGGCTATCTGTTTAGTTATTTTTTGTTAAAAGATTCAGTAGTAAGTTAAGAACGAATTCTCCTCACAAGCGAGACACTATCCTAAAATCGAGTCGCAAACACTCACTGATAGCAGTGCATTGACAAGGAATCACCATTCGAAGTCTTTACTTTATTGTTATGGTGTCGCCGCCGGCAACTAATACAGCAAACGGTTTCATCACTTTTGCAGGAGCATAATAGTATGAATGCAAGCATGCAAATACTCAGAGAGTAGTTCTACCATCCTTCCGTTCCGCAACGAAGCGTGCTAACGACTACGCTACTTCCTGCCAACGCATATGTAGTTATGCTTGTCTAGGACGCTGGAGAGTGTTTGCAGAAGGGCGTCGAATCAGATGGATGCCTCCCAAATGCCCTTCAGTGTCTCCAGCCTTTAAGATTCTCAAGCAATTGTGTGCTTAATTAACATCATAACCCCACATCAGTGACACAAGCAGCAACACCGCGCTAAAGGCTTTCGCTTCACCGCACTTTAGTTCAACAAAGTGCCCCCTGAATTTTTTTTTCTGGTTCTAACGTAATAATTGTTTGCAGCCTGAGACTGCGATGCAAATGTTGCATTTGCGCAGGTGAGAAGCGTATTACACTCCGCGTATTCTGTATAGCAACGTTGTGTCCATTTTCGGGAGGTTACGTTGCTGCATGTCCCAATTTTATCCACAGATTCCCTCCTGAAACTATGCTGCAAATGTACAAACTGCATGCAGTGGGAGATCGAGACAGGCAACCATAGAGGGATATAAAGTCGGAACCCGACGCATGGCGTTGCATCGCTTCTAATATTGTCGCAACACTGGAGTCAGTGTTCTGAATTACTGCCCGGCCCGATTACGATGTACAAGAGCTGTAGTACACAAAACATGGTGAGGAAGGTTAGTTTTTTTCTTTTGCTTCGGGCTAGTCTGGTTTGGTTTATTGGGTTTTAACGTCCCAAAGCGACTCAGGCTATGAGGGACGCCGTAGTGAAGGACTCCGGAAATTTCGACCACCTGGGGTTCTTGAACGTGCACTGACATCGCACAGTACACGGGCCTCTAGAATTTCGCCTCCATCGGAATTCGACCGCCGCGGCCGGGATCGAACCCGCGTCTTTCGGGCCAGCAACCGAGCGCCATAACCACTTAGCCACCGCGGCGACTCTTTGGGCTAGGATAATTTAACAAACAAGCGCAAACATTGGTACATGGATTTGTTTGATAACTGCGTAACAGAACCAAGAAACAATCCTACTCATGCTCTGTGCAGCTTGTTGGGAGAGCAGTCGTGGTCGTTTCAATGTACATGCGGGATTACCCTTACTGTGGTCTGTCGGCAATTGCTCCATCTGAGCCCGTTAATTTAAACAATGTGTTTCTACCACTGTCCCGCAAAGCCATTGTTGGCCGCTCAGTTCATGAACGCTGAGGGTACACGATGAGAGAGACGGTGTCCAAGAGGACGTTCAATCTCCTCAGATTGCACCGGAGTATCTCACTACGGTCACAAAAAAAAAAAAAACCTGGAGTGCGCCGCTATTCGTGGTTTCACCAGTTGATGTTAGGTACGCTAAGTTCTGGACATGAAGTCCTATATTTATTTATTTATTTATTTACTTATTTACCCAATACTGCAGACCTCTTGCTTGGGTGCAAGCAGGAAGGGCACAAATATATAACATACAAGGGCAATAAGTCAGTAATAAAAGCATGCACGACAAATAAAACTGAAGAATATCTCTATACAGTAACTAAAATACATCATCAAAGGCCTTCAGAAAGTCAACAGCGGATATCACTCTCTCAGGGAGACCATTGCAGTCAGTAACCGTCCTCGGAAAAAAAAGGAAAGAAAATTTATAACCGTTACTTTTCGCGAAATATAGCGCTGAACTATAGTCGTGCTGATGAGGAGTTCGACGTGTTTCTGAAAATTGTACATGGCATTACGCCGATAAAAGAGCTGGTTCACTGATCCGCCGCAAAGATAGGCGACAGCAATTACACAACCAAGACGGCATCTTGCAACTCCCCAAATGATTGTTGAGATTGGCCTTTTGGACGCTTCCATTGCATTCGCCCAAAAAATTCTACAAGCATCTGACATCCCTGCATTCGGCGTCCTCGATTTTTTTTATTTTTATACATATTAATTTGGCTTGTAATCACGAGCCTAAATCCAGGAGTTCACTAAGGTGGCACTTTGGGCTAGTTGTAATGCAGCGAAAAGATACGGCGCCGGTGAGACATGACACATTGCATCACTGCGTCCTGCTTCTGCTGGGATGTATCTCTTCTCTACCTTACAACTCGTCAAAAAGAACCACGCGTTTTCACTCCACACAGCGTCCCTATCGAACCAATACCACCTAGACTAGCTCAAGGCCTCCGCACGCGTCCATGACGTCACACACAGCAGATGTGCCTGGAAGTCAGCTTCACCCCACGCGGTTTTTCCGGTTGCCCGTCGGGCACCCATTTCTCAAAATACTGCGTGTTTTGTGCCAGCGTAATATTAGTATTTAACGGTTTCTGATTAGAATATGTATTCTTCAGGAACAGGCGGGAACGCGAAATAATCGACGCCTTCGCTATGCATGTTGCTCCAGATAAGCAACGCGTCAGCTCCGCTTCGGTGCTATTAGGGAGAACTGAATTAAACAACCTCAAGATAAGTAATCTTCGGCTGTTGTCAAGGCACGTGTTGTTCGTTTCTATTCTATTTTATTTATTTCTTCATATCGCTCTTGTCAGTGCGGTGCGGTCTTCCCTCTTCTGCGCATGATTTGACGTTAACATGTGTATATATATTCATGTTTCTTCATAGAATATACAGTTGCTAGAAAGCGCTTTGTCCTGTTTGTTCGTCCTTTCTCGTATTTTGACAGCGCTTATCATCCCCTTCAAGAATGCATTTCCAACTAGCCCCAGTTGTAGCTCCTTTGACTTTTTTTATTTCTTCCTAGGCAGTTGCCTTGCATCCATAAAATGATTACACTATTCACTTCCCACTCATAACCACTTCAGTAAAAATCGAACATTCCCCTATGCTTTCCTTGGTTGCATTGACTGTCAGCTTCCTTCATATGTTATTCTATACTACTTCACGTTGCACGGATGTTTCACAACAAACCAGCAAGATTTCTAAAAAAAGTTGCAACGAATACAGTGAATAAAGAGTTTATTTAAGCACTTCCCACTCACACACACACACACAAAGAATATAGCTGTCACCAAGTTGTGTGATTTGGTGAGATGCGCACACAAGAATCCAGTACAATTTGTTCAGTGCCATACTGTATGAAACAGGAACAAACATACCCATTTGCATTTACATGTCCATCATACAGAAGGGAAAAAAATTTGGTACACAAGTTACCACTCACTACAGTTCTATCAAATGTTCTATAGCTCCAGTTGCTAAGTATGAAAAGAACATGTACAGATTATAAAATGCCTTAATACAAAGCTATCTTTATAATGTAATCAGGTGTGCATGAAAGGTCCGCTATCTAAGAAACACTTACCATTAAACGATACAGTCATCAATCCTCAGCTCTTTAGAGTTTGCATTTTTGCTGCCCCTTCGACACTGTTGTGTTGTTTTTCATTTTTGCACAGATTATTTAACAGCGTGTTGGCAGTAGCACTCAAAGTATGGTGCATGACTTTTTCTGGCGAATGACCAGAATCACACGTATCAAGGTCTCCAGAATCGTGGAGAATGGTTGACACAAGAGAAACAAGGGCCTCCTTCTGATTTGGAAGAGCCAGAAATTTGGATGCATGCTGCTCACTCCTCAATTTGTCAAGGACTATTTCTGTATAAAGTACAGCGTTCACTACGACATCTCGTGGAAACTTTTATCCTCCTCTTGTCATGCCTGGAATGAGCAGTGTGTCATCATGGTCCAAACTGGTGTTATCCAGGACGAGATTGTCCTTGCACGACATACACATGAGCTTTTTCAGTGTTGCATGGGCACAGTATCCCGTGTTGCAAATGGGTTGCAAGCCCCAAGGGTAGCGTTGGCCTGGCGGCCTGGGGCACAGCTGGAAACATCCGAAGGTCCCGGCAAAGGATGAGTCGACTGGCAACAGAACAACTTGTTTATTCTGGCATCGCAAAAGAGCAGCCGGTCAGGGCGACCACGTTACTCGACGGAAGAAAATCGAAGTCCCTCCTTGGCGTCCGGGGCAGCTGCTTTTTGTACCCTCGGAGTCGAGGGCAAGAAAAAACGGCTAGGGATGAGTCGCACGAGACGGCGACGCACGGACATGTAGAGACGTGAAGTGACGCGTCCGCCGGGCCGGCGCCGGTCAGACCTCCTCGCCTCCCAGTTGGGGAGCTCCTCTCCCCGGCTGCCGCGCTTTGACAAGCGTGGGCACCAACATGCACACACGCACACACGACGACACGTGGCATCGAAACCTGCCTGGACGCGCTTGGCGGGAGGCGTTACGGCAGCACTGAACGGGCCCAAAATGACCGCCACTTTGAACGACGCCCCGGCGTCCGTTGCATCCGCGCCGGCTATACCGCGCGTCGTATGCGAAACGTAACAGACCGCCCCGCCGGGAGAAGGAGATCCCGATGGTCAGGGGACTGCATCCGCTGTCCGGAGGGATGTCGCTCGATGACGCTCGTAATCAAAACCGGTCGTCCCTCGACGTTGCTTGAGCGCAGCGCACAGAGAAGGCCTCGTTCTCAGGTTCAGGATCACACAGGACACTGCAAAGTGACTTCGGGAGAGTTGCCATTTTTGTGCTCGTTCCCAGCAAGCGTTAGAACTACGCCGAAACGCAACCGCTCAGTCAGCAAGCACGAGACAACCCTCACTAAGCTCTGCCAGGCTCTTTCCCCTTTTATACTACTGCCTAGTTCCTTACAGTAGTCAAGCAGCACTCAGAACGCGTCCACAAATTGGAAAATTGCACTAGAAAGCACAGAATCACTTTGAAACACTAAACAAAAGCAATATGTTAAAAATCCTGCCTCAGGAAGAAAACATCACTAACAAACAACTTTGAGGCGGATTCCGACGTTAGGGGCTTAGACTTAAGCCATCGGCGTTACCGTTGAGACTCCCCTTTTTGTAACGCACCTCAAAGAAATATTGTTGCAAAGCGAGGCTCCAGCGCAGGAGGCGGCCATTTTTGGGAGAGATGGTCTGCAGCCATTGGAGAGGGCAGTGATCCGTCTCAATGACAAACCTCGAGCCGGCTAGGTAGCATGACAATTTCTGAACGGCCCACACGAGACACGCACACTCTTTCTCGGTGGCGCTGTACGCCTGCTCACGACAGGTCAGCTTACGACTAGCATACAGGACGGGGTGTTCCACTTCTCCATTTTCCCGTTGGCACAGTACAACGCCCATGCCTCGCTCACTAGCATCGCACTGAACAACGAACCCTTTTGTGTAGTCTGGCGATCGTAGCACAGGTTGGCTTGTTAGGGCGCTCTTTAGGGCGCTAAAAGCTCTTTCCTTTGTCTCGCTCCAGACGACTGTTTGGGGCTCTGTTTTTCTTAGAGCATCCGTCAGGGGAGCCGCGATATCGGAGTACCTGGGGATGTACCTCTGATAGTAGCCGGCGACACCTAAGAACGACCGAATATCGGTCTTCGTGCGCGGTTGCGGGAAGTCTCGCACAGCGGCCACCTTTATTTCAGAGGGGCGGCGACGACCCTGTCCAATCACGTGACCGAGGTATACAACCTCGGCCTGTGCTAATTGGCACTTGGGAGCCTTGACTGTCAAGCCCGCTTCGCGCAGGCGGGTTAGCACTGCCCGCAAGTGTGCCATATGCTCAGACCAGGATGCGGAGAATATCGCTACGTCGTCTAAATACGGTAAAGCGAATTCTTCCTGTCCCCGCAACACTTTGTCCATGAGGCTTGAAAAGCAGTATGGCGCGTTCTTCAAACCAAAACTCAAAACTTTAGGACGGAATGTTCCCATTGATGAAATGAACGCCGCATACCTACTAACCTCTTCTGTAAGTGGAACCTGCCAATAACCCCTGACAAGATCTAGGGTGGAAATAAACTGAGCGCTACTAACTTTCTCAAGGCGCTCCTCGATGTTAGGGATCGGATAAATTTGATCCTTAGTGATGGAATTAAGCCTGCGGTAGTCGACGCAAGGACGAGGTTCCTTGCCCGGTACCTCAACTAAAATCAAAGGGGAGGTATAATCACTCTCACCCGCCTCAATAACACCGAGCTGTAGCATTTTCTTTACCTCAGCCTCCATAATATCGCGCTGGCGGGGTGACACCCGGTACGCCTTGGATCGTACTGGCTCTGGGGAGGTAAGTTCTATATCATGAGTAAGGACAGAAGTCCTACCAGGCCTCTCAGAGAACTGACCTTGAAACTCTTGTAAGAGTTGGTGTAGTTCGGTCTTCTGCTCAGGCGACAGCGGTGCTTTACTGAGTAAGTCACTAATGACCTGATCAGTGTCTTCCCTGTTCGTCACTGAGCCTAGTCCCGGAAGCTCGACCGGAAGCTCTTCGGGAACGTTTACCATCATACACACCACTGCTTCCCGTTGTCTATAGGGTTTGAGCAGATTACAGTGGTAAACTTGCTGTGATTTCCGTTTTCCTGGCAGACTCACCACGTAGTTAACGTCCGACAGTTTTTGAACAATCCGTGCTGGGCCCTCCCACTGCACGTCGAGTTTGTTTTTTAGAGATGTGCGCAATATCATTACCTCATCGCCCACCTCAAAACGACGGGCCCTGGCTGTCCGATCATAATAAACCTTGGCCCTCTGCTGGGCCTTTGCCATTGCTTCACCTGAAGACTCCTGTGCCCTTCTTAAGCGTTCGAGGAGACTAAGCACGTACTCGACCACGACTGGGTCGTCACCCCTGCCTTCCCACGAGTCTCGAAGCATGCGAAGCGGAGACCGCAGCGAGCGACCGTACACCCCGTAGCCGCATGCGGCGCGGTCCTTAATGCAAACATCACCCCAGGCAGACACAGCTCCCAATCACTTTGTTGCTCAAAACACAATGCTCTCAACACGCGCTTCATGACGGAGTGGAGCTTCTCAACGGAATTCGACTGTGGGTGGTACACTGAGCTGTGCAACAGCTTTACCCCACACCTTTCGAGAAAGGCTGTCGTCAAAGCGCTGGTAAACACTGTGCCCTGATCTGACTGGATTTCCGCAGGAAAACCAACTCGCGCAAATATGGACAGTAGTGCATTGACTATCTCAACTGAGCTGAGTTCTTTAAGCGGCACTGCTTCAGGGAACTTTGTCGCTGGGCAGATCACAGTCAAAATGTGTCTGTACCCCGTGGCTGTTACCGGCAGAGGTCCCACTGTATCAATAACGAGCCGTCTAAAAGGCTCCGTAATGATAGGTACCAACTTCAACGGCGCCCTCGATTTGTCCCCTGGTTTGCCAACCCGCTGACAGGTGTCACATGTCCTCACAAAGGGTTCTACGTCACGAAAACACCCTGGCCAATAGTACTCTTGCAAGAGATGGTCCTTAGTCTTCTTAACTCCTAGGTGTCCGGACCACGAACCGCCATGCGACAAGCGCAACAAATCCTGACGGTAGCACTGAGGCACGATCAGCTGATCGAACTCGACTCCTCTGCGGTCTAGATACTTCCGGTACAGGACCCCACCTCTTAACACAAAACGAGCATTTTTCTTGGCGATACCTTCCTTGACATTGCAGCGCATGTTTTCTAGGCTGCCATCCTTTTTTTGCTCGGCTATCAAAGCCGACCGGCTGACTTTTAGCAACCTATTAAGTCCATCGGACGTAGGCGCGATGAGCAAATCGGCAGATAACTCTTCTAACTTTCCCGTGTCGGGCATTTCCTCTCCAGTACCTGGTGCCTTCAACGCTACAGGCTCAATTTTATTCAGTTCGGACGTGCTCTGAGTATCAGCTTGCTGCGCCTCCGACCCTTTCTCATTGTTCGACAACGTCGGCCCCGCAACTACCGCCTTTGCAGCGAGCTCCCGAACTCTCGATCTGGTTAAGGCCTGAACGCTAGCCTCACCAAACAAAAGCCCCTTCTCGCGCAGGAGGTGATCGGACCTGTTCGAAAATAGGTACGGGTACTGGGGGGGGCAGCATAGATGACACTGCGGCCTCCGTCTCAATTGCTCCGAAAGGTCCTTCAATAAGCACTTTTGCTACGGGCAGACACACGCTGTGAGCTTCCACGGCTTGCTTGATCCATGCGCACTCGCCCGTGAACATATCGGGTTCTACGTAAGAGGGGTGAACTACATCCATTGTAGCTGCGGAATCACGAAGCACTCGGCACTCTTTCCCGTTCACAAGGAAGTCTCGCATGAAAGGCTCGAGAAGCTTCACGTTCTCGTCAGTGCTGCATAATGACAAAAACACGACTTTTGTTTTTGTTTCTGGACACTGCGCCGAAAAGTAACCCGGCTTCTGGCACGTATAACACACGCGCGCTTGCCTCGTCTCGAACCGCTTTCTGCGTTCGGCTTCGGCTGCCGCCGTCTCCTTACGTTCGGTCGGACTGCTTTCACTCGCATCCGCACTACGTGTGTCCCCCCTTGCTCTCATGGGTGTGAACTTCGGCCTCTCAGACTTGGAGCCAAATTCACCATTTTGACCGTCCTTAGCTCCGCGAGCCCGACGCGTCACAAACTCCTCGGCTAGCTCGGCGGCTTTAGCCACTGTACTAACGTCTGGCCTATCCAAGACCCAGTACCGCACGTTCTCAGGTAACCGACTATAAAACTGTTCCAGCCCGAAACACTGCAGATTTTCTCGTGGTCACCAAACGCTTTCTCTTCTTTGAGCCACTCCTGCATGTTTGACATAAGCCTGTAGGCAAACTCTGTATATGACTCACTTCTGCCTTTTTCATTTTCTCGAAACTTCCGACGGAACGCCTCCGCTGACAGCCTGTACTTTTTTAGCAGACTCGATTTCACTTGGTCGAAATCCTCTGCCTCCTCTCTCTTCAAGCGAGCGACTACGTCGGCCGCCTCGCCGGGTAACAAAGTGAGCAAGCGCTGTGGCCACGTTTCCCGAGAGAACCCCTGCTTCTCGCACGTTCGCTCTAAGTTAACCAGGAACAAACCAATGTCCTCTCCAAGCTTAAACGGCCGCATCAGGTCAGTCATTTTGAACGATACCCGTTCTCCTGCACCGTGTGCCTGACTTCCATTACGAGCGCGTTCCATCTCTACCTCGAGACGCTTCATTTCCAAAGCGTGTTGACGGTCGCGCTCTTCTTTCTCTTTTTGTTCTTTACGTTCGCGCTCATCTTTCTCTTTTTGCTCCCTCTCCTCAATGGTCTCAAAGCATTCCGACAGCTCGTCATCCTCAGCCTCCAACTCAAGAATAGCCCTTAGCAGTTCTGGTTTTCTGAGTTTGTCTGAGACATTCAGACCCAACTCTCTTGCAAGCTCCAGCAATTTCGGTTTGCGCAACGACTTCAAATCCATGGCTGCTCCGAATGCTGCTTTCTCTACTGCCTACTATTGTCTTGCTGCAAACTAACCCGGCAGCAACGACAACCACAATTACCAGCTCTGTTTCTGACACTAACAAAAGCCTGGCAAAACTCAGAAGAAGAAAGTCCCGCACTCACCAAACCTCGCAGCCAAGAATTCAGCGCAGTCGTTCCGCTGCAGGCAACCAGTCATCACACAGGGCTCGTTGTACTGCTCCCGGATGGTCGTTGTGCTGCTCAGCATACAGTTGACCGCATATCTTCGCTGCTGGCCTCCGTTGTCGGGATCTCACCGCTGGCAACCAGTTGTTGCAAATGGGTTGCAAGCCCCAAGGGTAGCGTTGGCCTGGCGGCCTGGGGCACAGCTGGAAACATCCGAAGGTCCCGGCAAAGGATGAGTCGACTGGCAACAGAACAGCTTGTTTATTCTGGCATCGCAAAAGAGCAGCCGGTCAGGGCGACCACGTTACTCGACGGAAGAAAATCGAAGTCCCTCTTTGGCGTCCGGGGCAGCTGCTTTTTATACCCTCGGAGTCGAGGGCAAGAAGGAACGGCTAGGGATGAGTCGCACGAGACGGCGACGCACGGACATGTAGAGACGTGAAGTGACGCGTCCGCCGGGCCGGCTCCGGTCAGACCTCCTCGCCTCCCAGTTGGGGAGCTCCTCTCCCCGGCTGCCGCGCTTTGACAAGCGTGGGCACCAACATGCACACACACACAGGCACACACGACGACACGTGGCATCGAAACCTGCCTGGACGCGCTTGGCGGGAGGCGTTACGGCAGCACTGAACGGGCCCAAAATGACCGCCACTTTGAACGAAGCCCCGGCGTCCGTTGCATCCGCGCCGGCTATACCGCGCGTCGTAGGCGAAACGTAACACCCGCAACATACGTAACAGCGGGAATCATCGACGATTTTTTTGCTACATCAGCATTGGTCACTGCTATACTGAACTGTGCACAAAGTGATTCAACAATTATGACGGAGATCGGTTCTGCAATAATGTCAAGATCAGGCATGTCCAGTACTTTTTGAAGCCTTAGCTTGTTCTCAGATTCATAAATCTGCCTGATCGAGACATGGTATTGGGCTCCGGATAGCTGGCGATACTTCCCGAATCTATCCTCAAGGCAATCTGCTTAAATTTTCCAAGGAGCACATACCGAAATCCCAGCTCTTCCAGGCAGTATAAAGCGATCTCATGCAGAGCGTGGCTCGTGTGGCCAAAAGCCATGTGAGTTTCTTTCGTCAGGTGGCCAGCATCGTGTCTGAGGCTAGCCCAGTAGTCTAGCCACTCTGGTATTTTCCTCAAAAATTCAAGCTGTGGCATGTTGTTGACGCAATCGGAGACTGCATTTCATCACGCAGGCGTTCACCTTTTCTTGGCGTCTTTACATTCACTATTCGCCACCATGTCAAAATGGTGTTTATGAAATCTGCTGTTCCTTTAGCATGTTGTACAGCGGAACATTGCAGTGCAGCTGCTGTCGATTCATTAAAAATCCTGAGAGCAAGCTTAACGTTCTGGCGCTCCATAGTTGATGGGTTCAGTGCTTTCAGTGAGAGTGTTGGTGCCAGCTTTAAAAGGTTATTTTTCTCAGCCTCATGCAGATCACACAAAGATTTAAATGATGCCGTAAGAATAGGTGGCTTTGGGTCATTGCTGCTTGGATCACACTTTCCACTGTTTCTCTGGTTTAGCCAATTGTTCCTATTTGACTTCAAAAGGTGCACAGGGTCCAAAATGAAAAACAGTGGACGAGAGGAATCAGCTGGGTGTGTGTAAACTATACTGGCTTTGGGGGGGGGGGGGGGGGGGGGGGCTAGCAAAAAATGTCATGGCTGTCCGATTGATAGCATTGTTGTCTGAAACAACAGCTAGTACCTTAAATCCAAGTGACTCAAGGTCAGTAATGTGCTTGTGCAAAAATAGATGCCGTGCTTTTGCATCTATCTGTGCGACTGGCAAAATGTGAACAACATCCTTGTTGCTTGACAAAAGGCTTTGTAGCATGAACACATATGCTGTTTTAGCCGGATCGGAACTATTGGCGGCGGCACCTGTAACGAAGCCTGCTTTGTACTCAAAGTAGGTTTGAAGATGGATCTCATCCATCATTAATGTCACAGTGCGCTCATGCTCGGCCATTGCTTGCAATACAGTTTTAGCATAGTTCAAGAAACAAGGATCTTGCTGTTCAAGTGCTGGATTCATGTGATATGACGAACACAGTCGTCGAATAGTGTCTGGGTGCGGCAGCTTAATTTTAAGCGAGCTTCTGATGAACCTGTATGCATGTGGAGAAATGGTATACAGCAGACCTGAAAACACGAGTACATCTGGTGGATATCGAGGCACATTTTTCAAAACAAGCTCGACTTGGCTTCGCACAAATTTCAGTACCTGTAAGTTCCATCCATGATGTTCTTGGAGCTCATAATCCTTGTTCACCTCATCCAGGAGCATTAGCACAGTTGCGAGAAGCTGGTGTTCCTTTTCGCTGCCACTAGCACAACTCTGCAGCTTTTCAACAGACTGCAGCACTTTATCAAGCTCCCTTAAATCCTTCATTTGTGACGGCACACATTCGTCTCCAAGATTGTGGAGACGGGACCATCCGAGAAACACCTGAACAGACAGGTCGTCTAAAACCACCACTGATGAACGCACTGCGGGAGCTTGGTCGAGGGAGAGCTCCAGGAACAAAACCTTTGCCTGCGTAGTGACCACAGTCCAGAAGTCAGAAGTCTTAAGCTTCGGAAGGGCAGAACCCAGCTCCCCAAAACTGCAAATTTTGTTCCTGCGATCTTCTTCCTCTTGAGCAGCAACAGAAAGCTCGATCGCTTTTCGCAGTGACGCTGCCTCGAGTCGGGCCTTCTTTTCTGCAGGAGCTTCTCGCGAAGATGGTGGCTGAGAGAGATATTTCGGGCAGCCGGGAAACACACTCGGGACAGCAGCTGGCTTCAGGCGGACACGCTGCAGCGGAACTTCGATAACGTTTCCAGTGTTCTCGTCCGTGTACGTTGCAAACCTCACGAAGTCACTCGTTTGAAAGTGTTTTTCACACACCTAAAAACAAAGTAAAACCACAAGTCCATTAGGTTTGGGCGACAGGCTTACAAAATAATCGGCAAGCGAAATAACTGGGAAATAAAACTCCGCAAGCGAAGTAATAAGAAAGTGAAGAAAAAGTCCCCTCTCCGAAGCAAGCCATAAAATAAAATGTCGTGTGAAGCACAAAACCAAGGAAAAGGAGCAGCGCAAAAACATGCAACCACAAGAGAAGAAAGGACAAGACACGGCACAAAACGCGAAAACAGCGCTCGTGTCTTGTCCTTTCTTGCGTGGTTGCATGCTTTTGCGCTGCTCCTTTTCCTTGGTTCAAAATGCACTAACTAGGCTAAAAACAAGTTTTACTGAAGCAAAAAGTTTAAGGCAAGCATCCTGAAAAACAGCACCAAAAGCGACGCTTACCACAGTGTGCTTGGTTGGCACAAAATCTTCGCGAGAAATAGCCTTTGTCCATGCTGCCCTTTGCGTCTTGTCGGCAGGAAACTTGTAGACGCGGACACTCGGACCACCATCATAATTTGATCTGCAGCCTGGGGCGCAGCAGCAGCCAGGCATTTCAGAACTGAGGCTACGCAGGTTCAAACACGCAATCGAAGCCTCTGCAGATGAAAAAGCTTGCACAGTTCTTGAGCTCTTCCGTGAAAACGCGACACATTCACGTCAGCTAGCACCATCACCATGTGCGTACTGGTTGTCTCAGTGTTCCCAACCAACTTAGGATGCGGACTGGCATTAGCTTTCAAGCGCAAGTAGAGTTGGATGTTAAACATTGTTAGAGCCGCAGTTGACAGCAAGGATGCAAGGCTTAACACGACATTTATTTTTGCAATATTTCAAACGATAAACTCGTTAATATAAGCGTGGCAAAAATGAGAAAAGAGTTTTCTTTAATTTTATTTGTAGTGACAAGAAAATAGCCAAGTTCGAGCCAAGCCAGGATAATTCCAAATCCGATTTTTTGCCCCGCCGCGGTGGCTCAGAGGTTAGGGCGCTCGACTACTGATCCGGAGTTCCCGGGTTCGAACCCGACCGCGGCGGCTGCGTTTTTATGGAGGAAAAACGCTAAGGCGCCCGTGTGCTGTGCGATGTCAGTGCACGTTAAAGATCCCCAGGTGGTCGAAATTATTCCGGAGCCCTCCACTACGGACCTATTTGTTCCTCTCTTCTTTCACTCCCTCCTTTATCCCTTCCCTTACGGCGCGGTTCAGGTGTCCAACGATATATGAGACAGATACTGCGCCATTTCCTTTCCCCAAAAACCAATTATTATTATTATTATTAACAGAATTTTTCCGCTTAGTCAGTTTTCTCCCAGATGGCGCCACGTCAACCTGCTGCGCGCTGCATCTCTTAGCAGTGACGTAGACGCTTGGCGAGGAGGATATGCGGGGGCCTTGTAAAGTTATCTAGGTGGTATTGATCGAACGGCCTCAACACACCCTTCAGCCATCTTGCCTTTTCCGTCTCCTCTTTCTCTTCTAACTGGGCGCCTTTCTCAATATCCTGCTACCGAACATGCGTTCCTCAGGCGCAGCGAAGGCTTCACGCCGCATTGATAGTTATTTTTCTCCCACAAAGCCCTACTTGCTCCTTCCTCCTCCTACAGTGTGGAATCCGAACAATGGTTAACCTTCCCAACCCAACCCCGCAGCTGTGCGCCCTCCCGTCTGCCTGCGTGTGGCTATGCGAAGCAGGAAAGGGGAAACGAAAAGAGAAAGAAGGAGTTCAGGGTGAAGCGGCCCGTGGTGGCAGTTTGCCGATCTAAACGGCCAAGTCCCTGAAAGCTGGGCTTGCTTGTGCTAACAGTACCGTTGCCTCAGAAACAAGAGTTCTTTATCACATAAAAAGATAGAGGGAGAGCTTACACACGTCTCGCCCGAAGCATTTATCCTTTTAGCTTCAATTATTAACCGTGTGGTCATGTCGCTACATTTTGCTAGCACAGCAGTGTTTTTCAAAAATTGGTTTGCACGTTTTAGATCCGCATGAACGAATGTGGCCAACAAGTGATTTCTCTTTCCCGTTCTTCACGTCGCGTGCGTGCTCTATCAATCGCTGATTGAGGCACTTCCCTGTCTGGCCGAAGTAATGGCCCGCGCATGATAACGGTATTTTGTACACGACACCTTCAAAGCATGTCACATGCGGCTTCTGATGACGTCGTGCTTCCTCGTGTTCTGTTATCGCTGGTTTTTCCAATTTCACACAATGAGGGAAGTTTCTTTGGTGCCGGAAATACGACAGCTCCGTTTGCGCGCTGTCCAATTCTTTTAAGATTGTGAAAAATCTGATGCAAATATGGCAGTACAATAAAGCGCTTCCTTTCACCGAGCATCGGGGCCGGTTGGCATTGATCTTCATTCAGTTTTCTTAAAAGCTTCTCGGCAATAGACACCTGGACATCGTCGGGGTACCCAGCATCAGTATGCCTTTTGGTCTGCTCCTTAAAACTTTCATACATCCTGTGCGTACATGATTTTCTCAGGGAGTTCTAAAAACACATGTTGACGATGGCTCTTTTTACTAGTTTGGAGTATGCTGAATGATAGGGTAATATATGCTTGTTACTACGAGGCTGGTAGGCCCAGCAATTAGGACTAGGAGGAAAGCTGACGTAGAGTTCTAAAAACCTGATAGAGTCATTTACTGAAAATTCAGCGCTTAAAACAAGTGGTTCAAAACAATCCTTCATGATGGATAAAATGCCTACGGCCTTTGACTTTAGTGAGCGAGAGTCACTGTTAACAAGGATTAGGAAATCATCAACAAAACTAAATATTTTCACAACGTCCTTATCATTAAGGCCACTAATAGCAGTCTTGTCAAGTTGGGGTAGAAACAAATTACTTAAAACCGGCGCCAGGCATGATCCGATACATATTCTATCGTTTTGAAGGTGTGGTTTTCCTTTCCAGTTTATAAAGGTTGATTTCAAGTAAAATGCTAAAAGCTCCAGGAAGTCGGCCACTGATATACCCGCCGCGTTTTGGAACGCAAGCACTGATATACCCGCGTTACGGAAGCCGACGGCTACCCGTAGCGCCGTCCACAAGTTGGAGGCTTTGGACCTGCCGGAGTACGTGTCCAAAGTGCTATCTTTGGGGCCTAAGTTCGCTGTAGAGTCGAAGCCGTCAGCACCACAACTACTTTCGATGGTACGACAAGTTTCACAGCATGCACCGCAACTGGAACACCACCGATGTATATCCGAAGGAGTCGACGTCGTGCACCGCTCCAGGACAGGTTGTTCCAAGATACCTCTCAAGCGCGTCGAGACCTACATACGGGAAAATGGACTGTCCGTACTTCCAGCAGACAAAGAATGTGGATTTGCTACTTCATCTTTAGAACTTTACTCTTCGAAGGCAGACAAAGCCGTGTCTTCCGTGTTTGACTCACGTGACGATATAGCTACATCGAAAGTAAAGGCCGAAGCAAAGCAATATGTAATCGGTTCAACCTTACCGATTTTGCCAAATTTATAGGTGAGTCAAAGAAAGATTTTCTAGACGTGTTTTTCAGCGTTAAAACGCATAAGCCGCAACAACCATTTAGGGTTATTTCTGAAAATGCCACATGCAGAAAACTGTCTCCATGTGTTTGCAAGAAAAGTTGAACCTTTTACGGAATGACGATCCTTTTGCTGTTAAGGATTCTGGTGAAATCATAGAGTTTGTACAGAACTGGCCTGGTGGAAGTATTAGCGCGTTTTCAGTGGATATTAAGGATCTATATTATTCGTTGCCAAATGACAAGGTGCTTTGCTGTGTTGAGGATTAGATTGAAGATTTCGGATGTGCTGTCTTCCAAAACGTGGCGGGTATATCAGTGGCCGACTTCGTGGAGCTTTTAGCATTTTACTTGAAATCAACCTTTATAAACTGGAAAGGAAAACCGTACCTTCAAAACGATGGAATATGTATCGGATCATGACTGTCCTCGGTTTTAAGTAACTTGTTCATATCCCAACTTGACAAGACTGCTATTAGTCGAATGGTAACGACGCTGTGAAAATCTTTAGATTTGCTGATGATTTCCTAATCCTTGCTAACAGTGACTCTGGCTCACTAAAGTCAAAGGCCGTAGGCATTTTATTCATCACGAAGGATTGTTTTGAACCACTTGTTTTAACCACTGAATTTTCAGTAAATGACTCTATCAGGTTTTTAGACCTCTACTTCAGCTTTCATCCTAGTCCTAATTGTTGAGCTTACCAGCCTCGTAGTAACAAGCATATATTACCCTGTCATTCAGCACACTCCAAACTAGTAAAAAAAGCCATCGTCAACATGTGTTTTCAGAACTCCCTGAGAAAATAATGTACGCACAGGATGTATGAAAGTTTTAAGGAGCAGACCACAAGGCTGACTGATGCTGGGTACCCCGACGATGTCCAGGTGTCTGTTGCCGAGAAGCTTCTAAGAAAACTGAATGAGGATCAATGCCAACCGGCCCCGATGCTCGGTGAAAGGAAGCGCTTTATTGTATTGCCATATTTGCATCAGATTTTTCACAATCTTAAAAGAATTGGACAGCGCGCAAACGGAACTGTCGTATTTTCGGCACCAAAGAAACTTGCCCCATTGTGTAAGATTAGAAAAACCAGCGATAACAGAACACGAGGATGCACGACGTCATCAGAAGCCGTATGTGACATGCTTTGAAGGTGTCGTGTACAAAATACCGTTATCATGCGGGGGCCATTACTTCGGCCAGACAGGGAAGTGCCTCAATCAGCGATTGATAGAGCACGCACGCGACGTGAAGAACGGGAAAGAGAAATCACTTGTTGGCCACATTCGTTCATGCGGATCTAAAACGTGCAAACCAATTTTTGAAAAACCTGCTGTGCTAGCAAAATGTAGCGACATGACCACACGGTTAATAATTGAAGCTAAAAGGATAAATGCCTCGGGCGAGACATGTGTAAGCACTCCCTCTATCTTTTTATGTGATAAAGAACTCCTGTTTCTGAGGCAACGGTACTGTTAGCACAAGTGAGGACGTGTCTTTGATGTATATGTATGTCGCATGTGTGAAATAAAATTAGTTGGAAGTTAGCGCTCGCGTTGTTCGTTTCTTCTGTGTCCTGTCTACTCCGCGCTAAAGCCTCTTTCTTGATAATGCACCAACAAGCCCAAAAAGCCACGCTTTTGAGCATAAACTGGTTGACTAGGTGACGCAACTCGCGCAATTTCCAGCCTTGCCTGTCCCTACCAGGGCCCTGCACATCAGCGACCGTATCGAGCATGCACTTAAAATCGTGCAACATCACAACGTTACGTCCTCCAAGAAAATACGCATCTAGATCTTTAAAGAATGGGTTTACCAAATTAGAATGCGCAGGCGCATAGATGCAAAGAATTCTCAGGCGAAGTGCCTTAAAAGTGTAGTCGAACGCACGCACGCGTCCAAGCGCATCGTAGGTAACATGATGGTCTCGCAAGAGGATGCGGTTCAAAACAAGAACGCCAACGCCGCTAGAACACGTGCTGGCGTACGAAAAGTAAGCATCGATGCCAAACCTACGCTTAAATTCCAACACGTCACTGAGGCGAAAAAAAATGGTTTCTTACAGGCAGAGGATATCGCAGCTCGATGAACGAGTGAAAGCGGCCACCCTAGGCCTGCTTCATAACATTGCGGAACTCCTGCACGTTAAGAGTAATGATGTTAAGAGTAGTCGTTTTGGAAATGAAAAATAATACTTTGAGCTGTGATGTCTGGGCAATACACTGCGCGCCGTGAACGGCGCCAAACCACCTCGCTTTTTCCGTTGGGTCGGACCAGAGGAGACACGAGGCCTCCTTGGCCGACCAGCACAACTGTCCGAGTCCGTAGTCGACGCATGCGGACGGTTTAAGCTCGAACTCAAAGCGACCATCTAAACACCCGAAGACAGGGTACTACAAGTGCTGGCGCTAATCCTCGATGTAGAAGAGGACGGCGACTGCACAGGTTCCGCGTCAGGAGATGGCCTTGGCTCCTGCCAAGGCGAAATATTTGTGCCGACACTAAACCTCGATAACGGAGATGCCGACGGCGGCCACGGCTCCTGCCCGGGCACGATTATAGTCTCGTCAATGACGAGGTTGACTGAAGAAGACGAGGGCGACAAGCGCCTCTCGTCACCATCGGTCTCAGATATGTTGGCGTTGTTGCTCAAAGCCGTCACGATGGCTGCGGGCTGCAGCGCGGGCTCCGAGAGCGGCCTGTCCCCAGCATCAGAGACTTGCAGGGGCGCAATGGGCTCGGTAGCGGCAACAAGGCGGAAAATTTGGGCGAGTTGGTAAGTGTTCATTTTCGCTCTTAGCGCAACACACGCCTGTTTGTGCTAGTCCTTCGTCTTGTGTCCCGTTCGTGTTACGGTGAGAGCGAATATGAACACTGTAGCGGCAGGTACACTTCGAGAGACTGAGGCCGACAGAGCAGGCACATTTACTGTCCGCTTGCTAGGTGCATCACCGGGCGCATCACCCGCAGGCCCCGGTTCTTCCACACAGACACCCTGAGACGCAGAGGAACCACCCGTAACAGCGTCGGTGTCGGAAACGCAGGGCTCTTTGATGGCTTCATCGGCTGCCTGTGCGGCCGGCGGAGGTGCAGGTCAGGCCGCAGCCTCAGAGTACGAGGGCTTGATCGCGCATGCCACGCTAGCGTGTGGATCACCACAACGACGACACGGCAGCACACAACCTTGGCCTTGGGGCCTAAATACCCGCAGCGGGCGCAGAAGGGAGCCGTGCACTGTGCTCTGAAGTGTGTAGTCGACCCACAACGCCGACAAACCTGCGGCATGCCTTTGTAATCCAATGTCACGCGGTTGCCAGCGACATTGAAGTAGTTAGGCGCGGGCGACTCGGGCTTCATTTCAATTCGGACGTACCGCGTCCCGGTGGTGACAGTGGGACGCGAACCCATAATGCCGCGACTTATGTTCAGCACCTTGCCATAAGGGGAAAGAGCATTGGCAAGGGCATCACTTGGTAATCGGGTGGGCAGAAAAAGAAGTCAGCTGTGTCACCTGCGGCCTCAGGGGAACGGTGGCGGCGCTTTCCATGCCGATGATGAGGCAGCACGCATCAACGATTGCAGCCATAGCGGCTTCACTCTTCACAGTTACTTGGTAATTGCGTCCACCGAAGTGCTGGGCACAGTAAACTTCTCCCAATCCAACTACAGAGGCTGTCGCATCGACGACATCCTGCGGACTAGCCCCCTCAGGAACAACGACATCAAAGGCAAAAGCCTTTGTAGGTGGCTGGCTCACCATGTTGAGGCGCCCGCCAGCCGAAGGACACCCTAAGAAAAGATCACGACCAGAGTTCGAAAACCGGCCACCGACGCAAGCCGGCTGCCGGAACACACAGCTCCGTAGACGCTACCCTACGAGCGCCTTAACACACGCTTGTATATAGACAACAAATTTAATTGTGACTTTTAATCTGGAAAACGGCTGTGAGAGAGCTTATTTTCCTCTACCTCCAGCCGCCCCGGCCGTCTCTAGCCGTTCGGCGAACATGATGAACTTGGTCCGGGCAGCCATAAAGGGCCGCCATATTGCCGACTGTATTTCTGGTGGAGGGGACTGAAGCCTGAAGAACACCATCAACACATTTTTGTTTTGTTTATTTGTTTATCTGCATCATCAAGGTTCTCGTGTGAGACATTACATGAGGGAGTGGGCGTTACAAGGCAAAAAAAGTAGAAATCAAACTGAATTATTATCGGTGAGCCGCTGGAATGTTACTGGGTCGATGATGGTGGCAACTTCGATGTACAAGCCATTCCATCTCTCGTGCTGTGTGCAGGAAAAATGACTGTTGAAAAAAAGAAAATCAGCGCAAAGGACGGAGAGACAGAACAGGAACAGAGGACGATGCTGGTCCTGATGAGGGCATCCCCAGCGCCGTCCTGTGTTCATGTTCATGTCCTTTGCACTGGTTTTCTTTCTGCAATCATGTACCGACTCGCCCAGCTCTCCACTCGACTGCCTAAAAGTCGTGGTATAAGCTTGTGGGGGATACACTGCATTACGAGGGCTGGAGCAGGCGATGCGGTGATGAAGGGTGGTAATTTGGGCCTGTTGTTTGATCACAGAAGAGGAAAATATGCCGCGCAAAAAACGCATGGACGACAGAAGAAAGACAAACACAAGCGCTGGCAATGTGAACCTCATCTCAGACTGCTTTGAAGCAACCATCTCTAGCTTGACCTTGAAAAGGGAGCTTCCTACAGACAACCAGTTGAGATTCCTGGATCTAGTTTATACTTTTCACCCACACCATCTATGCTGGAAGTACGCCTTCGACCTTTCGTGTCTGCACACTCAAAGGTAGTTAAATGTAGTGTTGCCATAGCAGCAATGAGGGATGCACTCAAAAGATCATGCCCATCAAGTTGGTACCAGCTTTGCATCCCAAATCAAGAGGCTGGAATCGGCAGGTTTTCTCATGACCTTACTCATGGATCTGGCAGAGGTGCTCCTGGCAGAATTCCGGAAGGGAAAATTGAAGCGCGACCATTCACAGGATGACAAAATGAAGACTGTCACAATTCCATGCGTGCATACCGTTTCGCATCGGCTAAAGAAGGCTGGAAACCGCGCTGGCATCCGAGTTGTGTTTTCAGCACCAAACAAGCTGGGCGGCCTTTGCCGAAAAGTGAACCAGAAAGAAAGCAAAAAGGTGTCATGCTCCAAAAAACATGAAGCCCGCTTTGTTGACTGCAAGAACGGGGTCGTTTATGAGATTCCGCTAACCTGTGGTCGAACGTACGTCGGTCAGGCAGGCCGTTACCTCAATGACCGGCTGCGTGAATACGCAAACTCAATAAGGACTGGAGCAGGTAGCAATTGGCGATTACAATGCAAGAAATGCAAAAGCAGTAAACCAAAGCTGCACTAAACACTCGTTCTGTGTAGCTACAGAGAGAAAGGAGCGAAAGAAATCTTCGAGGCATTCGTCATCGACAAAAAGGGGAGGTACCTGCATAAGCACACCATCGATCGCTCTCCTCCAGAAGGGATTGTCCTATCTGAAATCTTGAGTTCGCTTTCCGAGATTAGTGTCCGACCTTTTTTGGTTTCCTTTTTGTTTTGCACCCTGCAAAATGACTTGTGTTTTATCTTTCCTTCCTTCGATGGTATTTATTGCAGGCGCAAATAAAACCGTTTTCAGTTGGTAGTGTCAGCACTTGTGTTTGTATTTCTTCGGTCGTCCATGCGTTTTTTGCGCTGCATATTTTCCTCTGTTGTGATGAACCAATAGGCCCAAATTATCACCCTTCATCAGGTCACTCCGTATCAACTAGCCACGATATTGACTTGAGGAGGGCACACGTGCTGGCAACTGAAAAGAACCTGCTGCGTCGCCTCCACCTCGAATCATTATTTACTCAAACTACTAATCACACGCTCATCGCGGCACTGGAAATGTAACTCTTGTATACAAATGCTCCCCGCGCACTCTTTTCAAGCGTATTTACCCATTATCCAGTATCTGTGTCATCTCACTGTGAACAAGGCTCACGCGTACGGGAGCCATTTTCAAGTTTTATTATCATATTGTCTTTCCTCTGACAAGTTACTTCTGCAGATGAGGGCCAACATGAAGTTTTTTATACTTGCCCGTTTCTTTTCTCGCCATCAAAGTGAGCCCCAGTGGATCGGAATTAAGAGCGCTTATATCACTAGTTTTGCATGTGAACTATTTTTTCGGTCCGCAGCTGAGCCCAACCAAATCCAGAGCCACAGGGCTGTTTTGGTTATTCGTTACTCCATTTTATCTGCGACATGGCGGTCAAGCAACGCAGAACTGTGGTGCGTACGTGCTTTCTTCTGTGTGACGTATTCGGTGCGCTAACAAACAACAGCGCCCGCCAGTGCCTCCTCCGGTCGCACCGAAACGCCATTGAAAACAGGTCCGGCCATCACCCGCTTCTGCCTCTGGTCTCTCGGTCGCTATATGCCCAGTTTTCAGCTACACTCACGTTTGGACTTTGCCTTCTGTAATACTAATTAAATGGCAGCGGTGAGCTCTAATCGATCTGTATGCTCGATTATTCATAAGCTTATGCTCCAGCCGAATGTATATACGTGTACACCCAGCATCAAAAGTTAATACAAAGCGACGCTATCGAAGAAATTTTATTTGTTTGCATTCGTGGTCAACTGCTTCTGGAATCTTGCTGCACTCTACAATTCGTCGTGGTGCACTCTACAATCACAATTACGCTGGACATATTTATTCCGGTCTGCAAAAAATTGCGGCGATGAAATTATTTTTTTTCCTCGCTAATATCGCTTTTCCCAGAGCTTCGACTGACACATTGATTATATCCTATTAGTGACATTTCTTTCTTATTCAATCACTTATGTCCGCTGCGTGCAAGTGATTTCTCTTGAACATACTCACATTAGCCTTATGGCTGCATTCGCTTGGGTGGATGCCAATCAGTATTTGCTTCCTTATTACGAATTTACTTTACCTTGGGGGTCTCCACTAAACACTGGGCCAATACTCATATTATATTTGTTGCTCGTGTTTGTTGGCGGACATCGTTGCTCTGAGCCATTCGCAATGCTAAATACACAGAGGCTAACGCTGAACGTAAAACTCTGCACACATTCGCACCACAAGAAAGAGAGTACAAAGCAGAACGAATTGCGTTATATTCCAGGCGCCATGCACATATTTCGGGCTCTCGTATTCAGCCAGCCGGAAGTCTCTTGCCTAGAGAAAAATTATGTGCGCGGCGCTACTCTCCCTGCAACAAACTAGTAACGCCAGTAATCAGCCGTTGTCAGCGCTCGGCAGCAAGGCGTAATCCGGCGCGGTAGTGTCGACAGCGAGTGGTTTTTGTTTGGCGACGGGGACGAATTTCCTCCGCGCAGAGCGAACGCTTGCAGGCTCGTCCTTGGCTTCGCCCGTCTCCGTGGAAGGCAGGAACGGGGTCTCCTGCTCTGTGGTAGTGGTCCTCGAGTCTTGGAAGGGGGAGCGTAATCTGGAATGAAATAACCATACTGAAGTAAAAACTGTTTTCAGTTTCGTAGTCCATTATGAGAACAGCGGGGTTAAGTTATTGTGCATAATCGTCTTTATAGCCTACCCTGTGCTGACGCAGCGAATCTTGCATTCGGTACAGCAGTCTAGTTCACTTGTTATGGAGCCGCCGCGGTGGCTGAGTGGTTATGGCGCTCGGCTGCTGGCTCGAAAGACGCGGGTTCGATCCCGGCCGCGGCGGTCGAACTTCGATGGAGGCAAATTCTAGAGGCCCTTGTGCTGTGCGATGTCAGTGCACGTTAAAGAAGCCCATGTGGTCGAAATTTCCGGAGCCCTTCACTACGGCGTCTCTCATAGCCTGAGTCACTTTGGGACGCTAAACCCCCACAAACCAAACCACACCAAAGTTGTTATGCCACCGAACGGTGCATTAAAATAAACTTAGAGCTGTAAAAACAATATTCGGCGATAAAAATAAAAATAAAATGACAAAATTCATCTACAATACCATATCCTGTGCTTAAACGGTGTCAAGTATATATCTGATGAAGTACTTGAAAAGGCAATGCCTGCTCATTGACTAAACTCGACGGATCGGTCTCTCCTTTTGGCCTTGATTGTGAACTGTGAGAGCATTAAGAATAAAAGAGATGACTTCGCTGCCCTCCTTGGCATGAGTCAGCCGATTAGCTCTAGGGTGCTTGATATAGATGCTGGCCAAAACGAGGCAGTCTGGCTTTCACTAGACTTGAAAACGGCAAAACTGTCTGTGTTCGTTCTACCTCCCGCCGACTGCTCCAGCAAATATTTTGCACGAGCTAAATGATGCAATTCAGACAGTGCAAGCGGATTGCATTCGTACTAGGAGGCGGCTTTAACCTTCCTGAAGTACTTCAAGCGTACAGAGTGCAACCGACTGAAGCAATCATCGAAATTTGCTGCTCTTATGCTCTGACGCAGTTAGTCCTTCATACTACGTAGACGTAGAACTCGCCGGCATTAGTGATTACACGTTGTTCTCTGCGAAATAAAACTGCAGTGCGCAAAAACTACGAATTGTGCTCGGTGGCGCATTTACAGCTAACAAAAATACCGTACTAGCATTTTTTTTAGGTGCATATTACGATATCTCTCAAACTATAGCGGAGAACGAGAATGTGCACACATTGTGGAACATATTTAGAAATAAACTTCGTCAGTGGGATCAGTAGGTTCCATCATGGATAATGACGGCGCGACGCAGCATATCTTAGGCATGGTGTAATCAGGAGATCCGCAGGATCAGCAGAAAAAGAATGACTGCTTATGCTGCTGCTGCATATAAGAAATCGCCTTCGCTGCACTTTAGTCAAAAACTAAAGCAAATAACTAAAGAAATGAAACGTGTTTTGAAGATAAAGAAAAATTCTTTGAGTCTCTTCATTCAAGGATACAGAGGCGCCCAAAAACAAATCTGGCAGTTTATTAAATTGAACGCCAAAGATTCAATATAGATTCAACCACTCGAAGACGAAGGTACCTTCATCCACTGTGACCTTGTAAAGGCAAATCTCTTCAACCAATACTTGAGCTCAGTGTTTGCTGGTCGCCTGAGCAGCCGTGAATATGAAGCGCAGATAACCGATGTGGCCGCAGAACAAATGAACGACATAGTTTTTGATCTGCACGGAATAAAGATAGAACTGAAAGCTTCGAATGCCACGTGGCCGGACGGCTCACCATCTGCATTACTTCATGCGTTGGCCCGGTATATTTAGTTTGCTATCTTCACGAAATCCCTAAAATGAATTTCTTCGTCAAATGAATGGAAACTTACTCATGTCGTGCCGGTGGCCAATCCGGGTCCCCGCAGTATTGTTTCGAATTACCTCCCGAGATCGCTAACGAGTAATAGCTGTAAAGTTCTTGAACATATTTTCTTTACAAATATTATGAATCATTGCAGTTTTTTTTTGTTACTAACCCCCAGTAACATGATTTCCGCACAGGATTCTCTTGTATCACGCAACTGACCGAAATTAGACATGATTTGGCCGGTGCAGTTGACGACGAATTCACTACTGGCTGTTCTTATTGAGATTTCAGAAAAGCCGTTCATTTATTCCCTCATTCTTTACTCCTTAAAAAACTACCCTGATGCAACATAAATTGTTCAGTTATTACATGGATAAAAGAATATTTACATTTCAGATGCCAGATAGCAGTGTTAAATAGATCGCAGTACAGTAGGGGCCGCTTCTTGCGCCACTCCTCCTTTAAATCAATATGAATTACGTATGCTGGGGTATTTCCTCAAGAATGCGCCTGTTTGCAGACGACTGCGTTATATACAGGGTCATTATTACTTCCGACAACTGCAGTGCTCTGCAGAATGATTTATCATTGATTACTAACTCGCACAATACTTGGCGCATGGATATTAAGGCGAAATCTTTTGTGTAGGTGTGTTTTACTAGGAATAAAAGCTCTCTGGACTTTGCATACAACATTATCGCCGAAACAGTGTCAAAAGTTTTCGAACATTATTATCTTTGTGTTTGCTGCAAATTTATCCTGGCATCATCATACTGATTACAATACAAGCAAGGCCTCCAGAGCGCTGAGAATTTGCTGCTTAACGCTAAAGAGCTCTCGTACATAAAACTAACATTAGACCAGTAAAAAAATATGCTTGTTGTGTCTGGGCTCCTTGGCTGCAAGTACACATTCACAAGGTGTAAAGAGTTCAGAATTTTGCTATGCGAATAATAATGCAAATTATTCTAGAAATTTTAGTGTCTCCGAGGCAAAGGAGAAGCTTAGAAGGGAGCCACTCCAGCAGCGAAGGTAATCTCTCCGACCAAAATTTCCCCCGAGTGAATTCTACAACAAAACTAATATTAGTCGGAAGCATTATCTGTACAATCCTCACTACGACTCACCGCGCCTTGTTCATGCCTATTAAATTAGAGAGATGAAATGCATAACAAACTTCTTCAGGACGTTGTTCTCCGCCAAACGATTTACGAATGGAACAAACTCCCTCATGCCATTCCTACCACTACCTCCACTAATGTATTTTGTTCCTTTCTGCGGAATGTGCATTGTAATTAAGCCCTTCTTTCTTCGATTGTTGTAAAAGGTGTTGTTCTATGCTTGCTTCTTTTTCTGAATGATTGTATATTCGATTGCTTGCCTGCATACTGTTATTCGCGGTTTCTACTTCCATCGAATATGCTAGTGTTGTCTTATTGTTTTCATTGGTCATATTTATTCGCCAACTATGCGCCTACTATTCCGCCTTTTTCAGTACCTGCGGGTTTCAGCGGGAATTAAAATTAAAACTCGGGCTTCTTTTACCCAAGAAAAAGCGGAGCACTTCGAAGAAAGCTTGCTTGTAAGCTACATCGTTCTTATGTCTTAAAATAATTCTACAGCAGAAGAGGACCACATCATCACAGATAGGGCAGAACTGAGCGCATGGCGTCCAACCCGGGAATTTCGCTCTAATTCTGCCATGCGCGGCTGGCCGACACTATACATGGCAGCAACTTTCTTCTGCAGTGGATGTAGCCTTATTAAGATTCGCTATATAACAAGTGGTTTCTATGCGGGCTCCCGAAAAGGGGGGGGGGGGGGGGCAGACGCTTGTCCATCACGTCATGCGTTAACTGGCCTGGTCTGAGATGGGCTCTCGCAGCTCTTCTGGTGGCATTCCGCACGTGCAGAAATCTCGGACGCTGCTGAAAGCGTTTTTTTTTTCGTAAAAGTGGTCCCGCATAATTCGCCATTCGTCGGCTAAGTAGGTAAATGGTGCCTTCGGTCACCAAAGCCATCGGTATTGGAGCAGCGTCACACCATACAGTGCATGAATTATTCCTTTTAGAGAAGCGCCTGTTCCTTTTAGATAATTATTCCTTTTAGAGAAGCCATTCTTTCTGTGCCAGTCTTTAAACTATCTATAAGGTTCCATTTTCGTTCGAAATAATAAATTGCCACCTTCATTCGCAAACAAAACAGCACACAGTAAACAATACGGGGGTATGCTACAGAAGCAATGCGGGGCATCGCTGGTGATGTACTGCCGCTGACCAACGCTACTTCTCGAGCTTATGAAACGGGGGGCATTCTCGACGACAATGTACATTAGGGCTGCGCCGGAAAGGTTATTAACTTGAACGAGGGCAACGAAACGCGCGTGCACACACACACACACACACACACACACACACACACACACACACACACACACACACACACACACACACACACACACACACACACACACACACACACACACACACACACACACACACACACACACGCACGCACGCACGCACGCACATGCGCACGCACGCACGTACGCGCGCACATACACACACACACAACACGCACACACACACAAGAAGGGCGGCCCTTTGTGGAGTTCACTGCTAAAGCGTGCCATGCTTTGGAAGTGTTCTCAACTGGTTAAAGGGACACAACTGCATCTAAGTTTTGTTAGCAGTAAAAATAAATCGTATGGCGCTTTTAAAAAACTTAGGAGTTTCTCCCACCCGAAAAAAAACCGCAATTTTTGCCAAGAAAATTGCATTTAAAATTGATACATTTTATTCCCGCTGCTTCATCCGCACTCAGGATGTCGAGGCCAAAAAAAAAAAACGAACTACATCAGCTAAGATGCTGCTCAAACGAATTATTCACCTGAAACCATATCGCCGCGCAAGAGTTCCTGATGCCCTTCGCGAGGACGCTGTTGGCCCGGCAGTACCCTTTTACAAGGTGTCTGTTTCGTTCACAGCCTGGCCCGGCCAAAGGGATGACTATACTCCGTTTCATACTTAGCTGTCTACGCAGCCAAGGCTACGGTGCCTGTTTGCGATCCTCGTCCGCATCATAATATAGTGCGTCAAAAATAAAAATAGAAATGAATTGACAAGCAAAGTGAACAGTATAGTTGATATTATAGTAGACCGATGGAAGTGTTTTATTTTGCAAATAGATTGATTTTTCTTTTATGTTTTCCAGAACCGAGTGACGCAGATTTTTCGTTTTCTCAGGCGCCGGCTGTATCAGGTTTTCGCAGCTGAGCCGGCAGGTCTGTTTGTGAAAATGGCGTCGCTGTCACCTGCTCGCTTGTTTTCTTCCCCCGCTTCGACTTCGAAAACATCTCCTGTTCGCCTCTTTTCCAAGGTGAAGTCTCCAAAGTTTTCTACAGACTGCAAGGCGGTGATTGCTAATGTCTACGCAAGCATAAGGAAGCTCCACCCCGAGAAGACTGTGCGTGACGTTCTCGCAATTGTGGGCGAGATGACCGGAGTGAGCCCTCGGACAGCTGTGAGGTTTAAGAAAGAAGGTCTTTCTGGCGGAGTAAAATAATTGAAGCCACACTGAATTCTATCACCCCACAATTAATGATTCATTGTGTGCAGCATGCGAAAAAATCCGTGAACACCGAAAAACAGCGCCTCTCAGCACGTCCGTTGCCAACTCTCACTTCACTTTCTTTTCCCTGCGGAAAAAGTTAACAGCACGCTTCTTATTAAAGAAGTCATTTCATTTTGATAACAAAAAAGGCCACTTATATATGGCTCGCATTTAGACTTTCTATCTAGAGATTCGCCGAAAAAAGATAAAAAAAAGAACAAACCTACGCTGAGGATCGAACCTGGGCCCCCTCACAAAATGAACAAACATGCCCGCGCTTCGTACCACTCAGCCACGACGCGAGGCGGAGTGACACATTTTGTTAGTTTTTTTTTGACGGACTACTTCCGTACCTTTGGCTGTGTAGACAGCTATGTATGAAACGGAGTATAGTTCAGATGCTTCTGTCCACTTGGCGCTGTGGATAAGTTCGACCACAAAGCCTAGCGCCTTCGCGTTTAAAGTGACGTAGGCTGCATTTTAACGCGATATCGTTCAATGCTCCGTTCACAAGAAAATCCGGTGTGTCGTTTTGAGCAAAAAATCACGAGCATGGCTCCGAAAAGTGGTCGCCAGAAAACAAACTAGGAGGCAGGTGGGCCACTTAGGTAATGGGGCCTTACGTCATCACAACGTGCCCAACGGATAGTGAGCAAATTATTGGTCCATCGCGATAAGCAAACCTCGTCGCACAAGGCCCACTGCTGAGAGCACTTGGCATCACAGGGCAGTGGCCCATAGCTTAACCGCTGAACCACTGAGACAGGAGGGGTAAGATGATCCCCAGGGATCTATGAATGTAAAGTAGAGAATGACCTTCAGCTTATGTGGCTATTAACCTCTTGCGCGCAGTCGCCTCAAAGCCTTAATAAGGCGGAGCTAAAATGTGCCCTCCAAATTTTGCCATTGCCTGCAGCTCTTGTCAAGCTCAAAAGCATGCCGAATCAGGGCTGCTGACTGCGGCTGATAAGCCGGTCCCGCGTGTACCGTAGCGAAAAAGCTGCAAGCCCCGCACGACTACCGCTCTGCGTCCAAAGATGACGAAGCGGCCACAAAGGAATCCGCTGCGTCCGGCCTAAAGCGACATGATGTTGCTGCAACACCACCGCCAACGCCCACCCTTCGAACGAACCAGTAGACACATTTAGCACACCGTGTACCGTGCTACCGTCACCGTGACTGTAGTAGCGGAAGCCCACCCATCGCCAATGAGCACGCGCTGTTTGGTCCCGATGTGGCAGACTTGCGCGCAGCAGCCGGATACCTGGCGCCACCTGGCACAGTCAAGGCGATTTGCTCAAGCACAATGACGCCGCGCAGGCTCCCGGTCCTCCGGTAACTTTAAAATGCTACACGGTATGCTAAAGATATCTATTACCAGCAGCCTCACGCGACCTACGGATAGCCGCGAATGAGACGACAGGGCCACTCGCACGCGAGGAGCGCTCATGCTCGTTTCGCTGCAGCTTTGGGGCATATCACTGATGGCAACCGTGTCGTGCTCCATATAACTGTTCTCCACCGTGAAAATGCTCCGTGGTCACCATTTGCAAAGGAATGGCAATGTTGCCTATAACGTAAGATGAGCGCACAATAAAATCGCTTTGACGTTACCGCAGTTCATTTTTTTAAAAGATTGCCATAGTATGAAAGCTCCCTTTTAATTGAAAGTGCATTATGTGATTAGCACGCGAAAAACAACAGATAAGAGGCAATGTGGAAGACTGGGCGAGTTGGTAGGCAGTCATTCTAGAAAAAACAGCGCTGTTTTTTCTAGAAGAAGAGGCAACCTGTCCTGAGTGCTCCTATTAGATGGCCACACCCCGAAGAGGTGTGGCGAGCCAGCTGCACTCACGCAGCTGTCGCAGCAACCTCCTCCCTTCCGAAAGGGCTGCCTCTGCGCTGCGTGCCGACCACCAGCAAGAGCAGAGCGGCCACCAGGAGGCATCCCAGGAGCACCGCAAGTGACGCGCACACCGTCCTCTGCGTTCCTGGCGCCTCCTCCACGGCGCTGCGGAGGACGTGAGGTGAGTGCATAAAGAGATAGCGGCGGCCGCGTTACTCCCATGTACATCCTTCCCACGTTCTCGCTAACCACGGTAGCAGCCATTTTGGTTATATCGCCCGATAGCCAACCGTTACCTTAAGGAAAAAAACAGGTTATTATAATCTGTCTACCGCCCTATCGGATTACGCTACTCTAGACGGCGTCCTCATGGCCAGTACATAAAGAATTTATGCTCAGCTTTTGTGAGTGCACGCAGCTCAGAGGTGCGAAAATATTCGTTTCAGACAGATTCTAGTAAATGGATCAGAATTTTATTGATAATTTTGAGAGGTTCTAAAGGGCTCATTGAAACAGTCAGTAGTTTAATTTTGTGGAAGCGTTCTCAGCAGAACAATGGTGGCGAAGAGGATTGTCACGACGTCCTCACCGCGCTTTATTCTCATGGCGAAGCCTACGTTGTGCCGTCTCGGCCCCGCCCTGGCTCGCATTGGCTTCTTCCTTCGCCACGCCGCCAAGACTGCCAACGTCTGCAGCGCGTATTTGAGGACCACCGCCGAGATGGGCCGCTCTGAAAGCCGCCACAGAACCGCGGTCCACGGCCACACCAATGTTGACGCGCCCTGGGCAAGCACCGCCGTGTACCGCACTTGGCGCCGCCATATGATCTGCTTTTGCGGTTGGCACTTCCGTGCTGAGGCGAGCCGTAGGCGACGCTGCCTTATTTCTGGGGCTTCTGCCTTTAGGAGCTGCGCCACTTCCAGTAGCCTTTCCGTCTCCCACTTCTGCTCTTCCTCGAGTAGTTCCTTTTGTTGAGTTACCGGGCGGTGCTTCGGCAGCGGCTGCAAATGAAAACCTTATTGAACACATGAGGCATTTTTATGACGCAATGACAGGTGCGGCACATGAGTGCAAAGAAAGAGATCTCGGAATATGTGTAGCGGAATGATGCTGCTGCCGCCTGCGCTAAACAGCACTTCTGAAAAATCAAGACTGGGAAGAGTTCCCTGGCGCCTATTTTTGATAATGCTCTTTCGAAAAGGAAAAAAAAAAGGATGCACAAGACGGGGCAAAACGCAGCGTCGCTTGTTTTGATCTACACATCTGATCGCATGTTTCATCGCAGAGCAGCTGAAAATAATTCAGAGACTTCAACGTAAACCTGAAGTTGCGAACACGAGCACCACTTCTCCCAAGCTGCCACGAAATCAAGTGAAGCTGACGTACTTTTTCTGGATCCCATGCCGCACCAGGACACCCCTTCAGCTTTCCAGGCAGAGAGAAGCGGTTCAGGCCCCGATCGTTCTTCTGTCGGGACTGCATTAATTTCTGGGGTGGTTTTAACTTCCAGCTGCAACAATCAGAAACAAAGGGTCGTTGTTTAACCGTTAACTCACCTTCTTGCCGCCATGGCAGTGGTTTTTCAAGCTATGGAATATGACGCGAACTGGCTAAAGACTTCGTCAATTGCAATAAAACACCATTATTCCCGCTAACTAAAACTCACGAAGTGGTGTGTTTCCAGCCTCCTTTAAAACAAGCGTTACTTAATTCAATTCAATTTTATTTCGCATTTTTTACAGACAGTACAAACAATTCAAGGGCAAGCAACAAAAAGCTGCTGATTAGCAGCTTGACAAACGTTGCTGCCCCTATATCTGGCAGGTTAAAGGGCGTTAACATGCAGCTTTCATAGAAACAATTGTGGACGTTTCAATTCAAAGCAGAGAAGTTATATGTTGTAGACACTCTCATTGGACACAACCAAGCTTACTAATCATAGGCGTACATGGCGACATATTACAATCAATAAGACACAACTAATAACACTATTGGACATATATTGGTGCATATGTTACAGGAACGTTAAAAATGCGCAGGAGGGAAAATATTTTGAAGGTTTCCTCGCAAGTCACTGTCTTACTTGTCAGGATTGTTCACCTGCACTTGATAACACGAACAGAAAACTGGGCAAGTTGGAATGCCTCTATCACCATTTCGCTAAAAGAGCAGACCTATTTGCGCATGCGTGAGTGATAGCCACGGCTGTACAGAATGTTTATAAGAGTGAATTCTTTTAAAATGAAAGCTGTTGTAAGTTCAGCGCCCGTCTTTTTTGCGCCACTTTTTCTTACAAAAATGTTACACACTGCAATATTACACTGGCACTTCGCGTGTCACGTAAGCTTAAAGAAAATCGTGAAAGTGCACCATGTTCATTATGCTGGAATCTTACAGCAGAAAAAAATAAATAGTTAGGTAAACCTTCATACAATTAAATATAAGAAAAATTATATAAAACCACTATTAGATGCAGGACACAGAAATTATCGATACAATGGCAACAAATTGTCATTGAGGACCGGAAGTTAATTACATTACTAGGCTAAGTTGCAGGATCTGTGCTAGAAATGAGACATTTTTTGCACTCTTTTTTTGAGCAATTGTTTGTCTAGATTTACGTCCTCTGAATTGTTTAACAGTTTTAGAAGACAATTTCCTATCTTCTTGCACCCTTAATTAGTTCTAGAAAATGGCAGCGTCTAACTCTTTCTGTGTGTGATGTCGTTTGCAAGTTGCGATGTTTTTGTCAGGTTGCACAGTTTGAGAAAGCAGTTGAGAGAATTTTTCAAGTTGTGTTGGCCTTTCAGCAAGAGGTTAAAGTTGTGTATGGGAAGAATACCAAGATGTGGGAATAATTAGCTTGTGTGCTATGTGACGGTTAGCTCCCTTTTGTATAAGAAATATTTTATGAAGTTCTTTTGAATGTTTTGCCCCATACAAGGCAGCAATAATTTAAATGAGGAGAGAATAGGGCGTTATACAATAAAGCCTTAATCCTTGGAGGAATAGTGTAGCGGAATCGAGATAGCATACCGTAAGTCATCGCGAGGCTTTTATTTATACGATCTACAAGAGCATTCCAGGTTAAATGGTCATTAAAGATTACTCCCAATGTTTTAATCTGTTTTACAAGGTCTAGCCTATCATTTTCAAGGTATAAGTTTATGTAAAAGTTTAGAGGCTTTTTGATTGCTCATAAAACGGCCTTTGTTTTTGATGTGTTAATTTTTAGCTAGTTAGTCTTACTGCATTCAGACAACAAAGCGAGCATAGTATTGGCTAAACGGCCAAATTCCACGACATTATCTTACTGCAGAAAGATACTGGTGTCATCTGTGTTAACTATAAAATCTGTGCTGTCATTGATGTTAATCATATCGTTTGCATTTAGGTTGAATAATACGGGCCCTAAAATGCTACCTTGTAGGAACGCCGCTGTTAAGCCTTGAAAAGATGCAAGTTCTTCACCAATGGGAACGCTCTGTTTCTGATGCTAAAGGTATGATTCTAAAAGTGTCAGAAGAACGCCGCGAAAGCCATAGTGTTGAAACTCAGTAAGCAATATGGAGTGGTCATTACTACCGAAAGCTTTCGAAAAGTCTATAAATCAGCTTAGGGTTAATTTCTTCTATTCGAACCCATTCAATATTAATTCCTTTTGAGTGAGCAGAGCCAACTCGTTTACATTCCGTTACGGAATCCGAACTTCTGTTGTGATATAATAAAATAATTTTCACAAAACGCAGTGACGCGGTTACAAAGATCTTTTTCTAGTCCTTTTAATATGATAGGCAGAACCGAGAGGAGGCGATAGTTCGAGACCTCATTTTTATTCCCTGATTTAAAACGAACTATTACTTTGGCACGCTGCACGCTTTCGGGAAAGATTCCCGTATATAGGCAAACGTTAAACATATGTGTAAGTGCTGGGACCAAGACATCTGTAACAAATTATATCACCGTAATCTGGAGGGCACCGATATCACGTGCCTCGCTATTCCTAAGCGATATGAAAACCGAAAGAACCTCTTCTGGAGTTGTTGTGAGAAAAACAGCGCTATTCACACTCGGAGCACCCAAATATTGTTCTAAAGCATTATAAGAAGCGCTCTTGGCTAGATGTACAAAGTAGTCATTGAATATGTCTGAAAAACCACTTGCCTTTAACTGGCTTGCTATTTGCTATTATTTTTAATTCTGTTTGGTGAATACCACGATTTAGAAGCTGGTTAAGTTTACGCCATAATACAGTGCGCGAGATTTGTTTGCACTCAATATATTCTCAAAATAATTATTTTTTACATTACGTAAAAACTTGGTCAAAGTTGCGGTATGTTTTGAAAGTGGAGAATTCTGCTGAATTTCTGTTTCGCAAGAATTCTGAGTACAAATGTTTTTCTCCTCGATCATTCTTAGGTGCTCATTGGTGAGCCAAGGCTTATGTATCTTATGATTCTTCGTAAGCTTTTGAACTTAAAACAGTCCTTCTATAAACTTATCAGCGTTGCCATGAACTTGTTATAAGTCCTATCAGGATTGCTTCTTTCAAAAATCCGGCCTTATAGTGTTCGTTTTGAAATCGCAATCAAAAAGCTTTTAGCGTTTTGAGCTTTATTTTTTGTGCAAGCTATGACTCACAGTGATTTATGGTTTTCAATATTTCAGTGCACTTGTTATTCAATATTTCAGTGCACTTGCTTCTTGTGAGAAACAATATATCGTAGAAACCGGGCAATCAATGAGCGCCAAACTAAATGGTCATCGAGCTGACACAGCAAGGAACCTACAGAAGGCAGTGGCGGAACATTTTAATGAACGCGGTCACAATTTCGAAACTGTTCATTCTTCAACCAGGCTTCAAATCTGCAAGGAACAGAAAATACAGAGAGGCAATCCTAATTCACAAATTTAAAACATTACAACCAGCAGGGTAATGCAATATGCAAAGTAAACTTACCGCCGTATTCACAAACGGGCCTTACCTTTACCTCACCTTCACTCGAGAGGCGACTTTCGTAAAGGTCACCGAAAGTGGAAGGTACGGGAAAGGTGAAGCCGCGTTTCAGAAACCTACCTTTCGGCGTCCTTACGGAAAGCGCCCTTACCCGCGGAAGTAAGAGGCATGGTAGCGAGGCTAAAAAATTATTAAAGCTTCCGTCATTGTTGCATGCACTCATAACTTTTTCTATCCTATAAAAAGTAGTTAAACAAGTACGGGACATGTAATACACATTTATTAGGCGAAATCAGGTAACATAGCTCTAATTTTGACGCACGTTTTTTTTTTTTGGTCTAGCCACAATGATAGCCAGCGGTCGCTATAAGAAGCTTTGTTGAGTTGACGTCCGTTTTTGTTTATTTTCCTGTGCCTCGTGTGTTGTGCGTGTGCCTCGTGCGTTGTGCTTGTGCTTTTTGGTTATTCGTGTTTTCTTTAATAAGTAAATCTAGAATTTAAGTTTTCTGTATATATTATATTGAATTTTACTGCTTATTTTATATTGAATTTTACTGCCTATTTATTTGTTTGAAACACGTGTAAATGGAGCAAAAAAAAAAAGAACAACGTTTACGGAGAGCGAGCGCCGCGTCCTGAGGGAGTTGGTAAACACGCACAAGTCTGTGATCGAATGCAAAAAGAGCGACGGGGCCTCCCTGGAGAAAAAGAAGAAGACCTGGAAGCTGCTCACTGAGCAGTACAACTGCCGCACCGACGTTCGGCCCCGCACTGAGGCCCAGCTGCGCAAGTGCTGGGACAACTTAAAAGAAAAGTGGCGAAGAGCGAAGGCAGCAGACATGAAAGCGATTTTCGGCGCAGGTGAGCTCTGCTTTCATTATTTTGCTTGGTAAAAAAAAGCAATTGCTTGCTTTCTGCCTCCATCATCGCATTTAATTTTGTCATCCTTTGTGCTTTCTCCGAAGCAGCTTTCCGCAACACGGATGGCGACGCGAAAACGATGCCAAGGAACAACACACGCACTCATGTGGTTCATTTTCTGGTCCCGTTTCGTTGTTCATTTTCTGGCTCCGTTCTTGCTTCGTTTCGCTGAAGTCATAGTTTTCATGTGACATTTGCCTCGTTTGTAGGCGCTCGAAAATTAAGGAATTTTCAGTAACATTATTGCCTAATTTCTGTGCCCTTTCTCAGGGGGCGGCCCGCCACCACCCAGCCAGCTGGACGACGAATTACACCGCGTTGGAGACGTGGCGTCCCATATGGGAACGAGGGTAGATAACCCTTTTGACAGTGACGGCAGCCGCTACAGCAACAGCGGGCCATTACAGCGCACCCCGACCGCTGCCACACTGCTGGAGGCGACGCATTCCGAGCCACAGGCGGAGGCTGATGGTATGATTCTTGCTTGTGTACTTTTAAATATATATCCGATTATACATACCGGCGTGAAAGCTAGGTTATAGTTTAGGGCATGTGTGTGTTGGAAATATCGCTCATAATAAATCTTAGAAGTTTTTTAATCATTTCTCACGCAATTCTGATTGTGAATAAAACGTGTCAATTCACCGGGTAATTGTGCTGTGTCAGCCACGCAACTGCAACACAAATTAAGCTGCAAGCATGGGATGCGCAGGGGTCATGTTATTGAATCAGGAAGTAGGAATGAAAATTGCGGTCACGCTTGCTTAGCCGGCACCAACTTTTTAGCCATCATCCAACAAATGAGAGCATATGACTGCATAGTTAAACTTCCTGCACAGTTATCAGGAGCAAGATAAGCCCTGCATATTGCAAGGGATTTTAACCTCAGCATGGCCATGTCTTTATTCCTTAGCCTTTGTTGGATTTTATTCCTTAGCCTTTGTTGGCATGCCTTGTTCAGGCGGCCTTCTACTTGCCGTTATCTAGAGCATGGAAGTTTAGGGATGAACACCTGAAGATGAGATCTTCCAGCCTCACTGGTACTGAAAAAGAAAAGGCAGAACAGGGACAAACAGTTTCCAATTTGTTGCAGATATTTTGGGATTATGTTGCTCTGTGCAATTTACCTGCCATAATAATCTGTGCTTAACTCTGTGGTTTGCAGAGTGAGGGAATTGAGTTACTGTAATATCACAAAGTGCTATGCAATATGAATGCTAGCAGTGTACTTTGCAAATATCAACATTCCCAGCCTGTACAGGTTCATCTGTGTGCTCTATCAGTCTGGTTATGCCGACGCTTGTGTTGTCATATGCAGCTGTCTAGCTTTGCCTTAATTTTTTTTTCTGCATACTACTCAAGATGACAAAAGGAAACATACCACCAGATGTTTCTTGTTTCCATCTTGTCTTTTGTTTCCTACCTTTTGTAAGCCTGCGTAATTTTTTCTGGCATGGAATTCTTTTAAAACTGCCAAATAGTTGTTTATGGCTGCTAACATACAGCTGCTACTGCCTTAAGGCGCGCTCACACTAGCGGGAAGCTTCCCGCGCCGGCACAGCGTCAACGTCGACGCTGCCTCGCAGCTCCTCAGAATGACGCTCACACTGCGCGCGTTTTCTCGCTGCGGTTGTCTTGGAATGTGGAGAGAGGAGGCGCTGAGGGAGGACCCGAACGAGCAGAAAGAGAAGGGGATAGTCACGTGACACTAGAGAAGACTGGAAAGCGCACCCTGCTAGCTCCCCTCCCGTCGCCCTGGCAAAACAGCCGCCGAGTGCCCGGCCGGCCGGACGCGCGCAGCCTCCGCCTCCGCCGACGGGGTCACTGAACTGGGACCGACGTCACGGTTCACGGTCGGCGCCCATTGGCTGTTCTGGTCACCGGCACGGGAAAAATAGGTACCGAACCCATCGCTCCGCGGGACGGCAGAGCAGGCTGTCCGCGGGAGAAAAACCGGCTTGGGCGGGAAGCGGCGCGCGGAAAACGCCCGGCGTTGCGCGTTTTCCCGCTAATGTGAGCGCGCCTTTACAGGGAACATGACTGCTGTTCTCTGTGCCTACGGCTACACATTCTGAATGCAACATTCTCATGCACTCAAGATAAGCTGGCGTATTTGTGGCATTATGATACTGTGCACACTACTACATCTCTGCTTCGATGGTAGTGAGATATTGTATTGTTATGAGCACAAGACTGAGAGTTTAATGAAACATGTTTAATTTACGAACAATTCTTCAGAGTTCGACTTCTCATGGGGTCGAGCAACGGACAGCAGTCAAGCTGAAAGTGGCGAGGCTGCTGAGGTTGCCGAGGTTGCCCCAAACGACCAGGAGGCCTACAGCAACCAGGACCTGCAGGAGCAACAGTGCAGCGACGAAGAGCACAATACGCCGATGCTGGCCACCACTTGGGAAGTCATTCTTCCTGCTACACAGCCGGCTGGCTATCAGCGTCGCAAGGCTGCGCTTGCCCCAAAAGAGTCTGTGCTTGCCACAGAGCTGAGTTCCCGTCTTGAGGCTGTGGTAGCAGACAACAAACGAAAAAGAAAACAACATGTGTTAAGGGTGAAGCACATGAAGGCACAGCATGAGCTGCACATGAAGCACACAGTGGAGATGCATGCACTCCAGAGTGCGAACAAAAAGGCTAAAATGCAACTTCTGCAGATGAAAATTGCTGCGTTGAAGAAAGACCTCAACATAGAATAACAATAAACACATTGTTTCTTGAAGGAGCGAGTCATGTACATTCATTCATATTACCTAATTTTGTGTAAAGTGGTGCCGAATGATGCTTCCCCTGGCTCTGAACCCACTTTGCGAGTCCAGAGGCAATGGTTGCAGCTGTAGTTGAGGCTGTGGCTGCCGAGAGTTGCAGGTGTTTGTGTGCAACAGAGCAAGAGGCATTTCCTCTGTAGCACGACGACGGCCAAAATTGTGCAGTGCAGCACAAGCTGTTATTACAACTGCAGACATCCTGGTGTTGATTTGGAGCTTCATATCCAGGCACGGGAATCTCCTCTTCCATATTCCAAATGCCCTCTCCACAGTATTCCTCGTCTTGATCTGTGCCTTGTTGTATCTAAATGAAAACAAACATTCCATATGATGAGAGCACCTGTTATGTTATTGTGAGGTCATATATTCTGCCAAATAGTTTCTGCTTACCGGTACTCTGGGCTGCCGCTCTGTCCTGATTCCCTGAGGGGGGTCATGAGGTAAGGCCGGCACGCATACCCCATGTCGCCGAGAAGCACTCCTGGGATGGTTTCTTCCTCGTAGCAGAACCTTGCACGGCTGTTGTCAAATATACGGCTGTCATGTGTAGACCCAGGCCAGCTTGCCACCACATCAAAAAACTCCATCTGAGGGCCAGTTATTGCCCGCAGAAAATATGCGCAGAAACAGTGTCGCAAACAAATTACACACAGCAATTCCTTTCCATTCAAGAATATTGCAGCTACATTGAACAGATGTGCAATTTGCGCATAGCGTTCTCGTAACAGCTATCTACTTTATGCCGTGTACACCCAAATTTACTGAGCCTTTACTTTCTCATAATACCTTCTTGTCACTGTATAAACTCCCCGATGAAAGATTAACATAATCCATAATTCATGATCAGTCAATGAGTAGTTCAGAAAATTAAAAAGGTGCTGTGTGTCACTGGGCCTAATAAAGCAATGTGTAGATATGGGTATTTGATTGTGCCGTCGGCAAGCCTCGGAGTCTCTGGACTTCTGCCCAACAAGATATGATTTTCATATTTACTCGCATGACTGCTGACCAGAAAATATGAATTTGGCAAGCATTTCTTTTCCACGCACAGGCACAATTCACTTGTTAAACCACTTACCTTAATCATTTTGTCAATACAAAATTGAAGGTTGCCAAATACTGGAGCATTTTCTTTTTGTTATGCCTTGAATTAGCAGTTACGTGGCATACCTTGTGTTACAGCTTCACAGCACTGCTTTGTTTTACTCAACTATGATAAAGGAGAACAGAATTGATAATTACTTTAGTTATGCACAGTTCTGCTCTCTCTGTTGCATTCCTCTGTAGCCTCCCCTTCCTTTCTTCACCCCCGATTAAAGATAAAGCCCGCCATGACGCGCGGTGAAAATTACATACTTGACATGAAATGAACAAGTATTACAGCAGCTTTAAAGTTCTTCTTACCTGCACCTTGAAGGAAAAATACCCTTTCCGATTCCGGAACACTTCGGCATTTTCTCCTCCCGGGCTCTTTATCCGCACATGAGTGCAGTCAATGCACCCAGTGACGCCGGGAAACTGAGCGATGCCGTAAAAGGCGTGCATCACTTTGTGCATATCTCCGGCCGCTGGAAATGTCACCAGTGCCGGAAACAACGTTTCTGCGATGACGGCGGACACAGTCGACACCACCCGGGAAACCGTGGGTTGGGAGACATTGACGAGGTCGCCGGTCACAACTTGAAAAGTCCCCGCACCGTAAAAGCGGAGGGCGATAAGTAGTCGCAGCAGCGGCGGCACAGGACAACCTCGTCCGTCAGGGTAGCGGTGCAGTGGAAGCATTGACAGCAGTTCCAGCACGGCAGGCTTCGAAAACCGGTACCTCGCGAGAAACTCGCCGTCGTCGAAATGCTCCATCGGGTTCTGGCGATCCCTAAGCACCCTCCGCGATGGCTTTGCGCGGTGGGGAACTTCGTCATTCACGACTTCCATAAATTCCATGAACTCGACGAGCTCGGAAAAGCTGTCGTCGTATTCCTCCATGTTGGATTGACGAAAGGAGCTGCTAAAGGTAGGCCAGGGGCTACCTTCGCGAACGCGCCCTTTCCGAGGCCGAAAGGACGGCTAAAGGTGCAGTTTAAGAGTAAGGTCGGTTTCTGAAACCCGGAAAGGAGCCGTAAAGGTAAGGACCTCCAAAGGGGAGGTAAAGGTCGGTTTGTGAATACGGGGTTTAGAGTCTTTCAGTTATATCCAGGCTCTAGAAGATTCTTTAAACAAGTCCTGCACATGGTCAGAGCATATAACAGCACTGCATACGGCCGCAATATCGTTTCTTTCACCCCACTCTTCCGCCCCGACCTGTCCTTTACCCCCTCAATGGCAAGTTGTTTTCCCTCTCTATTTGTTTAAATTAACTCTAGCGTGTGCCCCGCTTATCTTGCTGTAAGGCCGCCCCTCTCTTCCAGCTGCATACCTTTGCAGGAAGCAGGACGCCGGCACACGCGGAAACGGCTCCCCAGTATAAGCGAGAGCCCCCGAGTTCATACGGGGAACGAAAATGGTCGCTTGACGCACGGACCCCCCCCCCCCCCCCCCTCTAACGACGTGGGCTATCGCCGGAAAGGCACCCGCAGCATTCTGCCGTGCTTCGTGAACAAAAAGCCTATTCCCAGGAGGGCCGTGACGGACACCTGTCATGGCGGACAGGCAGTGCTCGCCAAGACTGTAGGAAGACAGGGGCGATCCTTAATCTGGTTTCCCGGAGCGACAGACAAACCCCTTCATGCTTATTAGCTGTGTCCCGCCGTCGGTAGCGCGGCAGCATCGTGGGCCCTTTCGCCCCCTCCTCTGTTGCTGACGGGCGACGCGGACCGATGATGGGTGGCGGTATGCCTGAGGCAAGGATTAGCTCCGAAGGGGGAGCGTGTGGATACTCCCACTTGAGAGAGATTGGTGGCGTATTTGTTTTTTATTTAGTTTGTGTTGCTAACATGACTCTGGGTTCGAGGCTAAGCCCAACCCAAGGGGTTGTCCCCATCTCTCATGTTATTTTTGATTGGAGAATTGATGCTTAGGGCGGGCCACTGAAAAAGACCGCCCTTAGTGCTTTGTTAATGAAGTGCTTAAAAGCGCATGTAAACGGATGCAGTCCAGTCCAGTCCAGTCTGTGCTGGGGCTTCATGCTTAGCATGAAGCCCCAGTCGATGAGTAAAGTAGTGCAAAGTTTGTTCTTTTGTAAATTCAGTTCTGCTTTTTCCAGTTTAACTCTCTGTATATGTATGTTGTAAATATATGCTCTGCTGACGTCATCTACAAGCTCGCCTCCTGTTCATCTTCCAAGCCGAGCGACACTAGAGGAAGGGTTTGTGAACCATATATATACCGCGTGGTACGGTTGGCAAACCGACAGCGCGAGCGACCACCTCCAAACGCTCACTGATCATATAAAGCTATCAAGGAAGTATCAAGAAATCTATCAAGGAAGCCATCAAGAAAATAGCTGTGATCCGAGCGCTCAATATGGGCCATACAGAAAACACACATTATAGGCAACCAAAACTCCTGAGTTCCACCCCAAACTGATGACATAAAAGTAAATGCCAATTATTAGCCGGGAGTACAGGAATTTCTCGAGGTGACCCACGTGTATTATATCTTACTTACCGTTCCGAACACAAAAAAATGAGCCGACGCTGACGCAGCTACCGAAAATCGAGCGTTAACACGCAAAACATAGGTCGCTGGTTCCAATCCCTGCCGCGAGTTAGACTCTAACTTAACCAACAAATTTAAGCTTCACGAAACGCGAAATCATATGCCACCATCCCGAACACTCTGCGATCAACGGTTGAGCCGCAATGCTCACATGAACATTCAAAAAACGTGGAATTGAGGTCGCCGGTTCGGTTCTCTGTTGCAAACTAGGCGTTAACATAACTAGTAAGTTTATGACTCACGAAATGCTGAATCGTATGACACCATCTAGAACAATCTGCAGCAAACAGTTGGCCCAAATTTTTTATTCACGAATGTGGGGTGTATGTGGCCCGACTTTGACGCCTGCTGGACAGGGCTATATATACCAGATTGAGATTAGTTTGCGTTGTGGTGCTCGGGCATCACGCTGCCGCCTGTTATTACCATCGTTGTAGCGAGCCCACGACGACACGGAACGAGAGCTAGGACACACGCATAGCGCGTGTTCTTGTCGTGTTGACAAAGAAGAAGGAGCGCCGACCAAAGAAAACAAAAAAACATAAACAGACGTTTCGGCTCCCGTACGGGAGCTTTGTTCACATTGAAATGAAGCAAGCAGCTCAGTGGCATTACATATGCTTGAAAAGAGGGCGCAGGGAGCGTGCGTAGATTGGGTTAAGATTTCCATCGTTGCGGTTGAGGGTGTGACTAGTAGTTTGGATGATTAATGATTCCAAGTGCAGGCGAGGGTATAGCTTCTTTTCGGTTGTAAGCACGTGTGCCCGACCCCAGTCGATGTCATGGCCTGTAGATACTGCGTGCTCGGCGATAGCATTTGAATCCACTTTTTTGTTGCGTACATCGTTACTATGTTCTTTTAGCCGCCTCTCGAAATTTCCGGTTTCGCCAATGTATGCGTAGTCACAGTCGGAACAAGGAACCTTGTACACTACGCCTGGATATTTTTCTTTGGGAAGGGGGTCTTTGACATTTACCAACGCATGGCGCAGTTTTCTTGTCGGAACGTGGGAGATATGAACACCAAAGGTGCGCATGATGCGTGCTAAAGCCTCGCTTAGTCCGGGAGCATAGGGCACGGCAGCACGTTTCAAGGGTGACAGAGGAGTATCGCTTGCTGGGCGACATAACTGTTTTTCCACGGATTGCACAAATGAGGTCGGGTAGTTGTTGCTTGAAAGTTCTTGTCGTATAGTTTGAAAATCAATGGTCTGGTCTTCAAGGGAGTTGCAGATGCGTTGCGATCGTTTGAACAAGGACATAGCGACTGATTTCTTCTGTGTAGCAGGGTGAACCGAATTAAAGTTAAGGTATCTTCCAGTGTGGGTCGGTTTTCTATAAACGCTGAAACTGAGCTTATTGCTGTCCCGCCTTATCAATACATCCTGAAAGGGCAACGCACCATTCGCTTCTTCTTCGGTAGTGAAGTCTATTGCTCGTTCTATAGAATTCAAATGGTGCGAGAAGGCGGCTAAGTCAGAATTACGAATCAGGCAAAAGCAGTCGTCAGCATATCTCAGGCCGAGCACGCAGTATCTACAGGCCATGACATCGACTGGGGTCGGGCACACGTGCTTTCAACCGAAAAGAAGCTATACCCTCGCCTGCACTTGGAATCATTAATCATCCAAACTACTAGTCACACCCTCAACCGCAACGATGGAAATCTTAACCCAATCTACGCACGCTCCCTGCGCCCTCTTTTCAAGCATATGTAATGCCACTGAGCTGCTTGCTTCATTTCAATGTGAACAAGGCTCCCGTACAGGAGCCGAAACGTCTGTTTATGTTTTTTTTTGTTTTCTTTGGTCGGCGCTCCTTCTTCTTTGTCAACATGTTTGTCCCCGACCAGACGAGTTTTCGTCGAACTCGACTTCTTCTTGTCGTGTGTTGCGCTACAAAGAAGGTTTTAGGTCAGAACCAACAAGTCCATGTGTCTGACTTATTGCCTGTTATTACTTTGCTGTTATTATCGGGTTATGATTTTCGTTATAATGCATAACGTTGAGACCCGGAATCAGAGACGTAGAGCTTAACGCTGTAAAAAATCACGTTCAGAATTTAGTGTCCCCACATATCCAACTAAGGTTTATGCCATGTATCAAGGAGGCCCTAGATGAATTACGTATTCACAATACATGACGGAAGCTAGCAGGCACCGAAATCATGAAGCATAATAAAGTGTCCTTTTCTTTTAATAGGTACTTTTTATCAATAGGAGAAAAATAAAAGCAGAAGGAAAAAGAACCGCTTGTCGCCGGCGTGATCCGAATTTCGGGTGCGGTGCTATACCAACTGAGCTACTGCGACGGCGGTCCGATCTTCTGCTTTGGGAGGTAGTGTAAAGGAACCATCGTCCACAGCGGCGCACGTAGTATGTCCTGTATTAACGAGCACCTCTTTCCATCCCCTTGTCAGATGAACAGTTTATCGATGACAATAGACTACGCTCACATTATTAATCAAAAGATCGAGAAATGCGATGAATATAACCCACCCCTACATATAGCTTTCATAGATAACGAGATATCTTGCGCAGTGTATCAATATCCCTCAAGAGAAAAGCACACGGGCGTTTCAGCGAAAACTTTTGAAAAATTTTAAAGATAGGCTTTCCGGGCTAAAATATGGCTTTTGAGGCAGAGTATTGCCAATGTTGGCGGACACCAGAAAAACGGTGACTCGTCTTGAGTTGTAAGCTTGTTAACGAATCTTTATTAATTAGCTTCTCAACTAGTAGAGGTAGGCGCGTAGTTGAAATTATAGATTTTTAGCCATTCGTTAGTAATAGCCGCATCAGTTAGAATTTCTGAAATGCGACTGCCCTTTGCGCGATCCCCCGACAAAATTTGGCTTTTTCCACTAGTTACGTGCAATGGAAGGGTTGCCTTGTCGGCGTGCTTTCGAAAGCGCATGTACAACCTCTGTCCGTAAAGTTTCAAGAATGATTTATTTTCTTCTCTAGAAATGAATCCTCATACAAATGTTGGTTCTAAAACCCCTTGATAATATGAAAGTACCGCCAACCATTGAACTTTGCCGCCGCCGCGCGACCTCCTTGCCTTCTCCTCGCCCCTTGCTCGCCCCTTTCCTCAGGGGCGGTGGCTCTCCGCCCGATTTCCTGAGCGACGATTGGTCTCCCTGCCGTTCCCCGTGGAAACGCGCGGGTCTGGCGTATTGCTTGTGTTTTAATTTTTCTTCCGCTCCATTTTTCTCCTACGCTCGGCGAGCGAATATTAGAGTGCCGTGTTTTATTGCAATATTGCAACGTGCAAGCGCTATGGCGTGCTGTTGCGCGTACAACAGCAGCAAGCGGCCTGATGATGGTTATGCGGTATTAATGATATGATATATATTCTCGTTGGGGGATTTTCACGTTGTTGAGGTCCGTGCTTTGTGGGGTCTCCCCTCGTGTCCGTGTTCGTCTTTGCGCCGTGAATGTAAGCATGGAATACCAACTCGCCCGGCAGCTCATTTTAAGGATTAAGCACGACGTCATAAAAAATGGTCGACACCGTTGGTTGGAAGGCATCATTCGAGTGTTGTTTGCTGCTTCATTTTTAGGTTATTTTGCATGTGAGGCCAGAACGGAACGAATCTGCAAAGCATCCGCGCATTGCATCTTCTCTGGAAACAGCGACTGGGCTCAAAACGTGCTAGTTCTTGCACCTGTAGCGTCGTCTTTATAACAACAAATAGGCAATTTTTAACAGAAAGTCTTTTAGCCTAAGATACCATTGTCCATTAACTTTCACTTGCATGAGACTGCTGTATAGATGTACAAAGTGATGTTGATTTGGGCTATGACATACACCACTGTTGTATTTCCTTGAGCATGTTTTTCTCAACTGTCATCAATACTGCATAGCACATATATCTACACTAGCATGGATGCTGAATATTATGTGATACTGCCGTCTGTTACGTGTATCTTGTCAATCAAGGTTCTTTTGCGTGCGCGAAAATAAATCATCCTGCTGACCATGCTCTCATTTTCTTTAATGATACATTTTAGGTGATGCCCAATCGAAATAGCAGCTTTAGATCCCCTACTACATACTGGAACGAAATTTCAGTGTCAAGTATAATATTACATTATCGAGAGGCGTTCATCTTGCCTAGAGATAACAGTGCGTTCTCTCATAGGTATACCGAGTATATTCTTACGCTTCCTTGCCTAATAATGTTCGATGAATGGTTGTCCGCGCTCCTTGATCGCATTGAAAGTGCGCAATTAAATGCAAAAGCAAAGAAAAACATTTCGAAGCAGTTCGTGTTAAGCCTAGTTAGAATGTAAGCTCTGTTTTTGTGAGGTTTTTCATTAAGTTTGGCCAGCTAGCATAACGCTTTTACGCTTGCCCTTAGTTTTCCATCTATAGTGCAAATTTAGGATTTAACTGCAGTTAAATATTCAGCACTAATTAATTCCGGCCGATAACTAGCACACCTCTTTGCACTGAACCTAAGCTTTCGAAAGGTATATGACACGATACTACAATGCAAAGGGTGGTTTTGATTGCATATAGCTCAATAACGCTAATTAATAGGTATCGTAAACTTATTCAGAGCATATGCATTCATCCTAAGCTTTTCAACGGTATATGACTTTAGCAAGGTGGAAAGTTTGGCTGGTTGGTGCATGATTTTGCAGCAGGAACAGCGCAGCACGAGACAAAGCGTCGTGTCTCTCCTGTCCCTTCTTTGTCTCGTGCTGCGCTGTTCCTGTCGCAAGGTATACGACCTCATCATCTAGCTCATTGTTTGGTTTTGTAGCAAATTAACTAATTAACGCAGATTAATGTGTATCGCTAGCTAGGACGGTGCCATTACAGTTGGCCGAAGTTTTCCAGCTGTATATGACTCGATGCAGCAGCGCAAATTTGGGTTTTAATTGCAATTTACTAAATATCAATTAATTGGGCCTCCAGCAATTAGTCATAATAAGTATATAATTAACCAGTGATTCAAACTCACGGTTTACCACGTCACATATACTATGCCTAGATTCATAGCTTGACAGTAGCGAAACAGACTAAGTCCCGCTTTGACCTTCTCTGATCTTGAAGTTCAGAGCGCCAGCCCGGGTCGTTTTCCGAAGTTGTACTGCGACGACAGAGTTCACGCTCTAAAAAAACAAACAAAGACAAAGTCGGAGGCAGTACTAAATCAGGAGCACAAACTAAAACACCTTATCATGTGACTTAAATGTCTGCAGTACCGAGCTCGCCTGAAGGCTTTGTTTACGTCAGTATTCCCCATTCACACAGTTCTAAGAAGAAACCAATCTTTTCATGAATGTTACTTTCGGCATTCTCAATGTTTTTCTTGCAATTTTTTTAAGATTTTGTGCACTCCTGGAGCGCAGAGCTGGCCCAAAAACACGCGCTTCGCTCACTGCTGCGGTCGGCCGGCGGGCGCCAAGGAGTAAAAGCGTGTCGTGCGCAGAGCTCACAGCCGCCGCGCGAGGAGAATCGAGGACAAAAGCGCGGCGCGGAGGAGAGTGTCGCTACTTTCAAATTATCAAGGGGCTTTAGTTGGTGCGTGTGTGTAGCGCCATCTTTTCGGGCTGACCTGAGTTCTTTATCTTAATAGCTGTGCCAGCCGCCAAAGGGCACAACATGTATATACAGACCTGCCAACCCGACGATGCTAAATCTACTATAGAGGATGCCAAGAAATACTAGAATTCGGTGAAAAATACTAAAATTATGTTTTAGTACATCAAATTTTTTATTTGGCTATGAAAACAAAGCAACTTCAACTGGTGTTTCAATACATCACGCAAACAACTTCAGAAAGATGTCTTCGAAGTGGAAGGTTGGGACAACACTGAGGATTTTTCTTGAATTGCTGCTGAACTGTACCCAAGGGGGCCGGGCTTCGTCAAGCTGCGCATGTGCAGCTTTTTTCCGTTGCCCCCTTTCTTCCTCTCGGAGAAAAATAAATTTGACTTTGACTTTGACTTTGATGTTGCTGCTTTTGCCTTTCTCAGAAAGTCCTTGTCGAACACCTGATCGTGACAGACTACAGACTCCTTACATTTCACAACTAACAGCTGTTCTAGGCTCTTTTCTGACATGGATGAGCGAAACTGAGTGCAAGTCTTCTTCACTTTGCTGAACACTCTTTCACAGTCTGCGTTAGTGTGTGGGAGAGTCAGAATCCCTAACATAACTTTTGAGATATTATCATACTTAAAAGTACGGTCAATGTCCTGAATATTGGCAATAGCATGCCACTGCTCGTCTATCCGCACCTGTGTAGTTAATTGTACTGGAAGTTCTTCGAGCTGAATGCGGCTTAACTGGGCTTGGATGTCATCCAGGTCCGAGTCATCATCCTGCCCCTCAGAAACTGGCAAGAGAACTGGAAAGCGATTGATGAAGTACCTGACATCAGCAAACTTTGCTGTCACAATGCTGGAAAGCCTTGCCACTTCTGCTTTCTTCAGAATCTCTGACTTAAAGGGGAATTTCAGGATGATGTAATCGCTTACCACCACAAAAAATCTTCTTACTCGTGTAAGAAACTGTTGCTTGCCAGCAATCTTCAGCCTTTCTAAGATTTGTAGAGTTTGGCTGCCGATTACAAGGTCATCATCATCCCTCTGGCTGCCAGAAGACTTGTAATCAATATCTGTCAGCTCACAACTACTCTTAATAACAGATGGTTTCACGAACCGCAGTAAAATCTCCCTGAGCAGGCTGTTCAAAACTTCCAGAAGCACATGTACTTGGGGAGCTCCAGACTGCAAAAAGGTGTTTGTCTTTTCAAATTCTGGTATGACTGACAGCAAGAAGGCGCAGTATGCCTTGTTGACATCTGATGAAAGGAACATGAACAGTCTTTCTTGCCTATTTATGACCTTGGCCACTTGCTGCTTCAGAGCTTGCTGCGAAGGAGCTGAGTCGATGTCCAGCCTTGGTCGCTTGTTCTGATGTGCGATTTTTGCTGTCCGCGTCGACTTCGGAGAGTCCATCTCTGGATTTCGTTGTTCACTTGGTGATTCCAAGGGTTTCTTCGATGGCTTCACTTCACTGTGAAAGAAGCTGAGCAGTGGCTGCCACTGCTCAACAAGCCGTTTCAAGCTCCTACCAAGAGATAACCAACGAGTGTTGACATGTTTCAGGATTTTTTTTTACTCTACATCATGCAAGCATTGAAAAGCTCTCAGTTTGTCTTTCCTTTTTGAACTCTTCTCCAGGTAGTAGTAGACATCAATCAGCACCTCGTCCACACTTACAGAAAGGCAGGCCAAACCCTTCTGAGCTGCCAAATTGATTAAATGGCAACAACATCCAAGGATGGCAATGTTTTCATGGTTTTCTTTGAGAACAGCAGCAACCCCATTCTTAGATCCGATCATCACTGGTGCGTTATCGCACGCCATGCCGACGCAGTTCCGTACAGGCACGTTGTTGGCCTTCAGCGTGTCTACAACAAGTGCACCAATGTTCCGTCCAGTTGAGTCTCCCTCGAGTGTAGGCATTGCTAGCAAAGCAGTACGAACAATGCCGTCGACGAATGTGACAACAATCGGGTAGAGCTTTGCATCATTGCCAGCGTCGTTGCTCCCGTCGGTAGCGACCGAAAACGGTCCGGATTGAAGACAGCTTACAACACTACTGACCTGTTGATTGGCTATTTCCTTGGCGATTGCAGCCGTTTTTGTACGAGCGCAAGCGTAGGCCACTGCCTCTTTGGAGTTCGGAAACATTTTCCTGAAGAGGTCTCCCGCATGGTCTGCAGCAGTGAATGGCACGTTGTGCTCGATGAGGAAAGCTGTGAAAAGGCATTCCGCTCGAATAGTGCCTTGGTCCACCGAAGCGCTAAAATATCCACCGAGCTTCTCGTTGGTGTCAACGATCTGCGCCGAGTCCTTGTGCTTCTTTGTTCCGAGATGCAGGAGGTTGTCCCGACGACCGGCGTGCGCAATGTTCAGATCACAGCGGCAGACAGTGCAGAAAGCATATTTTTCACCCTTGCGAGATTTCTGAATGCACGGAAAATCCGTCGAATAACTTGGTATGAACACTTGAAAGTACTTCTTGCCGGACATCTTACAACGACACCCGAAGCAACAACGCTGCACGCCGCGGAAATCACAACGCCGCCGACAACACAACAGGCCTAACAAGCCCGGCTATGACCACACCAAACGCACCATTTCAAACGGGCAAACACAACAGAAGAAAGAATGCGAGGAAGTTCTCTCCTTCCTGCATGAACGCGATGGTGGTGATGACGATGGCTATCCCGTTTGCGAGCCACCAAAAACCTCAGTGTTGCCAACACAGAATCAGAATGTACGGTGTGCAGCCGCTGAACGACAAAAATAAACAAAAATCGTAAAAACAGAGCGACATTACGATACTCGTAAAAAAACGCTGGAAATCGGGCACTTTACGATAAAATCGTAAAACTTGGCAGGTATGTATATAATAACATTGTCACTAGTCGTCACGGTTAAAGAAACAGAGAGAGCTCTGTGGAAAACAGGGATGCTGACGAAATCAGCACTTTGAACACCACGGAATTGCTGTGTTCTTTTTGTCGTTTTTTCCCCGGCCCTTTACCCAGCGAATAACCTTCTCACTGGCACTGCCGACCACCTGATCTGGATATCCGCTGTTAGTCAGTCCTTCCACCTGAAAATCGATACTTTCCTTGATGCGATGGTGGCAAGACTTTGATGGAACTGACTTTGAACACGAGACCGCGATTCCATCCTTTATGAGCTTCGAGTGTGCTGACGCAAAATTTAACAGGCTTTTCGCGGAACGCAGACGGTAAGTCCAACAAAGATAGTCTGGTTTTTTAAGCATTCGAAGGTCCAGAAACTGCAACTCTCCTTCATTTGGAACCTCGTCATGAACTTGAGGCCCATACCGCGGTCCTTAAACAACTTCACTATGTCTATTACCCTGCGTACGAAGCTATCACAGTTGTCGACGGTGATTAAGTAGTCATCAACGTAACAAAAGGCCTTCCGAAACAGGCCAGCTGAATTCAGATCTACCTTCTTGTCAACAAAGCATAAGAACATGCTACTAAGAGCAGGAGCTACCCTAGACCCAATGCACACCCCTGCGCGCTGCCCGAAGAAACGGTCACCATAACCAATGACTGTAGACTTCAAATAGAGCAACAGAATTTCTAGCAAGGATTCAAGGCACACACCGCACCTTTCAATAAACACCTTTTCATCATAGTCACCAGCTACGCATGAATGGACGCACCTCATTAACATGTTGTGTGGCAACGAGTAGTACAGGTCCTCGACATCTATGCTGAGGAAATGGCACTGCCCAGGGTTTTCATCCATCAGGTATCTGACCACGGCTTCTGAGTTCTAGATACTGTATGAGTCATATAACTTCAGAGATCCTAAATTGCTCTGTAAATACTTTGAGACGTTATCCTGCCACGAGTTATTCTCCGAAACGATGCAACGGAAGGGCATACCTTCCTTATGCGTCTTCACGCTGAAGAAGGCTTCCAGATGGGTTGCCGAGGTTGCCTTCACTGACGGCGCTAGACGTAGAAGGTTGTGGCTCTGAAGAAGTGTCACTGCCTGCTTCTTCACTGCGTTCGCTCTGAATTGCACTTCTTTAAACTTCTTGTCAACCGCCCCACTTGCCTTTTCCTTGAACGTGCTGGTTGGCATGACGACGAACACTCCATCCTTGTCAGCAACCAGCAGCCGCAGGTCACGTTCCAGCATATATTCAACCAGCTGGTCTGTGCTCCCGCGCTTCCTTTGCTTCTCGTTGGTCCACTGCAGCACCGAAAGTCACTCGTCGGCGCATCAAGAACGAAATTCACTAGAGACGCACCCATACACGGACTTTGAGAGAGCGAGCTTCTCCGCTGGATGAAGAACGGTCTCAAAACCAAACTTCGGTCCCAACTGTAAAGCCTTCCTATGCTCCGCTGAAACAGGCTTCTCCCCTAAAACGATGATGTTGCCTTCTTTCGTGGACTGTACGCGTCCATGCTCAGGAAGCCTGGTTCTTGCCAAATACCATAGCTACTCTGTCATCCTGTAGGTTGTCGTGGACCACTCGCGGAACATGCCCTGGAGGCCGCACACTAGTTTCAAGTGATCATTAAAGAATCTTGCCTGGCGCCACCACTGGCAACGCGGCATCTTGGTGAACCTTCTGGTGTGTCCCCTTGAAGGCTCCATGAACGCACAAACCCCGGCAACGTCCACAGGGCACCGGAAGTACCTTGCGTACCAGGAGAGGGTGCGAGTCTTGCTTACGGCGATTAGCGACATTACTGCTAGGTTAGATAGGTCAAAATTAGAAGACAGGAAAGGACTCACTGTATTAGAAACTAGTTGCAACAGTGCAGAAAACAGCTAGTTGGTATACGTTCATTATGATAAATCCAGGCGCTCACAAACAACAACACAGAGGGGACACAGCGCTTACTCGCAACTGCAAGAATTTTTATTCAGAGGCTTCTATATATATATATATATATATATATATATATATATATATATATATATATATATATATATATATATATATATATATATATATATATATATATATATATATATATATATATATATATATATATATATATAAATATATATATATATACTACAAACACCAAAACAAACCCAGAGTAATCGCACGCCGCATGCCGACCGATAAGCAGGAAAAGATTAACACGCGGTTTTCAGTCGCTCTTTCAAAAAACTTATCTCTCCACAAGACAAGCCAACTTAAGGGTCACTGACACATGTATGCCCCCTTTCCGCGATATGATAGGCTTCAACTCTCTCCCGCGTTACACGATCTCGGTGACGAAACAGACCACACGTTTTAAAAAAAAGGGGAGAACATTTCTTCTTGTGCTTGCTGCAGACACGACAATGAAGAACCATATTGTTTCAAGTGTTACCTTTTCCCAAATCTCCGGCATGCTCCATCAGCCGCTCATACAAACAACGACCACTCTGGCCTATGTACACTATTCCGCATGACATGGGGATATTGTACACTGTGCCCACTTTGCACAGTGCCTCTGAATAAAAATTCTTGTGGTCGCGAGTAAGCGCTGTGTCCCCTCTGTGTCGTTGTTTTTGAGCGCCTGGATTTATCATAATTAATGCCAGGCTTAATCCGCACTCCCTCACAGAGGGCCAGAAAGACACGCGGGCATCAATGAGCGCTTATTTGCTCTCCGAGGCACAGAAGGGTGCTGCATTCGTCGACAGCAACGTTGCTGAAAAACTACGGTTTTCTCATTATGATCCTCAAACAAAGCGGCAGAATGCCGAATGGCGGTCCACAAGCTCTCCTGTGTCGAGAAAGGTGTGGCGACAGAAGACGAAAATAAAGACGATGCGGATAGTTTTTTTTTTCGATGCCTTGGCCAAGTGTCTATAGGACCACGAGTTCGTCCCACAAGGGCACACGGTGAACCAGGGGTGTTATATCCGCGTAATGCACTGCGACGCTGTCGCCCTGACTTATGGGCATCTGGACAATGGATCCTCCTCTACGATAACGCAAGGCCGCACAGAATTTCGTGACAGAATTTCTCGCCAAGCACAGCATTACTGTAGTTCCCCATCCGCCATAATAGCCTAATCTCTCCTCATGCGATTTTTTTATGTTTTGTCGTGTGAAGAGAGCCCTAAAAGGTATCTGGATGGGGAGCGTGTAGGCCATTCAAGACGCCCGACAAAAGAGTTGAAAGCCCTGCAAAAGAAGCGTTTTTCAACTGTTCCCAAGACCGCAAGAAGCGTTGGAAGCTTTGTATGAACTGCAAGGGAGACTATTTCGAGGGGGTGCTGCACGAAGGATTTCAAGGTTAGACGCATTTTTTTAATGGGCTCAGTCTCGGAACAGAGGTTGTATTTTGGCATGATGCAACCAAAGGTTTTCGATCCACACCGGCGAGGGTGCTCGCGTTCCGGAAATTTTAGAACCTGATATGGCTACTACTACCGACCAGCTACATATCTCTAATTGCAACGAGTTGCCTATCTGCGACAGTTAAAAAGTTAATGATCAGAAATTTGTTACCCAGCTTGCTACTAAGACAATTCACCAGCTTTCCGGTTTCCGCCAACAGTGGTAATACTGTGCCGAAAAACCCGTTTTTTACCCAGAAAAGAACACTTTTGAAAAATTTTTAGAGCCTTTCCTGAAACACCAGGTATAAAAGCTGTATTTTACCGGTACTCCCCTCTGGGGCTGAATTGTGGAGGATAAAGACAAGCGTTCAGCTTAAATTGAGGACAACGCATAGAGCTGTGAAAAGGAAAATGTTAGATGTAACGTTAAGGGGCATGAAGAGTGCGTAGAGGGTCAGAGAGTAATGTCCTAGTCGGAATCAAGAAGAATAAATAGGCTTGGGTAGTGCATGTATTGCGAGAGCAAGATAACCGATGGTCGTTAAGGCTAAAGGACTGCATACCTAGAGAAGGCAAGCGTAGCGGGGGTTGCGAAAAGTTAGGCTGGCGGGTGAGAGTAAGAAGTTGGCGGTGATAAGGTTGCCCCAAATGGCACATAACAGGGTTAATTGGAGAGGTATGTGAGAGTCCTGCAGTGGACGTAATTAGGCTGATGATGATGATGATGATGATGGCGACGGTGATGTGCGTCAGTCCTAACCTCAGCAGTCATGCAGACGTTTCAAACTCAGGGCATAGAACAACTTTCTTTAAAAGTACTGGAAGATACCTATAGTACTGCATAGCCACCATAGTCCTACAAAAAGACAGCAATAAATTACCAATGAGGAACGCTGTGATACAGGGGGACATTCTCAGGAAATGCAGCTCACCGCCTGTTTACAGGAGATGTTCAGAGACCTGGATAGGGAACAGTTGTGGACAAAAGGTAATAGAAAATGCTTTTATAGTTTTTGATTTTTTAATGGCATTGTCTTACTACGTCACTCAGCTGGGGGATTAATAGCAAAGCATTATAATAATCTTACCAAGGCAAAACAGGAGGTGGGCCTGCAAATTATTTCACGAAAAAAACTAAAGTAGTGTTCAACGATCTAGCATGTCAGCAGCGGTTTACGATCGGCAGCCAGGCACTAGAAGTGGTAACGACAAACGTTGACGCAGGGCAGGTACAAACCGTAGATCTGGACCGCGAGGATGAAATAAGAAGAGTAACGAGTGTGGTCCACTGCGTTCCGTAGGCATTCTCAGACAATGAATGGTAGTTTACCAGTATACCTCAAGTTAATATTGGCCGAGGTTCAGCCGGGGACCTAGTAGACGTGCGAGAGCAAAGTCGGCGGTATTTATATTGAAGAAAGATGTGACGTCATTGCTACGTCATGCACGGAGGTTCGGCGCGGCGGCAGCGCAGCTCGGCTGCAGCTGTGGCTAGTCACGTGGTGTGACGGCACGCTTGTGATGCCTGGCTCAAGGCTAAAAGGCAATGTCCACGTCTTTGAAAGCTGCAGATCGGAAAATGGAAAATTGAAAGTTGGTTTTGGGGGAAGGAAATGGCGCAGTATCTGTCTCACATCTCGCCGGACACCTGAAGCGCGCCGTAAGGGAAGGGATAAAGGAGGGACGGAGAGAAGAAAGGAAGAAAGAGGTGCCGTAGTGGAGGGCTCCGGAATAATTTCGACCACCTGGGTATCTTTCGACCACCTAGGGAGTTCTTGGGTTGGAACCGACCCGGCGGCTGCGTTTTTATGGAGGCAAAAAGCTAAGGCGCCCGTGTACTGTGCGATGTCAGTGCACGTTAAAGATCCCCAGGTGGTCAAAATTATTCCCGAGCCCTTCACCATCGGCATCTCTTTCTTCCTTTCCTCGTCTTTCACTCCCCCCCTTTATCGCTTTCCTTACGGCGTGGTTCAGGTATCGAACGATATATTAGACAGATACTGCGCCGTTTCGTTTCCCCGAAAACCAATTATTATTAATATCGTTAACGCGCACTGACATCGCACAGCACACGGGCGCCTTAGCGTTTCGCCTCCATCGAAACGCGGCCGCCGCGGTTGGGTTCGAACCTGGGTGTTCCGGATCAGTAGCCGACCTCCGTAACCACTGAGCCACCGCGGCGGGTCAGAGAAAATGGAGCTCTCGCTCCAAAAGTATAAAACAGCTGTGCCTTACCGATACTCACCTATGGTGCAGAAATGTAGAGGCTAACAAACGCAGATCAACTTAGAGTTATGGCAGCGCAGCGAGCTATGGAGAGGAAGAGGAAAGGTGTAACGTTAAGACACAGCAGAAATAAGAGAGGGTCAGAGGACCCACGCGGCTTCATGACGTCGTACTGGAAGTCATTAAGAAGAAATGGGCTTGGTTAGGGCATGCAATGCGAAGACAAGATAACCATGGTCGCTAAGGGGTATGGAGTGGATTCCAAAAGAAGGCACGCGCCGCAAGGGCCGGCGGAAAGTTAGGTGGACGGATGATATAAAGAAGTTTGCGGGGGCAAGTTGGTCACGAATGGCACAGGACAGGGTTAATTAGAGGCAATATTTGGGAGAGGCGTTGGTCCTGCAGTGGGCACAGTCAGGCTGATAAAAATGATGCGATAGCAACAGATTTCACACTTCTCACGGGATGTGTTGCAACTTCTGCGTGCGTTTGCGCGGTTTCCTTTAGAGCTGCATGCCGGCGTAACAACTGCCATATCCGGACCGCTAGCAGCATTAACAGGTACTCCCTGTGCTGTGACGGTGCCGCCATTTTCTTGTATTACAACATTCTTGTCCCTCATTCTTCTGCTTTCTTTTTTCCATTTATTTGACATTAGTTATTGAGCTCCTGCATAGCTTAAAAACGCGTAGAAAGACTAGCAGACGAAGAAAGAACTTAAGGGCAAGCGCTAACTTAAAACTAGAACTTTATTCGGCACAGGAACACTAATAAAAAGGAACATCGTTATTATGCATGTTCATTCCTCGAATAATATTTCAATAGCTTGTCAGCGGTATACATAGAAAACCAAAGTAATGTAGAACAGTCTCTGAAGGAAACGGCGTTTTAGAATTGGTAGCGAGGGACTGGAAATGGTAAGGAAATACTTGTATTTAGGGCAGGAAGTGACCGCAAATCCGGATCTCGAGAGTGAAATAACTAGAAGAATAAGAATAGGGTGGAGCGCATCTGGCGCGTTCTCTCAGATAATGAATGACAGTTTAAAAATATCCCTCGACAGAAAGACATCTAACAGCTGTATCCAACCGGTACTCAATTGTGGGGCAGAAACGTGGAGGCTAACGAGGATTCAAGGTAAATTAAGAACAACGCAGCTAGCCTTGGAAAGAAAAATGATAGATGTAACATTAAGAGGCCACAGGTGGGCAGAGTGGGTGAAGGAACAAACGGCGGTTAATTATACCCTAGTCTAAGTAAAGAAGAAGAAATGGACTTGGTCAGCGAGATCACCGATGGTCATTAGCGGTGACGGAGTGGATTCCAAGAGAATGCAAGCGTAGCAGGAGGCGGCAGAAAGGCAGATGGGCGGCTGAGGTTAAGAAGTTTTCGTGGATACGATGCCCGCAGCTGGCACAGGACAAGTTTAAATGAAAAGTTAGGAGACAAGCCTTTTGTCCTGCAGTGGGCGTAGTCAGGCTAATATTGATGATAATATATGGTTATTGGGGGAGGGAAAGGCTGCACTCTAGTTCAAAAGAACTTAGCTATAAAATATTTGCTGTAGGATATTTAAGAAAAAGCTAATAGCGTAAAAGGGTGAAAAACCATGCCCTAATCGGATTCTAATGACCAACCTGCAGATGTACAGCCCTGTACAGTAGCGTTAAACTTCTCTGTTATGACAGATGTATGACGTTATGGAAAGGGTATGAATTCTTATTTTCACCCTCATCAGTACTAGCATGCCAGGCTAACTACGAGACACACCACTCCTGTAATCTTTCAAATTAAACTCTCCCTTTGTCTTAGTAAACTGTGATTCCCACAGGAATTGCCAGCACTATTTTATTAAGACGAGCGCCGAAAATAACAAACCCTTTGCCTCCATGTGTAATGACAGAAGTATTTGCCGAACCCCGGCAGTCGTGCGGACCGTTCATTACGTTGTCGTTGGAGCCAGCCAGTGCAGTTTATCAGTACAATGTGAGGCCAAACAATTTTTTAAAGAATGAAACTAGACGACTGGACTTCAACTGAAATTGCGAATCTTGTCCGCTTTCTGTTTCAACGTTACACCCATCATGTTCATTTTCATAGCTCGCTTCGTGATCCTCAATTTAAGCGGAACCCTTTTCGTTATCCTCTTCTGCCCTATAGGTGAGTTCCGGTAAGATACAGTCGAGCCCACTTATAACGGCCGCAGATATAACAAACGCTCGCTTATTACGGACGGGTGCGGTGATACCGTCAAAATATAAATAATGTAACGGCACTTTGTCGCAGATATAAGGTACAACTTTGGCCGCACCGCTCGGTTATAGCGAACGAGGAGGCGCCGTAAACTCCTCCCGAAGTTGAAGAGGTGCTTCTGGCCAGCTTAGGTATGAAAGATCGCCTCTCAGCCTTCACGACGCCGCCCTGAAAATAGCATTTCGACCCAAAAACGCAATAAAACATTCAAGGGGCGCTTTATTTACCTAAAGTGCGGTGAGGCGAAAGCCTTTATTGCGGTGTTGCTGCTTGTGTCGCTGATGTGTGGTTAAGATGTTATTTTAGTACACATTTGTTTTTGAATCTTAAATGCTGGAGACACTGGAGAGCATTTGGGAGGCATCCTTCTGATTCGATGCCTTTCTGCACATACTCTTCAGCGTCCTAGACAAGGAGAACTACTTATGCGTTGGCGGGAAGTAGCGTAGTCGTTAGCAAGCTCGGCTTCGCAACGGGAGGATGGTGGTTTGAATCCCATCGTGCACCAAGATTTTTTTTTTCTTACCGAGTTGAAGAGTGTGACGAACGGACGGACGGACACCGCGGTTATGAGCCATTAAAGGCTTTCGCCTTAAAAGGCGGCATTGAAACAGTAAGTGACCGCCGGCCAAGCCCGCGTCGATGGCCTACGAGGCTGAGCTTGCTGAGCAAAGGGTCCCACGTGGAAGAGGCGTTTTGCGGGCGAGACAGGGGCATGATCGAAAGTGAAGGTACTGACCATGACCGTGGATCAACTAACAGCAGTGATTTGAGAGTTTTCAATGCCTTGCTGGTCATTTTGGTCAAGTGGTATGCGTTGCCTACCCAGTCGGCTCTATTTTTTGCGCTGCTACCACGTGCAGAAATCGTCATACAGCGGACAGTGCGGCAGATGCACTCTGGGCCACGAGCGCTGCGCCACCTTCCTCCTGGTCATGAGCCCAGAAACGACATATGAAGCTGGAAAACACACGCGATCAGACGCATGCAGATTTGTGGCTATATTTCGTTGATGCGTAGCTGGCTGATGTTTCCTGAGATGACTGCGTTCCTGCGACCAAAAAATGGCAGACACCGTGCTCTGACGAAGACGCTGAACACCAAATGCGAACACTTCCCTGCTACCAGGAATCTATTTATGTGGCTGACCTGCCAACAGTTGCCGTAGACGCTTCAACCTCGATTGGTTATATCCCGTCCCCAAATTTGATAGCTGGATGCATGGGCCTTGTCGAGTATTTAATGACCACCTTAGATAGCCGACACTTGTTGCGGCCTTTGGATTTTTGGCTCTTATACAGAGAGTCCATTTACCACCAACATCAGATGTAACGAACGGAATTCGCGTGACCACCAGGTTCATTATAAGTGGGCTCGACTGCACAACTGGTTTGTAATTTTCTTTTAAGGGATATTGGTAAACTGTCATTCATGACCTGAGAGAACCTTCCAAATGCGCTCCACCCCATTCTTATTCTTCTGGCTATTTCACTCTCGTGATTCGAATCTGCGGTCACTACCTGCCCTAAGAATTTATCACTTCCAGTGCCGCGCTAGCATTTATAAAGTGTTCTTCTTTTCCGGGGCTGTTGAGCAATACTTTTGTTTTTTACTTATTAATTTTTAGACCCACAGTTCTTTCCTAATTGTCTAAATCATCGATTATGCTTTGCAGTTCGCCTCCTGAGCGACTCATCAAGGCAATGCCATTAGCGAATTGCAGATTACTGAGGTGTTCTCCACTAACTCTTATCCAAACTGTTCCCAATCCAGTCCTTGAATACACCCCGTAAACAGGCAGTGAATACCACTGGGGAGATCGTGTCCCCCTGCCTGGCACCCTGCCTTATTTGAATTTTATTGCTGAGTTTATGGAGGACTATGGTAGCTGTGCAGCCGTTATATATATCTTGCAAAATTTTTACATACGGCTCTTCTACATCATGATTCAGCAATGCCTGCATGATTGCTGAGCCATGACTGTGCCGAATTTAGGTCTCCCCGTTAAGTTCAGTGTGTATACTAAGCCAACTCATACCGGCCGCTATTTCAACTTTAACCCCAACCACCATGTTAACCACGAGGCATCCGTTGTCTCCTCCCTTTTGAGCGGAGCAAATTCCATCTACTCCTCCAAAGCGGAGAAAAAATCGGAAGAAGCCACTGTGTTGGCCGATCTGCAGGAGAATGGCTACACATGCCTTTCGCTCCTTCAGGTTCGGAGGTTAGGGAGGCCAGTCAACACGAAAACAACTCAACACGCTCACATTGTGCTTCCATACTTGAGGGCCGCCAGCAAGACGCTGAAACGCATTTTACAAAAACACGACATCTGCGCGTCTCACAATCATGTGTCAATTGTCAGCTGCTTTTTACCATGACCCAGAGAAAATCAACCGGGTGTCACTTAGCAAATTCTATATTCCAAGTGCCCGGCTTCATACATCGGCGAAACAAACTCCTCGGTGTGCAAATAAGGCAGCACAGAAATGACCTCCGGTCAATGAATTAGGAAGGTAGCTCCTTCGCCGAGCACTACAAACACACCGATCAGAGGATTGCCTTCGAAGAGATGAGCGTCTTGGCCATGGCACTTAATCCGTTCAAAAGGCGCCGTGTTGAGTCATGGCACATCTGGCTCAAAAAGGCGACGGGACGGTGAATATGACTACAGGAATGCTCCCCTCCGCGTACGTTAGCGTATTTCACGTCGTCTTCAGAAATGAAAACCGAAGACCACTGTCTGATGCTGCTGCCTCGTATTTCAGTCACCCTTGTAGAAGGGACCTAGTTGGTACCGATTTTCTAAACCATCATTTCGAGAAGAATTGCGCGAGCCTGAAGAAGTGGTAGCTGGTCGTGAAGTTTTTCTTCTCTGCATGCTAGCTAATATGGAGGCTCCTACTGTCCTTGCATTCTGCGGGCAGGGCAATATTAAATTCTTTTTATGGCCCACTCTACTATATGTCCTTGCAACCTGCTTGCTGCGTGCCAGGGTTCAGCTCTTTTTGTTAATAGTAAACCTCGCAATGTTCCACCGCAGGAAGCCAGACAGCATAACACGCTGGGGAAGTGTAATACATATAATTTTGCTTCAAAAACAGCAGTTTTCTTCTGCCTTTAGTCTTTCGGTGGTCTCTTTTTTGTGCCCTTTCTTGCATCAGTTTCCCTCCACATTCATTTGTTCTAAACAAATGTGTGCAATGTATGGTCTTGGGCATACAAAACAAGCTTTCTTGCTTATTTTTTCCTCATGACTGCCCGGAGCTGAATCTCAGGTGGACCGCATCGCGGAAGGCATTTTTCGGGCCAATAAACATGATTGTGCTGAAGTAAGGTATTTTCGTATGTGTTCAGCAATGCGTATACAGAGCCAACCAGTCAGCTGCTCAATAACTGCACAATGACTGCAGTATATATGAATACAACACAACGGAAGACAGGACGACGCAAGTAAAACAAGACAGCAACACAATTACGACACAAGACAGAAGATAGAAATACAACACGCTAAGCTTACAAGAGAAATTTTTTGTTGTGTTTTGTGTATTTTTTCGACCAAGAATGGGCACTGTGATAAGTATTGAAGCATCTATTTATAACAATTTTCACAGCGCCCGCTCTTTTCTCTGTCGTGCTGTAAATGCACGCGTGTTTTCTTTTTCTGCCTCGGAGCTCTGCCACAAAATATCTGGTGTCATTCGATGCGTACCTTTACAGCGGCTCATCAAAGCAGAGAAGACTGTCTTTGTTTTCTAACTAAACATGTATCCAAGCACATTGGAAATGTCAACGTGAGCTTCCGAACGTGAGCTCGTGGAAGCCTTTTATATCAAGAAACGAGGTGACAATTGCATCAGTGAAACCTCGGTTATTATCCGGCACAGTGAAATGATGTTTCTTGAGGCATATCTGTGAAAGGTAGATGTTTGTCAAATTGAGATTAAGAGCATGGATAAGGTGAGAGGCTATATATACGCTCTTCCCTGAATAAACCCTGTTGAAAGTGTAGCGCTCGTCCTGTTCTCTTCCTCGTTCGTGTTGCCAGTTTGCTCTCTTATGTCTTTCAAGAATCGGTTTGACGTGCCGGCACTTCTTCCAGCCCCCACCCAGGAAACTCGCTCAAATTTGGGGTAGCATCACATGCGAAGACAAAAAAGTGGGATTGAAAAGAACCACGAAAAACGTTTTGTTAAGTGCGTCATGAACGCTTTATATAAGATTCCTCTGTCTTGTGGCAAAGTGTACATCGACCAGACGGGGCGTTGCGTTAACGACCGACACATGGAGCATGAAAGAGACCTAGCTGGCTAATAGGGAGCGCACAAATCTTGTTGATCACTGCATTGATTGCGGAGCTTGTGAACTGCGTTTTCGTTGCGTGTCAGTCCTAGGCAGGAGAAAGCAAAAAACCGCTCGTGAAACCTTGGAGGCATTTTTTGTAAGGAAATCTGGATCAGAACCAGTGAGTGGCACCTCAGCTGCCTGGTACAACGCTGAAGTGAATTTCCTAGCACGTCTAGTGCGATGACTTTCTGTTTCGCAGTTTTCAAGTGACTTGCTAGGCTGCGCCAGCGCAGGCCTATGGTTTTATATGCCGTAGTAGTTCTCCCAATAAATAAGTTGCAAGTTAGCGCTCGTGTTTGTCTGTTCTTGCTGTCCGTGTCCTGGTTGCGCTAAAAATATGTATAATTTGTCACAAATCCAACTAGGCCAACATATCACTCATTTAAACCTGCCTGCCCTCTCTCTGCTGTATAGCTTGTATGTAACATACATATTCATGCTCATTTTTGATAGGCTGTGTGCTAAAAAGACGTTCACAGGAAAAAATGGGTGTAGACGACCGGAAAGAAGCCCAACTTTCAACTTTATTTACGACAAAGCCAGCGCGCTTATATATGCGCTGTTATCCAGAGGCGAACTGCATGAAAGAGCGTGAAGCTAACAACCAAACAAGAGAAAGTGCAATGGAGCATATCTAAGATAGATTATAAGAAACCCAAGAAGGTGAACATATCAACACGTGCCGAGGTATGGCAAAAATTTTCACACGGGCTAACAAGAATGCAGAACAACATAAGAATACAGAGCTGAAAATATGCATAACAACGTGAAAAAGTTCTGACAATGAAAATAAACAAAAGAGATGGGAATAGAAACCGTGTAAAGGGCGGCAAAAGAGATAAAAGCATGTTAAAAATTCTAAAAGCTAACTAAAATACAGAGCAGCGAATGGGTTAAGAAACAAGATGTAACCATCCAAAAAGGATAGTTGATTTTTATAAAGGTCAACAGAAGGCGTGCTAACGCACTTGTCTTTTCTTAGGTCAAAGAAAAAGCCAACTTCTCTCTCGGTATTGTCCAGAGCCTTAGCTAGAAAATTAGTTTCAATAAACTTGGGGTAGCAGTTTTTGTAACCACTGCAGTGTGACGGAAGGTTACCTCCAGATTTCTCTCTTCAGGGTGACGTTGTGCTTGCGGGCGCACTCATTGAACCATTTCGCGGTTTGCCCCACATACACTTTTCCGCATGTCAAGTCAAGTTTATTTCAGCTTTTGTCTTACAAAAACTGTGGGTGACGAAAAAAAGCGGTTCGCAATGACCGCTTGACAGGCTTCGTCACCCGTAGAAGTTGGCAGCATTAGCAGACACAGTTACACATGAGAGCCATTATACATTGTTAGACATTGTTAGAGAAAGAAGACAAAAAGAGAAATGACAGGTAAAATCATTCAACAGAGTAACAAAATACAACTTAGTCAATGAATAGCTCCCTAAGTGCAGAAGTCATTTTTTATTAAATGCTATAGAGAGGGATGTTCAAACATTTCGGAAGAATATATTTTAACATCGCACAACCGTAGTTTGTTCTGCATCTGGGTATTGCAAACATTCCACGGTCACTAGATGCATAGGGTGTGGCATATGGTACAAGAGGAACAATGCGGCTCAAGAAAGGGTCATTTCGTGCCGTGATTTTTTTATAAAAGCAGGCAAACGTGTAGTCAAATAGCTTATTAACCGGAATAATTTATGGGGCGAGTCGGGGCGTCAAAAGAAGCATTTGCAATGATCCGTAGCATTTTTTCTGTAGTGTAAAAAGTTTTTGTATATTTGACACGGTAGTATTTCCCCATACCAAGTACACATAAGCTATATATGAGAAGAAAAAAGCGTAATAAATGTCGAGCTTCGTTTTCGAGGGCAAAATATGTTTATTACGAGCGATGATACCTATGAATTTAGAAAGGGTGGTGCATATCTTGCTAATGTGGGTATTCCTTGACATTTTGGGAGTAAAATCTATGCCAGGGGAGGTGAATGCCTCGACGTATTGTAGTTCTGTGCAGCTGAAAAGGATTGGTGGAGGATTCGCGACTACCTTGCCCTTGCAAGTGAATCTCATACACAACATTGGTAGTGCGTTGTGTGTACATAATTTGATGCTTGATATTACAGGCTTTGCTAACACGCTTCTTCGTCAGCATCGGACATAATTTCGCCAATTTGCAGCGAGGCTAAAAAACCAGCTTAACCCCGTGACGACACGCAACTTTCTTCAAATTGTGCGAAATGCCGTGGAGGTAAGGCATTAACTGCACATTTTTTTGTTCTGCCTTATGTTAACATGGTGAGATTTTTTAGTTTTTTGCAAAAGGTTTTCAGACATGCCGGTGACCAGATGGGCTGGGTAACTTGCAGATAAAATTCCGTCAATCTGGGACTGGAAGCTTTCGCCTATCAAGTGGGGACATGATTTTTCTAACGCAGATTTCATGCAAAGGGATACTATGCCACGCTTTACCGGCTTGGAGTGGGTCCTATCATAGGACAAAAGTGACTTCTTTGAGCGTGGCTGATAAGCACAGCACCATGCGCATTTGTACAAGTAATCTGTAAGTCAAGAAACTGGAGTCGATCATGATCTGGACGTTTATGCGTGAATTTCAGACGCTTTGATAACCAAACCGAGTGAGAGCTTGGTTTACAAGTGTATCGCCGGCACAGTGTGTAGGTACATTAAGAAGAATAAGACAGTCATCAACGTAAAGAAAATAATTGCTATCCCTCTGTCCTTCAATCTGGCTTCAACGCGCCGGTCAAATGACGCCAGAGAGATTGCGCATAGGACCGGTGCGACTGACGAACCTACACATATTCCCGCCTTTTGTAAGTAAAACTTTTCGCGGAAGCAAATAACAGTGGAATCCAAATAAAACATCAGGAGGTCCAGAAAGTTTGCTGTTGTGACACCAGCGCAATTCTGAAACCTGACTTGGCCATATTCTTCCAAATGTTCACGGACAGCATCAAACAAACTGTCGTGAGGCACAGAGTAAGATAAGTCCTCAACACCAATAGAAACAAATTCGTTACACATCTGTTCCGGGATTGGTGCCCCTTGTTCGGATTATATATAGCGGAACGAATGGCTTGGTTTGGTTTATGGGGGTTTAACGTCCCAAAGCGACTCAGGCTATGAGGGACGCCGTAGTGAAGGGCTCCGGAAATTTCGACCGCCTGGGGTTCTTTCACGTGCACTGACATCGCACAGCACACGGGCCTCTAGAATTTCGCCTCCATCGAAAATAGCGGAACGAATGTATAGATTTATAGCGCTCCCGTAACGATAAACAAATGAAGAATTAAGTGTCCCTGCCGTGCCACTAAGTGTTTTCCTACCCGTTAAGGGATATTTGTAAGGGGGGAGAGGAGAAAGGAATGGGAGGACGCGAGCAATTTTAATGGCCGCTATATTGTATTCTAGAAACCGAAACTATACCGCAATTTCATCCCCTGACGTCACACTCACATATTACCAACTCTACCCACCATACTGGGCCGTGACAGCATCAATGGCACGCGGCAGGTGGTTGTTTCTACAATGATATTGTAGATCGCGCTACAAGTCGCAATGCAAGATGTGCTGTTTTCTATTTGCTGCCACAGGTGGCGCTGTGATCTCAGGGTGCTAATGGGGTCCTGTGCATGAGAGCAGATGTTAAAGCAAGGTTAGAAATCTAACAACGTGGCGTAGGGAGGCTAGCTTTGGTAGCACATGATAAAACACCAAATCGGGGGGTACAGGTTGATATGGGAGGGGCGTCGTTCGAGAGCAGAGAAGCTAGCAGTAAGATAGCATTTGAGGAGCGATTGAGAAAAATTGGGGAGAAGCAGTGGGCTAGGAAAGTTTTCAGATACCTGTACATATGGAATGTTGACACGAATTGAAGAAAGCGAGCAAGAAAATTGAGAAGCAAATATTCGGACAGCAGTAAGGGGACAAATCAGCAATTATCGGTTGACAAAAAAAAAATAAAAGAAACAGAGAGAGCTCTGTGAAAAACAGGGATGCTGACAAAATCAGCATTTAGAACATACTGGATCTTTAAGCAGGAAAGTGCCAAAGAAAATACCCATGATAATTGTAGGGGAACCTCTTTGTTGTTTGAGGCCAGGACGGGAGTTTTGCGGACTGAGACATATAGAGTCAGGTACCACAAGATAGACACGTTGTGTGTTGCGTGCGGAGAGGAGGAGGAAATGGCTGAACACTTGATACTTTTCTGTAAAGGACTTCACGCTACAGTGGAAAGCAACGGGGCTGATCTATTCAAGGCATTCGGGTTTGAGGACAGTGAAGGGAAAGTAGATTTTAAGTGGGTAGAAGTGACCAAGCGAAGGTTATTTGATTGGTGGCTAAAGTCAAGACAAGAGTAAAATTTCATAAGTCACGGCTATGTGGCTTGAGCCACCGCCCGATTTAAAGGGTTCAGCCTTATCCACCCATCCATCCAAACACCCGCCCACCTACCCCTCCAACCGCCCACCCACCCATCCATCCATCCACCCACCCACCCATCCGCCCATCCACCAATGCACCCATCCATCCACCCACCCACCCATCCATCCGCCCATCCATCCATCTATCCACCCACCCATCCATCCACCCATCCATCCACCCATCCATCCACCCATCCACCCATCCATCCATCCAGCCATCCAACCACCCACCCGCCCATTCATCCACCCACCCATCCATTACAATCTATTACCATCCATTACCATCCATTACTATCCATTAACATCCATCCATCCATCCATCCATCCATCCATCCATCCATCCATCCGGTAGCAGACCACATGAAATCTCGAAATGTGATGAGTAGTTGCAGCCACTGATGGCGCTGTGATCTCGGGGCGGTAGCACATCCCACGAAATCCCGACAGGTGATGAGTAAGAGCTTACGCTCTTAAAGGGACTATGCAGCGAATAAAAAGTCACTTGTAAAAGTTTTCAATCCTTAGAAATGATGCTAAGAAGCATTCACACAAAGTATGAGTCTTCAGAACTGAGCCGGCAATTTATTATGACCTTTTAAAAACCATGTTTTTTTTTTAAATTAGCGGGCCGATTGGTGTGCTTGTAGTGACCGATTTTGGACCTAAAATCGTGAAACAAAGACGTCACACTACCCATGACGTCGCCAGGCCACCACACGCTCTCGTTCGCTGGAGCCACGGCAGCCACGACGTCACGGGCACACTTCCGGTAGCCGTGAAAATCGTCAGCCTGTGCCGCCACGCGACCCTCTCGGGCAAGCACGAGCCAGGGCATTGCCTTCGCGCATATGGTTTCAATTTCCCTCTGCCGCCTCCTTCTGTCGGGAGTTCCGGAGCAACGCGCACGGCTCTTCGTGCGCACGCATAGGGCTCGATGCCCATCGCGGCCGTAAAAGCGAGCAGTCGCACCTCGAGGTGCGGGCTTATTACTGCTGATTACCACAGATGACAAGCAAAGAAACCCGACGCGTGCCGCAATCCAGGAAAGCAAAGAAGAGAGACCGGAGAAATGCCGCCACGCCGCCGACGCTGCTGCGGGGGGGCTAGGAGCGACAACCGGAAGTTGCAAAATAAACGTCAGCGGATGGCTTATTCATGGGCGGGGCCCAGTCCCAGACCTGTTTTCTTTATTTCTTTCTGGTGCTCCTCGTGTACGAGTTGCGGGAGAGGAAGAGCGTAATTTTTAATCGTCTATATCTTCGCAGTTATTGATGCTAGCTCAAAGAAAACAAAGAAACCAGACGCGCGCCGCAATCCAGGAAGGCGAAGAGACCAGAGATATGCCGCCACGCCGCCGACGCTGCAGCTGGGGGCTAGGAGCGGCAACCGGAAGTTGCAAAATAAACGTCAGTAATTTTTAATCGTCTATAGCTTCGCTGTTATTGATGCTAGCTCAAAAATTCTTGTACTGGTGTGACTAGTGAGCGAATGCCTACCTCTCGTCTGCTTTACGTAATCTCAATTAATTTATTGCACAGTCTCTTTAAACCGAGTGGTGGCCAACAACTTGCCTCCTTCCAGGACCCGCACCACTTCCATTGAGCTTCGAACGCGGTAAGGGTCACCGCCAGCTATTCCGTCCAGTTGGCGCCGAAGGAAGTCACTCGCAACTTTTTGCCACGCATCTATTTCGGACACAATAGCACATAGTGCGCATGCAGGCTTAATTACGCGTTTTTCCTGAAAAGAAAATTTCGAGGCACCCGGTCTCAGCCGCTTTGGCAGTCTTTCCTATGTATTCCAGGTTGATCGCCGCAAGCACTCTTAGTGCGGCATGTTTTTGTTTGGAAGGGTTAAAGTAGACTGGTTTAAAATTCTTCTTGATCGCTTCTGTGGCTTTTTCGTTGAAAGTATCAGTCGGCATGACAACAAAACCACCTTATTTGTCAGCCGTTACCACCGTTACCACCCTCGATGACGTCGATCTTCCAAGCGGCGTCAAGAACATCTTGGAAAAAGGACCCAAGTACAGTTTTGAGCCTCAGACGAGCCTCCCGGCTCTGGTAGCGATGGTACGAAAAATCGGCTGCAAAGTTAATGGCAAAGATATGCACCGGATCATGGGTGTCGCATTGTCACAAAGTTCATGCCTGCCCTGTCCAGCTTTGACCTTTGTTTCCCAGAAACATGTCGCGAAGCGGCGTCAACGACTTTTTCCCCCTCCTCCGCGGGGGAACGGCATTCTCACCATAGCGCTGGAGGGGTCACTTAAAACTACTCCCTTCCCCCTCCTAGCATTGTTGCCATACAGGTGGCAAGCGCTTGCACGTGTTGGGAACAGCAGAAGCGGATTGAATGCCCCGGCACTGTTCGCGGCCCCCAATGACTCCTCGTGGGATTAAGGTGTTGTGCCGAATTCTTTCGACATTACTTCATGTGTTCTTTTTTTTCTTTTTGGGAGCTGCATTCCTCTGTGCGTGGCTCCTGAAGAGTATTTTTCTTTGCTTGTTTTTTTTCATTCTTTGCCATGCGAAGGGGGCGACGGGAACGCCGCGCGCTGGCAGTTGGTCTGGAGATTTCGGTGCGTGCGGTCGTGAGTGAGGTCAGCCAGGGAAGTGGTCGGCAAGGAGCCTAGGCGGAGATCTGACGCGTAGAGCGCGGCGACGGTGGTCCCGAAGACGCGAGGCCCAAGTTCGCCCCTATCCGCAATCCCCCATCAGCCCCGCGACGAGCAACCGCAGCCCAACGCTCCCTGCGACCGGACCTTGCCACTCCGCACCTAAGCCATCGTTTCTCACCACTCACTTCGACTCTTTTATCTTTGTATTTTTGCTTTCTGTGTTTCTCGTTGTAATCCTTTGTACTGTATTTCCGTCTCGTAACATTTCTGTATAGCAATCGCCCTGATGTTTCTTTCTTTGTGTTAATTGTTGTGTTAACGTGCTCAATTGGTGCTTGTGTTATTTGCGTCACGTCAGTGTACGGCGCTACCTTGTCGGGCATATTGTAATACTTGGTTTTTGTTTGCCTAATTAAATTAATTCGCTACGGAACTTGCCTACGCCTCATGCCTCCGGTCAACGACTAATCAGGCGTGGCCCCTATCGCCGGTCAGCAGTCGAGTCACAATCTTTCGCACGCGGGGTGGAGGTGTTTGTCGCTCCTCCCCCTTCGAACTTACGGAGAGTGCAGTGGTGGGCAGATTGGCCCGATTAATTGTAACTTCGGCGCCAACCAACACCACAGCCGCCCACGATATCTTGACAAACTGGCGTCCGCGACAGGACTTGCTTACCACGATTGGCGGTGACCGTGAGGCATAGCGTTCAATATCTCACGTACTGTCAGAACTGAGAACAAAGAACCGTTGGTGCAATGGCTGAGTTAGGAAAAATAATTGCTCTCGGGAAGCAGCTAGGCTTCGAGGAGGTCGCCCTCCAGGAATTCCTCAGAGATGAGCGCGCGAAACAGCGCGAGCTAATGAAAGAAGAGCAGCGGCTGCTCGAGGAGGAAGAAAGGGACAAGGCGCGCTCCGCTCGTCGAATGCTCGAACTGAACACTGAACTACAAATTCTCCACGCGAGAGGCGAGGGAGGCGGGAGCGCTGGTTCAGATTCCGCTTCGGTTCAAAGCGAACCTACATCGCGTTTCAGGGTCGTCAGTCCACATAAGCTAATGGCGCCGTTTAACGATAAAACGGACGACTTGGACGCCTACCTGACACGGTTCGAACGAGTCGCAGAGGCGCAGAAGTGGCCGCGAGACCAGTGGGCTACTGCACTTAGCACGTGCCTTGCGGGAGAGGCGTTGAGCGTTTTTGACCGCATGCCGGGAGCGGATGCGGTAGACTATGACACGTCAAGCGAGCTCTTCTGCTTGGTTTCCGGTTGACGGAGGAGGGATTTCGACGGAAGTTCCGGACAGAAGCCCCCCACGAGCACAAAACCCCGTCCCAGTTCTTCTCAAGAAGTACTTTGATTTGGGCTAGTTGGTTCATATCTTGAAAGAAGTTAGGACGGCGCTAAAACGACAAAGACAAAGAGGCACGAACACAACAGGACGGGCGGATACAGAATGGCGCCCGTCCTGTTGTGTTCGTGCCTCTTTGTCGTTTTAGCGCCGTCCTAACTTCTTCCAGTTCTTCTCCCGATTAGAGAATTACTGGGAGCGGTGGGTACAGCTCTCTTCGTGCGAGCAGACCTACGAGGGTATCAAGAGTCTCCTTTTGAGGGAGCAGTTTCTAGAGAACTGCACGCCGTCGATGGCTACCTTCCTGAAGGAGAAAACGGCGGGCGATCAGAATGAGCTGCTACAAAGGGCAGACAACTATGTCACTGCTAGGGGGTCCACATACTTTGGCCGGCATGAACTGAAACGTGAAGACCGGCCCCTAGAAAAGTCCTCCGACGCTGGTCGCAAGGGCCACCAGGGAAAACAGCTACCCGCGACAGTATCATCCACACCACGCTGCTACATTCGCGCGGCACGTCGCGGCGCATTGCAAGGAGAGACGGAGAAATCCTGAGCAGGGCATCCGGGCACGCCCTGGAGCAAAGGACGTGTCGGCCGGCATTCAAAACGGCTATCTAGAGCTGAAAGATGGCCAGTTCCTGCCAGTGGTGAACCTCGGCAGGGCCCAAGAGTCCGGGGTCCTTCCCGTTGTTGAAAGCCTCATTGCTGGGCAGAGGATAAATGTGTTGAGAGACACGGGGTGTAACATTGTTATTGTCAACCGAGACCTTGCAACAAAGTCCCAACTTACTGGCCGACACCGAGCCGTTTACCTGGCGGACCGCTCGGTGAAAACGCTAGCCGAGGAGCGAATTCAAGTTGACACACCTTACGATAGGGGAGAGGTGCTGGCCGGATGTATGGAATCGCCACTATTCGACCTAATTCTCGGGAATATCGACGGCGCCAGGCATCCGTCCGAGCCCGACGCGACTTGGAGGGGAATAGCCCTGAGTATCGAAGGGGCCGAAGCGGGTGCATCGGATCCCGTACAGGAACAGCCAAGTACCCCGGACGAGCCCGCACCCGCGGCGGCCGTGACGACCCGTCAATTAACAGTCCAGGCAGCAATCGTCGGAGACGTTCCGCAAGTTACGAGTACCAACCGCGATGGCAGAAGTCACCCCGACGCAGATTAGCCGCGACCAACAAGCGGACGAGACCCTCCGGCGTTGTTTTCAGATGCAGAGGTAAGAGGGAAAGGTCCGGTGCAAGGGAGGGGGCTCGTACACCTTTCTGCTAAGAGATGACATGCTCTATCGCCAGTTCCTACCAGAGTCAGGCTCGGGTACTTTACAGCTGGTTGTCCCCTTTCAGCACCGAAACAAGGTTCTCCGCCTCGCGCACTGCGGACTGATGGCAGGTCATTTGGGGCAGTTCTTCTCTAAGATGGACCTCGCGAAGGGCTATTGGCAGGTCCCCCTGGACGAGCACTCAAGGGAAAAGACAGCGTTTTCGGCTCCCAGAGGCCTTTACCAATTCAGGAACATGCCTTTCGGCATCAAGACCGCCCCAGCCGTCTTTGCTAAACTGATGAGGAAGCTCCTAGACGGGATAGACACGTCTATCATTACTACGACGACCTGCTCGTAGCGACGGAGTAGTGGGAGGACCATGTCAAGGACTGGAGCAGGTTCTCACGCGAATCCGGGAAACCGGGATGACCATACACCCCAAGAAATGCGAACTCGGCGCGGATCAACTGTGTTTTCTCGGTCACACGATTGGAAAGGGGACCCTTGGCCCGATGGAATCAACACTGGACAGGATCCGCCAAGCCCCACGACCGATAAACAAACGCCAAGTATGAGCCTTTTTGTGCCTAGCGGGATCCCGAGTTAAGCAACTGTTGCAGCACCTATGACCGACCTGCCCAAAAAACTCGCACCAAACAGCGTTAGGTGGGGGGATAACGAAGAACAAGCGTTTAACAGCCTGAAACAACTGCTCTCAGAGGCCCCCATCCTACAGGTTGCGGATTTCAGCAAGCCATTTGTACTCCGTACCGACGCCTCGGATCAAGGGGCTGGGGCAGTGCTGCTGCAGGAAAAAGACGGACTTCTGCATCCCGTCGCGTACGCGAGTCGCAAGCTACTTCCCAGAGAGAAGGCGTACGCAGCAGTTGAGAAGGAGTGCTTGGCCATTGTATGGGCTATCAAGCGCTTCAATTTCTACCTCTGCGGCAAACGATTCACCGTCCAGACAGATAATCAGCCGCTGAAATATCTGAACGAGGCTCAGTTTATGAATTCACGGCTGCTCCGCTGGGCGCTGCTCCTACAGGAGTACGACTTCGGGGTCGAGAGCATTAAGGGAAAAGATAACGTCGGCGCAGACTATCTCAGCCGGGTGTGAATAGCCATGGGGTGAACTAAACGCGTTGCGACGGCCCAGTTTCACCCTTACCTAGAAATTTCTTTTTATTGTTATTTTGTGCATTGTTGGTAGTGTTTTGAAATGTTATGCAACGCAAGATGTTTGCGTGTGGTCGTGTTTCAGTGTTGGACGGTTACGACCGAATGTGCAGTGTCGAACTGTTTTGACTAACTGGGACGTGACTGCGTGAGGTGTGGCAGTGCGTGAGGCGTGTGTCGGTGCACTATCCTACGAGCCTTCGTGAAAAACTGGTGATACGACGAGGTGGTGCGCGCTGGTGACAGTGATGTGCGCGTCATTCATCTGAGGTGGCTTGTCCGCCAGGAGCGTGTGTGCACGCACGAAATTTGTGTTTTGTCTGTGAATGTTATTGAGAATATCATTCTTTTCGTGGGGGTTGTGTCACAAAGTTCATGCCTGCCCTGTCCAGCTTTGACCTTTGTTTCCCAGAAACATGTCGCGGAGCGGTGACGACGACTTTTTCTTCTACCCCGCGGGGGAACGGCATTCTCACCATAGGTCTGCTCGATTTGGCTGCACTTTCTGAACCAGTTCAGGAAGTGCAGCACTCGCACTCGATTTGACGGTGCAGCTAGCGCCACCTGCACTTCGGCACTCGATATGACTTCTTGCTGCACGAGTTCTTCTGCACTGCTGCACTAGCCTCCGGGCGAGTTCTCTTCTCGTGCAAGTAGTGCAAGGTGCTCGGCGCGCTCCGTAGCAGGCGGCTCCGCGGCCTTGCTTGCTTTGGTGAGCGGCGTTGAGGCCATGGTTGAGACGGCCGCGCACCCGTGAGAGACGCGGCATCTGCGCCGTGCCCTCACCAAACAGCTGAAATGACAGTGCGCGTACGTGTGTGCATGTGCGCGTGTGTCTGTGTACGCGTGCAAGCGACTGGCTGGTTCTCATCTTTCTGTCGAGCCTCGCACGTCGCATACACCATATCTCTTTTGTGTGCAATTATTATTATAGACGCAGCACAATGGGGCGCTTCCATAAGAGGCAGATGGTGAGATGTTTTATAATACGTGGGTGATCGCAACGTTTGTGACTCGCTGCGACATCAGTAACTCCGCTTAAAACAGCGACTGGGCTTGAGCTCGCCGTCAGTCCACACCTTCGCCTGCCAGTTAGCCTCTGACAGTCACGTCACGATCTGCCGAAAGTGTACGCGATCTAGTTGAGTTCAAATATAGATCAGGCAACTGTGGGCGGAACAGCGCAGTCACTTTTCGATAGAACCGAAGCAGCCTGAATCAAGCGTATGAACTGTAAAAGATCGTTTCGAGCGGTAATCTGAATAACCTCTCGAATTCAATGTTTGTTGCCTCTTCAAAATATCCGTCAAATCAGTGACGGTCGACCGGCCTGCGCCACTTCGCACAACACAACTGAAAGAACGGTGTCAAATTCTTCACCACATTTGGAATTAACAAATTTCATAGCCGCTCCATGAGATGTGCCACTTCGAGTGAATGTACAGCGTTTAATAGAGCTAGCACAATCTCGTGCATATGTGAAAACACGCGACAAACACCAACACATAGCCGCAGCAGACGAAAGTTTCTGCACTTTTACACTCGATTTGGCCACTGCACCGACAGCACTAGTGTCAGGCTACACTCGCGCCGCAAGAACTGGCGCTGCACTGGCACGGAACTTTTGTGAACAAGTGCCGAAAGTGCACCCAAATCTAGGAGACCTCATAGCGCTGGAGGGGTCACTCAAAACTACTCACCCCCCCCCCCCTCTCCTAGCATTGTTGCCATACAGGTGGCAAGCGCTTGCACGTGTTGGGAACAGCAGAAGCGGATTGAATGCAACGGCACTGTTCGCGGCCCCAATGACTCCTCGTGGGATTAGGGTGTTGTGCCGAATTCTTTCGACATTCCTTCATGTATTCTTTTTTTTTTCTTTTTGGGAGCTGCCTTCCTCTGTGCGTGGCTCCTGAAGAGTCTTTTTTTCGCTGTGTTGTTTTTGTTTGTTTTTCATTCTTTGCCATGCGAAGGGGGCGACGGGAACGCCGCGCGCTGGCAGTTGGTCTGGAGATTTCGGTGCGTGCGGTCGTGAGTGAGGTCAGCCAGGGAAGTGGTCGGCAAGGAGCCTAGGCGGAGATCTGACGCGTAGAGCGCGGCGACGGTGGTCCCGAAGACGCGAGGCCCAAGTTCGCCCGTATCCGCAAGCCCCCATCAGCCCCGCGACGAGCAACCGCAGCCCGACGCTCCCTGCGACCGGACCTTGCCACTCCGCAGCTAAGCCATCGTTTCTCACCACTCACTTCGACTCTTTTATCTTTGTATTTTTGCTTTCTGTGTTTCTCGTTGTAATCCTTTGTACTGTATTTCCGTCTCGTAACATTTTTGTATAGCAATCGCCCTGATGTTTCTTTCTTTGTGTTAATTGTTGTGTTAACGTGCTCAATTGGTGGTTGTGTTATTTGCGTCACGTCAGTGTACGGCGCTTTCTTGTCGGGCATATTGTAATACTTGGTTTTTGTTTGCCTAATTAAATTAATTCGCTACGGAACTTGCCTACGCCTCATGCCTCCGGTCAACGACTAATCAGGCGTGGCCCCTATCGCCGGTCAGCAGTCGAGTCACAATCTTTCGCACGCGGGGTGGAGGTGTTTGTCGCTCCTCCCCCTCCGAACTTACGGAGAGTGCAGTGGTGGGCAGATTGGCCCGATTAATTGTAACTTCGGCGCCAACCAACACCACAGCCGCCCGCGATATCTTGACACGCATGCCTCGACAAATCACTTCCCAGCAAGAACTCTGCGCTCAATAGCCTTGCAAATTCATCAAGTCGTCGAACCTCGCTGTTCTCGAGACTGAAATCTTTGCATGAAATCTGCATTACAAAAATCATGCGCACATAAGGTAATTGAAAGCTTCCAGTCCCAGACTGACCGAATTTTATCTGCGGCTGACCCAGCACATCTGGCCATCAGCATGCCTGAAAACCTTTTGTAAAAAATTAAAAAATCGGACCGTGCTAAAGGCGAGACAGAACAGTAACATGTGCAGGTAATGCCTTACCTAGACGGTATTTTACACAATTTGAAGAAAGTTGCGTCTCCTCACGGTGCTAAGCGGGTCTTTTCGGCTCCATGCAAACTGGCGAAATTATGCCCGATGGCGACGAAGAACCGTGTTAAGAAGGCCTGTAATATCAAGCATCAAACCGTGTGCACACAATGCACTGCCAATGTTGTGTATGAGATTCCCTAAACATGCGGCAAAGTGTATGTGGGGCAAACACGGAAAAGTTTCAATAAAGCGCCCGCAAGCACAACGTCACGCTAAAGAGAAAATCTGGAGGTAACCTTCCGTTACACTGCAGCAATTGCCAAAACTGCTACCCCAAGTTTAATGACACTAAGTTTCTAGCTAAGGCTCAGAACAAGACCGAGAGAAAAGTAATCAATGCCTTTTTCATTGTCCTCAGCAAAGACAGGTGCGGTAACACGCCATCTATTCACCTTTCTAGGAATGAACTATCCTTTTTGGATGGTTAGATCTAGTCTCTTAACCCGTTCGCTGCTCTCTATTTTAGTTAGCCTTTAGAATTTTTAATGTGGTTTTATCTTTTTTGGCGCCCTTTACTGGGATTTTATCCCCATCTGTCTTGTTTCTTTTCATTATCAGATTTTTTTCATGTTGTTATGCATCGTTGTTATCCCATGTGAATGCTTTTATGCCGTACCTCGGCATGTGTTGATATGTTCACCTTCTTGGTTTTTTTTTATAATATCACTTAGATATGCCCCATTGCTCTTTCTCTTGTTTGGTTGTTAGTTCCACGCTCTTTCAGCTGCTCGTCTCTGCATATCAGCGGATATATAAGTGCGCTGGCTTCTTTTGTCGCCAATAAAGTTGAAAATTGGGCTTCCATCCTGTCGTCGCTACCATCTTATTTTCCTGTGAACGTCTTTTTAGCGCACAGCCTATCAAAAATGAATATTTACCAACTAGCCCGTCAGAAAGAATTACTAAAGCACATATTCACACGAGACCAATATGAATTCATATGAGATTTTTCGTTCAGACGTTTCCTCACAATCCTGTGGGTACGGTGAGTTACCCACCGTGTCTGCCTCAGTGGGCGGGGAATTTCGTAGGGAATTTAAAATTTCACGTGGTCACTGATTGGTCCATTTCGGTCATGTGACTCTAATGATGGCATCAGGGAATTGACTATTCAGTTAATAATTTACGGAGAAGCCGCAAACGTTTTGTGAAATGATAGTCTCTATGCTACTGCATTAATAGAAAAAGGAAGAAACTGCACATCAATACCACTTTTCAAAAGCTATCTGAAATCTGCTTTTACAATTTCACAGTTTCATGCCAAAGTGTGTTGGCATGTGATCTGTTATCCTTCAAAGGATGACCACGGCGCGGAACGACTGCAGTAGGAGAGTTGAATGTTGAGGCAAATAGATGATAAAATTTGTTACTCAATATGAAGCCAGGACGTTGGCGACAATGAGAAAGGTTATCTGAATGAGCACGCGCTTTTACGTGGCGGCGCAGTTAAAACTTAATTAAAAGGGAAAAATTAATCAGAAGCATTCTTTGCAGCTACATATATTACACTATCCATTCGCCTCCTTCATTGTGAAGAAGGGAAATGCTAGTGACTAACTGCTAGGATTCCGCAGGCATTTTCACATTTTTCCCATGAGGCAACAAGTTGTATAGAAGGCAGTGCCGTACCCCTTCCGCTGGTTTTGCTGGCCCAGGTTGCGGCACAGCGACGGGAATCCAGATGACGGGCGGCGATGTCGGCTGCGATGGGGAAAGACCGACGAGGCGCATGGCCAGAAGCACGGCATTCATAGAAGCCAGGCTCGGGTCGTTGGATGCTCCTTCGAAGCGTGGCATTGTCTGGAGCAGAACTGGCGGCTGCCCATTGTACTGGAATCTGTCGGGCGCAAGACCGGCGCCGCCAGTTCCGGCTTCTCTCCCTGGCTCCATAGCGGTGGTGCCTGCTGGCACCGGAACCTCGACCTCGTCCTTCCCTGGCGCGCTGCTGGTGGGACGTCTCCTGCCGTACCTCTCGCCATGCTCTGAGCATTTCTTCATGACCTGGCAGGGAATGAGAACATCGCAATTGAGATGCCAACGTGAACATTAAAAGACTCGACGGCACCCAAAAGAACTTGCGCGACATCGAGAGAATGGAGGCTTTCCCCAGAACACTAAATCTTTACAATGCTACATTCCACAAGCTCGAAGGCAAGATCGTTTGCCCCGATATTAACCGCCCTGCAAGCCGTTTGCCTGAAATTCCTTTCATTATTTTTGAGGTCACTGTGCGGCTATTGAGCTCAGGGTCTAAAGTTAATCTCACGGAACGCTTGTCGACGAAGTTGGGCTTAGTGTCAGCGCCTGTGAAGTACATTAAGACGACGGATGAAATGTCGGTTCACTGCTTCACCCTCCTACCAACTTCACCGTCCAAATTTATCCTTTTTTATTTCAGGCAAAGGTGTTATACAGAGCCTTCTCCGGTGGATTCAGGTGACCGGATGTTGGCAGTGCCGTGACAGCCACAAAATGTTACGGACTAACGCTTACATGCCGCTCACGTTTCATCGCCAGACGAGCTCCGCCCATTTGACCAAAGCCAAGCCCGTGAATATTGGCCCCTTGCAATCGCAGTGGCAGCCCACGCTGCCACAAAAATACGTAGGTCTTAGACTTATGGAGGTCTTAGCCTTGAGCCAGAGATTAGGCAGACGCACGGCGAGATCTGTCGCATAGGTTAGCGTGCTACACAGCACCGCGTGAACATTAAACTTTTTTAAAATTTGTGCACGCAATCAATTTATTCACCATTAAATCAATGGCGTGACCTTCTTCAGCTACGCGCGCGAGATTAAAGTGCAAGCCATCCGAATTTTAAGTTGAGAAAATTGGTCGTTACGATTCTTAGCTGAAGGCATCTAAAGTGACGCTAGAAAGCCATGACGAAGCACTGAAGAAATGGCGAGCGCGAACTACCAAATCAGTGTATGTTCAACCAAAAGCGGCGCTTATGACCATGCAATATATGAAAACAAGGCAAAAAAAGCGAAGGTAATTTATCGAAGGATAAAATGCACATGGAGAACCTGAAAAATTACAAAGCAAAGTGATTACATCACAGAAGCGGGCGCTGCTGTCTGTGATGCAACAATTGTGCACGGTTTTCCTCTTCTATTGTTAAATCCTAAACCGCAAAGTAAATGTCATACCATATTTCCGTGTCAAAAGTGAATACGAGGCAGGCAGTCTGCCGAGAACTCTACGCTCGAAACTAAGACCTGCACAGTAGCCGACTCAAAGGGCTTTGAAAATAGTCCACAGCCATCACATGGAAGCGATCACAACTGCGGAAAATGAAGAACTCGTAAAGCACGACGATGTCTAGTGCAGATATAGCACACCGCTTACTCAAGGCAACTGGAAATCCGTCACGGTAGTGGACCTGTGCATTTTAACAAAATGAAGAGGCTAGCTAATTCTATACATAGATTGATAATTCAAAGCGCAAGAAAAATAACGGGCGAAAGAATTGGACTAGAAAATTGCTGGGACAGTCAAGTAAATTCGTTCCGTGTATTGTGCTGCGCTTGGAATTTGCACAATCCCATAACGAAGGACACCAACCGCGGACGTTGTTAAGGCCTGAGCACACGCAGCCCTGGATGACATTGGGAAAACTTTGGGTCACTTTTAGATAAGAAACTGCTAGGTTTTGCTGTTTGAAGACTTGCTCCCAGGTGTGTTTCTAGGATTCGATAATAAAGCGCAGCTAACCTGCTACGGTTGTTGCCAGCGCTCTTGTTGACGGGCTCTTTTTTTCAACCTCTGAGCTCCTCTTGCTGCGGTTGATGAGGCGTACAGTGGCTCACTCCTACATAGGGCAATCGTCGACTAATATGGTGGACGGCGACCGACAGAAGTGTGTGTCACTTCTGCTTCCTCTTCTTTCGGACAGCTTATGGACGTCAAATATTGTCGCATTCAAATGCTACCGGCCGGATGGTCATGTTACGTCTAAAAAAGAAAATATATTTAACCTACAGGAGAAAGTACAGGCAGGAACACAAAGTGTTTCTGTTTTTTTTTTTAAGAAGCACGGTAGTTCATCACATTTCGCTTCACGGCTTCACGGTCATCACGGCTGCTGAAGCCGTGACCGCACTAGCGCTAGGCGCGGGTGGAGTACAGGACGTGACGGAAGCGTTGTGCACGACGAGAGGCGGACGTCTGATTCATAGCGTTGTTCTGATCATGGACTGCTGCTCTCATTCCTTCCCGGCAGAGTACAGGGCCCGCTTGCATGGAGAAGTTAGACACTCTAGTCCTTGCCTAGCCATATTCGCAGATTAGAGCGCGGTGCTCGAAGTGGTCCGTACCCTCTGCTAGAAATGAGGGAAAAAAAAGGCACTTAACCGGCTTACTTTACCGGGGGACACCTCAACCACGCAGTGAGAGAAAAAGTGGCAGGGTGTAAACGTAATTAAACCCAGTAGACTAGCGAAAGCACCTCTTTTTCCTTGTTGGCTCATGGTTTTGCTTTTCTACCCCTCTGGAACTTCTGGCGACGATATTAGTTCGATAGTAGTATTAATTGACGAAGACGATGACGTGCAACGTACAGCGTGAGTGTGCGCTGCAGTTAAATACGGGACCTGAGTGGCTGCAGCGATAGCATAGTACTCTCGTGCGCAGGCCAGCGAAGCTAATCTATTCGATGCGCCGTGGGTTGGAAACACAGTCGCGGCAATATTTATTTTATAAATTTAGTTAGGCTCACAAGGTCAATTCTATATAAGGCTTCAGCGGTGAAACAGCTTTTGTAGCTTTGTTGGTTGAAGTAGAGCTTTCGCTCTAAAACGCGAACGCTAGCTTGAAACATGCTTTTAGTCGGCGTTGGCATTTTTCTCTCATGCGCGGTGGTGTAATGACTCCACCCATAAGTTTAAGCAACTTCTTTGAGTTAAAAAAAAAATATGGAGGCACCTAATGAATTCATAGGCGAGAATTCTAAAGCATACTTTTCATGAAGAAGTAAGTAATGCACCTTACTACCCATAACTTCTCGTGGATGAGTTAACTGCCACCTGCCACGGTGCGCCGTTTAGGTTGCTTGTCTGGGGATTGTTCCTGAATAATCCGCACACGGTCAACCACACCGACGCCGACGACGACGCCGTATTTGTGAAATTGTGAAAAAATTTGTTGTGAGGACAAAAATGTGTGGGCTATGATGGACGCCATAATCTGGATATTGACGGTTAAATTCATTGTTATTAAGTATCTATAAATATTAATCATTAATAAGTAACTGTTGGTCGCCCGAGATTGCTCGGAACAACCTAACCTGGCACAACGGTGGGGCAGAATTCCCACCGGTGGTAGCACCTGCCATGCCAGGACAGTGGCGCACGGTTTAACTGCCACCTGCCAGTTTAATAAATGATCCAGCATAGAGGCAGCTCGGGGAGCGTAACTTCGATCGCACTAACTCCACCGATGGCAGCACATGTCATCGCAGGGCTGTGGCACATTCTTTAACCGCTGCACCATTGCGCAAGGAGTGGTATGACTCCCAGGTATAATTATGAACGTAAAGTTGAGAATGACCTCATGCAGATGGTCGGCGCATACGGATGCAATTTGATGCGGCAGCTGAGGGGATGGCAACCTTCATCACGAAGTTAGCGCGAAGATTAGAAGGGGTGCGATGGCGTAGCGACCGCGGCTACGAACAGCCATACGGAGATAGAATTGCCAGCTGCGTTTCATCGGGTTACATCACAGCGCAGCACGCGGTGACTGCATTCACAAAGTGAGCGGCCGGACTTACGTCTTCTAACTCGTAAGCAGCCTTAATAGTCTCTGGCGACTTTTATCTTTAAAATTAAATCACAATTGTCAGGGCTTTATCTTGCTTAAACCTACTAGCGCTCGAAAGCATTCTCAAATCGGCAAGGTCAAATTTTGGCAATGGCCTGAACCAAGGTTAAAGTTCGCCACCGTGTTGGCCACGCTTAATTACGGTTCGGCTTGGATTTTGGTACAAATCTACCACGGTCAAGTTTCAAGGGTGGTCTGGCCAAATAGGAAAGTCTCCGTCATGTTGCGCGCAGTCAATTTATCTAGACATTCATTTTGGTACAAATATGCGTAGGTCAAATTTCGGGGGTCGGTCGGTAAAATTTATTGGGTGGTACGGGCAAAATTTGGAAGCACCATCGTGTTGGGCGCGGTCAGATTCGGGGCCGGCTGGGCTAGATTTGGAAGTAACTGGGTGTTAGGATTTTAATGTCTTTTTATCATCATGATTTTGTCATGATTTTAATCATATTGACATGGTTCTTGGTGTCTTGGTGAGGGTTTGAGTGCGTTCGCATTAAATTTTTATTTTATTTTCTTCTCACTCCCTCTCAGCCACTGCTCCTTTGTTGGACACTTTGCTCTACCAATGCCGCGCCATGTCCGGCATCGGCATATCAAGCGTCAGTGACCATTCTTCGGACTACTGGAGGCGATGAAGGGATCCCAGCGTTTCGACCCGCCACTTTTCACCAGCGCGACTATCATATCTCGTATGGCACCACGCGGCTATCAACGGAAACCACAAACGCATCGACACGGACATCGGGACCATCCAGTATAAAATGCGGCTTCGCCGGATCCTTCGGCAGTGGGCGCGGCGGCAACGCCAAGATGAGCGTCACCAACCCGTTCGCATTTTTCGCACAGGTGAGCAAACGTTAAGGGAAATCATTTAGAAGTAATAACGTCTGCTTACTGTTGCTGCCGTGCCCACAGTCGCTTTGTGAATTGCTCTTGAATGTGATTGTGTTGCTCCGATATCAGCTTTTGCTTGGCGGTGATATCGAAGAAAATCCCGGCCCTATTGACCAAACGATTGCTGAACAGCTGAAGATAATTGCTGAAGACATTCAGGAAATTAAGAAAGGTACAGCTGTAACCAACCAGAAGCTTATTGCAATAGAAAAGAAGCCTGAAAAAATTAGTGGGCTTGAAACGCAAGTCACGGAGTGCGCCAGGAAAGTTACGGAATTAGAACGTAACCTTGCTACCATGACCAGCAAAATCGATGAGCTTGAGAACAGAAGCCGTCGCTCTAATCTAATCATTTATGGTGTTAAGGAGCAGGAGGATGAAACTACAGACACTTTGCATAAAACTGTCACGAAAACGGTCTTTCAGGATATACTTGGAATTACAAAGACAGACATTGAAAGAATTCATCGTCTGGGCAGACCAAGTAAAGACAACGAAACTAGACCTAGGCCTATAATCTTGAAGTTTCTTGACTACCGAGACAAACTTAGCATTCTTAAACAATGTTCTAAACTAAAAGATTCCAGTTTCTCCATTGGAGAAGATTTTTCGCTTGCTGTCAGGAATGTTAGGAAAAAATTATGGGACCGCACTAAAGAACACCATGATAGAAAAGAAAAGGTATCTCTGGTATATGACAAAGTGAAAATAAATGGTCAGCTCTTCACGTGGGATAGTGAGAGCAGTGACATTTTTCCAGTTAAGCCAAAAAACGAAGATCAAAACAACACTGGAAAGCGAATCACCAGGAGCAAACGTCAATAACTGTACTCAACTTAAATGCACGCTGTATTACAAATAAAACACATGAACTTGAAGCTATTGTGCTGGCCTTTAAACCCGATATTGTCGCAGTTACAGAGACATGGTTACACAAAAACATTTCAGACCGTGAAATTGTGCCGTCGGGCTACACAATTGTAAGAAAAGACAGAGAATCAAAAGGAGGGGGCGTCGCTCTGCTTATTAAAGGTGACATAAAATATTCAGTCATGCCGGACGTTCCAACAGTTGAAGCAGTTTGGTGTAAGATTTATCTGACAAATGGTATCGCGCACGTTGGCGCTGTTTATCGGCCACCAAACGCACAAAACACGTACCTAGATCCCTTGTTTGATTACATGTTAAAGCATATGTCTGGCAGCAGGATACTAATGGCAGGAGATTTTAACTTTACAGAAATTGACTGGAGCTCTCTCGGTTCAGGAACTGTGGCAAGCTCCATAATGCTTGATTTTTTATTCACATTTAATCTAAGTCAGCTTGTTTCCACGCCCACTCGCATCCAGGGAGCGTCCAGAACAATTCTCGACCTAATATTTGTTACAGACCACTTCCTCCGCGGTACAATTAACATTCATACACATGAAGGCCTTTCTGACCATGAACTGGTGGTGTGCACCTTGCCCTTACCGAATGTCATCCGCTCTCATCGTCCATTTAAAAGTGTACACGTATTTAATAGAGCAGATGACGCAGCCATACTTACATACCTTGCTCACGAATTTCGAGACTTCTATGATCTCTGCACCAACGAACAAACCAGCATAGACGAGGCCTGGCTTCAATTGAAAGCTCTTATTGGGCATTGCATTGACCGTTTCGTACTCTCAACAAAAAAGGTCGTCCGTAAGCAAAGTCATTGGATCACGCGTGAAATAATACATACGAAGCGCAAAATAAAAAGGCTACGCAAATCTAACAAGTTACGAGCTGTCCCAGCCTACCAATTGCGGATCCAGGAATTAACAAAGTCACTTAAGAGTAAAATTAAATGCTCGAAAGAACGTTTCTGCAGTAGTACTTTAAACAATTTTATCAAAACAGCCCCGTATAAGTTTTGGCATTATATAAATCAACGTCCAAACCCTCATCCCCCGGTTTCCCCCCAGGAAGGCAGAGAAAAGGCAAATTCATTCAACCGGTACTTTCAGTCAATTTTTACGCCAGACGACAACCAGCTTCCTGAATGCAGGCCCAGCACTACCGCCCACGTCAAACTGCCAGGCGTTCCTATTATCTGAGAGCGGACTGTTATCGCTTCTGCTGAGTCTAGACGAGAAGAAAAGCAACGGACCGGACGGAATCCCAAATGCTTTTCTAAGACGGTATGCGGAACCAGTCAGTAAGTTTCTTTCTCTTGTTTACTCAAAACCACTCCGGGAAGGCCGTTTACCATCAGAATGGAATATAGCTAAAGTAGTCCCCGTGCACAAGTCAGGCAACTCATCTTCACCGACTAATTATCGCCCCATTTCACTGACCTGCACGTGCTGTAAATCACTGGAGCATATAATACTTAGATACATGACTCAGTTTGTAGAAGAACACAATCTACTTAATTCAAACCAACATGGGTTTAGATTCGGCCTATCTACCGTTACCCAGCTAATTGAAACCCTCCATGACTTCGCATTAGGCATAAACGACCAGTCACAAATTGATGCTATTTTTTTTAGATTTATCAAAAGCCTTTGATCGGGTGTCCCACATGAAATTGTTATTTAAACTAGAGAACTTATTTGGAGACGGCCCGGTTCTTCGCTGGATTAGTGACTATCTTGCAGATCGCTACCAGTTTGTGCAGCTTGGTGAATGCGTTTCAGACGCGGTTCCTGTTCTATCCGGCGTACCACAGGGCTCAGTACTTGCTCCGCTTTTGTTCTTACTCTACATTAACGACGTAACCAGGAATATAAATGTCAAAGTTCGCCTATTCGCAGATGATTGCGTGATCTATCAAGAGATCAAAAATTCCAATGACCAAGTAAACCTTAACAACGCCCTGAATCGTGTCGCGCAATGGTGCAATAAATGGCAGATGATTATGAATCCAGACTAAACAGTTTCCATGACAATTAGCAAGAAAAAGACACCATTAAAATTTGAATATCGCCTCAACAACGTCCCGTTACGTAAAGTGCAGGAGTATCGGTACTTGGGCGTATCGATAACATCAGATCTTACTTAACTGGTCAACGCACGTTCGAAACGTCACAAAAAAAGCTACGAACAAACTATTTTTTCTCAAACGTATGCTGCGTCATTCTGCTCCTTGCACTAAGCAACTCGCATATGTCACCCTCATTCGTCCAGTTCTTGAATATGCCAACATAGCTTGGTTTCCGTACGTGAAAAACGATGTGACCATGTTAGAAAGCGTGCAGCGCAAGGCTGTTCGTTTCATATTCAACAGATACCGCCGCACCGATTCCCCAACTGAACTACTGCATCTCGCAGGCCTTCCGACGCTGACTAACCGAGCCAAGGTACACCGCTTGAAGTTCCCTGCTTTAAGATTGATCCCTTAGCCTTTGTTAGTATCAACCGTTCTAGAAACACACGCCACAAACACGCTCTCACAATTAAGGAATTTTCGTGTAAAAACAACGCCTTTCTCTACTCCTTTTTTCCTCTCGCAGTGCGCGAGTGGAACAAACTTGATCCAGTAATTGCACAACAAAGCTCGCCTGAAAACTTTACCCAGCTTGTAGAAGAAGCACTATTGTGGCCAAACGCAGAGTAAAACTATTGTATGGTATCTGTGTTATTATCACATTGATCATTTTGCTTTCATAGTTTTGTGCTGCATTACTTGCATGTATTTTATGATCCTAATTTTACAAATTGTGTACTTACCATTGTTATTTATGTATTTTGGAACACAGTAAGTTTTCTGTGTTGCCTCTTGACTTCCTTGTACATATCCCTTGACACGTCCTGTATTAATGTAACCAGTCGATTGTGCCGCTCTCTCTGGTATAATTCTTTGTTAATAATACTGTAAAATTTTTTTTCTATACCCACCCCTGTTACAATCCCTCTGGGGATTGACAGTATATTTAAATAAAAAATAAAAAAACAAAACTCATATTGATGCTACCATCGTCGCTTCGATGCGTTTGCAAATGGTAGAAGCCGAGCTAATTCGCCGTATAACCGGTGCCACAGTATACAGAGAAGAGATACTACCGCACTTCACCGGGAGCTTAGATGATGAACCTGCCATCTGTTGCATCGTAACTAGGACAAGAAGTCAGCTAGCTAGCAGATGTAGCAATCGAAATCAAGCAAGCAGTTCTGCATTCTCTATCCTCCTTCGTTCCTCACCTCGCGTGCGCGCGAGCACCGTGCTTGAAAGGCTTCGTGGTAGTCTTCACTACGTTTTCGCCGCACTTAAATATTCTGATAGGTAATAGTTCTTGTCTACAACGTATATAGTCTTTGAACTTTGCAGGTAGCTTCTTTTGACGTTTGCTTCTGCGGGACGAAGTAGAGTGGCTACTGTTGAGGAACACGATGTTTGAAGAGTGGCTGTAGGTTCTGAAGTGGGCGAATCGGGGCGCGGTGACGGGTTCTTACTGACATCAGTGATATTGAAGTTATGCTGGGTTGGAGACGTATTGCAAGATGAGCTCTGATCCGTGTTTCAGAAATGACAATTGGCTGGCGCTCGGGTACAGTCGATGGGTGCTAAAATCTCAGCGAAAAGAGCCTCCGGAGCTGAGGACGGTAATTGCTCCTTAAAGAACAGCTGAACATTTGAATGAGTGCCACACTCAGCCATCGTCCAGCAGGTATGAGGTAGGTCCACGTCGCTCCACAACTCTTCGAGGCTCCGAAAACTGAGCAGACAGCTTGCCTCGTACAGTTGCGAACACGCACATAATCGTACAGTTGAGAACACGCACATAGGCTTGCGAACACGCACATAGTCGCCGATGTGAAAGTCAAGGTGTTTGTCTCCACTCCACTGGTCCGCATAAAGCTTATGCTTGGCTTGCTTCTTCTCAAGCCTCTGTCGAAATAGCTCAAACGCTTTTCTAGGATCTGCCGAAAAGCTCTGATCCTGCAGGCCCAGGACGTTAGGTCTTGTGCGGGGCAACCGGCCATGAAGCAGGACGGCTGGTGCGATTCCTGTCGTGGCATGTGGCGTACATCGGTAGACACCGAGGTCGCCCACAACATCAGTACATTAGTCACGTCGCTTTATAAAGCCAGCTGAACGTATGCCTTGAAAACCGTATTAAACCGTTGGACAAGTTCATTGGCTTGGGGGTGATAAACCGACGAGTAGCATATCTCCCGATCCTTGAGAAAAGTTTGGATATCCGCAGATGAGAACTGTGTTCAGTGTTCAGGCACAATCTGCTGAAGATAACCCTCACGACCAGAGCCCGAGGAGAAATTCTGGAACTGTTGCAGTTGTGACAGCAATCGTGAAAGAAGCTATAGTAGTCCATGAGCGTGATTGCGAAGCAACAGTCCCAAGGCTTGTCTGGGAAGGCGACAGGTTGCAGAGGAGCTGCAACTTGTCAAGCCGACTGTCAAGTAGATCTCTTGTAGTCTGCTTTTCGTGCGGTTGATTCCGGGATGCTACTCGTGCACGATGCTCTTGAGGCGTTGTCGCAAACTTTCGGGAACGATGACTCGGTCACCATAGTACAACACGCCATTTAGAATAGACAACTCCGCGCGTAGGAGATAGTATGGCATGAGATTTTGCGGCAGGGATTTCTTGTCAGACAATGTTGCAGATCGTCGCTGATGGTTGCCTCTTGTAGCTCTTATAAATTCACAGCTGGGGATAGCAGGCATACGAAATCGTCGTCACTTGCGTCGAACGTAGCGCAGGAAGTAACAGAAGCGTATCATCAAGTATCATGGAATGACACTCTAGCGATGCACCTTTTATCGTCATTTGTAGGGCCGCAATGACATCCAGACCAAGCAGGGTTTTCCCTCCCGAGACAACATACAACAGGATACAGGCGGTACGGTCGTGGAATTTTGCTGCCGTAACAAAACACCCTTGTACGATTACTCTTGACTTAGAGTAGTCCAGGAGTTGAACTGAGGTTGATCTAAGAGGGAAGCTATCCGCGAAGTATCGGTGGTAAATATCTTAAGCAAGAACATACACTGATGAACCGGCGTCAGTCAGGAAGCGGATGGACTTGCCTTCAATTAGGACAGAGGCAAAGATTCAATTTTTCTCACCTTTAGCTTGTAGAATAACCGCACTTCTGGAGTCATTCGGCATCGACGGTTCATCAGCAGTATCTTGGACTTCTGAACTTCAACTTGACGATCGGACGACTTGGACAGACAGCCCAAATGACCCACTCTGCCACACCGGCAACACTTCCGGTGCGGGCCCGGCTTGCGGGATAAGTGTAGTGGGCTGACTACTGCCAGATGGGCAGTAAAACCGCAGCGGTAGCACATGCGCTCTGGAAGTGCAGGTGGAGGAATTGATGTGTGGCAATGGCACTTGTAGCACTGGGTCTGACGTGCTTGTCCCGATGCGCGCTCGCATCCAACGTGCTGTACTAGAGCAACTTCTTCAGATTACTCCTTGGCTACACGCGAAATTTCTCGCACGGTCGAGCAAGGATTGTCACGCAATAGAATCAAGGATTAGCCTTCCATAAGAAGACGCTCAAATGATGACTGGTGGTCTTCTCCACCAGCTGGTACCTGATGATGTCGTCGGCCAAGCTCCCAAAACCACAGTCGCCGGCAAGGCTACGAAGAACAGCGACGTACTCATCACCTGTCTCTCCTGAAGCTAGTAATCGACGGCAAAAACGATGATGTGCTGCGATCACATTCAAAGAAGATTGGTAGTGCTCTGCCTGAATGGACATCGCCTCACCGAATTCGTCACGGTGAGGTGCCTCGTTAGCGGAGGTCGACGCAGCAGGCGTAGTGGCTGGAGTAGACGACGGCGATAATGCGTAGAAAATGCGCTTATCTTATAGTCTCAAACAGTTCATCAGGATGGCCTTCCGCCGGTCCGCGGCGAGTGTGGTGGCACCAAACGCCAGCATGTTGTTCCAGAACTCCAGCTCCCATTGCCCCTATGGAAGGGCAGGACGACCAGGAGTGGGAAGGAATGGTGGCGGCGGCTGAATACGCGAGAAACTCATGACTGAAGGAGGCCACGCCAAGATCCTGGTTTAAACTATCATCCTCGTCGGCAAAACATGCTGTGTCGTAACTAGGACCAGAAGACAGCATACGCAGCAATCGACCTCAAGCAAGCCGTTCTGTATTCTCTATCATCTTTCGTTCCTTACCTCGCGTGCGCGCGAGCATCGCTCGTGCAACGCTTCGTCGTCGTCTTCACTACGCCATCCAAAGAGCCGCCACTGCCCAAGCTTCTTGGCAAATATTTTGCCCTCTAATCCAGCAATATGTTGAATTCCTTGCATCGTCTCTTGCTACGCATTTGGAGAGACCCACAAGCATCTTGTCACCGCAGCCTACACCTGCTCCTACCTATTCCGGTGCTTTGCCAGCGCCACTGCCCTTTCATCATCATCATCAGCCTTACTACACCCACTGCAGGGCAAAGGCCTCTCCCATGTCTCTCCAATTAACCCTATCCTTTGCCAGCTGCATCCACCCTTTGCCTGCAAACTTCTTAATCTCATCCGCCCACCTAACCTTCTGCCGCCCCCTGCTCCGCTTACTTTCTCTTGGAATCCACTCCGTTACCCTTAAGGACCAGCGGTTATCTTGCCTTCGGATTACATGCCCTGCCCAAGCCCATTTCTTTCTCTTGATTTCTACTAGGATGTCATTAACCCGTGTTTGTTCCCTCACCCACTCTGCCCGCTTCCGATCTCTTAACGTTACACCTATCATTTTTCTTTCCATGGCTCGCTGCGTTGTCCTTAACTTAAGCTGAACTCTTTTCGTTAGCCTCCACGTTTCTGCCCCGTAGGTGAGTACCGGTAAGATTAAGCTGTTGTACACTTTCCTCTTGAGGGAAATTGGTAAACTGCCACTCATGATCTGCAAAAGTTTGCCGTATGCGCTCCACCCCATTCTTATCCTTCTAGTTATCTCCCTCTCATGATCCGGATCAGCTGTCACTACCTGCCCTAAGTAGACGTATTCCGTCACAATTTCTAGGCTCTCGCTGCTAATTGTAAACTGTTGTTCCCTTGCTAGGCTGTTGAACATTACCTTGGTTTTCTGCATGTTAATTTGTAGACCCATCGATCTGCTCTGCCTGTCTAACTCATTGATCATGATTTGCAGTTCACCTCCTAAGTGACTCAGCAAGGCAATGTCATCAGCAAATCGCAGATTATTTAGGTATTCTCCATTTATTCTTATTCCCAACTGTTCCCAATTCAAGCCTCGAAATACCCACTGTAAACATGCGGTGAACAGCAGTGGGGAGATCGTGTCTCTTTGCCTGACGCCCTTCCTTATTGGAATTTTATTGCTGACTGTATGGAGGACTATAGTAGCTGTGCAGTTGCTATATATATATATATTCCAGTATTTTGACATAAGGCTCTTCTACTCCCTGATTACGCAATGCCTGTATGACTGCTGAGGTTTCCACTGAGTCGAATGCTTTCTCGTAATCAATGAAAGCTATATATAGAGGTTGGTTATATTCTGCGCATTTCTCTATCACCTGATTGATAGTGTGAATATGATCTATTGTGGAATATCCTTTACGAAAGCCTGCCTGATCATTTGGTTGATTAAAGTCTAACGTTGCCCTGACTCTATTAGCGATTACCTTAGTAAATACTTTGTAGGCAACGGATAGTAAGCTGATCGGCCTGTAATTTTTCAAGTCCTTGTCGTCTCCCTTCTTATTAATTAAGATAATATTTGCATTCTTCCAAGCTTCTGGTACAGTCGAGGTCATAAGGCATTGCGTATACAGGGTGGCTAGTTTTTCTAGCACGATGTCCCCTCCATCCTTCAACAGATCTGCTGTTACCTGATCTTCCCCAGCTGCTTTTCCCCTTTTCATTGCTTCTAAGGCTTTCTTTACTTCATCTTTCGTTACTGGCGGGATGACGCATTGCTGTGCACTGCCCTTTCACACTTTGCCAATCGGAACATGTCATCTCCCGTACTTGTAACACAGCCGCAATACTCGCTACCTATAGCATTGGAGATTGCTTTTTTTCTTTAGTAATTTGTGGGCTTAATCAAAGGAATAATAATAGTGCAATTCTTTTATCGCTGGAAGGCAATTGAGTAGAATGAAGAAAAAACAGCCACATCACGCCGGTGCACTGTGAAGCCACTACCTCTGAATTTTGCGTCCGGTGTTCTACTAACTGAGCTACTGCGGCGGCTGTCAAATCTTACTTTCTGGGTATTTACTTTCAATACGTGGACGGCATACATAGCATATCAGAGTTTTAGTAGAGCTTCCGCCCTCTCCGTTCTATTCTCGCAGTATTACAGGACTCATCAACGTTTGACGTACTACGTCCGCAGCTAAGGACGAAGGTGCCTCTGGCGAACTCTCTCAAGGAGAGGTGACACGATATCCCTGAAATCAGATCATTGGACAGCCGTTGCCTTAGCTCAGTTGGTAGAGCACCGGACGGTAAATTTGGAGGTCGGGGCCTCGCATGCCGTGGGCTCCGTGTAGATGATGTTTCTTATGCTTTTTGATCAATTATCTTTCAGTGAAAAAATATTTGCACTATTATTATCTCAATGATTAAGCTCACAGTACTGTGCGTGTGGATATTAATATGCAGAAAACCAAAGGAATATTCAACAGTCTCGCAAGGGAACAGCAGTTCACAATTGTTAGCGAGGGGCTGGAAGAAGTAAGGGAATACGTGTGCATAGGACAGGTAGTGATCGGAGATCCGCATCATGAGAGGGAAATAACTAGAAGATCAAGAATGGGGTGGGGCGCACTTGGAAGGCTCTCAGATAATGAATGGCAGTTTAAGAATATCTCTCAAGAAAAAGTATAGAACAGCTGTATATCACAGGTACTCACCTATGGGGCAGATACGTGGAGGCTAATGAAAAGCTTTCAAGTTTAGTTATGGACGGTGCAGTGAGCTGTGGAAAGGAAGGAAGGAAGCCGGCAGAGTGGGTCAGGGATCAAACACTGCTTAATGACATCCTAATCAAAAGCAAGAGCAATAAATGAGCTTGGGCAGAGCATGTAATGCGAAGGCAAGATAGTCGATGGCCCTGAAGGGTAAGAGGATGGGTTCCAAGGGAGCGGAAGCGTACCAAGAAACTGCAGAAAGCTAGTGAGCCGGATGAGATAAAGATGTTAGCGGGGACACGATGGCCGTAGCTGGCAGAGGACAGGGTTAATTGGAGAGATATGAGAGAGGCTCTTGTCCTGCACTGGACATAGTCGGGCTGATGATGATGATGATGATTAAGCCCATAAATTATTTTTAATAGAGAGGGACATTCCCCAATGCTACTTGGTTTCGGTGATTGTTGATTTCTTTTATATATTGTCTTCGGTGTCGTTACTTGTGCAACACCTCCCGTTAGTCGAATTAAGCGAATAAACAAATTTTCTAGCACATCAACACAAAGCCTCAGATGGAACGCCAATCTCAACATCTCCTCCTCTGCTTCTCGCAAGCTATGTCCTTTGAAGCAAGAGCTGGAGGATGTTCGCGCAAAAGTTAAACGTTTAGCATATCTATCATTTCGAAAATTAAGTTAGAGTAATGCTATATCATGGGAGGCCATCATACGAAATACAATATAAGGAAAGTTGGAGAATATCAAAAGTGGAACAGTGTTTTCTTTCTTTCATGTAGAGTCACACCAGTTGTGTATCGAATGGAATTTTCAGTATTCCACTAATTTAAACGAGACTGAAAGTATTGCGACAAAATACTCCGTTTTTTACTCAGTCGCAAATGCAATACATAGGTCCACTTACCTGCCATACACGTCGGCCATTTGATCCATTATCATTATCCCGTTTACTGCCAAGAGTATAGCGATTCATTATTACATCCTCCTATTTGAATTAATTCTCTTTTCTCTTTCTCCAATCAGTCAGGATTCTGAAATGAGTATTGAGTACTGTCGAACGCATTATCGGTTTGGTAACCAGTGACTCTGCTCAGTATATGACGGCTTCAATTTCACTTCCAACGTTCTACTCATGAGTTCGTATTCTTTGCGATTGTAACACATACCTTAGTCTATTTTCAGCAATTACGTTCTTTGACTACTTTTTATGTATATAATTTTACCCCTTCTCTAAAAACCACTTCTGCTTGGGCATTTGACTAAAGTATCTTGTAAATATAATTATGAAATAAACATTAAATTTGTTAATGAAACTACACTGGCATAATCAGCATATAAATTTATCTTCCCACCATGTACACATTTAGGCACATAACTCAAGCATGTAGAAAACTGAACCGGCCGTAGAGATCATATTGCTAGGGCATCCCGTGCGATGCTGGTATAAGCAATCGTAAATGGTTAGAGTGCGGAATGGGTGCAGCTAAAAGATGTTTTAATATTCTAGATTAATGGATGCTAGATAACCGCCTCAAGGCTGTTTTGGAAAACTGCTCTAGTTGAACGAAGTGTTCGCTAATACAAAAAAAAAACTGCTTTGAACTGCGCTCCGTGAAAGCAGACGAAACCCATCCCCGCTTCCACCGCACAATACGGCTGGCCAAGCCCTGAAGTTGGACCACGCGACAGGAGCGAACTGCCTGTCACCTTCGTTGCGGTGGTCAACGGGGGAGGAGCAGAACAGCGCTCCAGAAATTTTTCAGGCGTGCTAAGCACTCACGCGAGAGTGAGGGCGAAGCTTGTCACTCGGGGCACTGTCGCAGTTTTACTCTCGTTTGGTTGCACTAAGCGCAGTGCGGTTGCGGGCCGTATGAACACCGTATGAAAGAGAAATTTCTCATTTATATGGTAAATATTCCACATCTGGTACTCTACCAAGGTACAGTTGTGCCTAAGAATGATCAAATGGTGCAATTTAGTCAGGCACGCAAAGGTGTACAATATGCCAGACCTCATCTCCCGAGGAACTCGACGCCTTGTGAACAGTTGTTACCTTCGGACAACGAATGTACCATTTATGCGCAATCCATTGATCCGGATTTTTTTTATTCATTATGAGGACTTTATTTTGAGCTACAGCAGGGCCACACTCCACCCCCCCCCCCACCCCCCTCAGGCTCCCTCCATAATGAAATAAACGTTGAAAAGTTAGGGAAAGGGTCTCTATTCGTTTCCGTCACCCAAACGCAGCACAGTTCAAATTCGTCGCGCTTGTTTTGTGCCCGCATGTTGCACAATACTTTTTTGTCCTTTGCCTCTCACTCACAGAAGCGAAGATGAGAGACTTTTTTGTCGCGACCGACGACTCTCGAGGCTGAGGCGGCAAGTCGGAGTCTCTGGACCACCGGAACACATGTTTTCCGATGGAGGACGACGACCCTTATTGTCTCCGACCGCCCTTTGATAGCTAAGCCCAGAGTGTTAGCAAACACTGGACAAACGCAGTAATGAGCCGCCCAGAGTACTCGGGCTCTTGGATACAATTGCGTATTGCGCTGCTGAAGGGAGGGGGTCCACATCCAATTTCCGTTCGTGCGTTCACAGACTTGCTATCGGGATGAGCGGCTGCTTATCTTTTGCGCAGATGTGTGGATGTGGACAACGCAGTTAAGGACAACGCAGCGAGCCATGGAAAGAAAAATGATAGGTGTAACGTTAAGAGATCGGAAGCGGGCAGAGTGGGTGAGGGAACAAACACGGGTTAATGACATCCTAGTCGAAATCAAGAGAAAGAAATGGGCTTGGGCAGGGCATGTAATGCGAAGACAAGATAACCGCTGGTCTTTAAGGGTAACGGAGTGTGTTCCAAGAGAAAGTAAGCGTAGCAGGGGGCGGCAGAAGGTTAGATGGGCGGATGAGATTAAGAAGTTTGCAGGCAAAGGGTGGATGCAGCTGGCAAAGGATGGGGTTAATTGGAGAGACATGGGAGAGGCCTTTGCCCTGCAGTAGGTGTAGTAAGGCTGATGATGATGATGATGATGATGATTATGGATGTGGCATTATGAAACGGCACTAGGTGCTTCTGTACGAAAGGGTCTTGGAATGGTGGATGACGGCATCTTGGGTGCTGGTAATGAGCTTGCCTCGTGAAGGCTCGTCCTTCAGTCTCTAAACATAGGCATATACGCCGCGTCTGGAAATATATTGGCCACGTGGGAACTGAGGGCTCTTGTATAAAGACTGTACGCGTGTTTCCACAGCAAGATGACAGTCATTTTGAAACTACTGAGCTGAAACAGCTCTTACTGTTTTCGAAGAATTGTTTCTAAAACAATTCTTTTCTAAAGCTTTACTACGCCAGCCAGCGAGCCATTTCGGCTCCTCGTCGCGCCGTATGCCGTATGCCTTATGTTGTATGCCGTATGCTATGGCCGGCCTTGAGCCGCCGTTACCTAGCAACGCCACAGCCGCGCTCTAACAGACGGCGCCACTGTCGACGCCGCTGCCGTCGCCGCTCGCTCCACTAGATGTGTTCCGCTGGGGTAGAGGGAGAGAAGGTGTCGCCTCGGGGTGAGTGTATATATATATATATATATATATATATATATATATATATATATATATATATATATATATATATATATATATATATATATATATATATATATATATATATATATATATATATATATATATATATATATATGCGCACGCTTCACCTCAGTGTATTGTAGTTGTCATGGAGAGTGCGAAAGAGACGCAACAACGACAGAACGAAGCGAGGAAGAGACAACGCGCGCTCAAGAGACGCCAGAAGAACGCACCGCTTGACTCGAGAAGCGTCGTAACGAAGATTTAGCTAGAAGAAGTTGTGCCACGTTCCGGGGTGACTCTTCAACTGCGGAAGAGACCGGTTTGAGTTCTCTAGAGCGTCAGAATGAGACGCTGCGTCAACGACGTGCCGAGGAAACGAAGCTTTCGCAATTGCACTAGGGCTAACCATAGCTAAACCGCAGCCAATTTTTTTCAATAATCATTGATCGGCTGAATGCTAAACTGCATCATATCAGCCAGTTCCGAAGGCAACAATGCTGGGATTGAAAGAGGTGTCACGTTTCTTTGAGAATTATTCAGTTTGAATTATTTTCTCGTGGCTTGTTTCTTCGTTTGTTATAAATAGTTGACCTACTGATGAAATTTGTCCCCAACTAATGTGACAGCAAATAGGAAGACGCCATCGCGCCGTGTTAATAGCTACGTCAGCTGAGCATCATTCAGACGGAATCGCAACTATCTGCATGATTTTGGTGTAGAACATGCATGGTACTGAATGGAAGCACTCAGGAAGATGCCAACATTTGTTTTGAGATGCGTCTTCAGCTATGGCGACGACCGTTTAGGAGTCATATTTGTCGTCAATTTCTGAAATTGTTCACATAAGGTGCTATAATAAGGCAGAGAGGTCTCGAATAATGTTAAAAAATGTATGTCCACTGCGCAAAACTACGTAGTTATTATCTGTCAATTCATCGATCGTGATTCCTGAGAAACTCGGGGCTTGGTGAGCGGCTGTTGCCTTCTACCAACGAATGCAACATAATAATTTAGAAATCGATGACGCAGATACTCTACATTATGACTAAGAAGAAAAATAGAGTAGTCCCTGCCTCTTTTGAGTGCAGCAAGTCATCCGAATACAGCCAAAGCCCGTCATAAGTTGTCGACCTCCATTGAGTCGCAGCTTTTGCATTGCGCGTAAAACATTGCGCGTAGAGAGATGGTTAGTTCCATAAGCAAACCAAGTTGTAACGCCTGCTTTTTGTTCATATTATTTCATTGGCCATCCCGCCTCGCAGAGGCCCCACCGCACACGTAGCACGTGGCACGCGACCGACGATGTAGAAACTAAGATATGGCGGCGCGGGGAGCCTCAAAAGCTGCCTCCACGCTGCTCGAGATAGAAGCGCCGCAGTACCGCCCTCGCAGCCGCTCCTACTACCGAAGCCGTGCTCCATTTACTTTGTAAACATTTCAGATTCCTCAGTTTGCTGCACTGCAGGAGGAACTCAGCTTCAAAGCAGAAAAAATGATAAATGGCGCAACTTTTACGACAAGTATAAGAGGAAAGACGAACACCACACCTCCTTCTCCTAATTGTCAAAAACGTTGCGCTCTTTTTAGGTCTTCCTAAGCTAAATTACCAACCAATACGATCAACCATGCTCGCCAGCTTCAAAGCGGCCGTCTTAAGCTTTGCCCTGCTTTGAAGGAAGTAGGTTATGTCCTTGGTTGTGGTGGTAACCCCCTCTGCTGCTGCGGACGAGGACCACCCAGTGTTGGAAAGCTCTTTCGTCCTTCGGTGCCGGTAAAAATCTTAAAATGGCTGACCCCACTCTTCAGAAAGTGATGGAATTTATCGTTCCGTGTGTCGTGAAGACGAGCCCGGTTGATTTCGAAACATTCGCCGTCAGTGAAACTTTTGGTTGCTGCCGCGATTTCCTGTTCCCAATGCCGGTTCTATAGAGTGGAACCTGGTGCTTTGCGCTCGCACTAACTAGTCGGTAACCGCAAGATATAAACATAGTTCGCCCGCTGAGCTGTGCGCCAAGCCGTCCAACTGGCACAGCTTCACTAACACACTCCCGCCTAAAGTAAAATAAAATATAGCTAAATTGTTTCTCAGAACGCGGCGCGCACAATTTTTCGTCTTCCCGCGAAACTCCGACCCAGGCAACATTCCCCTTCCCTCTCTATTTCCTTATAGCTGGGGTCAATACAAAGACAACACAACGCAAACGAACAACGAAAACAAATAAAGAAAACGCCTGTCAGTTTTACAGAGCTGAAGGCAGCAGCGAGTGGCGAAGCGAGCTCTTTGCTGCCCGGAGCTGCCCATACCATTTGTAGCCTCCGAATAAATGCCCCCCTCGTCCTCGGAACCTCGTAGCGACGAGCGTAACCGGATGCCGACGTGCCCTTGACCCATGCAACGGCTATTGTAACCATTGCAGAGCCGTGGAATGCGCACCTGATTCAAGTCCGAAATGTGCCTTCTGCTCTAAGACGGCCAAAGCACAGTCTTGCGTCTGGTTGCTACTCGGGAGGTGCTCCCGACGTTGTCCGTATCTGTACCCCTCGTATACATCCGCGGGAAGCGGCCGAACAGGAGACACCGACAGGAGGGACCGTCGTGTCCAATAGTGTCCATAGCAAGGACGCATCAACCTTTGGAATATTGTTTTAAATATGTTATGTAAGTAACAGTAACCTTGAATCTTCGATTGGAAGGTTTCATTGATGCTGAATATCATCAAACAACTTTATTTGTTACGTAAAAATATTAGTTTTGGTTAAAGAAAATGTTCTAGCGTTCTATACTGACTTTTTATGATTACCATAATGGGAAAGTGAACATGTAATGGTATATCTCGTGCTATAAACATAAATTTCATGTTCCGGATCAACATAGTGTAAATTTAGAAACCTAAAGGCTATTGAATCATGGCAGCGCGAAAGAAACGGGAACGAAGATGAAGAAATATGGATGGCAGGACAACAACAACAAAGACAGGACAAGCGCTGACCAAGCAAGTGAAATTTTATTGGAAAACTAGGCTTCATCATGTATATTCGATTGCATATCATCCCCGGTTATCAATAAAACCAGACATACGTATCTATTGTAACCACATCAATCATTTTTGATATCACTATAGAGGCCAGACGCGGCATGCCTTCAAAAAAGGAAGAAACGATTGAAATACACGCAGAAGTCGTCTTTAAGTCACATTAAAAGCCGAGTTAAGATAGCGTAGCAAAAGCATAGTCAGATAACATAACCCATTCACAAGAAAAATAAACAACATTAGCACCAACAAACAAGCACGGCTCTAGTCATTTAGTTGCGCAAACCTCAAAAGAAATCATTGTACGCTGCCATCCAGAGAGGAGATTTCTTTGTTGGATAAAGTACTTTATGGCTTATTAACACACATTCACTACCTCTATAAATAAGCCACGTTTCGATCACGTCTAACTTACGTCTGCCTTTTGCGCGTGCCCATATCTCTGACTATTGGAACAGTAACAAGCACTCAGAATTGCATTATGACCAACAAATACAATCGCAGTCACACTTCTTGCATTCCTTGCAGTCTCCTGCAAAATGGCCGCCCGCATTATTGCTAGCACGCAATCAGCGCTCGCTAACTATCTCGTTCACACATCGGTCAATCTGATCGATATCGGAACGGGCACATAGCAAAGGAATCTCATACACCACACCATATGCACAACTCGTGGTTCGTACAACATGCCTTTTTGTGCATTCACCTTTTCCTTTCACAAGATACTTCATCCTTTTGACATCTTTCACGGCGCAGAAAACAGGAAATTTATATTGCTATCCTCAACATCATCATCATCCTTATGCGAAAATAGCGCAAAAAGTTTGTACCACCAACTCGCCCGTCTTGCCAAATCGTGTTTACCATCATCATCACCATCGTCATCATCATCATCCTGACTGCGCTCACTGCTGAGGAAAGGCCTCCCCCAAGTCTCTCCAATTAACCCTGCGCTTTGCCAGCTGCAGCCAACTTATCCCCGCAAACTTCTTAGTCTCATCTGCATAGCTAACTTTCTGCCGCCCACTGCTACGCTTGCCTTCTCTTGGAATTCAATCCGTTACCCATAAGGACCAGCGGTTATCTTACCTTCGAATTACATGCCCAGCCCAAGCACACTTCTTCCTCTTGGTTTCGACTAAAATGTCATTAATCCACGTTTATTCCATCACCCACTCTGCTCGCTTCAGCTCTCTTAACGTTACACCTGTCATTTTCTTTTCCATGGCTCGCTGTGCTGTCCTTAACTTAAGCTGAACCCTGTTCGTTAGCCTCCATGTTTCTGCCCCTTAGTGGAGTACCGGTAAGATACAGCTGTTGTACACTTTTCTTTTGAGGGATAATGGTAAACTGTCATTTATGATCTGAGAGAACCTGCCTTATGCGCTCCGCCCCATTCTTATTCTTCTAGTTATTTCCCTATTATGATCCGGACCAGCGGCCACTACCTGCCCTGAGTAGACGTTTTCCCTTACCACTTCCAGATCCTCACTACCAATTGTGAGCTGCTGTTTCGTTGCCATACTGTTTTACATTACTTTGGTTTTATGCATGTTAATTTTAGACATACCATTCTGCTCTATCTGTCTAACTCATTGATCATGCTTTGCAGCTCATCTCCTGAGTGGACAAATGGGCGTTTTGTTCTCAAAGATAAAGTTAAAGGACATTACATTTAATTAGTTAAACAGGTTTACACGGGTTCACTTTCGTTGCAAGTGATATTATTGGAACATCCCTTTCCTGGAAGATGCTACCTTTTGTTAGTTATGACGTGATGGTGAAAGTCCAGGATTCAATTCAACACGTTAAGTTATTATGAAAAACGTTGGAAAATACCACTCGTAATGTGTGCTTTTTGAATTGTTTTTATGCTTTATTAGTGTATAACAGCCTAAGGTTAACTTTTTCAGTTCAAGTGGTCATTTGGCCACTTTCCAAGGTTAATCACCGACTAGCCCGCACGAACATATTAACCGATGCTATTAGAATGCTTGAATCAGACGCCACGGTAGCTCAGTGGTGCTCGGCTGCTGAACCGAAAGACGCGGGTTAGATCCCCGCTGCGGCGGTCGTATGTCGATGGAGGTGAAATGTTAGAAGCCGGCGTACTGTGCGATGTCAGTGCACGTTAAAGAATCCCAAGTAGTGGAAATTATCCAGAGACCTCCACAGCTGCACCCCTCATAGCATGAGTTGCTTTGTGATGCTAAACCTCAAAATCAACCAACAATCAATCAATAAACTATATTGAAAACACTGTATCCATGAACGTTTCCTATGGTCGTTACTGTAAGCATGTCTTCCGCTAGCAGCACTTGCAACATTTTTTGTTAGCTTTGCAAGAGAACAGCATGGTTTCCTCCGAGATCATTTTACAGGTACAGCTGGGCTCGGTGGGCTCGGTGGCTGTGTCATGACACAGCCTCCTCATCCACTGATTTTCGCTATGCAGGTGCTCGTGCCTACCTTCGCATACGTCTTGCCAGCACTTCACTCCAACCTTTCGTGGGTCGTCCTACCAGAGCTGGAAATGCCGATCTACAACGGGAACAACCGAGCCTTTGCTTTGGGCGCCTCGGAAGCGTCGATAAAAGCCGCGCCCCCTCACTGGATCCTCGACACCGGATGGAAAGCGCAAGCGGCAGCGACAACATCGTTCCTGCCAGCGTATAAGAAGCATCGCTTCCCGCCCGCGCTTTGTGGGCTCGGTAGCTGTGCCTTGACACAGCCTCCTCATCCACTGATTTTCGCTATGCAGGTGCTCGTGCCTACCTTCGAATACGTCTTGCCAGCACTCCAACTTTTTGTGGGTCGTCCTACCAGAGCTGGAAATGCCATTCTACAACGGGAACAACCGAGCCTTTGCTTTGGGCGCCTCGGAAGCGTCGATAAAAGCCGCGCCCCCTCACTGGATTCTCTACACCGGATGGAAAGCGCAAGCGGCAGCGACAACATCGTTCCTTCCAGCGTATAAGAAGCATCGCTTCCCGCCCGCGCTTTGTGGGATCGGTAGCTGTGCCGTGACACAGCCTCCTCATCCACTGATTTTCGCTATGCAGGTGCTCGTGCCTACCTTCGCATACGTCTTGCCAGCACTCCAACTTTTCGTGGGTCGTCCTACCAGAGCTGGAAATGCCTTTATACAACGGGAACAACCGAGCCTTTGCTTTGGGCGCCTCGGAAGCGTCGATAAAAGCCGCGCCCCCTCACTGGATCCTCTTCACCGGATGGAAAGCGCAAGCGGCAGGGACAACATCGTTCCTTCCAGCGTATAAGAAGCACCGCTTCCCGCCCGCGCTTTGTGGGCTCGGTAGCTGTGCCGTGACACAGCCTCCTCATCCACTGATTTTCGCTATGCAGTTGCTCGTGCCTACCTTCGAATACGTCTTGCCAGCACTCCAACTTTTCGTGGGTCGTCCTACCAGAGCTGGAAATGCCATTCTAGAACGGGAACAACCGAGCCTTTTCTTTGGGCGCCTCGGAAGCGTCGATAAAAGCCGCGCCCCCTCACTGGATCCTCTTCACCGGATGGAAAGCGCAAGCGGCAGCGACAACATCGTTCCTGCCAGCGTATAAGAAGCAACGCTTCCCGCCCGCGCTTTGCGGGCTCGGTAGCTGTGCCGTGACACAGCCTCCTCATCCACTGATTTTCGCTATGCAGGTGCTCGTGCCTACCTTCGAATACGTCTTGCCAGCACTCCAACTTTTCGTGGGTCGTCCTACCAGAGCTGGAAATGCCATTCTACAACGGGAACAACCGAGCCTTTGCTTTGGGCGCCTCGGAAGCGTCGATAAAAGCCGCGCCCCCTCACTGGATCCTCTACACCGGATGGAAAGCGCAAGCGGCAGCGACAACATCGTTCCTTCCAGCGTATAAGAAGCATCTCTTCCCGCCCGCGCTTTGTGGGCTCGGTAGCTGTGCCATGACACAGCCTCCTCATCCACTGATTTTCGCTATGCAGGTGCTCGTGCCTACCTTCGAATACGTCTTGCCAGCACTCCAACTTTTCGTGGGTCGTCCTACCAGAGCTGGAAATGCCATTCTAGAACGGGAACAACCGAGCCTTCGCATTGGGCGCCTCGGAAGCGTCGATAAAAGCCGCGCCCCCTCACTGGATCCTCTTCACCGGATTGAAAGCGCTAGCGGCAGCGACAACATCGTTCCTGCCAGCGTATAAGAAGCACCGCTTCCCGCCCGCGCTTTGTGGGCTCGGTAGCTGTGCCGTGACACAGCCTCCTCATCCACTGATTTTCGCTATGCAGGTGCTCGTGCCTACCTTCGCATACGTCTTGCCAGCACTCCAACTTTTCGTGGGTCGTCCTACCAGAGCTGGAAATGCCATTCTACAACGGGAACAACCGAGCCTTTGCTTTGGGCGCCTCGGAAGCGTCGATAAAAGCCGCGCCCCCTCACTGGATCCTCTACACCGGATGGAAAGCGCAAGCGGCAGCGACAACATCGTTCCTTCCAGCGTATAAGAAGCATCTCTTCCCGCCCGCGCTTTGTGGGCTCGGTAGCTGTGCCATGACACAGCCTCCTCATCCACTGATTTTCGCTATGCAGGTCAGTAAACCATATTGCCTTTTTGCTAAAAAAACTAGTAACTACTGTCTGCTACAGCTGCTGAGCCTGCAGTGTTGCATTTTTGTCGCTGATGATTGTTTTGGTGTTATAAAATCCCTCCTGCTCTTGTCGGGCGATATTGAGACGAACCCTGGTCCTGATAAATTGGACCGTATTCTTGCTAAGCTGGAGACATTGTCAAGTGGTCAAGACCAAATAATCACCGATGTACAGGATCTTAGACGTCAGATGCGTTCTATTGACATAACAATTTCTGATTTGTGTAAGCGCGTAGCTGACCTAGAAAGTGTTTTCCAGGGTTTCTCTACTCTCAAAACCGATCTACAATCTGCCCAATCTGTCTCCGCTAAGACTGCTGCTCTTGTTACTGACCTTGAAGCTCGGTTAGATGACACCGAAAATAGGTCACGCCGTAACAATTTGATATACTATGGTATTCGGATTCTAATTCGCGCGAAACGCTCGTCGAATCGGAAGAATTAATAATCCACCATTGTCATGACAAATTACAGATAACCTTGGACACAAGTCAAATTGAGCGTGCAAATCGTTTGGGCCGCTATGAGGAAGGCCGTCGACGGCCGATTATAGTAAAATTTTTGTCCTCTAAAACAAAAGAAACTATTCTCTCAGAGGGGTCCAAGTTGAAGGGCACCGATTTTAGCATCGGAGAAGACTTTTCTCTTCCTGTTCGAAAAGCACGCAAACACCTTGTCGCGTTGATGATGATAGTGATTATTTATTTAAAATAACAAAAAGGAAGGTAAAAGATGTTTGCTCACCCCGGCATCTGCCATCACTAATCGGCGGCACGCAAAAGCAGAAACCGGACCGTTCTCCCTGCGGTACAAGACACTTCTTCTCGGAAAAAAAACGCTACACCTTTGATGCTGCCACAGAAACGGTTACAGAAATAGCATAGCGCTTATCTCGCCACCGTCGCAAATCTAATTTTTGCTATACCACCCCTCGAGAGAATATTTGTCTGTCGGTTATCTATACCAATATACGCAGCCTGCTTTCAAAAACCGATCTTCTGTCCAGTCTCGTGTCTTCAACGGGCAGCAATCTGCTCATTTGACAGAGACATGGCTGACTGATAGTATAAGCGACGCTGAAGTTCTTTGCAACTTACCAAACTTTAATCTTTTCCGTGCTGATCGCACTAGCTCTCGAGGGGGTGGCGTCCTTATTTCTACAAGCAATCAGTTACAGTGTTCCCACATCAACATCACATAAGACCTCGAAATACTATGGCTCCTTTGCCGAGCCACACCAGTATCTATATTAATTGGAGTTTGCTACAGACCCCCTCATAATAGTCCCGAATTTCCCCGTAAACGGCAGAACATTTTAAACGAACTTAAAACTAGACACCCTAAGGCACACATCCTCCTGGCATAAATTGGTCTACTCCTCATCAACCTGTTTTTAGACAGGATGAATCCCGTCAATTTATGGATGTCTGCCTAAACTTTAACCTAGCGCAACTAGTAACACAGCCTACACGCATCGCCGGAGATACTGCTAACATTCTTGACCTCATACTATCTAGCTACCCCGACAGCCTCAACGCTATCACTTACCTCCGTGAAATCAGGGATCATAAAGTTATTCATGCATGCTTTAACTTCTCTCCAATGACAAAAGAAACTTCTCAAAAAACAATTTCTCTTTACAACAAAGGAAACTATGAGGCCTTCAACGCGGAATTGGAGGCCTTTTTTCCATCTTATCAGGAATCATTTGACGAACAAGACATCCACACAAACTGGTCAGTGTTTAAACACAAAATGAATGAATGGACTAACAAATATATCCCCAAATGCAACTTCCGCGCTAACCACCACAAACCATGGTTCACCAATACTCTCGGAAGATTAGAAAATAAAAAGAAACGCCTCTTCAGAAGTGCCAAACTGAGCAGAGCAGACTGCGCATGGGAAAAATATTACGGTGCTGAAAAGGCGTATTTGGTCGCCCTAAAAAACGCTAAACGTTCCTTTCATCATATCGACTTGCCAAATATACTTACAGATAACCCGACTAAATTCTGGCAGCTTTTAAATCCCCAATCTTCGCGCGTTGTTACCCTCACTGACTCACAATTCTGGACGTGTTATTTCGGACGTTGAGTGCGCTAACATATTTAATTCTGCCTTCGCATCTGTATTCACTGAAGAACAAGAACCGCCACCCCTCATGACAACCAATGACCCCACAACTGCAATGCCAACCGTTACGTTCGCAGAAACCGGCATATCCCTTCTAATCATCATCATCATCATCATCATCATCATCATCATCATCATCATCATCAGCCTTACTACACCCACTGCAGGGCAAAGGCCTCTCCCATGTCTCTCCAATTAACCCTATCCTTTGCCAGCTGCATCCACCCTTTGCCTGCAAACTTCTTAATCTCATCCGCCCATCTAACCTTCTGCCGCCCCCTGCTACGCTTACTTTCTCTTGGAACCCACTCCGTTACCCTTAAAGACCAGCGGTTATCTTGCCTTCGCATTACATGCCCTGCCCAAGCCCATTTCTTTCTCTTGATTTCGACTAGGATGTCATTAACCCGTGTTTGTTCCCTCACCCACTCTGCCCGCTTCCGATCTCTTAACGTTACACCTATCATTTTTCTTTCCATGGCTCGCTGCGTTGTCCTTAACTTAAGCTGAACTCTTTTCGTTAGCCTCCACGTTTCTGCCCCGTAGGTGAGTACCGGTAAGATTAAGCTGTTGTACACTTTCCTCTTCAGGGCAATTGGTAAACTGCCACTCATGATCTGCGAGAATTTGCCATATGCGCTCCAACCCATTCTTATCCTTATAGTTATCTTCCTCTCATGATCCGGATCAGCTGTCACTACCTGCCCTAAGTAAACGTATTCCGGCACAATTTCTAGGCTCTCGCTGCCAATTGTGAACTGTTGTTCCCTTGCTAGGCTGTTGAACATTACCTTGGTTTTCTGCATGTTAATTTTTAGACCCATCGATCTGCTCTTCCTGTCTAACTCGTTGATCATGATTTGCAGTTCACCTCCTGAGTGACTCAGCAAGGCAATGTCATCAGCAAATCTCAGATTATTTAGGTATTCTCCATTTATTCTTATTACCAACTGTTCCCAATTCAGGCCTCGAAATACCTCCTGCAAACATGCGGTGAACAGCATTGGCAAGATCGTGTCTCCTTGCCTGACGCCCTTCCTTGTTGGAATTTTATTGCTGACTTTATGGAGGACTATAGTAGCTGTGCAGTTGCTATATATATCTTCCAGTATTTTTACATAAGGCTCTTCTACCCCCTGATTACGCAATGCCTGTATAACTGCTGAGGTTTCCACTGAGTCGAATGCTTTCTCGTAATCAATGAAAGCTATATATAGAGGTTGGTTATATTCTGCGCATTTCTCTATCACCTGATTGATAGCGTGAATATGATCTATTGTGGAATATCCTTTACGAAAGCCTGCCTGATCATTTGGTTGATTAAAGTCTAACGTTGCCCTGACTCTATTAGCGATTACCTTAGTAAATACTTTGTAGGCAACGGATAGTAAGCTGATCGGCCTATAATTTTTCAAGTCCTTGGCGTCTCCCTTCTTATGAATTAAGATAATGTTTGCATTCCTCCAAGCTTCTGGTACAGTCGAGGTCATAAGGCATTGCGTATACAGGGTGGCTAGTTTTTCTAGCACGATGTCCCCTCCATCCTTCAACAGATCTGCTGTTACCTGATCCTCCCCAGCTGCTTTTCCCCTTTTCATTGCTTCTAAGGCTTTCTTTACTTCATCTTTCGTTACTGGCGGGATGACGCATTGCTGTGCACTGCTGTCTTTCTCACTAGCGCTCTGATTACATTGGCTACTGTACAGGTCTGTGTAGAACTCTTCGGCTACGTTAACTATCTTATCCATATTGCTAATGACATTGCCCTGCTTGTCTCTTAATGCATACATCTGGTTTTTACCTATGCCTAGTTTCCTCTTCACTGTTTTTAGGCTACCTCCGTTCTTTATAGCATGCTCGATTCTCTCTATATTAAACTTCCTTATGTCGGCTACCTTGCGCTTATTTATTAACTTTGATAGCTCCGTTAGTTCTATTCTATCCGTAGTGTTAGATGCCTTCATGTTTTGGCGCTTCTTAATCAGATCTTTCGTTACCTGAGATATCTTCCCGGTATCTTTTCGAACTGTCCTACCGCCTACTTCTACTGCGCACTCCGTAATTATTGATGTCAGGTTATCGTGCATTGAATGAACATCAAGATCATCTTCCTCAGTTAAAGCCGAGTATCTGTTTTGCAGCGCTATCCTAAACTCCTGTGCTTTCCCTCTTACGGCTAACTCGTTATTGGTCTTCTTCTTCGCTAGCTTCTTCCGTTCCCTCTTCAAGTCTAAGCTAATTCTAGACCTTACCATTCTATGGTCGCTGCAACGCACCCTTCCGAGGACGGCCACATCCTGAATGATGCCAGGTTTAGCGCATAGTATGAAGTCGATTTTATTTTTAATCTCACCATTGGGGCTTCTAATAGATAAATTGAAACTTTCTTCATCCACCGGCTTTGATGGAATTAACACGAAAGTCATAAAGAACACTCGCCATGCATCTGCAAAGTTCTTATGCTTACTGTTCGCGCAGTCCATTTCAACGGGTATCATACCCCACGACTGGAAAGTGGGGAAGGTCGTTCCAGTCCACAAGTCGGGTAAAAAAGATTCGCCACTTAACTACCGCCCATATCACTAACCAGCATACCCTGCAAGCTCATGGAACACGTCATTTACTCTTTAACAATGCAGTTTCTGGACTCAAATAATTTCTTCCATTCGTCACAACATGGATTTCGTAAAGGATACTCCTGTGAAACTCAATTAGCTATCTTCGTTCATGACCTGCATGCCAACCTTGACTCTAACCTCCAAACCGACGCAGTCTTCCTCGACTTTGCTAAGGCTTTTGACAAGGTACCCCACAACCGCGCATTTCTGAAACTTTCCTGCCTAAGCTTGCATCCTGACATACTAACATGGATAAAAGAATTTTTGACTCACCGTTCTCAATCAGTCGTAATTAATAATCAAATGTCTAACTTATTACCAGCTTCCTCAGGGGTGCCCCAAGGATCCGTCCTAGGGCCTCTTTTGTTTCTAATTTATATTAACGACCTACCTCAGAAATTAGATTGCCATATTCGGATGTTTGCCGACGATTGCGTTATTTGCAAAACAGTTACTGACTCCGTTAACCAGCAATCCCTACAAGATAACCTAAATCTGGTACAAAACTGGTGCAACGACTGGCTAATGACACTTAATATAAACAAATGCAAGTATATATCTTTCCACCGTCGCAGTAATCATCTCCTGTTCCCCTACTCTATCTCTAACGTTCCTATCGACCCCGTCCAATCATATAAATATCTCGGTGTTCATCTTAGTCATGACCTCACGTGGAATAGCCATATCGCGAACATTATTTCATCTGCTAACAAAACGCTTGGCTTCTTAAAGCGTCATCTCCACTCTACCCCCAGCATGCTAAGCTACTCGCATACAAATCCCTAGTTCGATCAAAATTAGAATACTCATCGCCCGTCTGGTCTCCGAAACAAGTATACCTTACTAACTCACTTGAATCAGTTCAAAATATGGCAACTAGATTCATTCATTCCTCATACTCTTTTGATATCAGCATCATCATCATCATCATCATCATCAACCTTACTACACCCACTGCAGGGCAAAGGCCTCTCCCATGTCTCTCCAATTAACCCTATCCTTTGCCAGCTGCATCCACCCTTTGCCTGCAAACTTCTTAATCTCATCCGCCCATCTAACCTTCTGCCGCCCCCTGCTACGCTTACTTTCTCTTGGAACCCACTCCGTTACCCTTAAAGACCAGCGGTTATCTTGCCTTCGCATTACATGCCCTGCCCAAGCCCATTTCTTTCTCTTGATTTCGACTAGGATGTCATTAACCCGTGTTTGTTCCCTCACCCACTCTGCCCGCTTCCGATCTCTTAACGTTACACCTATCATTTTTCTCTGAAATCGCAGTCCAATTTACCTACTCTTGCACTTCGTCGCCACATTGCTAGTTTATCCCCATTTCATAAACTCTTTTATTCCGAGCTATCACAGGAACCCTATATCTGCCCTCCCCCTCCACGCTTTTCTCTTCGCACCGGACATCAGCAGCAGGTATCTCGGCCACGAGCACGCACAACTTTTTCTTCATCATTCTTTCCCCGGGCTGCTAGCGACTGGAACGGCCTTCCCCATGAACTTGCTGCCATCACATGCCAAACTATGTTTCTTAACCAAATTACGCGTTTGCTTGCATCACGATAATCATTTTTCTTTGTATAACTCGTCCAATTTTTGTGTACTTTTTCTGTTGTTAATCTATATGTGTCCCACCCCTTATGTAATACCCTCACACTAGGGTCTTTAAGGAAATAAAGTGAAGTAAAGTGAAGTGAAGCAGTACACTCAGTTACAAAAATAGTTAACCATGCTAAATATAAAAATGATTACTATAGGCATATTCCTTGTTATTAGTAAAGCATTCGACTCTGTTAACCAGAAAATGTTTTTACAGAAACTTGAGAAATACGGAGTTTAAGCACCAGCTAGCAAAGTTTTTTTTTTTGTTGCTATGTAAACAACCGCGTGCAAATCGTGTGTATGTCAGCGAAAGATCTGCAATGAGGGAGGTAAGGACAGCTGTTCCTCAATGGTCAGTGCTTGGCCCCCTACTTTGTTTCCATATTTATTAAAGATTTCCCCACTAACAGAGTTGTTATTTGCGCACACAAAGACGACATAACAAAAACCAAGAAGACAAGACAGGGCACATCTTGTCTACCCAGTCTTTATTGTGTCCTCTTTGTGTGCGAATAAAAAGAACTCTGAGAATGAACCAACTAGGCCCACGATGCATATTAATGGTTTCTCAGTAACATTGAGCATGTACAAGGAATCCTGTATGCAGATTACTAATATCACACCAGTCAGCAGACAAGGCAAAATCACTCGTCAAAATTAGCCTTCAAAAATGAGTAACTTGGTTCAATACTAAAAAAATAGCGCTGAATGTTAAAAAAAAGCAAAGTTAATTGGTTTTGCTTCCCGCCGCAAATGAACTCCCATATCATGCTACTTTCATCTGGATGGAATACCCTTCAAAAGAGTTCAAAGTCAAAAATATTTAGGAATAATCCTAGACAAAAATCTGCACTGGATGCCTCATATAAATGACCTACGTAAAAGGTTATCTTCACGCTGGTCCGCACTAATTAAAGCACAAAAACATTTCTACTTGCACATGTTACGAATGGTGTTTTTCAGCGTTTTTAAGAATCATGTAAAGTACTGTATTGAATCCTGGGGTTTCATCTTCGCATCATACCAAACAAAAGTTAGCATCCTTCAGGAAAAGGGTGTCAGAATGATATCGCCTGCACCTAAATCAAAGTGTCCAAACCACTTTTTAACAAATTAAATATAATGCCCTTCAATATTATCCTTTATTAGAAAACGTTCATTTAAATACACCAAATAATTAGCACAGGCACCCTCCGCATCCACCTACAATATTCATCTCTCCCAGACGTGAAACTAGGTGGGCACAACGTATTAATTTTAATGTAGCCATAGCTCATAACAAACACGGGCGGCACTCAATATCTATCATCGGAGATAAATAAAGCAAATACGTTCCGAGAAACTTGAAAAAAACGTCGAACTTTGTGTCCTCATTAAAACGGTACTATCTTAGCAAGGAATTCAACGAACCAAACTAAAATGCATCTTGTTGTTCGTAGCATTGCTCCAAAATGTAATCGTTCTATGTTTTGGTAATCTTTTTAAAGGGTCCATCAATAGCCACCACTAATAATCAGGTGGTCAAGCAGCAGTTTTTGTAATAATTTCGGTATAAGTAAACGTTCAGATTCTGATTCTCTGCTTAGTCCACATTCGCCAATATTTCTCTTGGGACAGATTTGAATAATGGCTATATCAGCTTGACTCGACGGTATCCGTCCGGAGGGGAAGTTACAAGTTACATATGTGTGCTGTATACTGGAGCTGTTGTGCCGCCCTCATTGTAGACTCTTGAAAAGCTTAACACCACTTACTGGGCGTGTTAGTAAGTCATGCTCAGAAAAGCACAACGCAAAGAAAAACATGGACACGGACACGGACACGCTTTGTGGTGCTACATTACTTGTCCGTGTTTGTCTTTGCGGCGTGTTATTGTAATCTCGCAAAGCGTTGTGCCTTCGCAACTGGCTGGCCTGCATGCTTGTAAATGATGTTATACAATTTTCGAGAATGTTTTATCTATATTGTTTCAAAATTTACATAACTCATCATCACCAGCCTTACTACGCCCACTGCAGGACAAAGGCCTCTTCCGTACCTCTCCAATTACCTCTCTCCAGTGCCAGCCAAGCCAGCCTTATCCCGGCCTATTTCTTTATCTGGTCCGGCAACCTAACTTAATACCGCCCCCTGCTACGCTTCCCTTATCTTGGAATCCGCTCCATTACCCTTAACGACCAGCGGTTATCGTGCCTTCGCATCACATGCCCGCCCAAGCCCACTTCTTCCTCTTTGTTTCCACTAGGATGTCATTAATCCACGTTTGTTCCATCACCCACTCTGCTCGCTTCCGCTCTCTTAACGTTACACCTACCATTTTTATTTCCATTGCTCGCTGTGTTGCCTTAACTTACACTGAACCCTGTTTGCTAGCCTCCACGTTTCTGCCCCGTAGTTGAGTACCGGTAAGATAGAGCTGTTGTACACTTTTATCTTGAGGAATTTAGGTAAACTGCCATTCATAATCTGAGAGAACGCGCCAAATGCGCTCTACCCCATTCTTATTCTTCTAATTATTTCCCTCTCATCATCCGCATCAGCGGTCACTAGCGGTCCTAAGTAGGCGTATTCCCTCACCTCTTCCAGCCCCTCGCTACTAATACTGAATTTCTGTTCCCTTGGAGCCTAACATTACATTGGTTTTCTACATGTTAATTTTTTACCTACCGCTCCGTACTGCCTGTCTAACATATTGATCATTATTTGCAGATCATCTCCTGAGTGACGTAGCAAGAAAAAATCACCAGTAATCGCAGATTACTAAGGGATCCACCATTAACTCGTTAACACGTGTTTGCACCAAGGCGGATTTAAAGTGGTGGCGAAGGCTGGGCCGAAAAGTGGTTTAGCACGACTGCAGCACAACCAGAGGATGGGGGGCAAAACACTCATATAAAGAAATGATAAAGCTACAAAATTGGAATGTAATCTGCCAATAGAAAAGAAAAAATATATTGGCACCTTGTTTTATGAAAGAGGTAAGTCATTTTATTAAAACCTGGCAAATTTTGTATTTTTGCAACACTCTTGACCTGCCCCCTATTCATGAGTGTGCGGTGCATTACAGCGCGTCTTTGCAGGCCTTGTTTCGATACCCGGCTAACCCGCCCACGCCAGTGTCTGGAAGTGTTGCTGCCTTTCTATGCTGCCCCTCCTTTACCAGTCACTTTCATTGCGTTCCCAATTGCACATTAACAAGGCCATAACTAGCAGGAACTCGAGCACACAAGGCGAGCACATTTGACTGGCAAAGGTTGGGGCGCGCTGAAAGGCAGCAACCTTCGAGAGGTACGGGCTCGAAAACGCGGATTCTACAGAAAGATCGCTTTATAATTCGCGCCAAAGCATACGTATGCGTGACGTCATTCTACGTCACGTTTGCGTAGTTTGCCCCTCAAAATCCAGGGGGCGCTGGAGTGCCCACGAGCCGCCATTTTTTGGACCAATGGGCGTCTATGGAGCCTTCGCTACCAGTGTACATCTACCTTGTCTGCACCCTGACTCAATCTGCTCTCTCTCTAATCTTAATCCTACAGCTGTTCTTTACTGTCGACAAATGTGATTCCAAACTTTTTTCCAAGCTCAACACTTTAGAGAAATGTTGAGAAAGGACACTAAGGTAATTTCACGTTTGACCAACACGAAAAAGTAACATTTTTGAAATGTTTCTGTGCAGCCAGGATTTATGCTGATCCGTTACACTGGGTCTGGCTTGCTCCGCCTGGCTTCTGGTTTCGATTCGCCCGGCCTGGCATACGAGAGAGCAAGGCATTTCCGGCACAAAGAACAGCGACGCATTCGTAGTAAAAGCAATTTCGAAAGTAAGGAGTTACTTTTGCTGAAGAATATCCAGTGCAAAATAATTGGGTCACTGAGCAAGTCAAAACACAAAAATGACGTTTAGATTCCCATACAGGGCACTTGTTCACAGTAAGACTGACTCGGAAGAAGGGGAGGCTTAAAGGCCTTATCATCTTTCGTGATCTTTTCCCGTAGATATGACGAATCGTGCCCTGATTCTTGTTCAGCGCGTTGGCCGTCGTCTGGATGATTAGGGATTCCAAATTTAGTTTTGCCGAAGTGTTTCTTTCGGTTTCCAAGATTGTTGCCTCTTCCAAGCTCATCTCGTGGGGGCTGGACAGCGCGTGTTCTCCAATCGCATTCTTTGATAAGCGATTGTTCTTTACATCGCCCTGGTGATCCAGTATGCGTCGCTGAAAGTTACCAGTTTCACTTTGCTTTTAAATGAAGTTGGTAACACTGGATCTTGACCGAAACCGTTACACAAGAAATTTTATTACGAAAGTGACGAAAAAAGTCTAGCACCTGCGAGGAGCACGGTAGCTGACATCGAAAAGATAAAACGCGTTGCAATTCCCTGTGTGAGTGAGGTCAGAGAAACCCTTTCTCGGATCTTCAGAAAGCACGCAGTACACATCGAACATGTTCCAGTAAGTAAGCTGCGAGCCGAACTTGTAAGTGTGATGGACCGGCTACCACGTGCAAAGTTCCCCGGTGTTGTTTACAGAGTCCATTGCAGGGACTGCCCCTCACTCTATATCGGGGAAACCGGAAACTTTCAGCGAAGCATAACGGATTACCAGCGCGATGTAAGAAACAACCGCTCATCAAAAAATGCGGCTGCAGAATACGTGCAGTTCAGCGGCCACGAGATAGGCTGGGATGAAGCAACAATCTTGGCACCCGAAAGAAACACTTCGGCAAAACTAAATTTGGAGTCCCTAATCATCCAGACGACGGCCAACACGCTGAACAAGAATCAGGACACGCGTCATTATATCTGCGGGAAAAGATTACGAAGGGTGCTGAAGCCTATATAAACCTCCACTTTTTCTGTGGCAGTCTTATTGTGAACAAGGGCCCCGCATGGGACCCGAAACGACATTTTCGTTTTTTGGGCATGGTCAGTAACCCAATCTTCATGTTAACAATGCTTCACTCTGACCAGACGGTGTTCCGTCGAAGGTTACATTATGGAAATATGTCATTACATTACTAACTACTAGACCACGGAAAAAGTTGTGACAATTTACCGAGAAACTAATTAAAAGCGATATTTGATTACTGTACTTCAATGACTGTTCTTTCTCACCTTTACCATGTGCTGTTGCGAGCTTTTACTCAACGCGCTAGACTCCCACAAATTCCACTTAGCACTCACCTGCAGCCACTAGGGCGTTTCGACGCAGCGTTCCTTAAAGCCCCTCAATGAATTAATCAATCAATCCATCTTTTATTTCAGCTTCTACATGCAATCTATGGACGGTGCTAAAAAAACCAGTGAATGATGCACCGCTTGACGAGCCTCACCATCACTACAAGTCAGCACCAGGCACGAGGCAAAAACAAAGACTACTTCAGTCTCCCTGCGAGACAGCAAAAACATATTATTAAATAGACGATACGATGCAGTCTGCTCTTCCTAATGTAACAGAAATTTCCCGTCCACATGCTCTCTGGTCCTTCATTCTGTATAAATGTAGAATGGGTCTGCTTCGTTGAAGATAGTTGGAGTCAGCGCCCGCCCGTGTACTTCTTTCTGCAGGTGTCATTGTCGGTTATGTAGCACTGTAACACTTCTTCAAGAAACCATGTTTCACCAACTAGCCCCACGACGCGCTTTGTTATGTTGAAGAGGGATGCGAATTAGCTTTTCTAAACCCTTAAAAAAATAAGGACGTACAGACACTGGTCTGTACTCTCCCCACTTGTTTTTATCGCCTTTTTATATATCCCGGCCACCCTGGCTAGCTGCATGCCAGTAGAGAATTGAGCGGTCATAAGTGCGGCGTTATATATATAGTTTAGGCATGGCCTAATTGTGTCAAGAATATATTTAACTGACCGGCTCTATATCTTGTGTGCATCAAGACGATAGGTATCCTTTGATTTTCTACATATTGCAAAAACTTAAGCTTCGTCCATCGGTCTGTTAATCCTAAAGAATTGGAATACCGCCATTAAATTGGCTAGAACCTATTTCGGAGAAGAATTTATTAAATGTGTTTGCGAGGTGTAAACCTGAGGTTTCTTTACCATCAATTATTAATGCGAAAGCATTATTAGGCTATATGGGCAGCTGAAGCGCGCGCAAGAAATGGAAGCAAAATGTGCCGCACAATATGATGCCATCAGCTAGTGTATAGTAGTCATGATTGAATGTGTATGACAATTGGTATAGAAACAGTGTCAGACCACTGTCATGGCCATGTCATGACAATGGTGTGACACTGTCATGACATTGTGTCATGACAATTGAGTCATGAGTGCGATGTCATGAATCATGACCGGAATCATAATAAAAGTGGTCATTGCCTGAAGAGTCATTGCCTGAGGAAGAAATTGAGTCGTGGTCATCAAAGTCATGATCATAGGTCATGGGCACAAAAAGTGTTGAGTCACGGTAACAAAAATGCGGAGTCATTGGTCACAAAGTGAGTCGCAAAAATGTGCTAAGCCATGACTCAACAAAAATGCTTAGTCATGGGTCATTAAACATGCTGAGTCATGGGTCACAAAAAGTGGTTAGTCATGGATCACTAAAACTGCTGAATCATGGGTCACGGTGGGTTGAAAAGCGCGAACAGACGAGAGACGAGAAGAGAAAGACTCGCAACTAAAGTTTTTATTGAGAAGGACATACATTTTATACCCCAAAACACGTGACATATCAGTAACATAGTAATTGCGCTGGCACTTTCAATGGTTACATCGCTACAAACTTAACAGCCGCACGGTACACACTCATCAACAACGAGCCCCCCCCCCCCCCCCCCCTTACTTTCAGTTCATGAGTTATCTAAAAACGAAACCTCCTTATCAACCAGAAACACGGCAGGCTGGCTAACACACTCTGCTTGCCTTTTTCCAGTGAAATATGCCTCCATTATTGCCCTGGTTGTTTTATCTTTGTGGCGAAACAAAATCTGTTTTGGTGACCAAGGGGCGGCATTTTTTCTTTTTCTTTTGCTGTTTTCCGCACTCGCGGCAGTGATCTTTCAGATGGGAATAACTTGAATCCGAGAGTTAATGCAAGTGTTGCCGCGAACGAATATTAATGCAATGGCCCGTTTGGCCTATGTAAACTTTCTTATAAGACAGTAGAAGCTCATAAACAACTGAGCAGGCGCAATCGACCAAACGTGACATGGTGCCACTTGGCATTGGAACGAGCCAACACTTTTTATTTGTTCATGGCGATTGCTAATGGCTCGGCATAACCCATTCAACTTATACGGGGCCGAAAAAACGACTTCGACTTCGAAACGTCCAGCCACGTTTTTCAAATTGTGTGGTGTCTTGTGTACATACGGAATAACAGCCAGTTTCTTATGTAACTTTTCGCTTTTTGGATTCACAAAATCCGCCCTTATCAATCGCAAAAGCTTTTCACAAGTTGATGAAATAAAACTCTCATGATTCGTCATGATTGATCGTGCAGGACAACATGCTTCGCCACTGACTATTGTGCGTAAGCCTCGCCTGCGCGCGAAGGAAACTAGTTTAGCGCGCACGCATGCTCGTTCTTCCCGCCTTGTGCTTGGGCGCATTGGTGTGAGGAGATTGCTTCGCGCTCGCTGTGCACTTTTCGCTTGTGCACGGAAGCCGCTGTGAGGAAAGAGCGCGCCCGCTCGAGGGGGTTCCTCGCGCTTTGGCACTGTTGCCGATATTTTGCGCCCGCTTTCGTGCTTTACAGAGGGAGCAGCTCATGTGCGCGGCGTCAGGCAAAGAGCCCGAAAGGGCGCTCTTGTCGTCACACCTTAGTGCATAAGCACCTGGCGTATATTGCAGTGAAAACTGAAATTAAAGACCTACGAATGCGTTTCGCTTTTTTTTTATTCGTGTCTTCAAACTGTGCTTGCTCCCGCCGTGCGTGCTGGTCACACGTTTCTGCTACCTTTTTCTTTTCCCTTTACACGGTGTTTCAAAGGCTTTGGCTCTACGCTACTCACCCCAGTGTCAGAGGTCAAATCGCGCCGCGTTTAGATTTGTGCGAAATACTAAACTGCAATCCTCCATTCCCAGTGTGTCATAAGCCTTCTGTTGCTGCACATATTTTTCAGATGATTAAGCAGGACATTACATCTTTCAGACAAACAAATGTGAACAGAAATAAAGACTTCAATCTACGTGTTACTCTTCGTATCTCAGCTCGCACTTGGACTAACTACGGCACCAAACACATAAATAACCAAATTTCTACAGTATGTAATGCCTACCCTTCAATACTCCATGATGCTTTAACCTGTAAAACTATTTCTCAATCTGAAAAAAAAAATGAAGTCGCTATTTTCACTTGTTCCTGATGAACCGAATACTTATGACTTGTAGTGTTTTCCCTAGGCTAATCATCCTTTATTTTGTGTCGCGAATTGTAGCGTTATTGCTCTATTTTTCTGTTTATATTGTCATGTGCCTTAATTCTAACTATGCCAAAACATATATTGATGTCATTTGATTTTGTTTTTATATATTTTTGTTAATTCATTTCTTTAGGATAATGGATTTGTCCATCATTATGCCTTTGATGTGTAACCCGGAGTAAGGCCTCGTCAGGAAGTATGCTATTAGCCCCCTTTTTCCTCATTCCGTGGGCATGAACTGTGTTTCAAGTCCGAATAAACTGATTTGATTTGAATGTGGTAATGCATTGCCGTTCCTACCGGTGTCACTCTTACATAGCCGCTTCTGCCGTATGGTCGTAGTTACCGCAGATGGCGTACTTACCATAGAAATATCTAAAAAAAAATCTGTTCACCCGGGAACCTTCAGAACTGGCTTTGCGCAAAATCTACGTACAGCCTTGGGAAGTTGAACTACACAATCACTGGCACGGCTCAGTTTTGATGCGCATCGATGGGGCACGCAACGCTAACGCGCGGCCGCCTGAGGTATACAGTCCGTGGTCTACAGCCCGTGGTACAGGATAGCACAATTGAAAACAGCTTATTACTGACTAGTGTTAACTGAAAAAAAGGCGGAAGCAAATATTTAAAATGCACGTTCGCCGGGATAGAAGAAATTCCAATCAAGCTAATTAATCATCTTGGCCCAAGAGGCAAGGAAACGCTGACGAAAGCAGTGGAGGCAGTCATAACAAATAACCTAACTCCGCACAGCTGGAAACTGAGTAAATTGAATTTAATTTATAAATAAAAAGACGATAAGATGAACATAAAATACTTCCGACCGATTACGATAACATCAGTTAAATTCAGGCGGTGAAATTAAAGATGCAGTCATGGTACAGAAAGTAATATGATACTTGGAGAACTTCAGAATGCATTCAGAAGGGGTAAGCGCTTACATGATAGCCTATTCGTGCTTATCTAGTGCATAGAGATAGCTAAGGCGGAAAACAGACCTCTGTATTTAGCCTTCCTGGACAGAAGCGGTGCATACGACAACGTGAACAAGGAACTCCTGTGGAACATAATAAATGGTGAAGGTGTCAGTCATGAGGTAATTCATTTTCTACACGAAATATATCGAGAAAATAAGGTTGAATTAATATGGGAAGGAATTAAGAGTACGAAAGCTGTCAAGGTACACAAAGGATTAAGGCAAAGTTTCTCTCTATCGTCGCAGCTGTTCATGCTTAATATGATTCGTATGGAAAGAACGCTACAGGGAAGCAATCTAGGTTATAATCTGTCGTACCGATTAGGCGGAAAGGTTGTTGAGCAACGACTGCCAGGTTTAATGTATGCGTACGATATTCGACCCTTAGCAGGTAGCCAGGAAGATCTGCAAATGCTGGCTAATTGCTGTGGAGACAAAGGAGACATTCTAGGTTTCAGTTTTAGCGCAACTAAGCGAGATGTGATGATTTTCAACAATACAACTCATCAGGAGCTTACAATACAAGGCCATCAAATACCCCGAGTTGCCGAGTATAAATATCTCGGTGTATGGGTGAACGAATGGCAGATGTACGCGTAAATTCACAAACAGTCTCTCATAGCCAAAGGGCGAAGAGAGGCCGGAATAATGGAACATAGGGTATTGCGGTGGTACAACAAATATGAAGTACTGCGAGGTATTTCGAAAGGAATAATGGTGCCGGGGCTGATTTTCGAGAATTCGGTTCTGTGCTTAAGAAGCGAAGCTCAGTCGGGATTAGAAGTAAATCAGAGAGTTGTTGCAAGATTAGCACAAGGTACCCACGGGAAAACCACAAACTATGCAGTACAGGGAGATATGGTCTGGGAATCGTTTGAAGCACGGGAAGCTCAGAGCAAAATGCTATATGAAGAACGCCTGAGGAAATCGTACGATAACAGGTGAGCACCTAAGGTATTTAAATACCTATACAGAAAGAGCATTGACTCACACTGGCGGAAAAGAACTACAAAGCTAACCAGTTAGTATGCCAGACACGAGGACGAAGAAAGAAAGAAAGAAAGAGCATTAATTGAGAAGTTAAAACGCATAAGGTAAACATTGAATAAATTCAAAGGAAAAGAAGCATAGTGTAGAACTATATCGATACTGGAAAAGGCAGATCAGGAAGGAAGAGTTTTATGATTATCTGTCTGTCTGTTGTTTCCAGGAAGAAAGAAAAGGAAAGTGCACAGGCCTGCTCACTGGCTAAAGCCGAGCCACAATCGCTACCACGTTTTATGATAACTGAATGGGCAGTGCCCTACTCTTTGAAGCTAGGTCATGGTGTCTTAGAACACGCAGCTACAAAAACAAATTTAACGTCGAAGATGACGCATGTGCTGTGTGTGGTAAATCTGTGGCAGGTAGACCACATTTATTGGACGTTCCGGTAGCTGCGGCTGCTGAGACGGTGGAGTGGGCTGTTGACGTTGCTGGCTAGGCCGGTTCTGAAAGCGTTCTCTGTTGCACCAGCCGAGGGCTTCTGGTTTGCGCGAGGCAGGTGGCGCCAACTTCATCTTCATCAGCGCCGCTGGCGATGCCGGCGCCGCTACAAATCTACAGCAACAATAGAACACCTCGTACTAAAATGTTACGGCATCCATCCGTATGTCAATGCAAGCACAGTCACACTTGCTGAGGCCCTGGGGTTTCGAAATAAAAATCGTCATGTAAATAAATCTTCGGTGGAAAATAGCAAAAGCTGATTGGAATATTGTTAGCTCAAAAACAGATAGGTGACGTGAAGTTAAAAGTGTAGAAAGACGCAATTAAAGAAAATGACGAATTTTAATAGCTTACAAGTTAACAAAAATAATGAAAAAAGTCTGAGCATGGTGGCAACTGCCATAACCCCGTTTTGAAGGGGACGCTCCTACCTTCCATCCACCCATTCTTCCATTTCCGTGAACTTTGCCGCTAAGCCGCGGACTCTCGCACATCCTCCTCGCCCGACTGTCTGCTCCGCGTTTATTGGCGGCTCCGGCCTTCGCCCTGCAGGCACGCGCGGGAAAAGATCGTTTTCTTGCGTTTTCGTTTTTCATCGGCGCCATACGCAGGCAGTCTGCATCTGCTGCTGGTTCAGCTCCTAAGAGTTGCCTCGTGCCATGTTAGGGCCGTTGTACGATCGTTTCGGAGCGCCTTCCGCCTCGTCCGCTTCGCGAGCGGTCCGCCAGTTTTCGGCCGCCATGCGGACGTGAGGCGGAAAGGTGTTGTACGATCACTTTGGCGCTTACGAGCGAGGCGGATGGTCCCAGCTTTCCGATTGGCGCGCCCGGCAGTGCCTGTCGTCTAATCACGTGCGGCGGTACAGGCATGCATGCTTGTAGAAAAACACGCAGATATCTTGCAGTAGGGATAGCCCGTATTAATTGCGGCGTAATCGAGACATCCGTTCCATCAACGCTTTTTTTTTTGCCGCAGGATTTTCGTCGAAGGTACAATCGTGGTCGGCTGTAATATGTGTGGGAAACAACATGTAGACCATTTATATCCAAGACACCAAAAAATATCGCGATCGCGAACTCTTCCTAGTTTGATCGCGATGTTTTCACAACGGTCGACGATTTGCGAAAATAACAGAAGGCTGCCCCCTCTGAAAGTTAGGCAACCCTCAGAATTTCAGAACAACGACGCAATTCTTATTGCGAATTCTCCATATATATGGTCAGGCCACAGTACAGGCTGCTATCAACCGACCGTAATTATAACCGGGATAATCACGTTTTTCAAATAGTTCAGATTACATACTTAATATTTTAGTCAGTTATTCAAAATTGCACACTGCAGTGTTAATGCACTGCTGACAGAGAGAAAAATAATGGCACTTGCAGCCTTTCCTAAGGGGCCTGTCACACTAGTTCGACACGACGCCGATGCAGACACGACAACGATGATCGGCCGACCGGGTCGGCACACCGTGTCTGTGGCAGATCGGCACACCGTGTCTGTGGCAGACCAACCTGTCACACTAGGCCGACAACGACACCAACGCGTCCGACGACCAGATGTCTTCGTAGTGTGACGTGCTTTGACGCCCGCGACGCCGACAAACCCAGACTGCCGACCGTGTCGACGCGAGTTCGGTCGCCGAGCTAAAACATTCATCAGACACGAACACGATTCCGCTCTAGTGCTGTTTGTTTAAGTTCATAACAAGCTCTGGGATAGATGAATGTTCAAAAAGTATCATTACTGAGGATCGTTGGCCAATGCGAAGGTGCTGGTTGATGTGATAACTACGATACAAGCAAATTTCAGCCGCCAGCTGCTGCTGCTGCTTCGTGTGGCTCGCCTGACGTCTGCTAGATCCGCTGCTGAAGGCGTCGCGGAAATCGAGTATAACTTTTTTTATTATGGGACAAGTTGGCAGTAAAGGGGTGACTAGAGAAGTTTCTTTATTACGGCGCTGGCTAGTTCCAAAGCGCCCTGAGCTGCGGCATCGATGCGAAACCAGCTAGGCTTAGCGACGAGCACGGCAGCCGGGAAGCAGCGCAGTTCGTCGCACTGGAGCTGCCGCAGGCGGCGTCGTTGACGAAAGCGCGGCTGTTTTGCAGGCATGCTGTCGTTGCTCGAATATAGCAGGCGGCCTTTCTGATAGCATGGCTGTTTTGTCTTTTTTGGTGCGAACGTGAAGTAAACCGAGCCTGCTCGCCGGCAGGCCAGCCTGGATACCGTACGCCGCCGTAATAAAAATCAGCTTAAGATTGTTTTTGACGTAAGCAATAAACGCTCAGACAGAGAAATGTGCCAAATGTATCATTCCTGAGGATCGTTGATCAACACCGAGTTGCTGGTAAAAGCAACAACTCTGATAGGAGCAAAATTTCTCGCCAGAATCGCCTCGCAAGCTGCCGCTGGCCCGCCGTTGCGGTCCGGCTCGCCTTTCGCCCGCAGCGGTCCGCTGGCTCCGCAGCCGAAGGTGTCGCGGAAATTGACCATAACTTTAGTTTATGGTAAGATTATACTGCTAACAGGAAAGCGATATTAAGAGATATTATAGCGCAGGCTACTCGCGAAGCGGCGTGTGCTGCGCCAGGCAGCAGCGCAGTTCGTCGCCTGGCGCGACCGCAGGCGGTGCCGTTGCCGAAATCTCGCTACTAGAGCAAGCATGCTTTGTCGCTGCTCGTGTATAGCAGGCGGTCTTTCTGATAATATTCCTATTTTGTCTTTTATGGTGCGAACTTCAACACCAAGCCAAGCAGTAATCAGACCGCTGCGAGTGGCAAAGCGTACGCTTTGAGCTCGAGTGCTTGAGTCGAGCGGCGCAGCGATGCTTGCTGCTCCGTGTGTCCCTGCTTGCAGTGGGGCTACAATTCGCAAGCAGCGACCGGTGCAGCGCGCCGGCCGAGTTTTCGCACATGGGTCGCCTGCTTTTTAGTTCTATCGTCACACTGCTGAGTGTTTCTTATCAGCACCTCTGAAAACCGCTGATTGCTCTGTTCTCCATGGTGTCGTGGGTATAGCAGTAGTTTCCCATTCCAGAGGTTCCTAGTTCGAATCCGCTTGGTCGGGAATTTTTTCTTCTTTTTATTATTTTAGTTTTAAATAATCTCTCCTGTCTGTTTACCCGCAAGCGACTGGATTTATTTTTCGAGCCATGCCTTTCTGACCCAGCAATAAGTGCCGCTCAGTACTGGGCTGCACTCAATATAGGTTCATATAATCACGAGTGTTAAGAGTTTGTTTTACCATGGTGAGATTTATTTAAAACAGTTAAAAATGAAGCGTCCAGGCCCATGAATTTTGCATAGCAGGAAATGACAAAAGAAGAGTGAGAACGAGAAAGGGCCAAGTCGGCGGGAGGTCTCACACGTCTCGCTAGTGTGACATGGGAGTTGGCGAACCATCGGCCAACTGCCGTCTTGTGGGACACGTGGCGCCGACGCCGACAGTCGACCGACTGTTTTCGTCGGCGCAGTGTGACAGAGAGCCAGACATCACGACGACATGGTTTTGGCAGACCGAATCGGCCGGCTGTTGGCCTGTCTTTTGCACAGTTGTCATTTTAATATGCAAACAAACCCCCCCACCCCCAACTACGTATACAGCCAGCTCACTGCTAATGCAAAAGACATGCTTATCTATTCAATATATAAGTTGTGTGTGTCTGAATTTTGTATGCATTAAGAATTCACATTTTAGCACACTGCAGTCAAACACAAATGCACATAAGAAACTATGACTTTTCCAGTTGTTTGGAACAGGTAAAATCAGTTCTAATTAAAGCAGTTCTACATTTTACAGAACAGTGACAGTGTAACAATAGTGACTTATTTTTGTTGTTTTTCAGTCCATAATTAAAGCAAAATAGAAATAGCACTGTGTGACTGCAAAGGGGCTTAGACATGCATCACTTGGTTGTAGTGCAAGGCGCTTTGTTCTCCACAGAGACAGCGGGCCGTCAGGTAGTCCTTTAGCACATCTTCATGAGCTGATATTGCCGTTGCACAAGTCGGACTACAGAATTGAAAACAAGTATGGGAAGTTCTGCTGAAGGCCATGTCATTGTTGCCATGTACAAAATAAGCTGGCATATACTTTGTTCAACTCCAAAGCATTCTCAAATGTCGCTGTGAGTGGAAAACAATATGGGTGCCTTTGTATTGCATAAAAGTCTACACATGTCTTTCTATTACTATAAACATAATGAGGTGTGGCAGCCAATAAAGTGGATTACAGGTAGAGGAAATGCAAGAACCAATTTGGAGGGCTTACATTGCAATGGCTCTTGGCTTAGGCTGGGAAAGAATGCTTTGTACAGTCAGGGAAACAGGATACAATGACCCTATAATCTGCTTATCTCGCGCAAACACCAACATCTCAAGAAGAATTTGTAAACTTGGATTTTTAGTATGAGGTCTATGATGTTGCACAATAAAATGAAATAAAAATTGAGCCATTTAAGTATGTGACAGGCATATATGCGTATGTTCTCTGATACAACTTTTAAGCAATGTTTAAGAGTTATTTTCACTCATTAGTAAAATGTAGACTGATTGAATGTAAAGGTGATCAGTTCACAATCTAGCTAGCAAAAGTGAGCATTGCTCACTGTTAACTGATGTTTATACAACTCAACATGTGTTGAATTTTAAAAAGAGTGTGCTATTAGTTCCTGACTGTCAACATTTTCAGCAAAATATATCTATTTCACTGCAAGTCTGGTTTTGAAAGAATGAAATTAATTGAGGCATCGATAGGCATCAGAAACTTGGAAAAGACCAGTTTGAAGTTAGGCCGAAGAAAGCCGAAAAAAAACAGAAAAGCAGTGATGACTTTTGTCTTTACTGGTGCCTCTTTGCTGCAAATTGAAGTTGACGGCTTTTGTGTTCAAGATGAACCAACAGCCCTGTTAACACTATCCTGAATATATAAAAGTCACATGCATAAACATGCATTCGTAGCATGCTCACTGAGCCATGTTATGAAGGCGGTGTGTTGCTTAGCTGAAGAGACTATAAGAGAGAAACCAAGAAAAATCTGACCTAGACAGGCACAATAATGCATGCTTAGCTTTTGAGTGCACACGTTCAGTTGGCTAGACCTAGCTTTTGAACAGTGTACAAGTAAGCGTAAATGCAACTGTATGCCGTCCAACAAAAGTATTGTGTAAATGTGCCCCAATATTACTTGAAATAGATTGTGAGGAAAGTTCTTACGCGTAAGAGAACATTGCATTGGCTTGCCGAGCTGAGCAAGCGACTAAGCACTTCATTAGAACAATTTATTTTAACATTTATTATACCTAAATAGTACTAAATGACAATATTTGAGTGGTCAGCTTTGTGCAGAATTAATCAACCATTAGAATCCAAGCACAGCCATACGGCTACAAAGGAAAGCTTTGTAGCTCTTCTTTATGGCCTTATGACTGCACTTGGGTGGACATTATTGTATATTTACTCCCCTATTGCAAATATTCTCTGCCTTGGGGAAATCACTTTGATCAGTGGATGGACATCATCATTTTCTGGGTGGATTTTTGCAGTGACCAGCTCAAAGGACAAGAGGTTAGTAAGCCCTGTGAGGTGGAAGGCCATTCCGGCCTTTAGAGGCAAAAACAAAAATCAATCTTGAAATGCAGTGGCATGAGCTAACTGAGGCACAACAGTACTTGTGTGGCTAGTGCAGAAGGAAAGATGAGTCAGAACAGATTAGTTGGTTATGTGTTGGTAAAGAGTTAAAAAAAACCCTGCAGTTTCTGCCCGACATGAAGAAATTTGAAGATACACCTTTGGTGCTGTGAAACTGGAGCTTCAACAATAGTCTGAGCAAATAAAACAAGGGCTCAGGTCTGAACTCATTCTAGGATTTTAGTTAAGTTCGGTTTGTGCCATCTGCCAGATAGTGCCACACAGGGGATCTGAACGCAAGTAACTTGGAAGACGGCGATGCTAAGTACATGTTATGGTGTAGATATCCTAGGCTGTGGGAGGGCGTACAAGCATTATGAGGTGAGACCATGCTACATTGCGAGCCATGTGAACGGCTGAGTATTTCAACCAGTATCCAGTGAAAATATCTTTCTCGGTAAGCCCTTATAAGTAGGCAAAATGTAGTTTTGCTGACAATAAAAAAAGATGTGAGCACATTCTTAGCAACATTAGCAAACAGGCCATTCTAGAGCATGCAAAATGTTGTTTTGGAGAACTAAAACATGGGTATTTATTGCAAGGTGGCAGACCCCTTTATATAGCCATCAGTGAAGGCATGTAACAAAACACTGAAGGGAAAGCCATATTGTAGGCAGTAAAAAGCTGAGGCTCAAGGGCAATACCTTGGGGGATATCCAAGACTGCAGGAAAAGGCAGGATGCTTAAGGGTTGGCAAGGGAAATCTGCCGACGGCTGGCTTGGATCTAGTTTAGAGCTATTGGATACAGGTTAAAGCACGACAAAAAAAGCCATACATAAATAAGGGAATCACATGCTTTTTCAAAGCCAAGAAGAAAAGCATCGAGGGGGATATTGCAGTCAAGGTGCATGTGGTGAAGAATAAGAGCAAGTTGGCTATTGCAGGAATGTTTTCTAAAAGCTTGCCAATTTGGATGAAACAACTTAATGGGCCAAAACAATCTGGCAGGGCAAGAGTACAAAATGTGTTTGGTGATTTGCAGCACATGACAATGGCATAGATAGGGCCATAGGTGCTGGGTAATGATGGGTAAGAAACATAGAGGGGCCAAGCTATGAGGCAGGAAGCTATCTGCACAGTATGCACTAGATATGCGTACACCGTGCTTCCTGTCCTGTTGATGTTGGCTATAAATTTCACAAAACTTGGTACGGGTGTACTGTCGGGTGAACCGGCAGCAAGTTTGCATATTGAAACTGCGCTAAGGGAGGAGGACAACAGAGCAAGAATTGTTACTATGTGTAGTGGTGCTGTTTTCCGTCGACTTTGTTCCTAACATACCTTTACCAGCTCTACAGGGCTCATTTTGCAGTCTGCTGTTTTAAGTGGTGTCAGGTAAAGCCAATCGCTATTCTTCAACCAACAAACTGCTGTGCCATACAACACATCCTTCTAATCATCTTCATAAGTTGCAAAATAAATGTACTTCTTTAGTCTCATATTCACAGTCTCATATTCACAGATTAATTGCTTGTGTCATCATCAGAACTAAAAAAATTAACCACACTTTCACATTTACAGCATTCCTCATTAGTGCAGTCCTCGTTAATATGGACTCATACTATTAGCAGCGTTTCTGGGGAAAAAACTTTTTTCAGTGCACTTACGCTTTGCTAACATATAAACTTGCTGATCATAGTGGACAGAGTGAAAATGCGTACGGCCCATTGTTGCATATGTTCTTGTCCCATTAATGTGCAGAGGGGAAAGACTTAAAATTTTGGATTTGAGCAGATAAATCGAACGCTGCCTGAATCATATACCTATCTTGCACACTGGAATTGCCATCACAATGCTTGCCCCACTGTCTGCACAGACTGTTATGCTAACCCGTGGACTGCCAGGCACACTGACTTCTAACCAGCTCACACACTTTCTGGTTGCCAAAGAGCTTCTCTTTCTAGTGTAAAAATCACTGTCAGGGCTCGGCGAATCACATCCTGGCTTGGATTCCTCATTGCACAAAATGAAATAACCTGCTTAAAATTAAAACAACAGAATCGCTTGCTTATATTATAACCTCACGTATGCCTACCCGCAGCCCGCAAATCTAGGTTAGCACTCTTTATACTGAGTACACCGGAGAAGAAAAGAAAAATGCAACACTCCTGATTCAGGCATGCGCAGCGGGCAAGAACAGAACTAGGCACCGGTGCAAAGCAGGGAATCTGCTAATGCAAGCAGCAACAGCTATTTCATTCAAGTAAAGGAATGTGTTCAAATTAAATGTGGTCTTTGCCTTGGCAGGCCAGTGGTTCCATTGATACTACAGGACTCTCAGAAACAGGGCAACATCGGTATTGCAGAACCAACCACAATGCAACAATGCTTAGCACATTTCAAAGAACTGAAATAAGCTTTGTAGCTTTGTTATTGTAGCTTTTAATCTGTGCAGGAATGGTACTGTCGTGACCGCACAAATGTGAAAGGATAAGTGGGCCAGACAACCTAGCCGATCACTAGGGAAGGTGCAAATATGCGTCTATATGTCAGCAAATAAACTTTTGTTAGTGTAAAATGTAAGGAGGATTAAGGAAATCTTGGAAGCGTTCTACACTGTCGATACACAGCTGACTGTGCTCGCCATCGCCGTCACTCGAGCAGCAGACAAGTAATCATGTCCGTAGCACGCAGTCACAGGCAAATGAAGGTAGCAAGGTGCATGTGCATTCTGACATCACCTTCTCAAGGCTTCGAAACTGTGTTGTTAAACAAACTGGTGCGGCTGTCCCAGGGAGTGCTGGTGAATAACCACTTAACACCAGCAAAGCAGAGTTCACGAGCTGCTCTGCAACAATAGCATTGTGCACACATCCACTTTCGTACCGCTGATCTCCTGATCGAAAGGGACCGTGAGTAAAATCAACAACAAACAGTGTCACGGCTCATGAGGCGCTTCAAGGTCACCGAATTTTTCTGATTACAGTGGAAACCAAGATCCCACTTCAACTTCACATTGCCAAGAATTTGTCAAAGCAAAAAGGTAAAAAAAGCAATGGGGAAATATTTTCTTAATATATATATATATATATATATATATATATATATATATATATATATATATATATATATATATATATATATATATATATATATATATATATATATATATATATATATATATATATTTTTTCAAGACTTGTTATGCGCAACTTGTTCTGTGGACAATTTTTATCCCTAAGTTGCTGCCAGTTATTTTTTTTTTTGCATAACAGAGTAGAATGCTCATTGAAAAGTAGACTGATGAGTTAACACATATGAGAGATTCTACACTGTGAACTAGCCGTGATTTAAATGCGGCAATGATTCTTGTTCGTAATCGCGTAATACCATGTCACAACCTAAACCGAAATGGCTAGAGGAAGTGTTCAGTCACCCATTCATCGCGCAAATATTTATTGCAAGCAAATATCTGCACAGCCGGCAGGAAATAAAAAGAAATGACGCCCCCGAAGATACATCTGCACTGCACACCAATGTTTTCACACAAGTCACACAGTGCCGCCGGCCACTCGTAACCCGAGCACCCATAATCACAAAATGTATTGAATGGAGCGCCAAGACGCAAAAGGATGGCAGCGTTGCTTTTGTCGCCGCGGAAAACAGTCCGGCGGCCGTGCAGCAAAGATCGTGTCACGTCGCACACACGGCAGTACTCGAGCACAGCGCCCGCACGAATCGCGATCAAAATGGTAATGGATACGTAGCAGAAATAACGTAGTGTAGTAGCGATCACTGCAACCATCGCAACGAATGCGACTAGCTGCGCAACGCCACGATCATTCCAGCATTCGGAAAGCACAGCGTCCGTCGTCAGCTTTCGCAGGCACACATTTCTCTGCCTTGACGTAAAAGCACTCGCTCCGATCGCAATCACGTTCACTACGCGGACACTTGTCATTGTGCTATGCAGCTCATGCACGCACAAGAAATTCACCGTGACTCGCCGCTGTCCGTGATGATCCTCGCAGGAATTACAAACGCTTACAACAACCACAAACAGCTCGAAATAAACACTTCGTGACACCGCCACTGCACAGGCCTTGCATCGGTTTGAAGCGGCGCTCTGTCAACTCCGTCAGCGTAGATGATTACAGAATTCAACTAGTGGAACTATCGCTCGCCACTGCTGAACGCGGCGAAGTTTGCAGTCGCTCTGAACACTGGTAATATCTAGGTGTGCACAATATAATATGCTTCGCGACATCGCTGCCACTGCCCAGGCCGCGCTCCCCAGTTCAGTCGACGGATGGCCATCTTGCCCCGGCAGGGCGGAGGGGCTCGAGACGTCACTGACGTCACGGGAAAAGCAGCCAATAGCTGCAATCCGGTCCCCGGCCGGATGCGCTCGCCCGCCAGAAAGTTGAAGGTGACCAACTTTCCATCCGTTCGCCGAACGAGGCGGATCCGCCAGGCCCGCTCGCGAAGCGGACGAGGCGGAAGGCGCTCCGAAACGATCGTACAACGGCCCTTAGGAGGTTTTCCGCCCTCTGTATTGCTTGTAAATAAATCGAACATCATAGAATGCAGCGCTAGCAGACAAGGACACAGGGCGGACACAAACACACACTTGCGCTGAACTTGTCTGAACCGTGCCTTATATGTAACAGAAGGGCATTAACACGCAAGCGTATCTACTGCACAGATGCGACGGGGATAGTCTCAGTCACGTTTTTATAATGCATTCAGGGAGGGTTCCATCTCGACAAGAAGCACCGGCACGAAAAAAACTGTAGTCTCTGTCCTGTGTGCCCTAAATCTCCAGCGTGGTAGCTTTAACGACGTTATACCATCGTTTATCTAGGGATAATTGGGGTGTTAATCTTAAGAGCGATTAAGGAATTAAGGTGTTCGTTCCACTGTCGCAAGAGCGCGCAACTCTACCGCGATTCCGAGATCTAATGCAACCTTAGGAGCTAGTAACAGAAAAGGTGCGTTTTAGAGAGGGCTTTGACTTGTCGCCAGAGAAATTGTTATGGTATACTGCATTAAATGGTATTTTCAAAATAACATCAAATTCTTTAACTCCGCAGTTGACAAGATAGTGTGACGTTCCCACCTGTCGGGGGTCAGTCACAGAATCTACGGGTCCTGCTGAAGCGAGGAGAAATGAGCCAACAAGGCGGTAACCCGGCAAAACAATATTTATTCTTCTCTGCCTGAAGGCGTAACTGGTGGTCCGCTCACCGCTGGGTTTCATGAGCCTCTGGTTGTAGGTCCGGCAGATCGGGGCTCCACTCCAATCGTCTCGCGTCGGCGGGCCGCGGCTGCTGCGGCTCTCCCGGGGTCTGCCTCTCTTCCCGGCATCTCTCGACTGGCGGTGCTGTGACGGGTCGAGGCCATAGGACTCTTGGGCGTTTCGGCTGGCGGTCAGTTTGCTACGGACGCTGAGGTCCGGCTTCGCTGACTATAGACCAGCACGATATTTTGCGTCCGTTCGCCTCGCCCGTCTCTGCTCGACTTATTTCCTTTGTCTCCCTGCCCCCGCCGCGTCTCTCCGCAGATTCCCTTTCTCTTTCTCTCTCTCTCTCTCTCTGGGTAATCTTCGCCCAACGGTTTTTCGTCGTCGCTGCTCACACAGCCGACCAAAGCCACCCGCCAAACTTCTAGGAATCCGCAGCTGTTACAACGGGAAGGCGGATGGCGCCGTTGGGGATGGCTCGAAGGGGATCAGGTGTCCCTCGGAGGGCGACGCTTCTCTGCAGTCAGTCCGTCCGGTGCCAGCCGCCGACCTCCTCCCCCACCTCAAGCCATTACGCAGCCCGTCGTGTCCGCTGCTAGTAAGGTCGCCTGTCGGCCTGCACACAAACGCACAAACGAACCCGTCTTCGCGCGCCGGTTGGGGGAGGGGGGGGGGGGGGAAGCACGGCGCAAACCGCAGGGAAGACTGCGGTTGCGTAGGGCACCGTGCGCAGCCTCTCCTCTTTAGCCGTCTGGCGGTCTTCGCACATCTGTCTTCTGCATCGCCCGCCGTCGCATTCCCCACCGCCGTCTTCGCCGACATGTCTGGGTCGATAAATTTGAAGGCAGGGAAAATGTCTTGGGCACTGGTCGCCGTGTTAGTTCTTTTCAGCAATGCCGGGGCCTCCCGTATGCAGCCCTTCACAATAGTACGAATCGTTTCCGTGAGGCTCACTTAGTCACGGAATGATCGCAGTTTACAGTGCAGAATATTGATTCAGCACGGGCACCTGAAGAAGAGTTGAAATGCGGGCTAGTTGGAACATTGTAAATTGAAGAAAAAAACAGTCACTAAAGACAAGGGACAAGAAAAGGAATGTTCACGCCACGGTTTTTTTTTTTTCAAGAGCATCTGAAGCATGTCTTGAATGCATTCGAGGGATATTAGCGTAGATGAGTCATCAAGAGAATATCACACCTTTCCATCACTTAATAAAGCCTTTCGTTGGCACCAGCAATCATCCAAAAATTTTCAGCCAAACACTTTGCCACGCTCACTTCTGCAGTAGTTAATAAGGTTAACGAAAAAACCCGAAAATAACATTCTTCTCTTTCAAGCAGCCGTGAAATTTTTAATGACCACGTAATAAAGCCGCGGCGGGTGCATCACTCCGAGGAGCCAAGCTTGAAATTTTCGGTCTGAACCCTGGTAAAAAATTCCTAACCATCATTAAGGAAAATTTCCCAGCATTTTCGTAGCTACTCACTCACTAGTTAAACGACATCTTTAGCTGAATTACCGGAATCACTATCTCGCTCTATTTCAAAATAACAGCGTCAAAAAGAGTATTTTCGCGAAAATTTTGTGCTAGGTGAAATATACATTAAGCGGAACGTCATTGTGCTGAAAAATACTGAATATAGAAAAGTAACTTAAATCTTATGCTAATAAAAACTCTTCCCTATTGAGGCGGTGGAGTGCGCTTTGATTGTTCACGCCGCAAGCGCTCATGTTTAGTGTTTTCACTGCTCGAACGAGAATGTGATAAATGTGGCTCGCGGTAAAGTCACGCATGTGGAATCACTTTCTAGTGATTTAGTTTAACAGAGCGTGAAAAAATTGGCAGTAGCTTAGCTCAGCTATGCCAGGATATACGTAGCGAGAGCTGCAGTTCCCCCCTGGTTACGCATGCTGTCGAGCATGTTGTGACTATAATGTTAAGCATTGAAGAAGTATTCGGTGACACACATCGTTTATTGGTTCAATTGTTTTGACAGAGATAAACATTGCCCGACGATCGGTAAACTAACACGCAGTTGTCTCAATGGTGCCTACACACTATTTATACTGGTTGGTTTCTCTCAGATGCACAAGGTCGATGGTAGTTCCCCACTGTGTAGGCTGAATGCGAGGATCGCTAGCATCATACGAAGCGATTGCGGTACACCGAGTCGCATCACCTCAGGTCTTATACATGCAGCCGTACATACGCAGCTTCTCCACACCACCCCACACGCGACCGCGGCGGAGCTCTGACGTCAAGCGCCGGGCACCTGCTGCCCTTCTCCGGTTGCCGCGCATGCGCATTCACGCGCGGCGTCGGGAAGCGCCGCTCATGAAACCTCATCAGGCATGTTAGTGAACCGGTCAGTCTATTTGCTAAAAATATCCAGTAATTATTTCCAGATACAGCTGCCGAGCCCGAAGTGCTATTTGTGCCGAATGTTGCCATAGTGTACGGTCCTTATTACTCCTTGCTGGTGATATTGATACTAACCCTGGACCTGATTAATTGGATGTCGTTCTGGCTGAATTGAAAAGGCTGTCTGATGGCCAAGCAACACTAATCTCTGACCTGCTAGATATAAAAGGACGTATGCTTTCAGTCGACAGATCGATATCCGATTTCAATACCAGCCTCACTGAACTCGAAGAGCATTTCCAGACTCTATACAGTTAAATCCGACGTTGAAATCATTCAGTCAACAGATAGCCAGACAGCTCTGTTGGTTCAAGACTTACAGCTTCGTCTTGACGATTCTGAAAACCGCTCCCGCAGGAACAATCTAATTTTCTACGGTCTGCCTGATTCATCCCCCCGTGAAACATATGCCCAGTCTGAAAAGACTACCGCTGATCATTGCTTAGAACACCTGGAATTAGCCTTGGATCCCAAGGAAATAGAGCACGCCACCGGCTTGGCCGTCATACCCCAGACCATCAACGCCCTATCTCCTGTTAAATTCATATCATCCAAGACCAAAGAAACTGATCTATCTAAAGGGCCCAAATTTAAAGGAACGAACTTCAGTGTCGGGGAAGATTATTCCCGCCGCGTCCGAAATATTTGAAAGCACTTGGTTGAATTTGCAAAAGAAACAAGTGATAAATTCTCGCTCGACTATAAGACGCTTCATATCGGGCCTGAGCGCTACTTTTTTTCAACGGAACGACGGAGTGACGGAAATCGCATAGCAGATATCTTTTCGGCGCCGGTCTCCACAATGCCCTCTATCAGCTTGTCATTCCAGAACCAAGTCCCGGACCACCATTTGCCTTTCCGTCATTTTCACAAATATACACAGCTTCCTTCCCAAACGAGACCTTCTATCTAACCTTGTATCGTTGTCCGGAAGCAACACAGTACTACTTAATTTTGATGATGGGTGACTGATCAATCGATGTTGGTGACCGACAGATCTATGGTGTTGATCTTGAAGTCTTCTGATGGTTCGGTGATCCGGCGACACGTTGCGGAACAGACTGGACAACTTCTTCGGGACACCATCTCTTTATTGTACCGGCGCTCACAGGCCACCTGCCCTCCGATCTCCAATCTCTCCGTTGGCGCCAAAAACTCGCCCTTAAATCCCTTCGCCCAGCATTCTGGGGACCCTTTTTGTAACCAATAGGAAATGCGCTTCTCAGAGCCAATCAGGAGAATTTCGTTCAAACTGAAGAAGCCAATAGTCGCCGGTGCTCACGTTGTTGTTGTCGCGCGGGCACCGCGCGAATTCCACGAAGACGTTGCGCATTTCCGCTTGGTTACAGCACAGAGACACAAAATCACTAAAAACGCCAGCGGAAGCTCAGGGAAACCGAACACCCAGTCCGAACCACGCACACTGCTCTGGTCGCCCTCCCCACTTCTGCTGCCTGCTCCGAGGCGTCCGGCCCGTCCCGCGGCCGGTTCGCCGTTGAAAGCAATAAATTTACACGCGACCCCCTGTCGAAACCCCGGGGGTCCGCGCGTCGGCCGCGTCTTGCGGCCGAGTGCGACTTTACAAGGACGGGCCTCCTTACTGCCGGTTAAGCGTCGTTGCCGCCATCTGCTGCGTTTGTCTCAAAACAAACCCATTTCGGCGGCGCCTGGATGGCGGCTTCTCGAGGAGCCCTGAAAAACATCCAACACACACAAAACCAAGGGGGCCAAGCTGCCGGCTTCGGGTGCGCGCGCGATCGGTCCCTGAGCAACAGGCCGGCAACTTAACTCCTCCTTACGGAGAATGTTGTGCGTACACTCGCTGTACGCACAACACTAAGCATGTTACAACAATGAAAAAAAATGCGGAGGGACGTACGAAACAAGGCATGCGCAAAAGCACACCGAAAATGCACGCAGCTAACACATCTAACAAGAAAAACTCGTGTCTTAACGACAGACTCGACTCTTCGTGCACGCTCACACCCATCACGAGGACAATGTTAATGACAATGCTAATGACAGTGCTAATGACAAATACTCTCACACTTGTAACTAAGACAGCACATCGTTCTCAGGGCACCCAAACATCTGTAATATGCAAACAAAGATAGTTCCGAGCAGTTTATACCACACTGTCTGTAATCACGGAAGCACACAAGGTAAAATCAGCATAACTGCCGCACAGGAACATTCGGTCATGTCCATGTCTGTAGTCTCTGAACACTGAGTCCTTCCAACTCCGGATCCCCCACACCCACCTACTGCATCCGCGCTTACTCGAGCCTTTTGTTTCATCTCGAAACCTGCTACCGAAGCTAGTTGCGTTGCATATCTAGCGCATGGCTCCGTGTTGGGACATGGCGAGGCCTGTTAAGGGTGGAGTGGGCATGGCCAACGCAGCCTACGATTCAGCTGCGTCATCCCGGGTCGAACACTTGCACTTGCCGTTTACGACCGAATATCGGTGCGGCACAGGCGGTCCGCGCAGTGACATTCCGTTTGCGCTGCTGTCTATCCAACTTACGACGCTCGTTGGTGGTCAGCGCACTCAGGCCACTTGCCATCACGATGGACAGACCCATGTTTTCTGAGGGCGTCTTCGTGCTTTGCGTGCTCAGCGGTGGTAGCGTGTTTACGCCAGACGCCAGCCCCTCGAGCTGCATAGGCAAATCCACTCCAGGATCTTGCCGTGATTTGAGATGCTCCGCAAATTTTCGCCGTGTTTCCGTGCTCTGCTCACGAGAAATGACGCAGACACTGTCCCTCCCAGCTGATCTGCTTTCGTATGGCAATCTCTCCGCCGTAGCACTGCCCGTGCCTCTGTCCGCTGTCTCAAAGCCGCCTCTAGTCAGCTGCGACACCTGCGCCTCAAGCGGCGCCGCTACCGCTGAGCTCGATGTTTCTACCGCGTCATTGGTGAAACACCCAAGACGCACTGCTTCCACGTCGATGCGCAAAGAAAGTTCACACTGGACACCTGTACCTGGCGAGCCGCCTTTCTCCTCATGCTCATGAGGTTCAGCGAAAAAGTCCGTCATGCCCTCACGTGCACCGCCCACCGGATTGGTTTCACCGACGGTCTGATTGTTGGCATTCCCGTCCACGGCACTCATCTCCAAGCCAGCAGGTAGGTACTGCTGCTCTCTTTCAGCTTGAATTTCTGACTGCGGAACATCCGGCAACACAGCGCCAGTGATCTCTACATTGTTTGCCGGAAATTGCGCTTCGCTCGAAGCGCTCTCAATCCCTACCGGCTTCAAGCTGCAGCAACCACCCAGCTCCTCTGTTACACTGCTCAGAGATTCGCTGCCATCTCCTCTACCCGGAGGGGGTGATCGGCTCTGAGCTCGCTCTAGCGGTGCCACCTCCTGCTGCGCACTTTGCTCTTTAAGCAGAGATTCTTTCATCTGCCTGTACTCTTCTTCGACTATCGCTAGTTCGCGCTCGAGAGATTCCAGGCTGACATCGTCCAGCCTGGACCATAAGGCACGCCTGGCGTATTGCCCACTCGAACACATGAATGCGGCCATCACACCCGTTGCTCCCCAACCCTACGGCTCGAGCGCTACGGAGGCAAGCAAATGGGAAGGGGGACTCACTCTGCGGTCGCACCGCTGCCCATGGCTCCTGCGACCTCTCCGAACCTCTCAGATGCCGCCTCGTCTTTTCCCACGGCTGCAGCACTCTCTTGCTCGGAGGCTTCCCGTTGCCTCCTCGTTGCTCCGCAGATTTGCACCAGTCTTCGTCCCAGACTCTCCTCAACGGCCGTCCCCTCTTCGACTCCAACAGCTCCAGAGGCTTCGCACCAGGATGTCGCCTCTCTTCGCTAACAACAGCCTCCGAAGCCCGTCACCAGGAGCTCGCCTGCTCCCTCCGCAACGGCGCCCACTTCTCGCGATGATCAGCCGCAGCGCTGGGGCCTCTCACCAGGGTGTCGCCCTAGGCTGGTGTGCCATAGTGCCCGTGTCCGTGTCAGCTCCGCAGAAAGCCGCCGGAATGATCCTGTCGACTGCGCCAGTTAATTTTGATGATGGGTGACTGATCGATCGATGTTGGTGACCGACAGATCTATGGTGTTGATCTTGAAGTCTTCTGATGGTTCGGTGATCCGGCGACACGTTGCGGAACAGACTGGACAACTTCTTCGGGACACCAGCTCTTTATTGTACGGGCGCTCACAGGTGACCTGCCCTCCGATCTCCAATTTCCCCGTTCGCGCCAAAAACTCGCCCTTAAATTCCTTCGCCCAGCATTCTGGGGACCCTTTTTGTAACCAATAGGAAATGCGCTCCTCAGAGCCAATCAGGAGAATTTCGATCAAACTGAAGAAGCCAATAGTCGCCGGTGCTCACGTTGTTGTTGTCGCGCGGGCTCCGCGCGAATTCCACGAAGACGTTGCGCATTTCCGCTTGGTTACAGCACAGAGACACAAAATCACTAAAAACGCCAGCGGAAGCTCAGGGAAACCGAACACCCAGTCCGAACCACGCACACTGCTCTGATCGCCCTCCCCACTTCTGCTGCCTGCTCCGAGGCGTCCGGCCCGTCCCGCGGCCGGTTCGCCGTTGAAAGCAATACATTTACACGCGACCCCCTCTCGAAACACCGGGGGTCCGCGCGTCAGCCGCGTCTTGCGGCCAAGTGCGACTTTACAAGGACGGGCCTCCTTACTGCCGGTTAACCGTCGTTGCCGCCATCTGCCGCGTTTGTCTCAAAACAAACCCATTTCGGCGGCGCCTGGATGGCGGCTTCTCGAGGAGCTCTGAAAAACATCCAACACACACAAAACCAAGGGGGCCAAGCTGCCGGCTTCGGGGTGCGCGCGCGATCGGTCCCTGAGCAACAGGCCGGCAACTTAACTGTAGTACTAACAGAAACATGGCTCAATAAAAAAAATCAGCGATTCTAAAGTTCTGAATCCCCCATTTGCAAAATGTTCGCCTCTCCAAATTTTCGCTGAGACCGCGAGGTTTCTCGAGGGGGCGGTGTTTTAGTCGCCGTTAATCCCGAACTACCATTATCGCTTGTCAACATTACATCTCACCTTGAAACTACGTCGCTCATTTGCCGCACTGCGTTAATAACAACACTAATTGGCGTCTGCTATCGACCACCACATAATAGCCCTGACTTCCCCCGTGAGATTAACAGTGTTTTGCTACAATTAACAACTAGGTACCCAAGCGCACGATTTACGTTTTTCGATGACTTCTGCAACCGATCTATAAACTGGCACCAACCTCACGTTACCGTTTCTCAAGAGCCTCGAGAATTTGTCGATATATGTCTCAATTTTAATCTTTCACAGCTAATAATTGAGCCAACACGCATCAGAGAGACTTCACAAAATATTCTTGATCTCATTCTTACTAGTCATCCTGAGGCCTTAGCTTCTATTACATAGTTGAGGGAAATCCGTGACCATAAGGTTATTCACCCTCATTTAACATTACTCTCGTTCAAAGGGAAGTGTCCGAAAACAATACGATAGGCCGACTACGTAGCATTAAATAATGAATTACACTCTCTCATACCCACTTTTGAACTTCACTTCCATTAGCATACAGTTGACGAAAACTGGTCAATCTTCAAATGTAAAATTAGTGATATAACGAGCAGATATATTCCAAAGTGCACTATCAACACTAATTCCCAAAATCCTTGGTGCAACAAAACATTCAAAAGACTAAAAAATAAAAAGCAGCGGCTGTACCGTGCAGCGAAACTTAGACCCAGCTCTTCTGCATGCGAAAAATACTACAGCGCTGAAGATGCATACTTAGCAGCAGTGAAAAGTGCGAAACGTTTCTTTCTTCACAACGACTTACTCAAAATGATAACAAGTATCACGAGAAAATTTTGGAACGTGATAAACCCACAGCAATCGCTGGACATCACCCTTACTAATGATAACGGCGACTCTCTTAGTGATGCTCAGTGTGTCGATATATTTAATACTGCCTTTTCATTAGTAGTCACGAAAAAACTCACGAATACATTTCTTTCACTACCCTTCATTACTGAACTGGCAATGCCAGCCAATATTTTTTAATCCATATGGCAATTCGGGCGCCATCGACCAATTAAAAATTTCATCCTCAGCCGGAACCGACGAAATTCACACAAAGTTTCTCAAAAACAATAATGACATTGCATCCAAGTTTTTCTTCTTGTTGTTTTCTCAGTCACTCGCCACAGGTATCATCCCAGAAGACTGGAAGATGGGGAAGGTCGTTCCTGTTTTCAAATCAGGTAACAGAGACTATCAACTAACTATCGCCCCGTTTACCTGACGAGCGTCCCTTGTAAACACATGGAACACGTCATCTACTCCCATTTAATGCAGCATCCAGACTCGATAAATTATTTCACTCCATCGCAACATGGATTTAGAAAAGGCTTATCGTGCGAGACACAGCTTGCCATCTTTCTTCACGATCTTCATTCCAACCTCGATACTAGCTTACAAACTTACGCCATCTTTTTAGACTTTGACAAAGCATTCGATAAGGCACCTCATCCTCTTCTCTTAAAACTTTTCAGACTAAACTTTCATCGAGAAATTACTGCAAGGTTAAAACAATTCCTCACACATTGTTCACAGTCCGTTACCATTAACAACTACTCCTCTAACCGTCTACTGGTAACATCGGGCGTTCCTCAGGCAACTGTCCTTGACCCCCTCCTAATCGTAATTTATATTAATGATCTGCCACAAAATTTATCATGTCATGTCCGTCTGTTCACCGACGATTGCGTTATATATGTCCCAATTATTAATACCGCTAATCAAGAATCCCTCCAGGACAACCTTCACTGCATTCAATCATGGCGCAATCGCTGTTTGATGACGCTTAATCCCAATAAGGGCAAGCTCGTTTCTTTTCATCGTCGTCGCAACCCACATTTATTTACTTATAAGATTTCTGATTCTCCTGTCGAACTTGTCCCGCCTTATACTTACCTCGGCATCACTATCAGCAGTGACTTATCATGGCGCGAGCACGTAATGAAGCTAATATCATCCGCGAATAAAAACTAGGCTTTCTTAAACGTCATCTTCACGACGCCCCTAGAAACGTAAGGCTACTTGCTTATAAATCATTAATCAGGCCAAAACGTGAGTATGCATCCGCCATCTGGAATCCACAGCAAGCATACCTCATTGATTCGTTAGGAGCTCTGCAAAACAGAGCCACCCGTTTTATTCACCGCTCATACTCATCCTATATTAGTGCTTCATCTCTCAAGCTACAGTCCCAATTATACAGTCTTTCGCTCCGTTACCGTATATCTAACCTGTGCCTATTTCACAAATTTTATTATTCCCAGCTCAAACAGCAGCCATACATCTGCGCACCGGCATCACGCACGTCTCACCGCATTGGTCATCCGCTGAAAGTTTCACACCAACGTGCCCGTGCGACCAAATTTTCCAAGCAATTTTTCCTCCGAACAGCAAGTGACTCGAACGACCTTCCCCATGAAATTGCAGCTATCACTTGTCCATCAACCTTCCTAGAAAAAGTTACATCTCATCTGTCGTCATGAAAAAAAAAGTTTTTTTTTTATCTTAACTCCACCCCTTATGAAAAACTCCCTACAGGGGGTCTTTAAGGAAATAAAAATGAAAATGAAATGAATGAAATTCCGGTCTGGCCGGCGCGGCGGCGAACTTTGACGTCATGCGCCACGCACCTGCTGCTCCTCTCTGATTTCGCGCATGCGTACTATCGGCCTCCCAGGCTCACGGCGCAATGCTCGACTGGGTAGCGTAGTGTATCTCTCGCTACAAAAAAAGCGCACACTTCGGCGCGCTCATTTGTGCCAGCGAACACATTGGCCGCCGAGCGCGCGATGACCTGCGAAGCGTAATGAGCGCAGCGCGCACAGCCAGCAAGCGAGGATAACCGAGGGGAAAGACGCGGGAGTGGAGGAGAGTGTCGCTGCTTTCAATATCAAGGGGCTTTAGTTTACTGGCGTCCGCAGCGCCCTCTGGCCCACGTCGTGTCGCTATTGAAACTTTTTGCACTGCGATCGCTTTGATTGCGACGCACGAGGTGGAGGTGGAATGCAGGACTGAGCTTGCAGGCATATAGTGAACAGAATATCCCCAGAGAGCTGTTTCCCAATGTTCGGGCTTTGGCGCGCAGTGGACAGCGCGCCCGAATCAATTCTTTCTTTCCTTTCCTGCCTTCAAATTGGCCGCAGTTAAACCATGCCATGGAAGATTAAAATATTGTAGTTACCCAAACAACTGCCCCGATCCATGTTGCACTGCTTTACTGGAACATTTTGCACTGCGATTGCTTTGATTGCTGCGCACACGGTGAAAATGCCATGCACGAACGAGCTCGGGGCAGAGCACTGATTATCCTGAGAGTGTGGGTTTTCGCCCGGCGGCTTTTGCGCAATCTTAATCAAAACTTAACTCCGCCAAGAGGAAGTGATCCAGCACACAACTAGACGTGTGGCCTATGCTTTACATGGACGGATAAAGGTGTAATGCTGCCATAATATATTCTTCTCTCTAAGGCACGTTTGCTCGTGCAATCGACTGTGATGTTCATTGTGTAGGTGCCCACTCATCCCAATTTAATTTTTTTAAGTGCAGAGAAGCATAGCAATTATTTCGGAATTACTATACCTCGAGCACCTCGCAGGCTGCCTTTAAAAGGATATGACTGACGGTGTCCATTAAAGATTTTTTCTTAATATGTGAATACTACGCCCTTTTTGCGTACTGTAACATGGCTGGGGCCAGAATAATTTTGATGTAGGATTAATTGTTTGTGTTTATTAGCACCAATCAAAAAGCTTTTAACCGCTGCTTTGCGCGCAGTTGCGGCGCTACATGATTCAATAGAATGTTGTTTATTTAGGTGATTGCCATCTTAGATCAGCATATACAGTACTTTATTTATTTTATTTATTTATTTATTCAGGAAAATAATACATCACTGTCTTGGGCTACGCGACTAAAGGCAGGAAACGGCCTAACGAGGTCACGCCATTAACAGGACATTAACTTTCCTCGTTTAATTGACATACATAACGTGCAGGAACCTGGACTGCTTAATTTGATACCGTATTTTGCGCATGCTAATTTGTTCAAATTCAGTTTTTTTCCCCGTTCAATAGAAGCCTGGAATTCTCTACCTGGGTCCATTCGTTCTTGTCCATTTCAAAACTTTGTTACTGCCATTGAAGACGCATAATAGCTGTGTATTCTTACCCTGTCTTTAACAGTTCCTTTCTTGTTTGATATTTCATTTGTGGTTTTAACTTTTTGTAGTGCTCACTTTGTACATTTTGCTGCATTTTGTTTCCTTGCATTTTTGTGTTTTCCCACTCCTGCCATAGCGCATATAATTGCGCTGCAGTATGTATAAATAAATAAATTAATTAATTAATTAATCGCTTTCGGTTGAAGCAGCGTGCAGAAAGAAACTCAAGCGCTGAAAAATAAAAATGGAAATTACTGAGTCCTGTTTGAAGCAAACAGGTTGTTCGTTTAGGCAGTTGCTTGACGCGAAAACTGAAAACAGAATGAGAAAATGTATGCAACTTGGTTGAAGAGAGTTCATCACTTGCATTCTCAAGTATCATCCACGTAGATATGAAGTATTCAAGCGATAGCTTCTGTAGCTGCGCCTAGGTACCGTAACGGCAGGGCTCATGCCGATTTTGGTAGGAACCCTGAAAGAACAAACACGGTCAGCAATGCGGGCAGCGTGAAAGCAAGCCTGCGACGTGAGCAGCATGATCAGCGGGGGCTTCAACAGCGAGAATGGCCCCTTTGGCATCGACTTCACGAAAGCAGAAGTCCAACTGCAACAAAACAAAGACGTCCAGCAGTGCGCGCAACCTGAAAGCTAGACCTCACCGTGAGCAGCGTAGACGGAGGGGCTCAAACAGCATGAAGCGCAACTTTCGATGCGAGCCCGCGAACGAGTCCGACTGCAACGAAGCCAATAGGCCACGTAATGCAAGCGACATCAAAGCTACACCTGCAGAGCCTAGCAGAGCCTGCAGCGTGAACGGCGGGGCTAAGTCAATGAGAAGCACGGCTTTCGTAGCCCGCGCGCGAATGCATCCATCTACAACCATTCCAGACATTCAATGTCTGCGAATAAATTCTGCAGTCGCTCGCGCTTCAGACCGAATCCTCCGAAGAAACGCGACTGACAACTGAAGAACGGCTACCCACATCGCAAAGACGAGGATCCAGATGATTATCAAAGTTTGCCCGGCCGATCCTGCAGCCAAACCGTTCTGCGAGCCCCGTTGCTTTTTCCGGGCGGAATAGCGAAAAACCTTTTCCCACTGCCTCCTCGGTTGTTGCACCCATAAGCGCAAGAGGAGCTCGACATCGCCGCTGCGCGTAGAAGCCGTCAAAGAAGGAGAGGCGCTTCCCGCCAAAACTCTGTCGCAGAAAAAGAGAAGGAAGCTTGATTTCTACACCCCGACAATGGCGCTGGCGTCTGCCGCTTAGCCAAAAAGCGCGCGCTAATACGTGACCACAGCGGCTCGGCCAATGGGAGGCTCGATTGTCTGGCGGAGTGCAAGGAGAGGAGAGCACCCGGAAAGATCCAAGCTTTTCGTTACTTTCGTTCATTGAGGGGTTTTAGCGTTCCCGCGGCGTACGTAAATATTAGAGCGTGGGCGTTCAGAGGCGTTTGCGGGTCGGTAGGCTGGAAACGCCGATTGGTCGCTGGGATGCGTGTCTGCGTGACGTTTTTTTCGCGTCGCCTTCGTTCTCAACCGGGTGTGGGGTGGCCGCGCCTCTCTCTGCCTGTGCCTAGAAGGCCTAGGGAATCGCTAGGGCCGGCCGGCCGTCCACCGCGCGTGCGTGGTCCGCGGGCATTCTCTTCGTGAGCCCTGGCGGCGCCGCGCGCGTTTCGGGAGCTGTCCAGGTATGGCTTTTTTGCGTAGTGCGCTCGTTGGCGACAGCCAGCTGAAATTTCTGCACAGTTATTGCTTCCACGACATTGCGACGACCCCCAAAAGGCGCTGACCCGCGAGAAATGGCCAGCGACAAAAAGGTACGCATTTTATCTCAAATTTGGCTTCATGAAGTGCTGTACCGCTTACCTACATGCCTTGCGCATTCCAGGACCTCGTTTTGCTGCTGCAGGAGCACGTGGCTAGTGTCGTGCTGGTGTTAAAAGTTTTGCAGCGCCATTACGACGACCCACATAAGGTGCGGTTTGAGGACCGCCGGCGTCGCCAGCTGATCCGCCGTCTGACAGCCACGATGAAGCGCTTGTTGGGCGTGCACGTTATCAACCCCGAGGTAAGGGTTGATCAACGTTTTCGAAGTTTTCTCGTGCAGAACTCACTAAATTGCGGCGCTTGAAACGTAACTTTTTTTCAGCATCGTTTCCTGGATGCTTCTGGCAAGCCGATGCTGTCCTTATTTGCCGTGGACCGATACCACGTGGCGAGAGGTCGGGGCATCGACCCCAGTGCGCCTTTGTTCCTTTGCAGTGGCAAGTCCAGGGTAAAAGTGGCCACGATAATTCTGCCACTACAAATTGCCCTTTAGGATCGCTATCAGCTGCAACGGTAAGTCCAGAAGTTCCGACTCGCGCATTGTGGAAATCGCGCCTGGCCTAAGTATCCAGCATTCACCCAGTGCAGTGCAGCTTTGTTTAATTCCTTAGAGACTTCTCGCGCTTGGTCGAAATCGACGGCAGCCGTGAAAATTTAGATACTAGACCTCGCTACAGCATTATCCCAGCGCAGCGCGCCTTTGTTTCTTTGCGTTGGCAAGCGTTAGAAGCGCGCGCCGTCTCGCGCTTTGTCCAAGTCGGCTCTTAAACTCGCGCTAGGCCTCGTTGCCTAATTGCCAAAGTGCACGGCTTTGTTCCTTTCAATGGCAAGCCTTTGCCACTACAGTCGGCGGCCTTAATTTTTATGAGCGCTGTCAGATTCAACAGCAAGTCCAAGCAAAGTTATGACGATCGCGCGGTGTGGAAATCGGCGGTAGAGAAAAAAAACTCGTGCTTGTAGCTACAGACTTACCCAGCTCCAGTGCGCCTTTGTTTATTTCCGTAGCGACAACTCGCGCTTTGTAGAAATCGACGCCAGCCGTGAAAATTTACATATTAGACCTCGCTACAGCATTAGCCCAGCGCAGCGCGCCTTCGTTTCTTTGCGTGCTAACGTGTTTCCAGCACACCTTTGTTTGCTCGTTACTTTTGTTCTTTTAAGTCGTTTCCTGATTCTGTCCAAACAGCCGGGCTAGGTGGATGATTGTTCGCCGTCAGTGGAACCACATGGCGATCGCACTGCATACAGCACGACTTTGGTCCCTGTGTTTTTTAAATAAAAACATCAGATGTCGAAGGTCATGGTCGTGTCCGAGGATTGCTTCGACAGCTGGGGCAAAACCATGGGGACCGCACACGCTGTGTCGTCATTGCCAAGTGAAGATGCACAAAACCGCTGTTAACCTCAATAAAGGCCCTTCTCGGGGCCGCCTCAGTGTTTCCTGGCAGATCACACGCTTTCCACCCTGCGCACTGTCATCCTTAATAAAGGGCCTTCTCGGGGCCGCCTCGGTGTTTCCAGGCAGATCACACGCTTTCCACCCTGTGCACGTGGTCTCATTTCCAATTAAATAGGTCCTTCAAACCCTGCAGAAGGCTTGAATTAGGAACTGCTAATATCAAGATGGTACTTGAGAAACAATACAATGACAAAGATGAAGAGGGGCTGTAGTTACACGCAAATAAAAAAAGGTTGGAGGTACCCAGATAAGCTGAAATGGTTTTGGACGGGACTTCTAGTTATTCGATATAAAAGGCTCAAATAATGCATATTCAGCGTTTGTAAAGGTTTTTGTAGAAATATACTCTAAGCAATTCCCTTCAAGAACATTAAGCAGTCTAAACAAATAAGGAATCCATGGATCGCACCAGAGCCCAAAAGAATGATAAAGCGCAAAAAGAAGCTGTACCATGCCTTTTAAAAAATCGCTCTCTAGAATCTCTAATCTTATTAAAAAAACAAGAAATAATCTAAATGCTGAGCCTAGGCGTGCTAAGATTGTGTATCATCAAAAACTTCTCTGATGTTAGAATGAAAAATTCAGACGCTCTGAGGAAAACTATAAATAACTTTTTACGTCGCAATACGAAAAATGCGCCAGATCAACGAATAATCTTAAGGGCTCTGAGTTATCCGGTCAAGCTCTTGCTGGCCATTTAAACAGCAATTTTGTAACTACCTATTTACCTATGATGCATCTACTTGAAGTTCCTTCATCTTGTAGCCCTACCGAAAGCCTTTTCCTTGAGCCCACCAATGAGACCGAAGTATGTACAACCTTTATGAATTTAAATAATAGCAAAACCTTAGATATTGACAATATTCATATAAAACCAGTCAAATATGTACTACCTTTATTGCACCTGTGCTTGCATACACATTCAATTTGGTAATTGAAACGGGAGTTTACCCGGAAGAAATGAAGAAAGCAAGAGTAACATTTGTGTTTAAAGGGGGAGATAAAGATGTAATGCCCAATTATAGACCAATATATGTGGTTCCAGTATTTTTAAAGGGCTTGGAAAAGGTAATCTTTTCCCGTATAGTGAACTTTTATAATGTAAAACAAATAATGTCAGAGGCTCATTTTGGCTTCCGAAGGGGCAAGTCGACGGAAACAGCTTTGTTATCACTTAAGGAATGTATCCTGCAAAACTTTGAAGCAGGTATTCTCGCTGTCGGAATCTTCATTGATTTTAGTAAGGCTTTCGATTCCCTAAACCATCAAATTTTAACTCATAAACCTTCTCAAAGCGGAGTTCGTGGAACACCTTCAGACCTCACGAAATCATACCTGCAAAATCGAAAACAATCTTTATATTGTTGTGATCGGAGGCCCGACAGCGGGAACAGACGAGCCCGGCAGGCGCCATCGAAATATGTTTGACCAAAGGTGCTGTCGTCCTGAGAAGAGGATTAGGAACGGCTCCTGGCGACGGCGAGCTGTGACGAAAGGCCTCTAATCCCTTCGTCCGGAGTACGGAATGCGGCGTTTCTCCCGAACTGCGCCCTCACGTGGACCAGCAGAAAGACCCGAACAAAGGCACCGGACCCTCCCCGCTCGCTTGCACCTGCGCGGCCAGACAAAGCGGGGGCGGACACGGCTGATTCATCTTAACCTCTGGAATTCACCGGGACCGTCAGGAAGCATCTTTCCACGGAGGGGATCACCGCCTACAAAGCCAACGGCCTTATGCACCGGGTCAACCCGTCGGAAACCGCATTCCAGGACCTCAAGGCGCCAGGATTGCTTATCGCCTGTGCACGTGTTTGTGAGGGCGGAGCGGTCACGTGGTTAGGGAGGATACTATGAAGGGTGTGTCTGCCCATTGGACGCTTGACCAACCACCGGATTCCCTAGCTAGGTGCCTAGGGAATATCCACTGTATTTAGGCCGCAATTTGGCGGGTTTCACAGCACTTCATCTCTGACTTTTGGTCTCCTTGCTTCTGTGGTAAATATGTAAATAAACCTTCAAGTTTAGCAACCCTCCTGAAGGCTTCCCTCCGTCGTCTGCAGAGTTCATCGTCATGCGGTGAAGACCTCGGTCCCGATATCCATGTATATAAACTGGTTGGCAGCGGTGGGATGGTCGGCGCCTGGTACTGACTCTGGTATGGTAAGTGCGCGGCCTTCGTCTTGGAGCATTGCCAGGTTTTACAACTTTGGAAAATTGTTAGCCTAGGTAATTGAAGGTTGGTATAAGAGGCAGCCGGGGCTCCTCTGACCACGTGACTAGAGACTTGCCGTTGCTTAAATAGTCATGGACTGGAAGAAGCTGCGCAAACCAGACCTAGTTCTCGTATGCGGGGAATTGGGCATTGATTGTGGGTAGATCCGTAGAAAACCTGAATTGATTAGGGCAATTGAGGATTTCGGTGCGGACGCGGAGGAGATGGTAGAATGTTGGGAGCTAATTAAGGAGGAGTTGGAGAAGTAAAGGGAACAAAAGAAGCGAGAGGATGAACAAAAGAAGCGAGAGGATGAACAAAAAAGGAAGCGCGAAGAGCAGGAAAGGGAGCACGAAAGGAAGCGCGAAGAGCACGAGAGGAAGCGCGAAAAGCATGAAAGAGAGATCGAAAAAAACAGCTTGATCTACAGATAGCTCAGGCTGCACAGGCAGAACGCACTAGGCTAGAGGTGCCGAACACAGTGACAAGTCAGGCAGCATCAAAAATAAAAATAAAGGACCTCTTGCAACCGTACAAACTTGGAGAGGACATAGGGCTCTTTCTCGTGAACTTTGAGCGGGCATGTGAAAGTTGCGAGTTCCCGACCGAGTCTTGGCCACAGAAACTTCTGACCATTCTTCCATGTGAGGCGGCCCAAGTACTCGCTCGTCTGGAAAAAGAAGAGGCGGCAGACTATACTAAAGTAAAGGCAGCACCCCTAAAAAAAAGTATCGCCTACCCGCAGAGGCCTTTCGGCGCCGCTTCAGGGAAGCCAGAAAACAGCCTAACCAGTCATTTCCGAATTTTGCGTATACCCTTAAGGCAGACCTGAAGGAATGGCTAAAGGGAGAACAGGCTTACGGAACTCACGATAAAGTAATAGAGGTGATCTGCCTGGAGCAGTTTTTTGGCTCTTTGAGGGAAGAAATGCGCGTGTGGGTGCAGGATAGGCCGGGAAATAAAACCCTAGAAAGTGCAGCAGAGCTGGCCGAAGAGTTTCATGCCAAGCGCGTAGCAGAGGGTGCGCGTGCCCCCGTAAGCCCCAAAGTAGAAAAAAAATTTCCATGGATCCAGACAGGAGGGGCAGCATGCCGCAACTTGGAGCGGAGCGAGGTCCACAAAGCAGAATCAAGCAACCCCACAAAAGGGGCGACCGAAAAAGAGAGGGATAATGCTTTTGAAGCCAGAAAGAAACCAGTGTGTTTCCGTTGTCACGAGCCCGGTCACTTCGCCCACGCTTGCAGGAAGCAGGAAATCGTTCTCTCCTTGGTGGAGGCGGGCGATGAGAACATGCGCCTGCTGGAGCCATACCTGAAAGACATGCAGGTTAATGGAAAACCGTGCCGGGTTCTGAGGGACTCCGCGGCCACCATGGACGTAATCCACCCCACGTACGTGAACGCAGCTGATATTACTGGGGAATGTGCATGGATTATGCAGGTGGCCGAAGGGAATAGCGCATGCTTGCCGATCGCACGAGTTAGAATAGAGGGCCCGTTTGGCGTTCTGGAAACGCACGCAGCGGTATCACGGAATCTGCCGGAAAAATTTTCGTACCTCTTTTCAAATCGGTCGGAGCAGATGCTCCAGGAAGAGGGTCGTAGTTTCGGCGATCGAACCGTTCAGGCGCTCACTCGTGCGAAGGCTTGCGAGATTGCAGCTGAAATAAATCGTAGGAAGAATGAAGGCTCTCTTACGACGGGTCAGGCAGGCGCAAACCCAGGAGGCGATGCTTCTGAGACGAGCGGAGAGGCTCGCGGCGGGAACAGATGCGACGCCGAGTACAAGGACTCAAAGGGGGTCCAGTTTGATCAGCTCGTGGTGCCGCAGAAATACCGCGTAGGCATCCTTAAATTGTGCCATGGTGGGGGTTGGCCTTGCCACCTTGGATTGAAGAAAACTAAAGCTAGGCTTCTACAGGAGTTTTATTGGCCTGGCTGCTTCAGGGATGTCGAGCAGTTTGTAAAGTCCTGCAACACCTGTCAGAGTGTCGGAAAGCCAGGGGATTTAAGGAAGGCTCCGATGAACCTAGTGCCCGTGATTAGCGAACCCTTCTGTCGTTTGGTGGTGGACGTAGTCGGTCCTCTACCAGTGACTCAGTCGGGCTACCGCTACCGAAAAGGGCGGGAAAACGGGAATGCCGACGGTGTCAGTCGTAGCTTTCCTGCATAATCTGGCGTAAAATTCCCTAATGGTCGAGAAAAACTACCGTCTATCATTTTTGGTTTTTTTTTTCTTGCTTCTCCGTACCTACCTCATTGCTGGAAAAAAAAAGTTTCTTACCAAATTTCAGACGCATGTCTTTTGCGAAAAAAAGGAAAAACAAAAAGAGGAACTAGTTTTGGTTCAGCAGACTTCCTGGCGTGAGCTGTTGGCGAGGGTTAAGTCATCCAAAATTTTCAGCCATACTGCTCCGTATTAAAGACCTGGCAATGTTCTGAGCTGGCCGCGTACTGCCTAGCCGGAGGTAGGGGCTGAGCTCAGATCTGATCTTTAATGCTCCGTTGAGAACCCTTGCCAGCTGTGCAGGTCAAGTGGGCTGACTACTACGAGGCCGACTAGGACTCTGACGCCCATTCGTGGTGCACCGACCAGCTGCAACCACTTCGTGGCGTTTTCTTGGCGGCGGACGGATTGTTGTGATCAGAGGCCCCGACAGCGGGAACAGACGAGCCCGGCAGGCGCCATCGAACTATGTTTGACCAAAGGTGCTGTCGTCCTCAGAAGAGGATTAGGAACGGCTCCTGGCGACGGCGAGCTGTGACGAAAGGCCTCTAATCCCTTCGTCCGGAGTATGGAATGCGGCGTTTCTCCCGAACAGCGCCCTCACGTGGACCGGCAGAAAGACCCGAACAAAGGCGCCGGACCCTCCCCGCTCGCTTGCACCTGCGCGGCCAGACAAAGCGGGGGCGGACACGGCTGATTCATCTTACCCTCTGGAATTCACCGGGACCGTCAGGACGCATCTTTCCACGGAGGGGATCACCGCCTACAAAGCCAACGACCTTATGCACCTGGTCAACCCGTCGGAAACCGCATTCCAGTACCTCAAGGCGCCAGGATTCCTTATCGCCTGTGCACGTGTTTGTGAGGGCGGAGCGGTCACGGGGTTAGGGTGGAGACTATGAACAGTGTGTCTGCTCATTGGACGCTTGACCAACCACCGGATTCCCTAGCTAGGTGCCTAGGGAATATCCACTGTATTTAAGCTGCAATTTGGCGGGTTTCACAGCACTTCATTTCTGACTTTGGTCTCCCTGCTTCTGTGGGAAATATGTAAATAAACCTTTAAGTTTACCAACCCTCCTGAAGGCTTCCCTCCATCGTCTGCAGAGTTCATCGTCATGCGGTTGTAGGCGATCTTTGGGTTGGGTTGCGAATTGACGGCAGGATGCCTTATTACTTTTTCAAACTGTTTATTAACAAGATTCAGTTTAGAGCGATTACATGGGTGCGTGCGGCCCAGCGTCCATCTTGCGTCTCCCGTCTTCCTCCCCGGGGTTGCTAGCCGCCTGCTCACCCAGGGCTGCCGGACAACTGCGCTTTTTCCGCTGCGCGCGCTTTCCGCGCATCGGAAGGTCCGCTAACACGGTGAAGACCTCGGTCCCGATACCCAAGCATATCAATATCCACAACCATCAGTGTTCTTTTCTGGCGGTACGAAATGGTGTGCCTCAAGGCAGCATTCTGGGTCCGATGCTTTTTAACATCTATATAAATGACATTGTGCATATTTATGACAAAGCGAAATGTATTATATACGCCGATGATACCAGTATACTAATCTCTGGTCACGACATGAACAAGTGAATTGAAGGGTGCAACGTAATCCTTACGAAACTAGAGAACTGGTCCTCTTCTAATTGTCTCCAAATAAACCCTAGAAAGACTAAGGTAATAATTTTCCGCTCAAGGAACAAGCCAGTCAAACTACAACGCGCTCCTAAATACGCAGGTCAAGAAATTCAAATTGTTGACAGCCACAAAATCCATGGAGTTACTTTCTCGTCGCATCTCAGCTGGAATCGGCATGTGGAAAATATTTGTAAAAAGCTCTCTTCAGTAGCAGGTGTTCTATCACGATGTCGATGGCTCCTTCCCACTCCCGTGAAAATTCAAATTTATCATGCTCTTTTCTGTTCCGTTTTGAATTATTGTAACTCTGTTTGGGCAGCCACCACAAACACAAATGTGATAAGAATACAGGTTCTGCAGAAGAAAATGATCCACTACATTGCAAACCTTATCTCTCTCCAACGTAAACTGCTTTTATAAATTATAACATAATTAGTTTTGAACATATGTATGTTTTTCGGATTTTGTGGTTCTTTTACCATTCTTCTACTGCTTATAGATTTTTCTTAATACGTACTGCACATTTAAGGACCGCTTCAAATCGACTCTACACCCGAAACACCGATCTTTGGTATATTCCATATTATCGAAATAATTATAAACTACAAACGCTTGAACACAATTTACCGACCACTCTTAATAAGTACAAAGTTTTGGCTAGTGGTAAACCAAGCGAGTTAAAGGTGTATTTTGTTAATATATAGCCAGATTGCATTTTATGTGCCGCTGTTGTCTGCCGGCGCCATGTATGCTTATTCTCGGGTCCTCTCTTTGTTTTCATGCGTCTGTAAACTATTGTTAGTGAACATACATGCTCATTGTTTTCATTGCATTGAATCTATATGTCACTGGCTTCGTTGTTTTTTTGTTTCTTAGAATATATATATATATATATATATATATATATATATATATATATATATATATATATGTTACGAACGTAGGTTGCGTTGGCTCCGCAGAATAAAGATTTAAGAGAAGTGGGCACTTCTACAAAGACACTTTTATTTATCAAAAAACGTCCATCTGACGCGAGACCACTACAGTCCTGAAGAAGACCGCCCCGCGGTCGAAACGTTGATAAATAAAAGTGTCTTTGTAGAAGTGCCCACTTCTCTTAAATATATATATATATATATATATATATATATATATATATATATATATATATATATATATATATATATATATATATATATATATATATATATATATATATATATATATATATATATATATATATATATATATATAAACATTTTTTCTTTCCTTGAAGTGCGTTTGTCGTGTACTGCCATTTCAGAGGTTCTTGGGCCCAGTTAAGGTGCTTTTTAGCAGCTTTTAGACCTTGCATCTCTAGGATGTAACTTGCATTCTTGAAAAAAAAAAGTGAAATGAAATTAAATGAAATTTTATTTGGAAGAGAAAGAAAAGGTTTTATTTTGCACACTAAGCTTGCCTCTCTAGAATGAAAAGAGAACGTTGCCTCGCACCGCTTGGGCCTGTTGTTTGACCTCTTGTTGACCCCACGGAAAAAAAGGACGTCTCTAGGAAACTATTTGCGGGATCTTTCCCCCGCTTCAGGAGGAGAGGGGGATGGGGGGGGGGGGGGGGTCGATCGCCTCCCCTTTGTCGGGTTCGCCGCGAGACGACGCGACGCACGATGGACAAGACGAAAAAAGGAAGCGGGCAACGCTGCCTTTCCGAAATTAACCGTGGCTTACAGGTGCCTATAGCTGTGTTTGGATTCCAGAAAGTAGCAGCCGACCTCCTAATCCTCCTTGCACATTCCCGCGGGGCTCCGCGTGCAATGTCACCATGCGCGGTGAAAAAAGCAGTGTGCAGAGTATAAATGAAACAAGTATGAAGCTATACAATGAAGCCAATTAAAGACAGCTAGAGGAATTTCAAGAACATGCTGCGGATGCTAGTTATCTCAGTCAAAACTAATGCCGTCAACTATTATTTCGTTGTTTTTTTGACCCAACAGATATGAAATTTCTGAAGATGAATCTGTACCAAACACATCGGTGCATCAGTTGTGATGCCTGAAAAAAGTTGTACCAACATATAAATGCCCATGTCGTGATAATCAGAAATACCGAAGAATAAGGAAAGTAAAAACATTTTTTTTTTGTTCGTGTTCACACAACTGCTACAAACATCTTTATACGTAGCAAGCTAAATGACTCTGTAGGAAGCTTTTTGGGTAAAAAGTACAGTATGGCATAAAGGAGTTTATGGAAATGCACTGTGTAGAAATAGCCATGCCAATTCCATCTCAGCGTTCGATAAATGTAACAAATACCGTGCAAAGAAGCTTGCAGCATAGTATAGTTGCAAGTTACTGGTTGCAGACCGCTCTGCAGTCACTGGACTGTGATTGTGTATGTACTGCATGACAGTGCGTGGATCGCAGAGCAGTTAGCCAACACAGAGATGCTTGTTCCTATCGTTTACCACACATATAAACATCATCAAGGAAACAGTATGCTATGTGTAACTTTTTGACATGTTCCTTTTTGGCAGCCTCTAAAAATGTTTCCGCATAAATGAGCTAGCTTGTTTTGCAGCAATATAACCACGGGACTGCTGTAACTTGCCACATTTTCAAATTGTGTGAAAATCATTGCATGCGAGGGGTCACAATTATATCGTGTTTCTTGAAGGTCCTGTTGCTTTGTTGACAATGCTTGGACAACCATGACCAGCTTTCCGCATTCATGTCGGGCAGCGATGGTGGTGGCACGTTGCTGCACAAGAGTGCTCGAACAACTGTTATGAATTTGCAGTTCCTTCGCTGCTGTCCGTCTGCAAGAATTTCCGTATCACGCGCGATCTGCATTCTGCTGGATTCGTTGACGCACCGTGTGCGGCTGCCTATCGTGCTGTCATCACGTGAAGATACGCCCCTTCCTTCTGGCTATAAGGCTGCGCAAGTCGTCGAGAGCCTTCACACATCGGGCAGCGGTGGCGGTGGCACGTTGCTGCACAAGAGTGCTCAAACAACTGTTTTGAATTTGCAGGTTAGTTGTCTTTTCTTATTGTTGTTAAGCTGCCAGTGCATACTGCCGCCACTGCTGCCACTGCTGCCCATGGTCTAGTGTCTTGCTTGCAATGTCATCTGAAAAGTTTGATCCTTGTTCTGCATGCTACGAAGACATTATAGATGGTGAAGAATTTATGACTTGTGCGGATTGCTGTCAAAGGTTTCATATAGGGAAGTGTGCAGGGGTTGGGGAGCGGAGTTTCAAAGCAAAAACTGCTGAATTAAGAAAAGCCTTGAAATGCTTGACATGTCGATCTTCGGCGTCTCGCAGTCAGGATAGCAGCAGTAATGCATCTTCTGCTGTCCTATGCAAACAGCTTGCTGAGATTAGTAAGGCTTTGGCAAATCTCACGGCCAAAGTGGATGATCTGACATCTTTGAAGGAAATTGTTTCAAGCATTGAAATGTCTGTACAACATATGTCTGACACGTATGACAAATTGCTCGAAGTATCTAATAGGCATGACAAGGAAATCGAGCTCCTGCGTAAGAGAGTTGACGACATTGAGGCAAACCAGGACGGGCAGCAAATTCAAAAACTGCGTCAGGAATTGAACGATCTGAGCCAGTACAGTAGGCGGCAAAACATGGAAATACATGGAATACCAGTGACAGATGGTGAAGATTTACTGAGCAAAGTAAACAGCCTTGCTGTGAAGCTTGACTTGCCCACACTTGTTGCAAAGGACATTGAAGGGCTACACCGCCTTCCATCTCAACCAGACAAGCTGCCTGTGGCTTTGATCCGTTTTGCCAACCGATCCACAAAAACAGACTGGATTTCAAAGCGCAAAGAATGCGAAGATGACATTCGATTCTTTGATAACCTGACGGCTTCTAGCAGGAATTTACTGTGGCTCGCTAAAATGAAGGCTAAGGAAATGAAGTACGCTTTCGTCTGGTTTAAGGAAGGAAAGATCTACGCTCGAAAGCAACCTGGTGCACGAGCCATCAGGATCGCTTGTGAGGAGGACATTGATAAGATGGTTTAATCACTGTTGCTGCGAGTCTGCGTAGTACGCCTGCTCAACAATGGCTTATTTTACTGCCGAGTCATTCACCGACTTTCTAAAGGACGGTGCTTACAATCCTCGCAACACACTATCTCTTTACCACTTGAACTGTCAAAGCCTAAAAAATAAATCAGAAGAAGTAGAAGCTGAATTAACTAAACTGAACTTTAATTTTGACCTTATTGCCTTCACTGAAACATGGTTTACCTCAAATGCAGATGTCAGCGAGTTTCCTGGTTACAAACCCATTTCAGTATTTCGAGATGGAAAGCGTGGTGGTGGTGTATCTTTATATGTGCAAAATTATTTGTGCTTTGAGGTCTTGTCGGATTATTCACTTGTTTGTACTGATTTTGAAACTGTCTGCATTGCTTTTCATAGAGTTGCTATTATGGTTGTGTATCGCCCCCCTCAAGGAAATTCTGACAATTTTTTTCGCTTCATTGATTGTTTTCTGAAGTTTGCAAACCAAAACAACTGGCGTATCATTGTGCTAGGTGACTTCAATATTAACTTTTTGGAGGATAACGCTCTGAAGATTAATTTAAATGAAATAATGCTGTCTAATGGTTGTGACAATACTATTGAATTGCCTACTCGCATATCCTTGCACTCTGAAACATTAATTGATTTGTGCTTCACTAATTTCCCACCTCAGAGTTCCATATCCGGTGTTTTTTCTTCTGGTATTAGTGATCACTTGCCTTTCTTTTCACTTTTTCCTGATACGACCAAAATGAATAAACCCGTTCACGCTCGTAGAGTTAATGATGAAAAGAGCATCTCGAGATTTTGTCACTTGTTGTCTACAATTAATTGGGTAAATGTATATGGTGAAAATGACTCGTCCCGTGCTTATGATATATTTATTCAGAAGCTGCTTGAATGCTATTACGCCGCGTTCCCAACTCAAACTATAAAAAAACATAGAAAGGCTAGAAAAGAATGGATGACAGGAGCACTTTTGAAACAAATTAAAGAAAACAACAAAATGTTCTCTCGTTTTTTGGAAACGCGATGCCCGGATGATTTAGTTAAGTTTAAGAAGTTTCGAAATAAATTAAACTCAGATCTAAAGAAAGCTAAATCTTTTTTCTATATTAATAAGTTTTCGTCAATCTTACACAATCCTAAATTACTTTGGCAAGGTATTAACGTTATTATAGGGAACAGGAAGAATTGTCTTCCCTCTGAGCTGAAAGTCAATGGGGTGAATTATGCTGGAGTTTCACTTGCCAATATGCTGAATGAACACTTTTTAGCTGCCGGAGCATACCGACCTTCTGCTAGCTGTCATTCAACCCGGACCGTCGACTCATACTTACCCTCTTGCAGTACTGAATCTATATTTTTGTCCCCTACTTCAGTGGATGAAGTTATTTCTATCATTAATTCATTTAGGAACACCTGCTCACCTGGAGATGACGAAGTTGCTGCTTTTCCTATCAAATGTGCTGTAAATATTATTGCTGGCCCTCTTACGCATATTTGTAACAGAATGCTACTTTCTGGTGTATTCCCTAGCAAATTAAAAGTCGCGCGCGTTACCGTTTTATTCAAAGGAGGCAACAAAAATGACCCAAATAATTACCGTCCTATTTCGGTATTGCCACTGTTTTCGAAGTTAGCTGAGCGTGTACTCTATAGGCGACTAAACAATTTCTTACAAGCTAAACATCTTATCTGCCCCCAACAGTATGGCTTTCAGGCCGGTAAATCAACAGAATCTGCACTGTTAGATATTAAAAACTCTATAATTAACAATTTTGAAACTAAGATTTTTTCTGTAGGAAATTTTCTTGACCTACGCAAAGCTTTCGATTCTGTGCAACATACAATACTGCTCCATAAATTAAAGACTTACGGGATCCGTGGAGTGGCAAATTCACTTTTGGAAAGTTATCTAACTGCACGGATACAGTACACTAAGATTCATGATGTAAATCCAGTTTTGGTATGATAAAATTCGGTGTCCCTCAGGGTTCAATTTTGGGACCACTTTTATTTATTCTCTATATTAATGACATTGTAAACATTCCATTAACTCCTAATATCATGATGTATGCCGACGATACTATGTCTTTTTTTCCGGCTCCAGTCTCCAAGTAATTGAACACCAATGTAATGCCTGGCTTGAGGAGTTAGCGGTTTGGCTCTATGTTAATTAACTTCAATTAAACGTAAACAAAACAAAGTTTATGCTCTTCCATCTAAAAAACAAACCATTAGATCATCACATCAAACTATTTTTTAATGACTTTAACATCGAGCAAGTTCATAGTTGCCGGTTCCTTGGTGTGTTTTTTCGTAGCGATTTGGGTTGGAGTGATCATATAAAACTACATTAGACTAAAAATGGCCAGATCTATTTATGTTATTTATCGTGTTAGACATCTCCTCCCATTACAAGTTAAAAAACAGTTATATTTTGCCCTTGTTCATTCTCACCTGGTGTATTGCAACCTAGTCTGGGGTACATGCAACAAAACTGATTCATACAAATTGCTTTCTCTCCAGAAAAGAGCTCTACGTTTATTAAGTTCAAGTTCATCTGTTGAAGCAAATCTTTTGAAACATTTCATGTTCGCAATTTCTTTAATTCATACAATTTTAGTTTGGCTCTTCACATTTTTTATAAAGTCAAGCATGACTTTAGCTCTTTTTCTAATACTTATAATTCAAGAAACGTTGCGTATGGTCTACGTTCCGTTGCCCTATCTACTGCAAGACCCAGAACAAATTATGGTAAACAAACAACCGATTATCAAATTATAACATAGTGTAATGCCTACCAGTATCTTAGTCAGATTGCTTTAGAAAGTTATAGTGTGTCTGTATTCAAGAAAAACTGACGATTCTTTTCCCCCCCGGTTAAATTTCAGCTAATTCTGTATACTTAGTTTTTTTTTTGAGTGTGTGTTTGTGTTCTGTTTCCTTTATTATTTTTTTAATGTGCATAATATGAAATGTTTCGTTTATTGTTAATTGATATTTATTATTGTCTATCATCAACTATTTTCTATTGTGATCATGTTTGCTCATTGTTTTTTATCTTTTGTACATTCGGCCCCCGTTTTCCATGATGTGTGATCGGGGTGTAGGCCTTGTCAGGAGGTATGCTTGGTCTACCTCCTTTAGCCTCACCTCGAGGGCATATTGTATATAATATGGCCAAATAAACATACTACATACTACTACATACATACTACTACATACATGTGCACAGGGTACGCCCATTACGTTCATGCCTTTCTACCTATTACTTGCTTACAATGAAAACAGAAAAAAAACAGAGCACAAGTACAGACAGTGTTTGTAGTCCACACTCTCCTTCTTCTTCTTCTCAGTAAATATTGCACATATCCAAGCGGGGGGACTGGCCAAGGTACAGTGGAGATTGCCAATGAAGTATTTGCTCGGAAGAAAAAATGGCGTGAGGCTATGGCGTAGAAGACTAAATCAAGATAAAAAATAGGGAAATTCAGTTAAATTTAAGAAATATGAATTACCAGGAATAGAATCAAGCATTTTGGACATGAGACAGAATTTTATATACAGCTAACAAGGTAGTCGATCAGTCGCACTTATGTAATCAATGAAGGTAGCCACAAACACTGCTTAACGGGAATTCCTAAATTTGCGCTCTCACCGAACGAGAGAAGAAGTGGAAGAGACAGAGGGAGTCCTAACCTCGAAAGTGGGACCTCCAAATACTGCTTTCCTTGAACTGCGAACCGCCGGCAAGAGAGGAGAAAATGATCTAATGTTCCAACTTGCCCACATGAGACACAAATGTTTGTCGCAGCGAACCCGCATCGCAGAAGAGTCACTGACACCTCACAATGACTTGATTTACACCACCGGACATTCCATGGGTACTTTAAGTGGTGAAACTCCACGGTATTGAGCAACGGATTACTCAAGCTGGCTAAAATATTTTGGAAAAGCTGGAAACGTGAAGTTTCCAACAGAATGAGGTGAGGTACGGGATAGATTACAGGAGCGCTGAGAGCTTACCTTGCCAATAAATCAGCCACCACGTTAAAATAGACAACCGAATGCCTGCAGGTACCAGGACAAAGCGGATCTCACGTACTGTGCACGGGACAAAAAACCTAAGCGGCCGATTCAATAAAGATTTTCCGGAATTTTGGAGAGAGACTAGAACTGAAAGGCAGTCTGCAAGAATAGGAACCCGTGCTACATGCCTGGGAATTTTGAGAACAGCCGAACCAATAGCAAAAAACTATGCGAAGAATGTAGGAGTTTAATCACGGATACGAACAGAATAGCTCCAAGCCCGATCCTGCGAATATATCCCAATCGCCGCCTTCGCACAGCTGTCGGAGGCATCAATGGAGAGAACAGTATGATGAGGAAAATTCTGTAGGTGTTCAGAAAGAAGACCGTTTAGGATATTTGCGGGCATATGTTTTGCATGGGACGGGTAAATATGGTCGTAATGGAAGACGGGGTCAGCCAGCGTATCAGCAACTCGTTGCAAGGAGATCAGATCAACCTGAAACGGATGTTGCGTGAACCTAACTTGCGGAAGCTGATAGCGTGGCCAGTGCCTCCCATGCCTACTGTCTTTTTCTTCCATGAATCATGACAGCATTCCGACTCACCACTTTCTCCATGCTTACACAGACATTTCTCACAACTAGCCGGCCGTAGTATGGAATGAGCTTGGGGAAAATTACCTTTTTTAGTCGTTCTATGTGCACAGCTTAAAAGTATGCGGAAGGTACTTTGGCTGTGAGTGCTTTGGCCTTTCTCTCTCATAGTCCTTTTGTGAACTGAGGTGGTGAACTATATTACCTTCTTCATTACTTATTGTGCCATCATTTTCGCAATAACGAAAAGTGGGCACATAGTAAAGATCTGCAAGCACTGAGGATTTGTCTTTAAACTCTGACATCACTGTGGATGGAATCAATACAATGTAGAAGAACAAGTACAGTGCAGCATATGTATGAGTAGAAGTGGAAGACGAATGCTGATGTTGTTAGCCTATCAAAAGATTGCACATACCCACACTGGGCGATCGGCCAAGAATCCGGTGGCTATTCACCTGTACTCAGTTAAAAAGAAAAAGAAAACCACGCGGGAACGCAACACCAGTGGATGTGCTGAATTTCAGGAAAAAAACCTTGCAACAAGTAACAAAAATATTCCTGAATCAGATTTTACATTGCATAATGAACCATGACTGTACCAAAGCAATGAGATATAAGTGAAGCATTTCATTCCTTTCGTGACAGAAATGAGCTATGAGGTTTGTTGAATAATTAAAAAAGTGATTTTTGATGCCAGCCAGCATGGGTCGTTTCAAGTTATAGCTCACGATTACAATCTCATCTCATATAGATGACACGCATGCTATGAAAGCAAGATCATTTTTTCCTTTTTTTATGAGAAATGCACAGGCAGTTTCAAGGCTTGCTTCACAATTTGATTTCTTACGTATACAGAAATGCATGCCTACAAATTATTCGTGTTACACCAGAACCAACACTACTTAAGTTGGTAAATCATGTTCATTACCTGGATGTCATTAATAGAAAACATACACTAATGCTGCTAATCTTATAGAAGAACAAACAGCGGTTTTAAGAAGACCTTAAGTAATACGTGATACTGTTGTGTCCATCAGGTAATGAACTATGCGGCAGTTTCAGTTTCTCTTCTCTTATTTTGAGTTTCGGTTCTTACTTTCAGTTCCGCTTCTTCAGAGTTTCAGTCACATGCATGGTGCTTGACACCACGTATACGTGACGCAGGAAAAGAAGGGGGGGGGGGGGGGATCGGCGGAAACTTGGCGCAAGCATGACATCGCTCGCTCCGGTGTGTCGTTCGATCTTGCATCTACAATACAACAACGTGCCGACGAGGAAAACCTGTTTACTATGAGTTTCACGGTATCTTACGCCCCCTCGTACATTCCTGGAAACTCCGGGCCAGCCACCAATGCCATGGAACCAGTGGAAGGCACTGTTTTCTACCTACTTAGAGGCGTCTGGCACCTGAGTTTGCTGCATCCCGGCGCAAAGCTATGCTTCTGCATTCGCGCGGCGTCGAAGGTCAGCGTCGTTGCGGAACGCCTCCCGCCACGGGCGCAATTTTAAAACGAAGGAGCAGGGACCTCAATTAAATGAAGTTACGAAGGGCGAAGATGCGTTTCTAACCGCGCTCAACACTTGCGACCGTCTCAGCCACGACGGAACGCCACCGTGGTTCAAGATATGCTTACAGAACCCTGGTGAGCCTAGATCTGTCAGAGGTTTATATTGCTCAGTTACGCGATCTTGCGAAGAACTGCGACTTCGACAATTCCTGCCCGCTCCCCGCGGCCGCTCGGTGGACATGGGGCGACAGCGCGTTTTTCTTGTTCTCTTTATTTTTCTTTCTCCCTTTTCTAGTATTTTTCTTTTGTGCCCATCTTCTTTCCAACATCCGATTGCTTGTTGCTCTGCTCATGTGGCGGACATGTGTACCAATTCCAACTCCTTAAGAAGGGAAGGAAGATTGATGTAACTTCAGTCTTGAGAAAGGACAGGCTCTGCCGAAACGTCGACTCAAAATAAATCTGTCTAAACGAAGCGTTTCTCAATATATATATATATATATATATATATATATATATATATATATATATATATATATATATATATATATATATATATATATATATATATATATATATATATATATATATATATATATATATATATATATATATATATATATATATATATATATATATAGCTTCGTCTCTTCCTCCTGTCGAAACACCTTAACCAGGAAGGTCACGAGTTTCACAAACTAAATGTTACGCTGCTACAGAGCGGCTTCCAAAATACTGTAACGAAGCGTACGTCGGGACGGAACGGTCGCTCCGCCGCCTCGAAGAAGTTGACCAGCAGGTGCCGATGGGTAGCATGAATTAACTTGGTTTATTTAAAATGGGTGCAAAACATCATTTAAACTCAACAAACTGATACAAAGCTCTAATAGTAAATAATAACGCCGTCAGTCATACCAAGGGGTGCGCAACATCTTCCGAGCAGAGGTCCCGAGCAGCAGGACTGCGGCCGTTCCTCTCCACCGTTCCTCTCCTCTTCGCGCCAAAACCCCCTCTTAAATACATTTGACCAGGAACCTGGGGACACTTTCAGTCACCAATCGGAAATGCTGTTGTCGAAGCCAATGAGAACGATTTCTTTAAAACGAAAGCAGCCAATAGCACGCCGGTGCCCACGAGGTTGTTTACTCGAGAGCACCGCGCAAATTCCACGAAGACGCGCGCATTTCCGCTTGGCACACAGATACAAACACACAAAACGACATCCGAAACACAGGGAACGCAAACCTCCCAGTCGGTGCGCCACGCGACCCGCCGTCCGCGCTCTCAGCCCTCGCGGCTCGTCTCCGACGCATCTGGTCCGCCGGGCAGTCTGCTGCGAAGCAATCACTTCGCGCGACTCTCCTGGAAACCACGGGGGTCCGCGCGCCCGCTTTGGTGTCTCGGATACGGCCTTGGGAGACATTGTCCCCCTGCAGGCAGCTAACCGTGCGTCTCGGTGCGTTTTACTCTAACTAAGCATTCGAACAAAGCCGGGGAGGGGGCCGCACAACGCCTGCTCACAAAGAGCCAGAGAGAAAACGGCTCTGCCAAATGTCGGGGTGTGAGCCTCTCTAATGGCTCCCCGCACAGCACCGAGCACAAAGACAGCAACAGTAGCACCGCGGGTAGAAGAACACATTCAGCTTGTTGGAAAAACTGGCGCACGAAACCTGCGAAGCTCGCTACGCGACAATATCATTGGCCAATTTGTCATCCCAGCCAATGTGTCGTTGCCACTATTCCTGAAAGAGTGCCTTGGCTTGTATGGTAAATGACACCAGCAATTCAAGAGAATCAAACTTTCTGGCGATGGTTTGTAGAACAAATCTTTTGCAGTTGTTTACTCTGTCCAAAACGCTTGAGAGAGACTTGGTGGCCACGGTAATCGTGTCCTCTGCAGGATTACAAATAAGCCCAAAAATTTTTACTGTTTCAATTGAGTCATCCAGTCCCTACTGCGACGCAAATAGGTCTTGCAAGTGCCTTGAGTTTGACGACCACTTTCGCAGACTCATTCCGCAAGCTCCGAGAATATCGTTTGCTTGCGCCAAAATCACCTTCGCATCCTTTTCTGTGTCTGCTCCAACCAACAGGTCGTCGACGTAGAACGACTCCGCCAGAAACGCAGCTATTCTCTGCTTTGGCTCCTCAACTGTCTTAAGGCGGTATTACGGAGTGGAATTTAGAAGGAATGGGCTAGCCTTGGTGCCAAACGGCACGCGCTTCATTCGCCACTCTTCTACATCAGGATCAGGTTCTTCCAAGGCAAGCCGTTCAACGAGAGAAAGCGCAAGGAGCCTCGGTCCTCTTTTCGGACACTGATTTGCAAGAATGCCCTCTCAATGTCAGCTGTCAAAGCGATCTGATGAAGTCGAAAACGAATCAGCAGCTTGACCAGATCCGCTAAGAGACAAGGCCCCTTCTCCAAATGTTCGTTCAGGGAGGAAGACCCTTGCTCATGTGAGGAAGCGTCAAGGACAATGCGTAGGTTTGTCTTTCTTGAGTCGCTGTGCAAACCAACGTTGTGTGGCATGTAATAAACCTGATCAGTGGCTTGATCTTCAGGTGTTACACGTTCGGCGTCGCCCATATCTATGTAGCTCCGCAATGTACTTTCATACTCCGCGCAAAATTTCGGAGTGCACTTAATTCTTTTTCCTAGGCTCTTCAGTCGCTTTAGTGCCTGTGAGCGGTTGTCACAAAGTTTTCCACTGTTTTCTTTCCAAGGAAGGGCGAGTTCGTAGCGACCGTTCTTCATTCTGATGTTTATTTCAAACTGACCAGCAATCGCTTCCGCTTCCTCATTCGGCCCTCCGGTGTGATCCATAATGCCAATGCTTTCCAAGTCCCAGAAGCCTTTCACAAGTCTCAGTGCTTTCAAGGACTGTGCTTTCCCTGATGACACAGAAGTTGGCCGAATTGTCAAATGAGGTATGCACGGATATCGGACCCTGAAACATTCAACCGAAGACCGACCGCAGGTCAACCAAGTCATCGTTTTGCTGGGAGCGTTGAATTTCGCCCGTCATGAATTTCCACAAGTGTTCAGCGCCAATAAGAAGCCCAATTCCGGGTACCGCTGGCATTCCCGGAAATAGAAGCTTGTCCGCGATGGGCCGTCTTGTCTCTTCTATTGCTCTGACAAAGTTGTTTTCGAAAGGCACCTGGACTATGTCGTTGCAGATGAAAGGGACCTAAATGGCCTCTATAATGTATTCCTCGTCGCTGTAGTGGCTGCGAAGACGCACTTCTCAGCGCCATCTTCTTTCGCTACAAATGCAGGCGCTTCTACTTCTACAGTGGCACGTATCACTGCCTACTCTTCTGCAGCATCGCCACGATGCTGCTAGGAGGGAAATGTGAGCGAAAACACACCTGCAGTGAACCGCTGTTCTGTCAGGTAGTCTGTGGTAAGGCTTCATGCGAAAAATGTGCACGACTTCAGTACGGTGCGACCGGCGCGATGAGCAAGCTGTTTGGGCGGTGAGCAACTGCATAAGTCACATCACTGATGCGGCGCACTACTTTGTAATGGCCGAAGTATCTACGCAGCAGATTTTCAGAAAGGTCGCAGCGACGAACAGTTGTCCAAACCCACACCAAGTCGCCAGGTGCCGTAACTGACGAAGCGGCGCCCGACGTTGTACCTAGCGGAGTCAGTCTCCTGTTGACGGGTAATTCGCAGGCGTGCCAATTGCCACGCTTCCTCAGCACGCAGAACAAACGTGTCTGCGTCGAGGTCAGCGTCAGAGTCGCAGTAGGGGTCAGCGGCCAACATAGCATCCAACGGAGTTGTCACTTGCCGACCGAACACGAACTGAAAGGGGGTCAGTCGGGTTGTCTCCTGCAGGGCGGTGTTATACGCAAACGTTACATACGGCAGAATGGTGTCCCAAGTTTAATGCTCGGCGTCAACATGCATAGAAAGCATATCGGCTAGTGTGCGGTTGAGTCGCTCCACCATCCCGTTTGTCTTTGGGAGACAGGCCGTAGCACGTCGATGGCTGGTGTGCGTCAGAGTCATCACGGACTGGGTTAAGGGGGCAGTGAAAGCAGTTCCCCGGTCAGAAACAACAACGGCGGGGGCTCCATGACGCAGGACAATGTTGTGGACGAAGAACTGCGCCACTTCAGCAGCAGTGCCTTTGACAAGGGACGTGGTCTCAGCGTACCTTGTCAGGTAGTCGGTGGCAACGACGATCCAACTCTTTCCAGACGAAGACTTCGGAAAAAGGCCAAGGAGGTCCATGCCCACTTGGTGAAAAGGGGTCTTCGGTGAATCGATGGGGTGAAGAAATCCGGCTGGTTTCAACGGAGGAGACTTCCGACGTTGGCAGTCACAGCATGTTTTTACGTAGGCCCGCCCCGACGGAGTAGCCTGGGCCGATAATACTTTCGTTTAATCCGCGCGAGTGTACGACTTACTCGGAGATGGCCGGTGGATGGTGCATCATGACAGGCACTCAAAATTTCTGGCCGCAACTGCGATGGTACGACAAGCAGGAACCTTTCTTTGTTGCTGGGAAAGTTGCGCTTGTAGAGAGCCCCAGAGTGTAAAGTGGAGGTGTGGAGCCCACGACGAAAAACACGTTGGGTGCGAGCGTCGATGCCTTCGAGGTAATCTATGAGCGGCGCGAACTCAGAGTCCACCAGCTGAAGCTGCGCCAATTGGGTCGTATTAACAGCGCCCAGGAAAGAAAAATCATCGGCGAATTCTTCGGGACCGATTGTGATAGGCGCACGCGACAAACAGTCCGCACCCTGATGCTTACGGCCCGACTTGTCGTCGACTGTTAAGTCGTATTCTTGAAAGCGTAAGCTCCATCTAGCCAAGCGTCCTGAGGGGTCTTTGAGGCTCACCAGCCAGCATAAGGAGTGGTGGTCGCTTACCACACGGAACGGTCGCCCGTAGAGGTACGGTCGGAACTTGCTGATGGCCCATGTCACTGCAAGTCACTCTTTCTTTGTCGTAGAATAATTGGTCTTGGAGCGCGTAAGTGTACGGCTGGAATAACTGATGACCCGTTCGGCACTGTCTTGCCACTGGAAAAGTACCGCACCAAGGCCAACATTGCTGGAATCAGTGTGGATGTCCGTGGCAGCGTGTTCATCGAAATGGGCGAGTATCGGAGTACGTTGTAGACGGCTGCGAAGCTCGACAAATGTAGTCTCTTGGTCGCTTCCACACACAAAGGGCGTGTCGTCGCGAGTCAGTGAGTTCAACGGTTCGGAGATTCGCGAGAGATGTTCAACGAAGCGCCGATAATACGAGCACAGACCCAAAAACCGGCGTCCTTTTTTGGTGACGTTATTAAGCTTTATAGTCTACACAGAAACGCAGTGTTGTCTTTTCTTTTTATAAGTACCACAGGCGATGCCCATGGGCTGGTGGACGGCTGAATGACATCGTCCGCAAGCATTTCATCAACCTGATTCTGAATGGCTTCTCGCTCTATAGGGGAAACACGGTAGGGGCGCTGGCAGAGGGGTCGCGTAGTCTCATCTGTAATGATACGGTGTTGGCGAGTGGAGTGCGGCCGACCTTTGAGCACGTAGAGAAACATTCCGCAAAGTCTGCCAAGGGGTCTGTCAGAATATCCTAGTGAAACGATGGCAGGGCCGGATTTGTTTTGACTGGCTGAAGAACGTGATGTGGGACAGCAGTGTCTGGAGTGGGCCCTCCCACGGTGCACAAACCTGCGACCCCAGCAACGTCTTGGAGGAAGTCAATAACAGTGCCTTTTACGAGGTGCTGATATTCGTTGGAAAAGTTCGTCAGGAGGACGTGGGTACGCCTGTCACGTAGTCGGACGACACCTCGGGCAACGGCAAGGCCCCGCTCAAGCAGCGGGGGAGTATGGCCGTCCGCCAGGCCCTCGTAGTCGTTAAGTAGGTCGTTCTGCACGGGAACCAGGACACTGCACCGCGGCGGCACCGTGACGTCATTCTCGACAATGCACAGAGCGTTTCTGCAAGGATTTCAGGAGCCAGACGGGCCGCGGCCTGTATGGTCGAGAACGTGGCACGTGCATCCTTAAAGTCAACCATAGCGCCGTTCGCCTCCAGGAAGTCTATCCCCGGAATCAAGTCTCTGGAACACTCGGAGAGCAAAACAAATTACCAACGTACGTGAAACCACGAGTTGCAACTCTAGCCGTGCACTTGACAACAGGGGAAATTAAGTGGCCACCAGCGGTGCGCATGTGGGTCCCCGTCCACGGCGTCAGAACCTTTTTTAAGGTCTCCAGGGAAGGCACGGCTCATAATAGAATAATCAGCACCGGTATCGAGCTGCGCGGTAATCTCGGTGCCATCAATTGTCATCCGAAAATCGGATGCAGCATATCGGGTACGGTCGCTGCCGCTCTCTGTCCAGGTATCGCCGGCTCGATGGTTTCGTGATGCAGGATCCTGACACGTCTCGACGTCAGCGTCCTTGCCTACAGAGGTCGCTGGTGTTAGTTTTCCGGACGCGGACTGGGCGAGCGACGGCCAGCAGAGCTGCTCTGGTGACTGGGGCTGGAAGCACGACAGTGGAGAGGCGAAGGTCAACGGGACTCGCGTCTTCCATAGTAAACAAGGTTCTGTCGCGTCCAGAGATGCTCCGCAATCTCTTGCGGTCGTTCACCGTTCTGAGGACAAGGTGCGTCGGAACAGAAACCGATGAGACCCACTTGGCGGTACGGATAGGCTCGGTAGAGATGACCGGGCTCCCCACAGTGGTAACACAGAGGCCTACGGTCCGGTGTACGCCACAAATCCAACTTCCGAGGACGTGGATCAGCTGTAGCAAGGGCAGTTGCATAATATGGGGTGGTGCTACTGACTGGAGACTTCGAGGTGATATCGTAGCCAGGTGCGGTTGAGTGACATGTGCCGATGCTGCTCGTGGTAGGCGTCGCAGTAGCGGGACCGTAGTCAGCCGTGCGACGTACAACGGATGCGTATGTGGGTCTGAGATCGAACTGGGGCGGCGCCTCGGGAACAGGAGGTGCCTGCGCAACCTGCCGCACTTCGTCCCTGACGACTTCTGTCAGCGCTGCCAGCGGCGCAGGCACAGCCTGGGGCAGACGGAAACGTTGGAGGTCCTCCTGGACGACTTAACGGATTTGATCGCGCAAGGTGTCTGCACTGCCGCCGAGGCACGACGAAAAGGTTTCGGGCACAATTCTATTTATGTCCCGATTGTACTGGCGGGCCCGTTGTTGGAGCGTCGTCTCCATGGTGGTCGCCTCGGTGAGAAATTCCGCTACAGTGCGGGGTGGACTGCGTACGAGGCCTGCGAAAAGCTCCTGCGCAACCTCTCACATGAGATGGCGAAGCTTCTTCTTCTCTGCCAGTTGGGGGTCGGCACACTTGAATAGACGGGCCATGTCCTCGATGCACGTGCGCACACATTCGTTCATGCGCTCATTTCTGGAGTTCAGCGCAGCTTCGGACTTCTTCCGGCGGTCGGCGTTTTGGAATGTAGCCAGGAGATTCCGGCAAAACGTCTCCCAGGTGGGAAGGGTAGTCTCGTGGTTTTCGAACCACGTCTGGGCAGACTCTTCCAGAGGAAAATATACATTATGGAGCTTGCGCTCGTCGCTCCAGCCGTTTGTTGCACGCCCCTGCTGTACGCTAAGAAATTGTAAGCACAGTCCACAGTTTAAGGCACTTGGGTAAGCGTCTCCTCACAATGTTCGTAGTTCGTACGGTCCTGGGTATAGGCTGGGCATTAAATCAGAATAGGTGGCACTGTTTCTATTCAGCCTCTGTTGGCGCAATGCGGACTGCTCAGTTGTCCTAAACGGCACAAAAATGTCTGTAGAAGCGGTGTCAGACGGAGACGATGATAAACACTTCCCAGATGGCTTGGAGGACTGGGTTTGAGATGTTCGTCGACTGAAGGAAGAAATGTATGTAACCCCTTATGTAACACACCTCTTTTGGGGCCTTTAAGGTAATAAAATGGAATGAAATGAAAATGAAATTGGTAGTGATGTGATGGCGAGCTCCAGAGTTCCTTCTTTGGTTCATAGGCATATCTTTGAGCTCGTCGAGAATAATATGATTTACTGAGAAAATACTCGTGTACACTCTAAATCTGGTCACCTTTATATTAGACATACATTTGCAAAATTTCTATGCTTCTAATTTACAGGTTATGCATAACCTTTAGATAAGGTTAGCTGTATTGTATAGATCAAGGTTCTTTTCTAGGTCACACAGCAACCTCTAGCGCAAATGTTACCCTGCAACATCGAAGAGTGCAACCTTTATTGAAGGCATACATTCGAAAATTTTGTATACATCTACTTAAAGGTATCTGAAAACCTTGTAGATTAGAAGAGTGCTCAGTATTCTTGTTGTAAACCTTTACAGTTAACCTTTGAGATAAATACAACACACCACAGGTTCATGGGATCCGAACACAAAACTTGCACATGTCTGGTGCAAAGCTAACGCATTGTACTGAGAGTTTCGCATAGGACAAGCAGAGCTTGTCTACGTTCATATACCATCTGTGGCGAGCTGTATTCTCCTTTCATATGATTAGTGTCCCTAAATAAAGAAAGGCAGAGTTAAGTTAGCCGTGCTTTTTCGTGGCGTAGTGGTTTGTCATCTTCCTAATCTATAAATTTATAATATTCGTGGAAGCATGGCACACGCAAGGGCATAGGTTCTCAGACCTTTCCCAAGATGGAAAAGAAATTATTGCAGATTAATAAAAATAAGAAGCAATTTATTGAAAATCAGAAATATACATTCATTACGTGAACTCCGGGTAACCAGGAAAATTTTTCTAAAAAATAATTACGTCACTTCTAAATCTCTTGTGCAGAAACAATCATAGGTAGTCTGATGAGACGGTTTTTTTAAGAGTACCAAAAGCACTTCAATCGGTTTAGAATCAAATCGCGTGGAGTTTGTTCTTGGGCCTCAGAAGTTTCTGAACCAGAATAAGCGAATGTGAAAATGCGGAAGGGTACCCGAGGTTTTTCAAGTAGTAGATCAGCAGGCATATGATGAAGTCCCGCTCAATGTTTGCGTTGTTCAAACAGATGACTTCTGCTTCGGTGCCCCCATATATCCAAAAGGACCTTGGTGTGGGCTAGTTGGTCCATACTGCTACGACACAGACTGACAAAGCGCAACGGAACTAGGACGAGTAGAAGAAACACGAAACGCAGGACAGGCGGTACTATCAACTTTTATTGCGTCATAAAAAACCAGCACAATTTATACTATTCGCATGGACCACGTGATACACTGTCAGCCATTGGAAATTGCGAAAGAAAGCGCCTCCGAACGCTGGCGATCATTACGTAGTGAAAAAGCACTCAAGAAACGTGCAATCAGTAACACCCAAAGACACTACTAATCCAAAGATAACCGGATAACAGAAACATTAGATTTGCGCTTGTGCCTCTGCCATACACATCGGGGGTGCCAGGAGCAGTAACGAGTAGAAGAAGCGCGGCGAAGCAAATAACAAGGGAAAGGCGATGAAAGGGATGTGTACAATCAGCTGGAGTATGAATAAAAAGAATGACAACTTGCTATGCAAAAGACACCGTCAGCAAAATAAAAGTTACAATAAAAAGTAACCGTCAGCAAAATAAAAAGTACATTAAAAGTAAAATAAAAATAGAAAAGATTCGCTCAAGGCCAACAGTCAACACGGCAAAAAAACTAAGATCAAAAAATAAAAACACATACAAAGAGGTAAGGTGCGAGGAAAAACCCTTTGTCAGAATGCCTAGATGTGGTTAACATGCAGGAACCACGCCCGTTCTAAGAAGGACCTTTCTTTCTGCAGTGGACAGACAGACGGGCTGCTGATGCACTTGTCCCCAGCCTTTTCAATCAAAAATCCCTTAATAACTTCCCTTTCTATTTTGCTCCTTGCTGTCGCCAGAAACTTAGTGGCTGATAACATAGGCCGACATCGTGGCAGGGTTGATTGCAATGAACTGCCATGTGGCTCCCAGACTTGTTTTTTACGTTGAGGTGTTCGCTTGCTCTGCCATTGAAGCAGCGTCCGGTCTGGCCGATGTATACTTTGCCACACGTGAGGGGAATCTGATAAACCACTCCGGAGCGACATTCGGTGTACTGATTCGAGTGGTTAACTGTGCAGGTCGCCTGTTTTTTCCGGTTCACCATCGGGCATATCTTAGCCAACTTACACGAGGCAGAAAAAACAACGTTAACAGCATACCTAGCTGCCACCTTTTTGATATTGTGCGAGAGTTTGTGGATGTATGGAATGGCAGCCAAACGTTTCTTTTCTTTGGGCTCCTTCCCTGTTTCCCTAGCTTCACTTTCTGGAGTAGGGCTTCGCACAGGCCTGATAAAAGAAAAGGTGAGTAGCCAGCCGAAAGAAGGCGTTGAACCTGGTTGCCGAAGCTGTAATCAGTCATGTGTTCACAACTCTTTGTTAGTGACGCATTAAGTGCACTAGTTACGACTGCCCGCTTAACAAGTTTAGAATGCGCACTGAATAGACGAGATCGGCGCCATCAGCTTTCAGAATGCAACGGAATAAACCAAGACAGGTTCATCAGCCTACTTGAGTTTTACCTGCAGTCCACAGTAGTGTCCTACAATGAGCAATTTTTGATACAAAAATAGGAAATCTGTATTGGTTCGTCCGTCGCCCCAGTGCTCTCAGACATTTACTTGTCCGCCATGGATAGGAGAGTTCAAGAACATCTGCATGACAAGTACATCGTCAAGATATACCGTTATGTGGATGATTTCCTAATTGCGTTAGCCAGTGAAGCGGCCATCGACATGCCTGAAGCAGTAAAGGACATCGTCGGGGTGTTCAAGGCCTCGTCTGGTGGAATGAACATTAAGTGGGAAATGCCAAAACAGAACAGGATCCAATTTTTAGATCTGATGCTGGTTTTTACCGACGAGCGGGTGTGTTGGTCATATAACGTTAGGTCGAAGAAAGGTTTGCTCCCCTTCGACAGTGCGCATTCTAAACTTGTTAAGCGGGCAGTCGTAACTGGTGCACTTAATGCGTCACTAACAAAGAGTTGTGAACACATGACGATTATAGCTTCGACAACCAGGTTCAACGCCTTCTTTCGGCTGGCTACTCACCTTTCCTTTTATCAGGCCTGTGCGAAGCCTTACTCCAGAAAGTGAAGCTAGGCGAAACAGGGAAGGAGCCCAAGGAAAAGAAACGTTTGGCTGTCATTCCATACATCCACAAACTCTCGCACAATGTCAAAAGGGTGGCAGCCAGGTATGATGTTAACGTTGTTTTTTCTGCCCCGTGTAAGTTGGCTAAGATATGCCCGATGGTGAACCGGAAAAAACAGGCGACCTGCACAGTTAACCACTCGAATCAGTACACCGAATGTCGCTCCGGAGTGGTTTATCAGATTCCCCTCACGTGTGGCAAAGTATACATCGGCCAGACCGGACGCTGCTTCAATGACAGAGCAAGCGAACACCTCCTCAACGTAAAAAACAAGTCTGGGAGCCACATGGCAGTTCATTGCAATCAACCCTGCCACGATGTCGGCCCATGTTATCAGCCACTACGTTTCTGGCGACAGCAAGGAGCAAAATAGAGAGGGAAGTTATTGAGGGATTTTTGATTGAAAAGGCTGGGGACAAGTGCATCAGCAGCCCGTCTGTCTGTCTACTGGAGAAAGAAAGGTCCTTCTTAGAACGGGCGCGGTTCCGGCATGTTAACCACATCTAGGCATCCTGACAAAGGGTTTTTCCTCGCACCTTACCTGTTTGTATGCGTTTTTATTTTTTGATCTTAGTTTTTTTGCCGTGTTGACTGTTGGCCTTAAGCGAATCTTTTCTATTTTTATTTTACTTTTAATGTACTTTTTGTTTTGCTGACGGTTACTTATTATTGTAACTTTTATTTTGCTGACGGTGTCTTTTGCATAGCAAGTTGTCACTCTTTTTATTCATACTCCAGCTGATTGTACACATTCCTTTCATCGCCTTTTCCTTGTTATTTGCTTCGCCGCGCTTCTTCTAATCGTTACTGCTCCTGGCACCACCGATGTGTATGGCAGAGGCACAAGCGCAACTCTAATGTTTCTGTTATCCGGTTATCTTTAGATTAGTAGTGTCTTTGCGTGTTACTGATTGCACGTGTCTTGAGTGCTTTTTCACTATGTAATGATCGCCAGCGTTGGGAGGCGTTTTCCTTCGCAATTTGCACTGACTGACAGTGTATCACGTGGTCCACGTGAGTGGTATAAATTGTGCTGTTTTTTTATGACGCAATAAAAGTTGGTAGTAGCGCCTGTCCTGTGTTTTGTGTTGCTTCTACTCATCCTAGTTCCGTTGCGCTTTGTCAGTCTGTGTCGCAGCATATATCCAAGATTGCTCCTTGTATAAGTATACATGAAGTGTTGTACCTTGGAAACTGTCAGTAGTAGCAGAATCTTTAATAAGAATATGTAAAGGTCCAAGGGAATCATATTGTTAAATTCATCTAATGCAGGAGTCTGCAGTATGTTTTCTGGCAATATGCTTATGCTCTCATTGCTCCTCAATGATAGGCAGATAGGTTATCTTTTCTGGATTTTGAGAAAAATAAGTCCTTCAGTTGTTTTCCTTTCTCGCAGAAGACAATTTTCGTGATTTGCCCACTTTTTCAAAGCGTTTCCACGGTTGATGCTGGTTTTGAGAGCAAAAATTCAAAGGTTTTCAAAGACTTTCAAGGCATTGCATAAATTTTTTCAGGGACTAATGAGCCGTGCAGCTCACAAAAAAGGCATTTTCAATACAGCACAAATGTACCCTTCATTGGACAAGAAATTTCGAAAATGATCGAGCAAATTTGATTTTTAGTCTATATTTTCACGAAGTTCCGCTTCTATTCTTTCAAACAAACAGATCCTATACGGACGTCTCTGATTTGTTCATTAGGATTTGTTACTTGATTATCTAGATTATTTGTTTGGAAGCCGCAGGCACGTGAGTTTGAAGCCGCAGGCACAGCCAATCTTTACATAGGTCCAAGCAAATCACCACCTTGGCAATATTGCCTCGGTGCGTGTTAAGCACGGTGCTCTCGTGGCCCTGTAAGCGCTCCAGTACGCAGGCTGCAAACTCCCGTCTCCAAGCTGTCAGTTCCCTTCAGGCGCTAAAAAACTCGCGCAGTGACTCTTACCGCCTATCTATCTCGTCAGCATGTAAAATCCATGTTATAAGATTCCTAAAATATATTTGTACGGCAAAATTCTGTCTATACCGTCTGAGTGTGTCGACGAACCGTTCACGCAACGGAGCAAACGGTGCGGGTCTGCCCGCCGTTCATTCTTAGACAAGTTTCTTGGCGCCATATATAGTGTGGCGTCGAGCTAGTCAAAAAAGAAAAGCGTACCTTGGACCAGCATAGGTGGGGAAAAAGGAAACCGAAAACTATTCATATTAATCCCTAACCCCCCTACTCCCTGCCCTCTAACCAAACACCCTAATTGCAAAACTGGATAATAAAATTTATTTTGGGCAAGGTGATTAATCATCTACACTGTTTCATGTCTTAACGGTCTGAAGCGACATGTAGGGATGTCGCAGTAGCCACAGTCAAGTCGCTGCCGACTTGATTGTAATCCTTGAGGCATTATTGTTCATAGTAGAAGACGGTAACGTGAGTGCGTTGGCAGTACGCATCAGTGAAAACTGGTTGGGGGATTTTTCCCTCGAATACAGCGGGGTGAGAAAATAAATATTTTCCCAGGAGATATATCCGGCCAAGTGCAAAGGTTTTTTAAATCAGCAGTAAAAAGGAAACAAATTTCGAGACACACCTCTAAGTGCAATGGAAAATATTTAAATATGAGAATTTATCTACGCCTGGCAGACCCACCACCATCCCACCATCATACATACATGCTTCCAACCGGCCGTTCCTCCGGCCGACAGTACGTCTTTCCGTACATGCATCATTCCGAACGGGTGTCAGAAGTAATACGTCAGGTTACTTCCGACAATACTTAAAATAATGCGCAGAACATGTCGATATAAGGGTTAATTTCTCAGCCCCTTGGCTGAGAAAGTACAGGGGTGAAGCATTCCCCTGAAAGCTGCGTTCAAGCTGTCATTCTTCGTGTTCAGCTCAGGGCCTGCATTATTTTCCACCGTCGTACTGACCAAGAAACCTACTGCAGACTTCCCACAGCTGCACCAGAAGTTTTACTTCAAGCGCAATCACGCGTCGAGCTTTCGTGTTTGGCGACCATTAGAGCCTTTGGAGGGGACGATAAGTGGTAGCTGAAGTAATGGTGCTCATTTAGTCGCCTCGTTCGGAGCAGTGTAAGTCGTTGACAAAATGACTGATGTTCGAAAAAATTAGAGTCATTAGCCAGGCAGTGAACTGGCTCACAAGCGCTCCTGCGGGGTGGCGTAGCAATTGCCGCATGCAGTTGCCGGCCAGAGAACTGCTAATACCTTTTTCCCGCTTACTGAAACACATCGTAGTATTCTGCTTTATTTAAAGACCAGCTCTGTTATTCCTAACATATCATGCGCATTTAAGAACACTAAAGAGGACTGAGGCGACGCACAAAAGTTATTGTGTCTTTAGAAAGCAGCGACCGAAAAAGAGCGCGCTTTTGTGTAAATGTTACCTGTTACCCTTTCGACAGAACATAATTCTGACAGCTTCGAAAAAATCCCCCAGAAAAGTTTTCAGCACTCCCGCTTAGATATAGCTGTGTACAGTCGTGACTCGCTAATATAGACGCTTTGGTTTCCACGCAAAAATGTACATAAAGCGAGTGGTCCGTAATACTCAATCGTGAAGAAAATATTTTAGGAATTGAGAAAAGAACATTTCATGGTTAAGGTTTGCTCCTCCTGTACATGTCTGTACTTAGTCGGCTGAAAGCGGCTCTCAGCGTAGGGTAAGCCGCAGAGGGTTTTTCTTCCTAACTTATTCTTGCATTGTGCCAATGCGCGTCGATAGGTCCCCTTGGCGGTCCCAGATATGAAGCTATTAAAAATGAAAGAACATAACTCAGGCAGTTTTATTTGCACACTACATCTAACTGTACTCCACTCAAAATACAGGAAAGCGAAGGTCGTATTCTGGCGGTCCAAATTTTGACTTTTATTACTGTACACATTAGCGCTTAAAACAAACTTGAGAACCAAAGGGCGAAGCATTATTCTCCCATCGTTGAACACTACAAATTAAAAAAAGACATTATCTTATGCACTTTGGTTTCTATATTTATATATATGCAACCTTTGTCCGTAAAGTTCCGAGTCTGAGTCAATTGTGTGTCTGTTCTTCCTTCGTCCGTGTTTTTCGTGCGCCAGAACGATGTATCATAATGTAATACAATTCGTTTAACTTTGAAGTCATTTGTGCAGCACCACCTCGAAATAGTCTCCCTTGCAGCTTACAGACTATACATAGCTTCCAACGCTTCTTGAGGTCTTGGAAACAGTTCGAAAACTCTTCTTTTGGCAGGGCTGTCAGCACCTTTGTCGAGGCGTCTTGAATGACCTCCACACGCCCCATCCAGCGACCTTTTAAGGCTCTCTTCACACGAGGAAACAGGAAAAAAATCGCATGGAGAGAGGTCAGGCGAGTATGGCGGATCGGGAAGTACAGTAATGCTATGTATGGCGAGAAATTTTGTCACGCTGAGAGCAGTGCGCGGCCTCGCGTTAACTTGGAGAAGGCTCCATTGTCCAGATGCCCTTAAGTCAGGGCGACGGCGTCGCAGTGCATCACGCATGTGTTGGAGCACGCCGATATAAAGGTCCTGATTCACCGTCTCCTCTTGTGAAACGAACTCGAGGTGTATGACACCTGTGGCATAGAAAGAAACTATCAGCATCGTCTTTGTTTTGGTCCTTTGTCGCCGCACCTTTCTCGACGCCGGAGAGCTTGTGGACCGCCATTCGGCGCTCTGCCTCTTTGTTTGAGGATCGTATTGAAAACACCCTTTTACTTCTTCAGAAATGATTCTGTCGACGAATGCAGCATCCTTCTCTGCCTCGGAGAGCAAATCAGCGCTCACTGATGCCCGCTTGTCCTTCTGTACTTGTGTGAACGAGTGGGGCACAAGTCTGGCATTAACTTTCGTTTCCCCAAGTTCTCACGCAAAATTTGGTGGCACGATTTCTTACTAATGTCGAGAGCATCTGAAAGCATGCGGACTGTAATGGTGCGGTCATGCTGTACGATTTCCCTGATCCGAGCCACGTTGTTTTCATTCCGTGAGGTTGACGGGCGCCCCTGGCTTGTGTTGTGTTGCACCGACGTTTCAAGTTTCAAGTTTATTTTATTTGCATCATACATGTGGGTAGGTTGGGGTAAAAAGTGATCGCAGATCACTTGAGGGACCCCCGGACCCCCCTTTACATGGCATACAGCAAGAAATATCAGTACTATGTAAGAAATTGCAAACATCGGAAGATCAGCCAACACTACAAACAAAACTTTTTGCACAGATACAGATATACATACAAAATATTTTTTATACCATATATATATATATATATATATATATATATATATATATATATATATATATATATATATATATATATATATATATATATATATATATATATATATATATATATATATATATATATATATATATATATATTCTGAAACAGTGTTTTACTGCTTACATAAAGATGGCTCTAATTTCACGCAAGCTGCTTTATCGACATTCATTGACTGTAATTGGTTTAATAATTGTGGCACATTGTAACGTAACATTTGATTCCCATAGTTTGTGCGGCAAAAAGGAATAAACCATTATTCGATGTTCCGCAGGGTATAAGCCGGTACAGTTTGAGTGAGGCAAGTAATTCCTAGAAACCCTCGATTATTATTTTGTAGAGATTTTTTTAATCTGGTTGCTAAGCGATATTGGTATAAGCTATGAACTGGCATAATCCGGTAGTGTGAAAATAAGTGATCGGTAGGGGCGTGGTAATCAACATTGGCAATGTAACGGACAGCTTTCTTTTGCAGCATGTAATCTTTATGCATATTTGTTTCTTTTGTAGTGCCCCACACAAAAAAACAGTAGTTTAAACGAGACAGAAAATGGCATTATATATCTTTAACATGACTGAGACAGGAAGGAAGTATCGGAATTCAGCGAGAATACCAACACACAGTGACAGATGAGCGACGACGGAATCAACTTTGGCGTTCCAGTTCATGTGATTGTGGAAAAATATTCCCAGTATTTTAATCATGTCTTTGAATTCTACGTTGGTGCTCCCAAGCTTTATGTCGAAGTTCTGAATAATTGCTGATTGCCTCGCATGAAAAAGTACGGCTTTAGTTTTTTCAATATTTAAAAGTAGTACATTATTTTCTCTCCAAATTTTTAATTGATTGATTGCGTCATTTTTAATTGGGAGAAGAAGCGGAAATGAGGTGCCTTGAAAAAATAAGCTCGTATCATCGGCGTAAATGACATATTTTGGTTTATCATGTATTATAACTATATCATTTATATATAATATGAACAGGAGAGGCCCTAAAATACTGCCTTGCGGCACACCAGTACAAACTGCTTGAGATGATGACAGATGGGACCCTATCTGGACTTTCTGATAACGATGTTGAAGGTAAGACTTTACAAGGTTTAGGGGTGTTCTGCGTATGCCGTATAATTCAAGTTTTCGCAGTAAAACACCATGATTGAGGCGGTCGAAAGCATTTGAAAAGTCTACAAAAATTCCGATATAGATTTCTCGATTTTCAATTGCATCCAGTATGATTTCTTTTTGCGTTAATAACGCCGTTTCAGTTAACTTCCAGTGGATAAAGCAATGCTGGGAAGGGGAAAAAAGATTGAACTTTAAGCAAAATTTAATTATTCTTTTGTAGGTTATTCTTTCTAATCCTTTTTAAAAAGCCGAAACTAACCTCTTGTGCCACTAGAAAACGCGCGGGTGATAATGTCTCGTTGCCGCAAGCGTCACGAAGGCGCTCATACGTCTGTGTGACTGTCCTGCCATGCTTCATATAAAATTTTACGTTTGCACGCTGTTTGAGGTGGACGTCCATCTCTCCAAATTCACTCACAGTAGAATGCGCAAACGACAAGTGACAATGTATTTTTCTACAATTAATGCCATCTAGCGGCTGCCACAGCACTTAACGTAAATAGTTCAGGTTTGCCCCAAAAGATGGCGCTACACATACGCACAACATTTGTTTTAGGGAATTATTTCTAGATAATAAAATAAATCAGTTTCGAAACCTTACGCACAAAGGTTGTGTCCACACGGGGCCACACAGACATGGCTAGAGGGGTGCAGACGCCCACAACTGGGGGACACTTCCCTTCCTTTGTTAAGCCCCCATCTTTACTTTTTTTCTTTCCTTGCTTCCTTTTTGTTTTGCTTTTCTCGAAGTAGCCGCGTGCCCGCCCAGCCTGGCTTCTCTCTTTCACCTCGTGTGTGTGTTGTGATCGCGCTTCCTTCCTGCTGTGGAATTCGGCGAAGAGACGTGACCGCAGGACTGCCAGAGGGAACGACGACAATAGCGTCCCCACGTGTTCGAAGAGGAATGCCGGAAGCAGCGACGATAGCGTCCCCATAGCGACGATAGCGTTCAACAGGAATGCCAGCAACGACCATAAGCGTATTCGTTCCGGTCCTCGCCAGGACGAAGTGCGGTATTAGTGTGGTCCCCTTCAGTCACGCTCGATTTGAACAATTGCCCAGTGCCGCACCTGCGAAAGAGCCTCCGCGTTCCGGTCACCAGTCAAGCAATTTCGACACCTGCGGGGAGACAGCCTGCATTCCTGTGTCATGCAGCTGCCCTCCGGGCGCACGTGCGCGGCCACCTGGAAGCCGCGGGGATGACAACGTGACCGGGTCCTGTTCCCTTTCCCTCAACCGAGCTGCGAAGAAACATCAGGACGCCCTGCCGTGGGTAGTACCATCAGTGCCATCGTGTGATTGGACATCATTCTTCGAACTGTACTCCCCAGCTAGGGATCTGGGGAATACGAAGAGTATTTAAGGAGCTGCTGGTTTGATGCCAGACAGAGCCCCCTTCTTGAGAAGTATCAGAGACTCCCGACTCCTAAGAATATCTATTTACTGAGAAGCCCTCTCAGTTGCCCGTACTTGTACATAATGTAAATAGTCCTTGTATAAAGTTTTCCAAGTTTTCCTCCTCCGATCGTCCTCGTCTCTTCTTCGGCCCAGTCACGCTACCTGAATCCAAACAACTGGTGGCAGCGGTGGGACGTCCACGTGAAGTTGCCGGCTCCAATGGACCTCGGCAGCTACGGGACTGACAGGCGTCAGCTATACCTTAGCAGGGTGAGTGCCCAATGTTTTCCGTTCATTTCGCCAGACCGTACTAGCACAGGCAGATGCTAGGTGCGGATTCCTGTTGTCTGGGAAATTGATTTAGGGAAACTGCTTTGTCCACTTCAAGCTAGGGCTTTTGTTTTAGTGGGCTTGCTAACGCATGGTGGAACTCACGATGGAGAAGTTAAAAGTGCAGGAGCTGCTCGAAATTTGCCAGGAGCTCGGGATTTCACTACGTTCTGAGAAAAGAAAAAAAGAAATTCTTGAGGTTATGCGGCAGGAGGAGGTGGCTACTTAGGAGGCCGACGACGCTTTGGAAACGATTGTTGGACGCAAGAAAGAAAAAGAAGAGCTTCGGTTGGCTCAAAAGAGACGGGATTTGTGCGAGCAGAAAGAAAAAGAAGAGCTTCGGTTGGCTCAAGAGAGACGGGACACGGAACATTCGGAAGATTCGCGGAAGATTCGGCTGGACACGGAACAGGGATCTGCTCTGCTGGGATCGATCGGCTAAGTTTCGGGTGGCTGGTTGTGGCCTTTTCTCTCTGCGTCTTTTCGCGACCCAGTCTTCCGGCCAGGGGAGCTCCCTCTGGTCGGCTTCTCTGTCCCCTGATCTCCTGCCGTTGGAAGCTTTTTTGCGCAGTGATGTCGGCAGTATACCTGTCGCGCTGGTGCCTAAGGATGGTGGTGTAATCAAGATGAACAACACTGGTGCAGTCGGCGACTTCTCATTATGGGTCGATCTCAGAGGTACGCCAGTTTGGACGCGGCGGGATTCTGTGCAGATCTCCAGACCTCGCCTGTGTAAGAGATTTGCTAAACTCCTCATCCTTTGCCTCCCTTCGGGTAAGTTCCTTCATCCATTCACATCTGGCGTGCACGAAAGGTATTGTACGAGGCGTAGATTCTTCCCTGTCTCCGGCAGAGACTCTTGAGCTTCAGTCGGCTGCAGGTGTTGTTGCTGTGCACCGCTGTAGCCGGGATGTAAACAACTTGCGGATGCCCACTGAATCTCTGATTGCTATCTTTGCCGGCACTTCCTGCCCCTCTGAAATCAAGGCATGGCCTCTAATTTTTCGGGTAGACCCGTTATCATCTCGGCCTCTGCAGTGTAACAACTGCTGGCGCTATGGAGATAGCGCCGGTGGTTGCAAATCCAACTTGAGGTGTTGCAACTGTGGGGATGGTCATTCAACGAGCACCTGCACTGAGAAGAATGAGAAGTGTTGCCTTTGCGGTGGTGCCCACTCTGCAAACTACTCAAATTGTCCCTCTCGAGCTCAGGAAATCTAAATTCTGGAGATAATTGACAGGAAACGCTGTTCGCGCCGTGACGCTATTTCAGCGGTCAAAGAACGTGTCCACGGTTATGCCGGTGTGACCGCTCGGCAAGATGTCATGTTAGACTCAACGCTGTCCCAGGCAATTGCGGCTGCTGTGGAGGCTTCCATGTCTAAAATGGTAGAAAAGATTGTCGCAAGTCTGTCGGGGTGCCTTACACACGTTCTAGCGACTCAGCTTACACATGCCGTGCAGGCCGCTTTGGCACCTCTTTCGACAGCAATTCCCTCTCCTCTTATCCGGTCTAAAGTTCCAGTAGCATCACAGCCCCAGGAACAAACTTCTGCCCCTTCCGCTGTACCTACCTCGGGTACTTCGAGGGATGTTGGTATAATCTATGATTCCGAGATGGTGGATCCTGATGAGCGGCTTCTTAAGCGCAGCGGTTCCCCCACGTCTCATTCGTTCTCTTCTCTGTGCACCCAGCCCAAATCAAAGAAGCAGCAGCTTGACACCAAACCCAAGGATACCATTTTGGAGCAGGCAGTTGCTGCTGCTAGGCTTTCGCAACCATAGCGTCGTTGCGAGTTCTGGAGTGGAACTGTCGCTCTATTCTTTCAGCTTCCACAGATTTACACTGCATTTCTACCCAGCTTAATCCGGATGTCTTAATTCTGCAAGAAACGTGGCTTTCAACCGACAAACATTTTCATATAAAAAATTACCGTTCATTTTGCCTAGATCACCAGTCAAGAGGAGGGGGTTTACTAACTTTAGACTTCAAAATTTTGCCACAGGGCTATGGTATCTTTTCAACAAATGTCTCCTGACTGTGAGATTTGGCACTAGACTTTGTACTTCCTGGGTGTTCTCCATTTTCAATAGCAAATTGTTATTTCCCCAATAGTGTCCAGGATGTTAGACCTCTGGACTTGTTACTTGCTAACTGTAAGAACCCAGTTCTCGTGGCTGGGGACTTCAATTCTCACCATGTGTCGTGAGGTTTTAGGACTAATACATGCGGCAAGCGCCTTTGGGACTGGGCTTCTGACCACAACCTGATGTGCTTAAATTCAGGATCGGCCACTTATCTTCGCTCACACACTCAATCGGTTTTAGATATCACGTTCATTAGCGAGAACAGCGAGAAAACTGGGCGAGTTGGAATGTATTCATCTTTAAGCTGCGCGAAACACAGGACACGAGGAAGAAACATGAGACGACACGAGCGCTCATGTTTCTTCATCTTGTCCTGTGTTTCGCGCTGCTTAAAGATGAATACGTTCATTAGTCCTGGAATTGGCGTAACGAATTGGTCGACTGTTGATAGCGGCACCTCAAGTGACCATGTACCTATTCATTTTGATATCATATGTCGTGTAACTCCGGCGTCTTCTCAGTTGCGGTCACATGTAAACTACGACAGATTTCAGACGGCGTTGCGCTCGGCCCTTGCTTCAGTGTCTAATGTCGCCGAGGCCCACCAGTCAGCAAGCATATGTCTGGCTATAGAGGAAAGCTTAAAAAGTCGGAGTTCCTGGTGAGGCCAACAAAAGGGAATTCTTCTAACTGGTGGAATGCGGACTGTACAATAGATTACAGGCGGAGGAAGGCAGCATGGAAAAAAATTCTTCATAACCAATGCCTGAATAACTGGAGTGATTATACATTTATTGCAGCCACCTTTAAACGCAGAGTTTCTCGCGCGAAGAAAAATATGACTCAGAACACTTTGATTATCTTTCAAAGGCGGGCAACCGACGTGCACTATTCGGTTTTCTACGGTCTAGGAAACAGCTCATGTCCTCTCATGATTTTCAGTCATTAGTTATGTCACTTGAAGGAGCTATAGAGCCGGTTGAATTAATTGCCACAGGCCTGCAAAAGCAGTTTTCGTTTTTACTACCTTTGCGCCCAATGTTGTTTGCACCTGTCGTGCCAAATGATAATGCATCACAAGTAAATCTATCAGAGCTTTCACAAGTTGTCCAGAGATTGCCAGCTGCTGCTCCTGGTCCTAATGGTGTTACTACCAAGATGCTCAAGATTCTCTTTGAAGAGTCCCCCAACTCCTTATTGCACCTAATAAACTACTCTCTCAAACACGCTTGGATACCTTCTGAGTGGAAGCTTTCCAAGGTGATCCCTTTACTTAAAAATCAGGGTGGAGGCTATGAATTGGATAATATTAGGCCAATGTTTTTAACATCAAACATGGTAAGGTTGATAGAAAGGGTGTTACTAATTCGGGTGTCAGCCATTGTGGATCGCAAATCTATATTCAGCCCATGCCAACTCGTCTTCCGGCCACGGTGTTCGATATGGAATGTACATGCTGATCTTGAGAGCAGAATTCTCCTTGCTCGTCGTCAACGCCTGGTCGCGGCTTTGGTTACGTTAGACGTCGCCAAAGCTTACGACAGTGTTGAACACTCCATCCTGATACATAGGCTACAGTCTCTTCAATTTCCAGATTATATAGTTGCATAGATATCTGCATTTCTTTATAACAAGGAAATCTTTTGCGTCCATAATGGTGTTCATTCAGAGAGGTACAGACAAACGCGAGGTGTACCGCAAGGAGCTGTTCTTTCTCCTGTGCTCTTTAATATTCTGTTGAGCTCAATTCCTCTCCACCGCCATGTACGCACTTACGTCTATGCGGACGACATTGCGTTTTTTGCTGCTGCGCCGGATATACATTCCCTGTATGGCCTGTCGCAGTCATATTTGAATACACTTGAGCTCTGGTTGAGCGCATTACACCTGAAGTTAAATGTTGGCAAGTGCACCACCCTTGTTTTTCCTCTATACACTCCTGCAGTGGTCTCTCTCACTTGCCAGTCAAAAATAATACCGCAGGTTCAATCCCTAAAATGCCTAGGGGTCATTTATGACAACAAACTCACCTGGCGACCTCACATTGACCATGTTGCGGCGAAAGGGGCTCGTGCCGTGGGCATGTTACGGAGATTATGTCATCACCGGTACGGCATGCGCAGAGATGCGCTATTAATGATCTACATAATGTATGTCAGGCCAATTTCAGAATTTGGATCAGTGTTGTTTTCAGGCTCGGCTACATATAAACTTTGTCCTCTCGTCCTTTTAGAGAGGGAAGCACTTCGCATGTTCCTCGGCCTTCCAAAATTTGTGGCTACCAATGTGCTGTACCTTAAAGCCCGCATTCCGCCTCTCTTATCACGACTTCAATTTTTAACTGTGCAAACTTACCTCAGGATCTATGAATCCCATTTCCACCGTTCCCAAAGCATTTTCTGTTGTCAGCCGACCTCCTTTTTTGGTGTCCCCTGGTCTCGTTTCAATTCCCCTCAGGTAGTGTTTGTGCAAAGATTACTTCAGCCTTTAGATGTAAACATTTATGATATCCTTCCTGCGCTTCGCAATGGGACCGCTATCCACATTGTTTTCGACGACATATTCCCAAAAATGCAGAACTTTTGCCACCGAGTATTCTAAATGGTCTACTAGAAGATCATCTGAGGACCCTACCTACAGATATAGCAATAGCCACTGACGCATCGCAATGCAATGAAAAAGCAGGTGTGGGAATAGTTTGCTCGCATTTAGACTGGTCCGTTTCACTGCGCCTTCCAGATTTCGCCCATATTTTTCAAGCAGAGTTTCTAGCAGTTGTACTTGCTCTACGCAAGCTAGACCCCTCTATTACAGCAGTTGCAGTGATTACTGATTCTTTATCTTTGTGTTCGTCCCTCGCTGCACATGTTGACGGTCCCATTTTAACAACTTTCTTATCCCTACTTCCTCCGCATTTGAGCCTTGTTCATTTAGTATGGATTCCCGGTCACAGCAGTGTGACAGTAAATGAGATTGCTGACAATCTCGCAAAGGCTTCCCTCAGCGGCCCCGTGTTGCCAATCATCCCGGCTACAGCCTGTATTACAGCATCTAGATTTCGGCGACGTGCGTTTTTAAGCACGCAAGACACAACACTTTTAACATCGGCGGATTATGAGCACCTTAAATACTCTTCAACAACAAGCCTCACGCAATTAAGCCGTTGCTCTTGCGCTTCGAAGAAAAATGCCAAGCACTAAACATACTAAATGAAATTAAAAATATTGCCCCAAGATGCGAAGCGCTACCACCGTGGTACACTCTTCCCACAGTGTGTGACGTCACACTAACACGCCTCAGGAAAACTTGTACACCACACGACCAGATAATACAAGAATATCTAGCACTACAAGAAAAGTACAGAAATTACACTCCATTTTATACTGATGGGTCAAAAACTCATGCTCATGTAGGAAGCGCAGTAATACAAGGAAAAAATGAAAATGCAGTACGACTTCCCTCATGTGCTACAGTTTTCACCGCGGAGTGTTATGCTATTAGTGTTGCGGTGCAGAAAATAACAAATGAAAACATCAAAAACAGCATCATCTATACAGATTCACTGAGCGTCCTTACAGCATTAAATTCTAAAAATGCCACGGAGCCACTGATTGGAAGCATCATACATAATATAGTAAAGGTCGCAACACAAAAACATGTTATAAAATTGTGCTGGGTTCCCAGTCACGTTGGCATTCAGGACAATGAGAGAGCCGACATGTGTGCTGCACAAACCAGAACCATGGAAATAAAACATGTGAATTTGCCTCCTAGGGATTACATGAAGTTAGTGCATAGCAGACTAAGAGACAAGTGGCAAGCTTCTTGGGAAAATGAAGGACACAACAAGCTGCATACCATAAAGCCCATTATAAAAGAATGGAAATCATGCCACCATAAAGAGCGTTTTATCGAAGTAATTTTATGTCGTTTACGCATAGGTCACACACACATCACCCATAACTTCTTATTAACAAAAAAAGACAAACCTGTGTGTGAAATGTGTGGTGAAGAGCTCACAGTAAATCACATTTTAATTTCTTGTTCGCATCTCGAAGAACTTAGACAAAAAGTTTTTACGGTATTTTACAATGAACACATTCCATTTCATCCCGCATTGCTTTTAGGCGAGCAAACACTCGTCGAATTTTCACTTGTTTGTAAGTTTCTAAAGAAAGCCAGTGTTTTAAATCTATTATAATGTAACCTCTGTACACTTGACATAGCATCATCTAACCTTGTGTTTGGCGCATGATAGCCATAGTTGCTTATGCGCCATAAAACCCCATACAACAACAACAACAACAACAACAAAATTTTTTGCTCTCGGCAGCTTGAAGTATCACTGACGAGGCTGCGCTGCCGCATCCCCCCTCTAAATTTCTATTTACACATGTCGGGTTTGGCGCTCTCTCCACTTTGTACAATTTGGCCGTGAGCCTGAATCTATAGAACATTTTTGGCTGCATTGTCGCCGATTCAACTCTCTGAGAAAAACGTTGCTGGAGGAGCCCTTGCAGCATCTTGGCCTTAGTATGAGCAGCCCGCTCTTGCTATCATTTGGCGCCACCACATTTGGGTTCAGCCACAGATCTGTTTGTACCGCTGTTCTAAATTCCCTGATAGAATCTCACCGACTGCCTTGCTAAGTGTTCCAAACTTTTCTTTTCTATCAATTATTAAATTTTGACTTAATCATTATTATTTAATCCCTCTCTTTATTATTCTTATAATTTTGAAATCAAAACTGTCATCCCTTTTCTGTTCATGAAGAAGTATTCACCGGTGTTGCGCTCCCACGTGCTTTCCCTTTTTATTAACTGCGTTCAGGTGAATAGCCACCCGATTCTTGGCCGATCCCCCAGTGTGGGTATGTACCATCTTTTGATAGGCTAACAACAACAAGAGAGACGGGAGGTCCGTGAACATGCTCGAAAAATGAAGGACCTCGAAATCGCGTCGAACGGAGGGAATATGGCGCGTCTTAGCCCTGTAGCTTCGGTAGAGGAGCAAGGGATGCAGAGATTGCAGGATCTCGTCTCACCATACCGCGTGGGAGGCGATATTGCACTCTTTTTGGTAAATTTCGAACGCGCATGCGGGAAGGTGCAAATCGACAAGAGCACTTGGGCTGAGAAGTTACTTCCTCTCCTTCCGTGCGAAGCGGCCGAAGTGGTGGCTCGCCTCTCACGGGAAGAGTGTGGTGACTACGAGACGGTAAAGAGCGCACTGCTTAGAAAGTACCGGCTTTCTGCTGAAGCCTTTAGGCAGCGATTCAGGCAGGCAAAGAAAGGCGGAGAGTCGCATACTGACTTCGCATACCGGCTTAAAGTCAACTTAAACGAGTGGCTTAAGACCGCTGAGGTTCACGGAAGTCATGACAAGGTACTGGAGTGCATCGCACTAGAGCAGTACTATAGCGCGATTCCAGAAGATCTGAGGTTATGGCTGGAAGATAGGCTAACAGATATAGACCTAGACAAAGCAGCACAGCTCGCAGACGAGTATTACGTTCGCCGTAACCTCCAAAGCAAGGCAGGGTACGATAACAGGTTAGGAAAGGGAGAAACCTATTTAAAGAGAATCCCCGACCGAAGGGTGCCACCAGCACGCCGAGATCACTTAACAGAGGAAGGGGGATCAAAAGGAGGAGATAGCGAAAACAAGTTGGAGTCACCCAAATCTGCCGATTCGCCGAAACAGCAGGCACCTGGAGTTCGCGCGATTGAAGCGCGAAAGCGCATTGTCTGCTATAATTGCTACAAGGAGGGTCACATCTCAGTGAAATGCAAACAGCAAAAGTTGGCGTTCGCGTGCATGCTAGAGTCGGAGAAAAACCTTAAATTGCTGGAGCCATACGTGCGGGACGTGGTTATAAATGGCAAGAAATTCAGGGCACTGCAGGATTCAGCGGCTACCATGGATGTTGCTCACCCGTCCTGTGTTTCCTCCACGGACTACACCGGCGAATGCGCCTGGATTAAGCAGGTCGCCGAAGAATAGAGTACATGCTTGCCTATTGCGAAGGTCACCCTAGAGGGGACTTTTGGCAGGCTAGACACAGAAGCGGCAGTTAGTGCAAACTTGCCGACACACTTGCCCTACCTGCTTTCGAACAAATCCGAGCAGCTGCTGAAAGAGAAAGGTCTCTCGTTTACCTCTGGCTTGGCTTGCATGGCGCTAACACGTTCTCGAGCGCGAAAGCTCGCAATGAAACTCGACTGCGCTCCGATAAATGAGCAGGCACCGAACAACTCTCCTGACTTGCCGGGGGATCCTTGCAGAAAAACTGATCCGTCTAAACCGCATGAGCATGAGCATGGAGGTCTTCCCGAACCAGCGGTAGCTCATGAAATCCAAGGAACTGCCGATTCCGTACAGAATGGGGCAACAGGAACCAACGCGAAGGGTTCAATATTAACACCTGCTTCGACTTGTTGGGAGGAGTTGACTAAGGCTGATAGAAAAGCACTTATTGCAGAGCAGAAAAAGGACCCATCGTTAAGAGCTCTAAGCAATAAGGTGAGCGAGGGAGTCGCCAGAAAGAAAATCAGCTTTCATGAGAAAACAGGCCTTCAGTACCTGAAATACTGCGACTCAAAGGGACGCGAATATGAGCAACTCCTAGTGCCTGAGAAGTACCGGCGGCAGCTTCTAGAGTTCGCACACGTAAATGCATGGGCGGGTCACCTGGGCATAAAGAAAACAAAAGCTAGATTAGCCCTCGAATATTACTCTCCTCGCTGCTGGAAAGATGTGGAACAGCTTGTTAGATCATGCGACACCTGCCAGCGGATAGGCAAGTCGACAGATAAATGGAAAGCACCCATGACACTAGTTCCCATAATTACAGAGCCCTTTCGGCGTCTTGTAATAGATACTGTCGGTCCACTGCCAGCGTCAAACTCTGGCTGTCGCTGCATTCTGACCTCACTGTGCGTGGCAACCAAATTTCCCGAGGCCATTTCTTTGAAGGAGCCAAGTTCCGCATGTGTTGCAGACGCCCTTTTGTCAATTTTCTCTCGCGTGGGATTCCCTGCAGAGATACAAAGCGATAACGGGAGCGTGTTCACAAGCTGTTTGACAACAACGTTCTTTGAACGGTGTGGGATTAAAATAATCCGCAGTTCCATTCACCACCCTCAGTCAAATTCAGTCGAGCGTATGAACTCAGTGCTAGAGCGGATACTTAGGACTCTGTGTTTTGAGCATAAGGGAGATTGGGAAGGCTGCATTCCAGCAGCACTCTTTGCAATGAGATCCGTCCCCCACGAAAGCACAGGATTTAGCCCCAATGAACTAGTCTACGGGCGTGACTTGAGGATCCCATTGCGCATGCTAAGGGAGTCATGGGAGGGTTACGGAGAAGATCCCTGTGTAGTGGAATACGTCCTGAAACTACTGGAAAGACTTGCGAAAACCAGAGACCTCGTGGAAGCAAATGTCAGAGCAGCGCAGTGACTGTCTAAAGTGTACTACGACAAATCGGCACGCAAGCGCACCTTTGAACATGGTGACCAGGTGATGTTGCTGCGTCCGTCAAAAAGGAGCAAGCTTGAGGTGCAATGGGAAGGGCCAGCTAAGGTGGTGTCCAAGCTTTCGGACACCAACTACGAGGTCAAATTTAAGAACAAACACAATCGGATAATCCACAGTAATTTGATGAAGCCTTATGTGCAGTGTCCGGCCATGGTTAACATGGCGCTGAACATGCCAGAGGAAGAGATATCAGACATACCTTATGTCATACATGAGGACGAGCAGGCAGCGAATGAGATGCTAAATTCAATCGACAGAGAGCCACGTTTGTCGGAAAATCAACGAGGAGACATGAACAACGTCGTCCACGACTTTGAGGCGGTGTTTTCAAACAAGCCAGGAAAAACAACCCTCGTCGAATACGACATTCAGCTGTTCAGCGAACAGCCAATCAGGAGCAAACCGTACCGTGTCTCTCCAAGGCAAAAAGAAATTATTGAGGCGGAGATCCGCCGTATGTGCGAACTTGGCGTCATAGTGCCCTGTGAAAGTGACTATACGTCACCAATCAGTATTGTAGAGATTCCAGGCAAGGATCCGAGACCTTGCGTGGACCACCGGAGACTGAATTCAATCACAGTGGACCAGACCTACCCCATTCCGAACATTGAGGAGAGGGTTGAAACAGTCGCTAAATCAGAATATATATCCACACTGGATTTAGTTCGTGGTTACTGGCAGGTACCGCTCACTGAGCGCGCCAGCAGGTACGCAGCATTCGTGTCCCCCGCGGGCATGTTTCGCCCTGTAATGTTGCGCTTCGGCTTGAAAAATGCTCGCTACTGTTTTTCAAAGTTAACGGACCAAGTGCTGCTGGGACTTGCAGATTTCGCTCTCCCCTACCTTGACGACGTGGCCGTTTTCTCACAAAACTGGGAGGAGCACATTGAACACCTGCGTATTGTGTTGAGCCGACTGCTTGAGGCTGGTTTAACGGTAAGGGCGGGAAAATGCCACCTGGGGTGCGCCGTAGTGAACTGGGCACGTGGTTGGAAGAGGCCAACGCAGACTTGCAGAACTTAAAGTGGCTGCCGTGGTGGAGTACTGTCGCCCAACCACAAAATCGGAACTCAGGGCTTTTCTTGGCCTAGCAGGTTATCAGCATTACGTAAAGGGCTACTATGATTTAGCCAGCCCCTTGACCGACGCGATGAGAAAAAGTGAGCCTACCGATCTTTCTTGGGACCAAAAGAAAGAGAAGGCATTTCGGAGTGTGAAAACGGCCCTAAGCGAGCGCCCAAAAGTGGCTGCGCCAGATTTCTTGATTTCTCGAAACCCTTTATTTATTCATTTATTTTTTCCTCAAAGGTCCCTTTCGGGACAGGACATGTAATGGACATGTAATGTAATGCACATGGAATAGCGCCTAACCAGCGACCGCGGGTTAGGCGCTATTCTTTGCCAGGAAAGCGATGGCAGGCACACATGGCCTGTCCTTTACTTGAGCCGCAAGCTCAGCACGCGGGAAGAGGCGTATAGGACGTCTGAAAAAGAATGCGCATGCCTCGTTTGGGCGATAGACAAACTGGCATGCTACGTCTCCGGGTCCCGTTTCACAGTAGAAACGGACCATTGCCCTTTGACTTGGCTGCACAATATGTCGCCCAAAAATGGTCGTCTACTGAGGTTGAGCCTGGCACTCCAGCACCACAGCTTCGAGGTTCGCTACAAGAAAGGCAAGCTCCACACAAATGCCGACGGGCTAAGACGAGCCTTCTAGCTAGTAAAGATTTTAAAAAAGGGGATGTCCCCCAAATTTGTAGTTTTGGAGGTTTATTTCATATTCTCTTCCAAATGGAGAGCGCATATCTCCCACTTTCTTCGCAGTAATGTTGTTCATAATCAGGTTACACACCTAGGAGTACGTTTCCTTATTTCAGCCAATGATAAGTAAGAGCGAGTGGTGTAACGTACCTTGAATCTTAGTATTGGGGCAGGCAAAATTGAACGCCACGTCGGCCAAATCAAATCACCTATTCCCGTACCGCGTGCCCTCTAAGCACCAACCTGACTTCATTTAGCGAATTTTTTTTTCTATCCAAGTGCGCCTCGAGCGGGAGCACACGCCTTGGACAGGTGCCCTGTCATTACTACTCGTTGGGAGACACCATGTGTTCATTAAGGCAAAACATTTGATCTCTTCAAGTTTTAGTTGAAGTTTTGCTAAGTGCAGTTTTGGCGCTGAGTTTTGGTCCGGCGGTATGAGTGGGTTCTGAGGGCACGTGCTTTTGTCAGGTGTGGTATGTCGTCTGTGATCCCTTTTGGCTAGCATTGCAGAGAATTTCCCAAAACGGCCATCTGACGAGAGGAAGTGATGCCGAGCTTCGGCACTGAAGGTCATCAGAAGACTCCCAAAGAGCATCTGGTTCCTGCCTCGCCCAGTCAGCCAAGCTACGTGCGAGAAGTTCATCTTCCGGGCGCAATATCTGGCGGCGGGGGTGCTGTTGTGATCGCGCTTCCTTCCTGCTGTGGAATTCGGCAAAGAGACGTGACTGCAGTACTGCCAGAGGGAACGACGACAATAGCGTCCCCACGTGTTCGAACAGGAATGCCGGAAGCAGTGACGATAGCGTCCCCATAGCGACTATAGCGTTCAACAGGAATGCCAGCAACGACCATAAGCATATTCGTTCCGGTCCTCGCCAGGAAAAAGTGCGGTATCAGTGTGGTCCCCTTCAGTCACGCTAGATTTGAACAATTGCCCCAGTGCCGCACCTGCGACAGAGCCTCCGCGTTCCGGTCACCAGTCAAGCTCTTTCGACACCTGCGGAGAGACAGCCTGCATTCCTGTGTCATGCAGCTACCCTCCGGGCGCACGTGCGCGGCCACCTGGAAGCCGCGGGGACAACAACGTGACCGGGTCCTGTTCCCTTTCCCTCGACTGAGTTGCGAAGAAGCATCAGGACCGCCCTGCCGTAGGTGGTACCATCAGTGCCATCGTATGATTGGACATCATTCTTCGAACTGTATTCCCCAGCTAGGGATCTGGGAAATACGAAGAGTATTTAAGGAGCTGCTGGTTTGATGCCAGAGAGAGCCCCTTTCTTGAGAATTATCAGAGACGCCCGACTCCTAAGAATCTCTCTTTACTGAGAAGCCCTCTCAGTTGCCCGTACTTGTACATAATGTAAATAGTCCTTGTATAAAGTTTCCCAAGTCTTCTTCCTCCGATCGTCCTCGTCTCTTCTCCGGCCCAGTCACGCTACCTGAATCCTAACAGTGTATAGTCAGTTCGTGCGTACGCGACGCTACACCTTTGCTTTCTTACCATGTCATTGGTGTTTCTGCTGTGTTCAGCTGTCCCCCTTTTTATTTTGTTATTTTGTAGCCCTCTGTGTGCAAAGTCCTGTGCTATAAGAAGACTCGTTTATGACCTGTATGATCATTCTTGACAAAGACCTGGTTCAAACGTTAAATAAATTAGTATGCGACTTCCCCAGCTTACTATATATTTAATCGGCCTTGAAAAAATATATATATATATATATATATATATATATATATATATATATATATATATATATATATATATATATATATATATATATTGCCACATGCAAGAAGACGCCAAAGATGAAGACTTGGTCTACGAGCGCGAGGCAAGAAGAAGCTGAAGGGCGCAGGGACTTTTTCTGGTTAACCAGTAAACCGTTTTACCTTCAGCTCTCCTCGGGGTTCTACCGAGTCCTGACATTGGTGGAGGTGCTGGGTGTGCACAGGAACTCCTTCCGGCAGTCCACAGCGAGTCCCGGACATCAACACGCCTGTCCATCGCGCTAGCCGCCGACGTCTAGGCCTTTCCCCGGAGTACAACCATCTACCGGGCGACTCTTCAAACGTCAAAGTTCGCCGGGTCTTCCAAGCTATGGCACCTCCCACCCCTACGTCGGTGACTCTTCACAACACCAAGGTATCGGAGCGCTTCCACGGGAACGCGTTTGAAGATGTGGAAGACTGGCTCGACCAGTTTGAACGAGTGGCCAAGTTCAACCAGTGGAGCGTGGACCAGAAGCTTTGCAATGTGTATTTTGCACTTCAGGATACTACTAGAACGTGGTATGAAAACCACGAGGCCAGCTTGTCCACATGGAATGACATGCGCCGCCAGCTGGTGGACACTTTTTTCACTACTGATCGACGAGAGAATGCGCTGCGCCTGCTTGAAGTGCGCGTCCAGAAGCCAAATGAAAGCGTAGCTATGTTTGCGGAAGACATGGCTCGACTTTTTTCGCCGTGCCGACCCCGATATGACTGAGCAAAGGAAGCTACGACATCTCATGCATGGCGTCAAGGAGCAGGTGTTTGCCGGCTTGGTGCGCAACCCACCTCAAACCGTCAGTGAGTTCGTCAAGGACGCTACAGCTATACAGCGAGTGCTCCAAGAACGGTGCCGCTAGTACGACCGACCCTTCACCGGTGTTGCACCGACTGCGGCGGCACTTACTGCAACCGATGGGAACACTCTTCGAGACCTCAATCGAGAAATTGTCCTTGAGGAGCTGCAGCGAATTACTGCTACGAGCGTTCAGTCACCAGAGGCCGTCGCAGCAGCCGTTAGGAAAGAGCTCCGGCATGCTCTGTCACCGTCTGCACCATACCACGAGTCTCATCCAGTTGACAGTGCGGCAGCCGTTTGCGAGCCATACCACGTGCCCCAACACAACAGCAACACGGCCGTCAACACGGCGCCTTACTATGAGCCGGAGCCGCAACCCGCGAGCTATGCGGAAGTCCTTCGTCGTCCGCCCCCAGACCACGCCCCACCGAGCTCAGCGAGCCGTCAGCAGACGCGGTTCTTTCAGGAGCCTCAGTGGGCACGTCCCTGCCGCCCTCAGCCGCGCCGAACTGACCTGCGGCGCTCTTATGACAGCCGACCGCTCTGCTTCTTCTGCGGACAACCTGGCCATGTGTATCGGTACTGCCGCTACCGCCAAGAGGGGCAGGCCTTTCCGCCTGGTTCTGCTCGACGCCATTTCGACGCTGGCCGTGCCCAACTCGAGGACCCGCCGCTCAGCAGGGAAGCCGACTCACCGGGCTTCCGCCGCCGCTCCCCATCTCCACGGCGTTATTTTTCGCCGACGCGTCGTAGCGATGCTGACGTTAGCGGACGGCGGACCCCGAGCCCTCGCCGGGGAAACTAACCGCCGCAACCTCGCGAGGGGAGGTTGCAACCAGTCGAAAAGTTTCAAAGCCCTCACTACCGCCGCAACTGCCGACCGCAACCCATGACTGTGACGCATCTGTTAACATTGACGCTGCCGCACTACCACCGAAAATGCCGCCTACATTAGCGCCGAACATGCCGAACCAGATAAGCAGCCCCGACGACGAAAATAACAGCGCCGACCTTACCACACTTCCGCCGCAAATGCCGAGAGAGACGAGCAACCCAGACGACGTTATTAGCGCTGACCTCGCCGTTTGCATTGATGGGCTGGAGGTACACGCTCTGGTGGATACCGGGGCGGATTTTTCAATCATTAGTCAAAAACTGGCTGACAAGCTGCGCAAAGTAAAAACCGAATGGACTGGGCCAGTAATAAGAAGTGCTTTGGGTCAGCTACTGGCACCGACTGGGAAGTGCACTGCCCGCATAGGAATTGGAAACTCAGTGTTCGTTGGCAGCTTCGTTATCCTCTCAGACTGTTGCAAAGACCTCATCTTGGGCATGGACTTTCTGCGCCTTCATGGGGCTGGGATCAGTTTTCGGGACAACGTCGTTGCCTTCACCAAAAATCATGGAGACCTTGGTTATGCGCAAGTACCACTGATGCCCTTACGAGTTGCCAATGAGGGGGTGACATTACCTCCGCGATCGTGGTCTCTTGTTGAAGTGAAGTGCGGCGTGGCGCATACCGGCGATGGCGTCGCCGAACGGGCCGTCACCCTGATACTCAGCCGAGGTGTTTCTATAGACCGAGGACTAGTCAGTTTGGCCAATGGGCATGCCGAAGTGCTGCTGACAAACTTCAGCGACGGGCGTCGGCAAATTCCGAAAGGCACAACTGTGGCCTTCTTCGATAGCGTCCAGAGTGACCAAGACTATTTCGTGCTGCAACTGGAAGGATCAGTGAGCAAGGCGCCCGCACCCGTAGTCGATGTGAGCCCAAATCTGTCGTCTTCAGAACGGGAACGTCTTTTGGATCTCATAGATCACTTTCGAGACTGTTTTGCTTCAGAATCGCGGGTCGGCCAAACACCTTTTACCAAACATCGCATTATCATGGATGACGAGATTTGCCCGATTCGACAAAATCCTTGCCTTGTGGCTCCGAAAGAGCGTGAGGCTATTCAGCGTCAGGTGGCAAAATGCTTCGAGACGGCGTTATTCAGCCGTGACAGAGTCCCTGGGCTTTCCCCGTGGTACTTGTTAAAAAAAAGGACGGCAGCTTACGATTTTGCATTGACTACCGCAAACTCAACCAAGTGACCAAAAAAGACGTGTACCCCCTCCCTCACATCGATGATTTCCTTGATCGGCTACGAAATGCCCGTTACTTCTCTTCAATGGATTTTAAAAGTGGATATTGGCAAATTGAAGTAGATGAGAGGGATCGGGAGAAGACAGCATTCATCACTCCTGACGGATTGTATGAGTTTAAGGTTCTTCCATTCGGTTTATGCTCGGCACCAGCAACATTTCAGTGGCTGATGGACACTGTGCTCTCAGGACTCTAGTGGCAAACATGCCTGGTGTATCTTGATGACGTGATCGTGTTTTCGGCAACCTTCGAGGAGCATCTGCGCCGTTTGGTAGCTGTTTTTCAGGCCATACGATCTGCGGGCCTCACACTAAAACCCGAGAAGTGCCACTTTGGTTACGAGGAGCTGCAATTCTTAGGACACGTTGTTAGGTTAGCCAAGAAGGTGTCCGGCATGACCCTGAAAAGCTCTCCGCAGTCGCCAAGTTCCCAACACCTACGGACAAAAAGACGCTTAGGCGCTTCCTGGGGCTTTGCGCCTATTACCGTCGATTTACTGCTGCTTCTCACGAGTTGCCTGGCCATTAACTTCACTGACACGCGACAACGCTGTCTTTCGCTGGGGTGAAGAAGAGCACCAAGCTTTTAATGAACTCCGGAGACGCCTACAGACGCCACTTGTCCTGGCGCACTTTGATGGCGACGCCCCTACCCTGCTTCATACCGATGCAAGCAATGTGGTTTTAGGTGCTGTATTGGTGCAGCGCCAGGATGGTGTGTAAAAAGTGATTGCTTATGCCAGAAGGCCTCTGTCTAAAGCTGAAGCGAAATACTCGGTAACAGAAAAGGAATGCCTTGCAGTTGTATGGGCGGTTATGAAATACCGCCCTTACTTGTACGCTCGCCCCTCTCTCTGTTGGCTGACGAACTTAAAGGACCCTTCAGGGAGACTCGCGCGTTGGAGCCTTCGGTTACAAGAGTTCGACATGACGGTTATTTACTAGTCCGGAAAGAAGCATGCGGATGCTGACTGCCTTTCTCGAGCACCAGTCGGACCCTCCACAATTGCCGATGAAGACACTGCTTTTTTAGGAGTCATAGATGACGCAACTCTTGCCCAACAGCAGAGCGAGAACCAGGAATTGCTCCCTCTTATTGGTTTCTTGGAGAAGCGAACTACGGATGTGCCTAAGATTTTCGCCCGCAGCCTCTCGTCATTCTTTCTTCGTAACGACGTAATTTACAAGAAGAACTTCCGTCCTGGGAGGAACAGTCATCTACTCGTCGTCCCAACAGCTCTTCGCACGGAAGTCTTGCAAGCGTATCATGACGAGCCAACCGCCGGCCACCTAGGCTACACCCGCACGTTGGCTAGAGTACAGCGCAGATACTACTGGCCGAAATTACCGGCGACAGTGAAGCACTATGTACGGACGTGCGTAGACTGCCAACGTCGTAAATCACCCCCTGAAAAACCAGCCGGCCTACTTCACCCTCTTCAAGTGCCAAAGACACCTTTCAAGCAAATTGGCATGGATCTCCTGAGACCATTTCCGACGTCTACTGCCGGGATTAAACGGATAATTGTCGCCACCGATTATCTAACTCGCTACGCGGAGACAAAGGCTCTACCCAGGGGTCCCGCCGCCGAAGCAGCTCGGTTCTTCGTTGAGAACATTGTCCTCAGGCATGGCGCTCCGGCAATCATTATAACTGACCGAGGAACTGCCTTTATGGCCGAGCTTTTGGAAACCGTTCTCCGCCTCAGCGGTACCAGTCATCGTAAAGCGACGGCCTATCACCCCCAAACCAATGGATTGATGGAACGCCACAATAAGACAATTGCCGACATGCTCTGTATGTACGTGGACGTAGACCACAAGAATTGGGACGAAATTCTTCCCTACGTCACGTTCGCCTACAATACGGCACAACAAGACACCACTCGCATGACGCCTTTCGTCCTTCTTCATGGCCGACCAGTGACAACTATGCTAGATGTCATGCTGCTCCCGAATGCCGACGGCGACGATACCGATCAGGACGCCGAGGAATTCGCACAGCGCGCAGAGGAAGCTCGCCAACTAGCGCGTGTGCGCATCAGAACTCAGCAGGAGGCTACGCACGACGCTACAATCTTCGCCACAGACATGTCATGTATGAACCTGGCGACAAAGTGTGGGTCTGGACGCCTATTCGTCGTCGTGGACTCTCCGAAAAATTGTTACGGCGGTACTTCGGGCCCTATGTTGTGCTGCTACGTTTAACCGACGTCACGTATGAGGTGGCGCCGGTCGGGTTATCGACATCCAAGCGACGCCAGCAACAAGTCGACGTCGTCCATGTTGTACGTATGAAGCCGTACTGTTCGGACCGATCTTGACCTCCTACTTTCTTTTGTTACCATCGAGACGATGCTTCCTGAGGAGGGGGGCAAATGCCGCATGCAAGAAGACGCCAAAGATGAAGACTTGGTCTACGAGCGCGAGGCAAGAAGAAGAAGCTGAAGTGCGCAGGGACTTTTTCTGGTTAACCAGTAAACCGTTTTACCTTCAGCTCTCCTCGGGGTTCTACCGAGTCCTGACAATATATATATATATATATATATATATATATATATATATATATATATATATATATATATATATATATATATATATATATATATATATATATATATATATATATATATATATATATATATATATATATATATATATATATATAAAGGAAGCCAACAGTCACGGAAACCAAGGGGCATAGGGGGAATGTTTTTAATCTTTTTTATTTGTAGTGCCAATCAATAGGTTTAAAGAAAATTACTTATAAAGAGGGTTCTCATCAGAGGGCTCTTATAAGAGGGCTCTCGCACAGTTTCCGCCCTCGCCGTTAGATGACGTTCTACGTCACACTCGCGGTATAACAGGACGTGCTACGTCCACCGCTATGGTCGAGGGTGGCGCTGGTGAACACTCTCAAGGTTCGCTTACACGCAGTAAAAATAAATACCCACGAAAGCAGCAGATTGGACAGCTGTCGCCGTAGCTCAGTTGGTAAGAGCACCGGACGCGATATTCGGAGGTCGTGGGTTCGGATCCCACCGGCGGCATGGTTGTTTTTTCTGCTGCTTTATAAGTAATTTTCTTTAAACCGATTGATTGGCACTACAAATAAAAAAAAGGTTAAAAACATTCCCCTATACCCCTTGGTTTCCGTGACTGTTGGCTTCCTTAATATGTTTGTCAAACGAGCCCCTCATTTCCTTTACCTTGTCTGCTATATATATATATATATATATATATATATATATATATATATATATATATATATATATATATATATATATATATATATATATATATATATATATATATATATATATATATGAAGGGAGCCAACAGTCACCGAAACCAAGGTGCACAGGTGAACGTTATTATTATTATTTTTTTAATGTGCTGTGCTTATCAGTGGGATAATATTACTTAGATTAATCAATCACTTAAAGAAAATTACTTATAAAGGAGTAAAAAAAACAACCATGCCGCCGGTGGGATCCGAACTCACGACCTCCGAGTATCGCGTCCGGTGCTCTTACCAACTGAGCTACGGCGACGTCTGTCCAATCTGCTGCTCTCGTGGGTATTTGTGTTTATTTGGTGTACGCGAACCTTGAGAGTGTTCACCAGCGCCACCCTCGACCATAGCGGCGGACGTAGCACGCCCTGTAATACCGCGAGCGTGACGTGGAACGTCATCTAACGGCGAGGGCGGAAACTGCGCGAGAGCCCTCTTAAGCAACCTGTGGCATCAAGGCTGCCAGAACCGAGACCCTCGTTAAGCTATTAGCAGGCAAAGGTAAAGTAAATGAGGGGCCCGTTTGACAAACTTATGAAGGGAGCCAACAGTCACAGAAACCAAGGTGCATAGGGGAACGTTATTATTATTTTTTTTAATGTGCTGTGCTTATCAGTGGGATAATATTACTTAGATTAACAAATCACTTAAAGAAAATTACTTATAAAGCAGCAGAAAAAACAACCATGCCGCCGGTGGGATCCGAACCCACGACCTCCGCTTTATAAGTAATGTTATTTAAGTGATTTATTAATCTAAGTAATATTAGCCCACTGATAAGCACAGCACATTAAAAAAATAATAATAACGTTCCCCTATGCACCTTGGTTTCGGTGACTGTTGGCTCCCTTCATAAGTTTGTCAAACGGGCCCCTCATCTACTTTACCTTTGCCTGCTAGTAGCTTAACGAAGGTCTCGGTTCTGGCAGTCTTGATGCCACAGGTTGCTTAAGAGGGCTCTCGCGCAGTTTGCGGCCTCGCCGTTAGATGACGTTCCACGTCACGCTCGCGGTATTACAGGGCGTGCTACGTCCGCCGCTATGGTCGAGGGTGGCGCTGGTGAACACTCTCAAGGTTTGCGAACACCAAATAAACACAAATACCCACGAGAGCAGCAGATTGGACAGACGTCGCCGTAGATCAGTTGGTAAGATAACCGGACGCGATATTCGGAGGTGGTGGGTTCGGATCCCACCGGCGGCATGGTTGTTTTTTCTGCTGCTTTATAAGTAATTTTCTTTAAGTGATTTATTAATCTAAGTAATATTATCCCACTGATAAGCACAGCACAATAAAAATAATAATAATAATAACGTTCCCCTATGCACCTTGGTTTGACTGTTGGCTCCCTTCATAAGTTTGTCAAACGGGCCCCTCATTTACTTTACCTTTGCCTGATATATATATATATATATATATATATATATATATATATATATATATATATATATATATATACAAGACAAATGTAATGCGGGGCTCGTTTGACAAACATATGAAGGAAGCCAACAGTCACCGAAACCAAGGTGCACAGGGAATGTTTTTTTTAATTAGTAGTGCCAATCAATTAGTTTAAAGAAATTACTTACAAAGCAGCAGAAAAAACAACCATGCCGCCGGTGGGATCCGAACCCACGACCTCCGAATATCGCGTCCGGTGCTCTACCAACTGATCTAATATATATATATACATATGTATATAACCGGTGGCCTTGTAGTAGCGCATCCGCCTCGCATTCGTGCGGTGCTGTGTTCGATTCCCCGCCGCCGGGTACCAACAGGTTTTCTAACGAGTACAAGATTAGCCCGGCCTGGTGCTCGGCGCGAATAGCAAAAAAAAAAACGGTACTTCTCGCAAAATTTGTCAGACAGCAGAGGAAGTGTTACATGCTCGTGGGAAAATTTGAATGAACTCACAAGAAGAAGAAAGAGGCCAACAACAGACGGAACAATTACTGTATATTTAGAAAATACGACCGGTCTACTCTTCCTGATGTATTCAACTCTCAATTCATGGAGTGTGTGGAGCAGTTGAGAAATGTCATGCCAAGATCTACAAGTGGCGGCTATAGCGGGACCAAATGCGGTAAATGAGCTTACTTGCCGCCTTTGACTAAAGACAAACTGTGGCGTATAATTTGTTCAACTGATTTTCGAAAACCGCCCAGAATAGATGGTATAAGGATACGAGATGTTATGAATTTTAATAATTTGAAATATCTACTTCTAGCAAAAATAAATGAAACATTTAGCACAGGAATAATAAATACCTAACAAGCTGAAAATATCGGTTATTCGACCAATTTATATAAAGGGTAAGAAAGTTGACGTAAATAATTATAGGCCCATTGCAACTGTCCCTGTGCTTTCACACATTGTGGATAAATTTATTATCACGGTGCGGAGCAGTTTTTATGAAAGAGCCCCTTATTCTAAAATAACCAATATGGATTTCAGAAATGATGTGGTACCATTAGACTGTTAGAGGATTATTGCGCCTTGATTTACTCAAAAATGGATCAGAATTAAATTGCACCAACCCTGTAAATTCAGAATAACCAGTCACAAAAGGCAAGGAACAGGAGATGGAGTGTTCACGCCACAACGGCTGGCTTCGTGGTTCTCCCGGCAAAGTCTTTAGGAGAGAAGGGAATGGCTGCTGTAGCGAAAAACTTCATGCCTCCCATTCGGAAGCCCTCAAGGTTAAAGGCTGCAGCCATGAAACTCCTGACAGAAACCAAGTTGGAGAAGCATTCGCATAGTGTCATCTTCACTATTGTTTACTGATATGGGGAGACTCAACACAGACTAATTTAAATGCTTTGTTTTTACTACAGAAAAAGGCCATACGAGCAATTGCTAATCTAGGCTACTTGGATAGCACTAACTCGTGGTGGAACAGCTTGGGGTTACTGACAATTTTTCAATTAAAAACTCTTCGGCTAGCACTTGAAACATATAACAGATTTCATCTTGAAACTAATTTTTGTGCAACACCAGAACTACCGCAAAACCCATATCCCCTTCGACACATGACAATAAGAGCACCAAAATCAAGAACAAATTACGGATTCCAAACGATTAGATATCAGATGACTACCTTTTTGAATGAAAACAGAAATTTTCATGACCTCCTCCATCAATGCAGAACTCAAAAAATATACAAGAGAAAAGTGATTGCACTGTTGACTTCATGACTAACCGGTACATCCTGTGACATATAAATTGATAACAGTCAACATGATTGTATATATATATTTTTTCCTTTTTATAATTCCCTGTAACCCAACAGCACGCATCTTAACAACTTCGAAGATACCTTAACATTGTTGTACAGTTTTTCCTTTGTTTTTCTTTTAACATGCCAGCAAGTGTAATGGCGACCGCTACATTTATTGTATTTGTTTATTTTGTGTGTGTATGTGCCGAGTGCAGTTTGCTTACCCCCAGGGAGGAAGGCCCTCGTCAGGCACCACGCCTTTTGGCCTCCTTCCTGAAGTGTATGGAACACACTTCAAATAAATACTTTTCAAACTTTTCAAACTTCAAAATGCAAGGACGACCGCCTGCAAGTGTTTTTTTCAACAAAAGCACACAGGTTTGGTTGCCCTCTTAGAGCCATCATCACGGTGACTCGTTAATGGCAGAGGGTAGTGAGCCAATTCCTTGAGCAACAGTTGACGGCCCTCCCTGTGCCGGACCTTTTCAAGGGGGCCAGCTTGGCAGCGGTTGTTGACGGTATCCCTGGATAACGGTATCTTTGGTCACAACATGGCTTTTTCAGTTGACATTGAGGATTTATTCTACAGAATTCCCCACGATGAACTCTTTGTAGCTTTGCGTGAACTTATTGATCATTGCATTCCTGTGTACTTTCAGAACGCATTTGCATGACGGTTGATACCGTTTCTGAGTAATCGTTTTACCTGTCATCAGCTGTTGTTGAATTCAAAGGCTCCTTGTGCCTTTAGAAAAATTGAATATGTATTGGTTCTAGCATTGCTCCAGTGCTTTCCCAGATATTATAGCAAAATTTAGCTTAACACTTCAATACTTCATGACAAGTGTGTGTGCAAAGTTTTTATGCACGTGGACAATTTTTCTGTACTTTTATAGATTTTACCTACTGACACTCAGCCCGCAGCAGTAGACGATGTTTTGACTGCTTTTAAAGCTTCTTGACGCACTCTTAATTTCACTCATCAACTCCCTAGCAATCATTCTATCAGGTTCTTAGATCTGCAACGAACATTCTTTGACTATGGCCATTTATGCTGGATGTTTTTTGCCCAGAAGCAAGAAAGCTCTACTATCTTGAGGTTCTGCACACTTTAAGATTGTAGAGGAAGGGATTGCGATTAATTATTTCCGCAATGCGCTTGAAAAAAGCTGTCACCACGCTATAAAAAGTAGCCTTGAAAATCAATTGCGACGTTTGGAATCCGCAGGGTTCCCTAAGCCTATTTGGAATTCAGTGGCTGAATCGCTGCTTCAGAAGCCTAAGAACGTACGAAGTGGGCTGATGTTAGGGAAACTGAACGCAAGAAACTCGGTCATGCCGTATGTGCATAAAGTGAGCCACAGCATCAAAAAAGTTGCGGCCAAGCAGGAAGTGAGCGTGGTGTATTGTGCCCCTTGCAAGCTTTCGGGTCTGTGCTCGCGCATTTCTCGAGGCAGGGAAAGGAACCACGTTTGCACTACGAATCACGAGAACCGCTTCACGGCGTGTGTCGCACAGGTCGTGTCAATTTCCTCCTCACATGCGAGAGAGTATAAACAGGCCAAACTAGTCGTTGTATTAATGACCGGCGGCGTGAGCACCACTCGTCCCTGGGGTCCGATGACGGTGCCAACTTGCCTCGCCATTGCAATGAATGTGGGCGTTATTCACTGTTCAGCAATGCAACGATACTTGATAGAGGCAAGGGCAAACAACAGCGAGAAATCTTGGAAGCGTACCATATCACTTTGTCTGGCCATGTTTGAATTAGCACAACCTCGGTGCGCTTACTCGAGAAAGAATTCGCTTCCTTAGGTCGGTCACGGTAGATGTGATATCTTGTGTGCCCTATGCGCTGTGATTTGTGATGCTGCTGTGGCGCATGCTCTGCTGGCCTTGCTGGGACTGTCATTTCTAATAAATCTCAGTTGATAGCTAGTTCAGTCATTTTGGCGTGAACACTCCTTCTCTTCAGTAAAACGAGCTCTTGGGCGAGTTGGTCACTTATCTTGGGCATAGTAGCAACGCAAAAAACAGACAAAAGAGGAAGAACGAGACACCGAGACACACGCACAGGCGCTGCTCTGTGCGTGCCTGTGCATCTGTGCGTCTGTGCGTGTCTCTCGGTGTCTCGTTCTCCTTTTTTGTGTGTGTTTTTGCGCTGCTACTATGCCTAAGACTCCTTCTCTTGTCTCTTGTCTTTTGTGACAGGTTATTTTCAATTTAAAATCTACCAACTGGCCCGCATTTCAACCCTTCTGCAATAACCCTGTTTTTAAACCTCACTAAAGCGTTTAAAACCTTATAGCCTGAGATCAGTTATTAGTTAAGCTTGAAAGCATGTGATTCCGAGGGCTATTTAATTCTTGGCTGAATGATTGGCTGAGTGATTACTTCACCAACCGCCGACAAGCAGTAACAATAGATAGCAAATAGAGAAAATTGCGTTCAAGTATGTGCAGAGTCCCCCAAGGATCATCCCTGGGTTCACTGGTATTCAACATGTATATTAACGACATAGGTATGGTCATCTTGTCTTTAGAAATGTTTCAGTTTGCCGATGACTCCGCACCTGTTTTGACACATCCAACTTTTGATGCTGGAGTAAAAGACATGCAGCTTGCCATATTTAACAGAGTATACTGAGGGGCCACTTGTTCAGATATGTTATAAAAAAAACGTAGCATATGGACGGGACGAAGAAGGGCGAAGACAGGTCGGTTGCTACACTTACAACTGAATAGAATGAGACGGTAAAGCACGCCCCATCCCAGAGCAACAACACGCATGCGCATGACTTAAAACAAGGTAAAAACAAACTGATAATCTTAAAACGTGTGAAAAAATAGCAAAAAAAGAAAAGAGAAAGAGCGATAAATAATAAAAGGTGCTAAGGAAACTCAAGTGCGGTTTAAAAACTTCTTTCTTCTCCATCGATACACTGAATTGAGTTGAGGTGTTGAATGATATAGGTGGCGTTAGCCTCGCTTTATCTGCCGGCAATTGCTCCACCGTAGCGTCCCTTCTATATTAACAATGTCCTAAATCCTGTCGCATCTACCCCACTTTGCGCACAGTCTCTTATAATAGCACACATTCTTTCCCGCAGTCACCATCTATGCGCACAATCAATCCACACAGTCCACATCACAGTCCACTCCAGAACTCACCATCTATGCACATATTCAGTCACAGTAGAACATAGGCCATTGCAGTGCCACAATTCATACACACATTCACTCACAGTATAACGTAGTCTACTCCGGAAGACACCATCTACGCACACATTCAATCACAGTAGGCCATAGTCCGTTCCTGCTGTCACCATTTAGAAACAAGATCCGTGTCCTGCAGAAATGTCAAAAGAAGGCGTGCAGCCTCCCTTCTGCATGTCTGGTTTCCACTCGAGTAGACAATGTCCTGAACTGTACTGTTACGGGTTCCTGTCTTCTTGAAGGAAGCGAACATCACATACGTTTCCGCGTTATACTCTGGCCACTACATAACATAATGTTCGATATCCCCGCACACACCACATAAAGAGCAGTGCGGAGACGATGATATCCCCGTCTTATGCAACCATGCAGGAGTGCGAGCAGAGGCCGTGCGAATTCGATGTAGTAGGGTAGCCTGAGATCTTCTCAGTCCCTTGGTCACACATGGCTTGTGGGACGCACTCCGCAGGGTACTGAAATGATCGAGCACCGTTTTCCTGTAGGAGTAGGAGGAGGAGGAGGAACTTTATTTACGTCATGGCCTAATGGCATCATGACCTAATGGCGCCGTGACGGGGGCCCAGGCGGCAACTCAGCGGAGGATCTGAGGCCTTTGTCGCTCAAGAGCCGCCGAGACCTGCTGGACGGCCCAGGTTTGCACGTCACGGTCAGAGCATTCCGCCGCAGCCGCGAGTCGCGGCGGAATCGTTATGCTTTTAGAAGCCTCGTCGGGGAATTTTGTGCAGTCCCATAGGATGTGCGTCAGAGTTGCCCTCTCCCGCTGGCACACGCGACACACATCACTTTCATATAAGTTTGGGTATAGATGAGTCATTAACACCGGAGTTGGTAAAGAACCAGTTTGTAGTTGTCTAAACAGCACCGCCTCCGCTCGGCTCAGTCCCGGGTGTGGGGGTGGGAAAGTCCTTCGAGCGAGGCGGTAAAACTGCGTAAGTTCATTGCATGTTGTCATGTGGTCTTTGGCACTACACCACGTTGGACGGTCGGTTGCAGCGGCGCGGTTGGTTAGCGCTCGCGCAACTGCATGTGCCGCCTCGTTGTGGTTAGCGTGCTTCTCCGACGCATCGTTGCCCGCATGCGCCGGGAACCACCTGAAATGGTCAATCTTGAGGTCCTCTTTTTGATGGAATCCTTGAAAGAGCTTTATGGGCGAGATTGTCTGCCACCTCATTACCGTGGACTCCAAAGTGAGAGGGCACCCATTGGAAATGTAGAGTAAAGCCTCTGCTGTGCAGATTCTGCACCAAACGCAGAGAGTTTATAGACAAGGCGTCAGAAGGGAATCCGCGCTCTAACTTTTGAAGGGCAGATTTTGAATCACTTAGGATGACAACAGGTTTAGCCACACAAGACAACTAACTTCCATAAAGACGCCTCAATAGCAACAGTTTCAGCCGTTGTGGAGGATACGGCAGCAGTAAAGCCAACCGTGAAAATTTGATGGTGGCAGGCATACTCTGTTTCCAAGTGTTCAAGTGCAAGCGAACGCGTTGCTGCCAAAGGAGAGCTGCGCTTTGCGCTCACATTGGGAATTGAGACCTTACAGTCGAGGGTCGGAAAAGACCAGGGGGGTTTCAACCGTTTCCTTTACCTTCGGACATTAAGGCCTAAAGAACTGAGAGTATTGAGTGCCAAGTAAGCCTTCGACTCATATTTATTTATTTCCACAATACTGCAGACCCTCATTTGAGTCCAGGCAGGGAGGGCAGAAAAATACATTCACTCAACACAAAAACAGTTACATCGTAAAACACAGAACAATAAAATTGTGTAATGTAGTACATATATTTAAAATAGCTCACAGAGTGCCTTGTCAAAATGAACAGCCGACATCACCTGTAGATTCAGGGCGTTCCACTCGTCAATCGTTTGTGGAAAAAAAGAAAATTTAAAAGTGTTAGTATGCGCGAAGTATGGTGCTAAGGTGTGATCGTGATGACGACGAGTTCTACGCGTTTCTGAAAACTGCACATAGGGGACTGGAGAAATGCCTAGTTTTCCATGGATTAGCTGGTGAAGGAAGGATAGGCGGGCTATCTTGCGTCTGACGTGGAGTGGTTTAATATAATTTGCTGCCATTAACGAATATGGGGAATAAGTTCTCTTGTATCTATTAAATATGAAACGCACTGCGCGTCTCTGTATTTTCTCTAATTCTGCTATGTCTTTTTTTTTTTGCATGGGGGTCCCAAACGATGGCGGCATATTCAAGTTTTGGTCTTATAAGCGTATTATAGGCTAATAGCTTGCAGCTTCTAGGTGCGCCCCTAAGTTTATGGCGAAGAAAACCAAGTTTACGTAAAGCTGAGGATTTAATGTGGTCTATATGGTCATTCAATTTTAGTTGCGAGTTTATTACAATACCAAGATACTTATACCTTGGCACTTCTTTAACCGGAACGCCATTAATGCAATAGTTGAAGGAAGTTAAGAACTTCTTGTTGGGCGAGTTGGTGCATACTGTTGTAGGTACGAATTGCGCACAAAAGACACACACAGGAAAAAGCACGAGGGAGACTGAAAGAGCGCTCTTTGCGCTCTTTCAGTCTCCCTCATGCTTTTTCCTTGTGCGCAATTCGTACCTACAACAGTTGAAGGAAAACGGATTTTTCTTTCTTGTTATCCGCAAGAGCACAGTCTTCTGAGTACTTATTTCCATACCCCTTTTTTCACTCCAGGAAACGACACTAAGCAGAGCATTATCTAAATGTTCCTGGTCAGAAACGGAAGATACCGGAGTATATATCATGCAATCATCGGCAAACAGAGCAATCTTAACAGCTGGGTTAATACCGTAAACTAGATCATTTACATAAATTAAAAAAAGTAGAGGACCAAGCACACTTCCCTCAGGTTACAGGGAGCGGGGGAGAACAACTACCGCCAATCTCCACAAACTGCGTCCTGTGTTGTAGATAAGCTGCAATCCAAGCAATGAGCGGAGGTGGTACACCAATGAGCTTCAGTTTTAAAAGAAGTTTGTTATGTGGCACCTTGTCAAAGGTTTTGGCAAAATCTAAAAATAAAACATCAATTTGGCCTGACTTGTCTAAAGCTGCACTGAAATTATGAATGGCTATTATCAGTTGGGTAGTAGTAGAGAATCCTTTCCTAAAGCCGTGCTGAGCAGGGTTTAACGCACCATTACTGTTTAACATTGCAAGTATATGATTGGCAATAATATTGTTACAAGTGGACGAATCATGAACGAAGAAGTGGTGGTGCGCTGAACGACGACGACGTTGACATTTGGTAGCTGGGCGCTCGGTTCTGAGCTGAGTGCTGGCCATCTCAGAGCAGCCGCCAATATAGATTTACCGCCGTAACATCCCCGTAACATCTTTTGGTGGAGGTCGCGGGTTCGAGCCGACATGCCGACGACCCGACGAGCCGACGAGACGACGGGCCGAACCGGCGAGATGACTACCGACCCGGCCCCTCCTTCTGCGCCTGCCACGCCAACTGTCGTCGTAGCCCACCCTCGCGACCCGGGCACATTCTGCGGTACAGATGGCTTGGACGTCGAGGACTGGCTCTCGCTTTATGAGCGTGTTAGCCAGCACAACAGGTGGGACGCCACGCTGATGCTGGCCAATGTAATATTTTATCTCGCCGGCACCGCACGCGTCTGGTTCGAAACCCACGAAGAAGAGATTGCCACGTGGGATGCCTGCAAGCAAAAGCTCCGCGGCCTGTTTGGCAAACCAGTTGGCCGTCAGCTTGCTGCCAAAAAAGAACTTGCAGCTCGCGCCCAAACGGCCACTGAATCATATATTACATACATTCAAGACGTCTTGGCGCTCTGCCGAAAGGTCGATCCCAATATGACCGAAGACGATAAGGTAGGCCACATTCTTAAAGGCATTGCCGACGATGCCTTCCACCTTCTTCTATGCCGGGACTGCTCTACGGTTGACTCCGTTCTGCAGGTGTGTCGACGCTTCGAGCAGGCCAAGCACCGGCGCATTGCACACCGCTTCGACCGCCTGCCTAACACAGCTGCCAGTTCCACGTGCGAGGATCTGCCGACACTAAGGCAGCCTTCCAACCCCGACAACGTGACTCGCATCGTGCGCCGTGAACTGGAGGCGCTGGCTCCTGTTACGCCCAACGCGCCCTTGTCGGACAACACCCTGGCCACAATATCCCTTATTCAAGCTGTCGTCCGCCAGGAGGTCGCCAACTTGGGCATGCCCTCCAGTCATCGTCCCGTCGAACCTCGGAGTGCGAGCCCCATCTCTCCCGTGGTCGCTACTGCTACGGCCCGCAACACCTTCGTCCCAAGTTACACAAGGTATCGCAATCCGGATGAGTGGCGTACCCCTGACGACCGGCCGATCTGCTTTACGTGCTCGCGCGTAGGCCACATCTCCCGCCACTGCCGCAGCCGTTGGTCCGCATCTCCCCGACCTTTGCCCTACGTCGACCGCCGTTATGACTATGGACCCCGTCGCTTCACGCCTCGGAATGACCCACCCAGCGCCGAGTCCCCACCGCCTCCTCGTAGAACCAGCCGCTCTCCCTCCCCGACAGCCCACCGTTCCCGCTCACCTCTTCCGCACCGCAGTTACTCACCGTCCTCTGCAGGCCGCTTCGCGGGAAACTAGCCAGTGCAGCTCCCGGAGGTGATGCTGCATTGGTGCCCCGACCTGAAAATCCTCTACTGACCCAGCCTTCGCCCTGTAATCTGCTCGACGTTTTTGTGGACGGTGTTCCTGTTTCTGCCCTCATTGACACTGGTGCCCAAGTCTCGGTTCTTAGCTCATCATTTTGCCGTCGCCTCAAAAAAGTTCAGACCCCTGCCGCTTCGCCCACCGTTCGCGTTGCCGATGGCAGCACTGCTGCCGTCACTGGCCTGTGCACTGCCCGCGTCACTCTTGCCAATCGTCACATCCCAGTTTTGTTCACCGTCCTCGAACACTGCCCTCACAATGTGATCCTTGGTCTAGACTTTCTAACCGCTCACTCTGCCCTTATCGACTGCTCCAGCGGCCTTCTACGATTGGACCTGCCTCTCAGCTCAGCCGACACACCCTCAAGCTCCACGCCCCGCCTTCGCTCCACCGAGTACGCTCGCCTGCCCCCCGACTCTGCCGTTTATCTGCCTATGTCCCCATTTCCTGCGGTTCCTGATGGGGATTATCTTGCCTGTCCACTCGCCGATGTCGTTCTCTCCCGCAATGTTGTTCTTCCGCACCTCATCGTGACCGTCACCAAGAATAGCACCTCCCTTCCTGTCCTCAACTTCAGCTTGTCACCACAAGTTCTTCCTGCAGGCATATCGCTTGCTACTTTGTCTTCTCTCACCGACTGTACCGTCACTGCTCTCTCACCTGGACCGCCTTCTACTGTCTCTCAAGCGGCCGAAATCCCGACCAACGTTCTGCAATCCATTTCTGCGATGATTGCTTCTGACCTGAGCCCCGAGCATGCACAGGATCTTCACAACCTTTTGGTGTCCTACTCAGACATTTTTGACTTCGCTTCTGCTCCTCTGGGTCAAACATCGGTAGTGACTCACCGCATTGACACCGGCGATGCCAGACCTATACACCGGAGGCCTTATCGTGTGTCGCTACCAGAGCGCCAGATCATCCAGCGGGAGGTGGACAAGATGTTGGCCAACGATATCATCGAGCCTTCAAACAGCCCTTGGGCATCTCCTGTCGTGCTCGTGAAAAAGAAAGACCAAACTTGGCGGTTTTGCGTCGACTATCGTCATCTCAACAAGGTCACGAAGAAAGACGTCTATCCCCTTCCGCGCATAGATGATGCCCTGGACTGTTTACATGGCGCCCGCTACTTTTCTTCCATCGACCTTCGTAGCGGGTATTGGCAAATCTCTGTTGACGCAAGAGACCGCGAGAAAACAGCTTTCGTCACCCCTGATGGCCTTTACCATTTTAAGGTCATGCCCTTCGGCCTTTGTAACGCCCCTGCCACATTTGAACGGATGATGGACTCGTTACTCCGGGGCTTCAAGTGGACGACCTGCCTTTGTTACTTAGATGATGTAATTGTTTTCTCGCCCTCTTTTGAAACCCACCTGCTTCGCCTTTCGTCCATCTTGGCACTTTTCCGCCGCGCAGGTCTTCAACTCAACTCAAAAAAATACTTTCGGCCGCCGCGAACTCAAAGTCCTCGGCCATTTGGTGAATGCGAGTGGCATACAACCTGCCCCTGATAAAGTTCGTGCCGTCAGTGCTTTTCCCTGTCCCCGCTCGCCCAGTGATGTCCGCAGCTTCATCGGTCTCTGTTCCTACTTTCGCCGGTTCGTCCCGAACTTCGCAGCCGTCGCTCGCCCTCTCACCAATCTGTTGCAGAAAGGCGTTCCTTTTTCCTGGGGCCCAGACTAGGCTACTGCATTCTCCAGCCTTATCGCCGTCCTCACCAACCCTCCTGTATTGGCCCATTTCAACCCGTCTGCCCCGACTGAACTTCGCACCGATGCCAGTGGTCACGGAATTGGCGCCATCCTTGCTCAGCGACAACGCGGCCAGCACTGCGTGATTGCGTACGCCAGCCGTCTTCTTTCTTCCGCCGAGAAGAATTACTCCATCACAGAACGCGAGTGCCTGGCTCTTGTTTGGGCCATTGGAAAATTCCGCATATACTTGTTCGGCCGCCCATTCACTGTTATAACCGACCACCACGCCCTGTGTTGGCTCTCATCTCTCAAGGACCCTACTGGCCGTCTTGGCCGGTGGGCATTGCGATTGCAAGAATACACCTTTTCCGTGGTTCACAAGTTCGGTCGCCTCCATCAAGATGCAGACTGCCTGTCCCGCTATCCCGTCGATCCTCCTTCTACAGACTGTGAGTCGGATGCCTGTGTCCTCTCCATCTCCGACCTCTCCCACAATGCCGACGAACAGCGCTTGGATCCCACCCTCACCTCTCTCATCGACCGCCTCAGCACCGACCGCCGCGACACTTCTCTGGCCCGGTTTTTGCTGGACGGGAACACGCTGTACCGCCGCAACATGCGACCTGATGGCGCTGAGCACTTGCTCGTTGTCCCCCGCCACCTACGGTCCACTATCCTCGAACAACTGCATGACGCACCTACGGCTGGTCATCTTGGTGTCTCCCGTACGTACGACCGCGTGCGCCAGCGTTTCTTCTGGCCTGGTCTGTACCGCTCCGTCCAACGCTACGTCGCCGCTTGCGACGTCTGTCAGCGCCGAAAGAAGCCCGCTGTCCTGCCGTCTGGACACCTGCAGCCGATACCCATCCCGACCGACCCGTTTTCTCGTGTTGGGCTAGATTTACTTGGGCCCTTCCCGGAGTCCTCCACGGGGAACAAGTGTATTGCCGTCGCCACCGATTATGCCACGCGGTACGTGATCACTCGCGCCATTCCAACCAGCTGCGCCACTGACGTCGCTGACTTCCTTCTGCACGACGTCATATTACACCATGGCGCTCCCCGTCAACTCCTTACCGACCGTGGCCGCTGCTTCCTTTCCCGAGTTGTTGACGAAATCCTTCGTTCGTGCTCCGTTCGTCACATGTTCACCACTGCTTATCATCCTCAGACGAACGGCCTTACGGAGCGTCTCAACCGCACGCTCACAGACATGCTCGCCATGTACGTATCCGACGACCACCGGGACATAAGCTTGCCTTTTGTAACCTTCGCCTACAACTCTTCGCGCCATGATACCGCTGGTTACTCGCCCTTCTATCTTCTCTTTGGACGAGACCCCTTACTGCCATTCGACACTCTGCTGCCCACAGCTGGCCCTGTCACTACATATGCGCGTGACGCTATCGCCCGATCAGACGCCGCCCGCCAGGTTGCTCGACACAAGCTCTCCGCCTCCCAAGTGGCTCAAAAACACCGCTACGATGGCCTGCACCGTGATGTGCGATACCCTGCCGGATCTCTCGTCTTGCTGTGGCTCCCATCCCGTCGTGTGGGGTTATGTGAAAAACTTCTGCCGCGCTACACAGGTCCTTATCGTGTATTACGGGCAGTGACCGACGTAACGTATGAAATCACGCCGCTGCACCCAAAGTCGACGTCCGCTCCACTGAAGTCCGAAGTCGTTCATGTAGCTCGCCTCAAGCCCTATCACCCACCATCGACATCGCACGCCTAACACGCACCGGGACGTTGCCTTCGGCCGAGGGGGATAGTGTTACAAGTGGACGGAATCATGAACGAAGAAGTGGCGGTGCGCTGAACGACGACGACGTTGACAGTTGGTAGCTGGGCGCTCGGTTCTGAGCTGGGTGCTGGCCATCTCAGAACAGCCGCCAATATAGAATTACCGCCGTAACATCCCCGTAACAATATGTTCAATAGGCTTACAACAGGATGTCGTTAGAGAGATTGGGCGGTAGTTGTTTACACAGAGTCGATCATCATTTTTATAAACAGGAATAACCTTCCCTGTCAGCCAAACAGGCGGCAAGGAGCAAGAAGATAAGGAAGCACGAAATATTTTGGACAAAAAACGAGACAATGATTCAGCATAGCGCCGCAAAATGCATTAGGGATGCCGTCTGGGCCGGAAGAACACTTCGTATCTAATCGGAGTAGCATTTCAATGACACCCCCATCAGATACAATGTCTAAAGGTTCAAAGGGATCACAAAGAAAACCGTCATTTCCATTTCCATCAGCTGAGAATACAGAGTGGAAATAATTATTAAAAGCTGTGGCAATGCCCATTTGGCACCTAACAACGCATCCATTCGCAACTATTTGCTCGATCGGCTTATGAGATGAGAGCTTATGAGAGTCGCTGGAGAAGGGATCGCCCAGCTACCGTCTCTCCTAGGTGGCCAAGATGAATTAATAGTCTCTGAGAAGCGATAAGGCTAAGAGGTTTTGATAGGGACTCATGAAGTACTGCCTTATTCGCAGCCGCCTGGGGAACACCAATTGCTCTTCTTAGGACCTTTCTGTGGACAACTTCGAGACGCTCAAGTTGTGATGCCGAGGGGGAAATTAAAGGTAATTGATACATTATCCGGCTGACCACCAGCGCTTCATGAAGTTTGACCGTTGAAGAAAGATGGTTTCCCCATTGCTCACGTGCAGTTCTACGGATCACATTGAGATGCGAAGATATAGATGAAACAATCGCGTCTACAGCTTTTCGCCACGGTAGACGTTAGTCAATAATGACGCCCAAGAACGCGTGTGGTTGAATTGACGGATGCAAGAGTGACCTAGGTCTATCTTCAACCACGCTTGACGTCTTCCTACACCTGGAAACAGAACAAAGCCGGATTTTTCCACTGACAGAGACAATCCCACACCTTGAAGGTAAGATTGTGCCGAGTAGAGCCTGTCGAGCTATCAGGGCTAATCGCTTGTGTTGGTTGCCAGTAATCCAAATACAGATGTCGCCAGAATATACTGATATGCGCACTTCCCTGCAACCTTTTTTCAACGAATCGGGAAGGCCAGCCATTGCGACGTTAAAGATCGTGGGGGAATGAACACTTCCTTGAGGCACACTCGTGATAGAACCATTTCGGTGCTTAACGTACTCCCTAACCGTACACGAACCACGCGATCAATTATAAACTTGTAAATGAATCTTAACATATGGCCCTGTATGGCCATGCCTTGAAAACTGTTTAGAATTGAGCTCTGAAGCACGTTGTCGTAAGCTTTCCCAACGTCAAGAAAAATGGCCAAGGTGGAAAGGCCGAAAGCTCTCTGGTGTTCAATGTGACTCACCAAGTCTAAGACGCTATCTTGGGCACTAAGACCTCGGCGGAATCCTATCACACATGTTGGCAGTGCCTTGCTGTCCTCAAGCCACCACGATAAGTGTTCATTTACCAGCTTCTCCATCAACTTAGCTACACAGGACGTCAAGGACACAGGGCGATACGAGGCAAGGTCTGTCATGTCTTTACAGGCATCAGTACTAGAACTACATGTGCCACCTTCCATGACGGAGGAACATCGCCAGTCTCCCAAACTCGATTGATGAAGTTGAGGAGCTCCTTTCCGAGTTGCAAGGGCAGATTATTCAGAATTTAATTGATGATGCCGACGGGACCTGGTGCACAGCGGCGCCGCAGGCCACTGAGCGCAGTCTGAAGCTCACGAACCGTGAACAGGACATCCATGATAGACCTGGAGGAAGCAGGTGGTGTATATATATCTATTCCAGAACTAGCACGTACAAGTGCGTCTGCAATTTCCTCTGCCAAAAACGCAATAGGTTTTTCTTGCGTATTGCAAGAGCTTCAAAAGCCTTCGAAGGGCGAGATTCTCCAGCAAGGCCGCCAATAACTCGCCATATTCTCGTCATCGGTGAGAACGCTGTCAAACTACCACAGAATGAGGCCCATTGCGACCTGTACAGCTTGTTCGTGTGTCGTCTCATAGCAAAATTCAGCCTATTGAAGGTCGTCTTCAGTTGCCTGTCGTCCTTCTTTCGCACGAATTGGCGGTCCGCCCTTCTCGCTGCGCAAAGGTTCCTGAGTTTTAAATCCGGGGCCGGAAAATGATCACGTAACTTGACCGCCGTAGTTGCTGCTAGCTTACTAGAAATCATTTGGTCATCAACATCACCAGAAACACGTTCTAGGTGCTCTCTGTACTTATCCCTGTTGACCACATTGCTAATTTTAGGACCATGCATACGAAAGTTGGCAGCAAACACAAAAATCGGATAGTGATCACTTCCCATGCGGTCAGGCGCTGTTTACCAACTCACGCGGACGTCAGGTGAATGCAGTGTCAGGTCTATAGGTGTCGCTGAGGCTGGAGGCCGCAAAAAAAGTAGGGCTTCCGTCATTGCCAACACACAGGTCACTGTCAATAACCTCTACGAGTTTGCGTCCACGGGAATCCGTGTTCCTGCCACCCCAAACGGCATGATGGGCGTTGAAATCACCGCAGATGATTCGAGGAGCTGGGAAGCGGTCGCAGAGCTGCTGTAGAAATAATTCCAATGCTACCTTCTTCCGCGGAGACACGTACACGGATGCAATAGAAAGGGTTCGAGAGGCGAGCTGTATTCTCAAAGCCGCTACCTCAATGTCATCCGTGCAAAGATCAGCAACGCTTAGAGAAACATGTGGAATTTCCCATCTTATGTAAAGCGCAGCACTTCCTCCAGGAAAGGACTTTATGCTGCAGTATTTATGGGCGACATGTCCAGTCAAACATCGCCCACTTGTCAGGCCAGCTTCTGACAGGGCCAATACTGGAACACAAGTCTCTTTCAAGAATAGTTTTAGTTCATCTAACCGACTTAAAATCCCAGCGCAGTTCCACTGCAATATAAACGGCACTTTTCCATGCATATGAGATCCACGAGGTTTAACCCCATCCATATTAGATCGCAAGGAAGTTCGCTGTGAAGGTGGTAAATAGGGACTCAAAAGAAAGAACCAGCTGTAGGAAGTTCTTCAAGTTACCAGGCGCCATCGCTGGAACATGTGAACGCAGGGCCCCAAACAAAGCATGAAGAAGGTCAGACATACCTTGATTTTTGAGATCCTTATTTTGCGCAACGCACTCACAACATCGACAAAAGATGCCGACGGGGACACACTCCTGGCCGCAGCAGCTGTTTTTTTGTCACTTGTGCATATGAGGGTCCGCCTTGCCGTGGAGTCTGGCTGTGATCCGTACGCTCAGGAACATGGACACTTTTTGCTGGAGGTCGAACAACCGACTCGCGCGCACTGGACCTTGGCGTCTTGCTGGATTCAGGTCTCTGAGGGACATTGTTGGGTAACGCAACAACATCAGACTCCAACACTGGGAACTCGTCTAATCCTGGGACAGGCGTCTCAGTGGGTTGTGTTTTGGGACCAGCAATAAAGGACATCCGACGGTGCAGTGCTCTCACACGGAAGGGGCAGCCTCCGAAACTCGCTGTATGATCGCCACCGCAATTGGCGCAAGCCAAATCGGCTTTGCAGGTTTTAAAGTCGTGGTCGCCTCCGCAGCGCTTACAGCGTCGATCCTTTGTGCAAACTTTGGCCACGTGCCCAAACCGTTGGCATCTAAAACACCGTGGAGGAGCTTCAGTGAAATCTGCAACTGCGTGTTTTGTGAATCCAAGATCAATTTTTTCGGGGCGCTCTGAGTTGGGAGCGAATGTCAGCACGATAGAGTTGGTAGGTTTCGTAGCCCATTCTTTTCCTGGAGATTCCACACGACGCACAAGTCGTTTCGCGTGCAGTACACCTTGTGGTTTCAGATGATCAAGTAGGTCGCGTCCTGAATACCACTTTGGTACACCCTTAGAGCTCTGCGGGAGCTTGTCAACCTGCTCTACCGTCGAGACATCCAGCTGAAGAGCCCCGTGACTGGTGAACCGACTACGAATAGGAGCTGATCCCAGCAGTGAATGAATAGCCTTGAAAAGTAAGATGGGATTCTTCTCTCTGAAATCAACCTCTTTTTCTGTGGTCTCAACCACTACCGGGATCCCTACCGTTCGTTGCTTGCGATGACTCACCAACTTGAAGCCCTCGTTGTCCACGTCAGCCATATCGGCCACTGACTCGTCACCGTCCACGATCGCTGACTCACTAAGCGATGAGGTCTCGCTGGACTGGTGGTCGTGTCCATGTTCTGGTCGCTCCACAGCCTGGGAAGCCATGGCCGCCTCTTCCGAGCCAGCCTCCTTTGATTGGCGTGGTCCCTTTAGGCTTGCCGGCGCCGGAGCAGCCGTACTCTACCTACCCTCATCCTTGTAAGTACAGTTTGTCTTTTGCATCGTAGAAGACTGTTTAAACGCTTCCACAGCAAATCAATATTTTTAATTGCATCATTGAAATGCGCTATCATGCTTAGCATGCTTAAGTTTGGCATTTAAACGATTCCTGAATGATTTAAACGTTTGAAGCTCTGACATATCCTTTGATTTTACGAACTTCCAGTATGGCTTATTTTTTATTTTAATTTGAGCTAGAAGATAGCTTGTAATTCATGGCTTCCGTGAGTGTTTGTTATTTACGCGCGACATGTTTGGGAAATGTTTTCTGTACAGGATTTTAATATCTGACATGAGAGCGTCATACATGGAATCAACATTATTGTTTTTGCAAGAACATAAGTCCAGTCGTGGGCTTGAATATCAGTGCGAAAACTGTTCAAAGAAGCATCGGTGATGTTTTGAAAAAGCAAGGGAGGTGAGCTCTCTGTCTTGGGGGCATATTTATCCTGAATAAATACGAAAATAGGAAAGTGATAGCTAATATCACATACAAGAGTTCCAGAGAATGCAGGTTTATCAACATTTGTAACAAATACATCAATTAGAGTTTGCCAGGATGATGTTATACGTGAGGGCTCTTTTATGAGGTTAACAAAACCATATGCATCAAAAACAGACAGCAGACCAGTCCGACAGGTTGAATTGACAAGCATGTCAATGTTTACATCGCCACCAAGAGATAATGAGTACTTATTTAAAGATATGAAGTTCAAAAGTTCAAGAAAACGCAAAAAAATTGCGACGTTTGAGTGTAGTGGACGATAAACCACGGTGAAAAATCTGCAAGCATCATGAACAGTCAATACCTCATAATTTTCATTTGACTATGAATATTCTTCGACGATATACACGTTAAAACAATGTTTCAAAAGGAGCAGCAAACCACCGCCTCTTTAATACGGAGGGCAAAGTGTAAAGCTATTATAAGCCGGATGATTAAACGAACAGGAAGCTTCAGTATACCATGTTTCGGATACCATAATATCATCAAACTTCATATCTACGGAAATCAGCAGGAGTTCGAAATCATCATGCTTATATTCCAGCGAACGGGCATTTAGGTGAAGAAAAGATAATGTGCCATTAGGTTTTAGGCTTTTGAGGCAATTGAGTTGTACTTACATTTTGTGGATATGCTTTGTTACCTTTTGTGCAAGCAGCTAAGCCTGTACATACTTCAGTCACTGTAGAAGATGAAGACACAACCCTAGCCTGGTCTGAAAAGATTTTATCGATGTCAGCTTCACTGAGGATTTGTACTGCCGTCATGCCATCGGCCTGCTTTGCGTAATCTTTCCATTGCTTGTCCAAACGGACTTCCAACTGCTTTCGTACTTCTTAACAGTCATGGCTAGATTTTAAGTGCTGGAAACAGGTGCTCGTTTATGTATACGGGCTCTGAAGTGTTAAGACCGACGTTGCTGTTCGTGAAACGAGCCTTTCTCGCTATCGCGAGGACGTTATCGCCCTTAGTGCGTGCCCGCAACTGGACGATGATGTTACTTTTATCGGGTCGGCACACGACGGCAGACTTCGATGTCAGCCTCAGCAATTGGCTCTTTTATAACATCTCCGATCTTTGCCAGAACATCAGGGACTGATTAGTGTTCAGTTTTAACCACACCCTGTATCTCAAGGTTGTTCTACGTTGAGTTTTGTTCGGAGCGGGTTAGCCGGCTTTCTAGGTCTTTCAATTTGGTCACCATCGACATGAGCGTCGTTTGAAGTGCCTCGTTTTGAGCTTCTATCTGGCGGTTTTAGCAACCTCGTCATGCAGTTTCTTTTTTTAGCTCTTCTGTTGTTGCATGCGCGAATTCAAGGCTTTGGGTTATATTCCTTTGTTCATTCTTTAGGTCCCGGATTTCCCTACGCAGGCCCCTTTCCATCGACTCACGGAAAACCTTGAGTTCCTGTTTCATTTCCTCTTTCATCTTGGCAAATTCAGCTTTCATCTCTTCCTTCATCTCAAAAAGTGTTAACGTACAGTCAAAACGATGCAAAGAGACAAGAACAAACAGCTGTGCAAAAGCCAAGCTCCACAAGATTATTAGAGGCAAAAGCACTAAGTTATCCACCCGGCAGTAGCGACGAAGTACAGGAAACAGGAAGGGAAAAAAAACTGTACTTTCACTTACCTGGGAAATAGAAGCAAAGCGTTACACAGGTGCGCACACGTGTCGTCGCTGCTTACTTTTGTTACTTTTGTATATAGCGTCAGGGTCGGCGGCGTTCGGGGCGTATCACAGCGCAGGCGCAGTGGACGCTTTCGCTGTTCGGAGGAAAACTTGATCGGCTGATCGTCTGGGCTTGCCCAGGCGATGGACGTTTTCAGGTGCAGGCCACAACTGGGAAATAGAAGGAAAGCGTTACAGAGGTGCGCACACGGGTCGTCGCTACTGCCAAATGTAGCAGGAGGCGATGGAGCAGTTCCTTTTGTATATAGCGTCAGGGTCGGCGGCGTTCGGGGCGTATCACAGTGCAGGCGCAGTGGACGCTTTCGCTCTTCGGAGGCAAACTTGATCAGCTGGGCGTCTGGGCTTACCCAGGCGATGGACGTTTTCAGGTGCAGGCCACAACTGGGAAATAGAAGCAAAGCGTTACACAGGTGCGCACGTGTCGTCGCTACTGCCAAATGTAGCAGGAGGCGATGAAGCAGTTCCTTTTGTATATAGCGTCAGTGACTGCGGCGTTCCGGGCGTATCACAGCGCAGGCGCAGTGGACGCTTTCTCTGTTCGGAGGAAAACTTGATCGGCTGATCGTCTCGGCTTGCCTAGGCGATGGACGTTTTCAGGTGCAGGCCACAACTGGGAAATAGAAGCAAAGCGTTACACAGGTGCGCACACGGGTCGTCGCTTCTGCTAAGTGTAGCAGGGTGCGATGAAGCAGTTCCTTTTGTATATAGCGTCAGGGACGGCGGCGTTCGGGGCGTATCACAGCGCAGGCGCAGTGGACGCTTTCGCTGTTCGGAGGCAAACTTGATCAGCTGCGCGTCTGGGCTTACCCAGGCGATGGACCTTTTCAGGTGCAGGCCACAACTGGGAAACAGAAGGAAAGCGTTACACAGGTGCGCACACGTGTCGTCGCTACTGCCAAATGTACCAGGAGGCGATGAAGCAGTTCCTTTTGTATATAGCCTCAGGGACGGCGGCGTTCGGGGCGTATCACAGCGCAGGCGCAGTGGACGCTTTCGCTGTTCGGAGGCAAACTTGATCGGCTGGGCGTCTGGACTTACCCAGACGATGGACGTTTTCAGGTGCAGGCCACAACTGGGAAATAGAAGCAAAGCGTTACACAGGTGCGCACACGTGTCGTCGCTACTGCCAAATGTACCAGGAGGCGATGAAGCAGTTCCTTTTGTGTATAGCCTCAGGGACGGCGGCGTTCGGGGCGTATCACAGCGCAGGCGCAGTGGACGCTTTCGCTGTTCGGAGGCAAACTTGATCGGCTGGGCGTCTGGACTTACCCAGACGATGGACGTTTTCAGGTGCAGGCCACAACTGGGAAATAGAAGCAAAGCGTTACACAGGTGCGCACACGTGTCGTCGCTACTGCCAAATGTACCAGGAGGCGATGAAGCAGTTCCTTTTGTGTATAGCCTCAGGGACGGCGGCGTTCAGGGCGTATCACAGCGCAGGCGCAGTGGACGCTTTCGCTGTTCGGAGGCAAACTTGATCGGCTGGGCGTCTGGACTTACCCAGACGATGGACGTTTTCAGGTGCAGGTCACAACTGGGAAATAGAAGCAAAGCGTTACACAGGTGCGCACACGTGTCGTCGCTACTGCCAAATGTAGCAGGAGGCGATGAAGCAGTTCCTTTTGTATATAGCCTCTGGGACGGCGGCGTTCGGAGCGTATCACAGCGCAGGCGCAGTGGACGCTTTCGCTGTTCGGAGGCAAACTTGATCGGCTGGGCGTCTGGGCTTACCCAGGCGATGGACGTTTTCAGGTGCAGGCCACAACTGGGAAATAGAAGCAAAGCGTTACACAGGTGCGCACACGTGTCGTCGCTACTGCCAAATGTAGCAGTAGGCGATGAAGCAGTTCCTTTTGTGTATAGCCTCAGGGACGGCGGCGTTCGGGGCGTATCACAGCGCAGGCGCAGTGGACGCTTTCGCTGTTCGGAGGCAAACTTGATCGGCTGGGCGTCTGGGCTTACCCAGACGATGGACGTTTTCAGGTGCAGGCCACAACTGGGAAATAGAAGCAAAACGTTACACAGGTGCGCACACGTATCGTCGCTACTGCCAAATGTAGCAGGAGGCGATGAAGCAGTTCCTTTTGTATATAGCCTCAGGGACGGCGGCGTTCGGGGCGTATCACAGCGCAGGCGCAGTGGACGCTTTCGCTGTTCGGAGGCAAACTTGATCGGCTGGGCGTCTGGGCTTACCCAGACGTTGGACGTTTTCAGATGCAGGCCACAACTGGGAAATAGAAGCAAAGCGTTACACAGGTGCGCACACGTGTCGTCGCTACTGCCAAATGTAGCAGGAGGCGATGAAGCAGTTCCTTTTGTATATAGCCTCAGGGACGGCGGCGTTCGGAGCATATCACAGCGCAGGCGCAGTGGACGGTTTCGCTGTTCGGAGGCAAACTTGATCGGCTGGGCGTCTGGGCTTACCCAGACGATGGACGTTTTCAGGTGCAGGACACAACTGGCAAATAGAAGCAAAACGTTACACAGGTGCGCACACGTGTCGTCGCTACTGCCAAATGTTGCAGGAGGCGATGAAGCAGTTCCTTTTGTATATAGCCTCAGGGACGGCGGCGTTCGGGGCGTATCACAGCGCAGGCGCAGTGGACGCTTTCGCTGTTCGGAGGCAAACTTGATCGGCTGGGCGTCTGGGCTTACCCAGACGTTGGACGTTTTCAGGTGCAGGCCACAACTGGGAAATAGAAGCAAAGCGTTACACAGGTGCGCACACGTGTCGTCGCTACTGCCAAATGTAGCAGGAGGCGATGAAGCAGTTCCTTTTGTATATAGCCTCAGGGACGGCGGCGTTCGGAGCGTATCACAGCGCACGCGCAGTGGACGCTTTCGCTGTTCGGAGGCAAACTTGATCGGCTGGGCGTCTGGGCTTACCTAGGCGATGGAAGTTTTCAGGTGCAGGCCACAACTGGGAAATAGAAGCAAAGCGTTACACAGGTGCGCACACGTGTCGTCGCTACTGCCAAATGTAGCAGGAGGCGATGAAGCAGTTCCTTTTGTGTGTAGCCTCAGGGACGGCGGCGTTCGGGGCGTATCACAGCGCAGGCGCAGTGGACGCTTTCGCTGTTCGGAGGCAAACTTGATCGGCTGGGCGTCTGGACTTACCCAGACGATGGACGTTTTCAGGTGCAGGCCACAACTGGGAAATAGAAGCAAAGCGTTACACAGGTGCGCACACGTGTCGTCGCTACTGCCAAATGCAGCAGGAGGCGATGAAGCAGTTCCTTTTGTATATAGCCTCAGGGACGGCGGCGTTCGGGGCGTATCACAGCGCAGGCTCAGTGGACGCTTTCGCTGTTCGGAGGCAAACTTGATCGGCTGGGCGTCTGGGCTTATCCAGACGATGGACGTTTTCAGGTGCAGGCCACAACTGGGAAATAGAAGCAAAGCGTTACACAGGTGCGCACACGTGTCGTCGCTACTGCCAAATGTAGCAGGAGGCGATGAAGCAGTTCCTTTTGTATATAGCGTCAGGGACGGCGGCGTTCGGGGCGTATCACAGCGCAGGCGCAGTGGACGCTTTCGCTGTTCGGAGGCAAACTTGATCGGCTGGGTGTCTGGGCTTACCCAGACGATGGACGTTTTCAGGTGCAGGCCACAACTGGGAAATAGAAGCAAAGCGTTACACAGGTGCGCACACGTGTCGTCGCTACTGCCAAATGTAGCAGGAGGCGATGAAGCAGATCGTTTTGTATATAGCGTCAGGGACGGCGGCGTTCGGGGCGTATCACAGCGCAGGCGCAGTGGACGCTTTCGCTGTTCGGAGGCAAACTTGATCGGCTGGGCGTCTGGGCTTGCCCAGGCGATGGACATTTTCAGGTGCACGCCACAACTGGGAAATAGAAGCAAAGCGTTACAGAGGTGCGCACACGGGTCGTCGCTACTGCCAAATGTAGCAGTAGGTGATGAAGCAGTTCATTTTGTATATAGCGTCAGGGACGGCGGCGTTCGGGCCGTATCACAGCGCAGGCGCAGTGGACGCTTTCGCTTTTCGGAGGCAAACTTGATCGGCTGGACGTCTGGGCTTGCCCAGGCGATGAACGTTTTCAGGTGCACGCCACAGCTGGGAAATAGAAGCAAAGCGTTACTCAGGTGCGCACACGGGTCGTCGCTACTGCCAAATGTAGCAGGAGGCGATGAAGCAGTTCCTTTTGTATATAGCGTCAGGGACGGCGGCGTTCGAAGCGTATCACAGCGCAGGCGCAGTGGACGCTTTCGCTGTTCGGAGGCAAACTTGATCGGCTGTGCGGCTGGGGCTTGCCCAGGCGATGGATGTTTTCAGGTGCAGGCCCCAACTGGGAAATAGAAGGAAAGCGTTACACAGGTGCGCACACGGGTCGTCGCTACTGCCAAATGTCTGCGAGAACCTGCCATATGCGCTCCAGCCCATTCTTATCCTTCTATTTATTTCACTCTCATGATCCGGGTCAGCTGTCAGTACCTGCCCTAAGTAGACGTACCACTTCCAGCACCTCGCTCCCAATTGTGAACGGCTGTTCCTTTGCTGTACTGTTGAACGTTACTTTGGTGCTGTGCATGTTAATTTTTAGATCCAACATTCTGCTCTGCCTGTCTAACTCATTAGTCATGATTTGCAGTCCACTTCCTGAGTGACTCAGCAAGGCAATGTCATCAGCGAATCGCAGATTATTTAGGTATTCTCCATTAACTCTTATCCCCAACGGTTCTCAATTTAGGCCTCGGAATATCTCCCGTAAAGACGCGTTGAATAGCATTGGCGAGATTTTGTCTCCTTGCCGGACGCCCTTTCTTATTGGAATTTCATTCCTGAGTTTATAGAGGACTATTGTAGCTGTGCAATTGCTTTGTATATCACCCATTATTTAAGGCTCCTCTACACCCTGATTCCGCAATGACTGCATGACTGCTGGGGTTTCCACCGAGTCGAGTGCTTTCTCGTAATCAATGAAGACTATATATGGGGGTTGGTTGCATTCCGCGCATTTCTCTATCACCTCATTGATAGTGTGAATATGATCTACTGTGGAATATCTTTACAAAAGCCTGCCTGATCATTTGCTTGATTGAAGTGCAAGGTTGCCGTGACTCTAGTAGCGATTAACTTCGTAAATATATTGTATGCAACGAACAGTAAGCTTATCGGTCATTAATTTTTCAAGTCTTTGGCGTCTCCTTTCTATGTGTTAATACAATGGTTGCGTTCCTCCAAGCTTCTCTTACGGTCGAAGTCTTAATACATTTTATAATTAATATTTAGTTATTTAGTAGATAATGCAAATTGCACGCTCGAACATCTAGACGATGGGCACAAAACAAAACGGAAGACTGGTTGTGTCTTAGCTGGTTTGTACACAGATTGAGGGGCGTCTCACGGAAATAGACCCAAACACATGAAAGACGTATCATAACCCTGATACTCTCAAGAACTTTATTGACGGGAAATACGGCATGTATAGGGGCGATATGACATTTTCTTCTTTGTGTTCTTCCTTACATCTGATCAAGCACAACTACTGCGCCTATGTTCTGCGTAAGAATTCTTTCTCTTTGGTGTCGAGGCATGTTTTCTGGTATGTTTTTCAACAATGGTCTATCGCTTGGGCCTCCTTAATCTCGCGCACCAGCTTGACACGGCTCTCTCCAATCACCGTGACATGCCTCAATTTTACTTTGCATGGTTGGCCCAATGATGCAGGGAGGTTGCTGTTGTCCTTCGTGCCAATAAAGTTGTTGATTGTGTGTGCGTTGTACTTCACCTTTCAGGTGTTTGTGTGTATTCCTGTGCTGTCGCCACTCAACAAAAACAAAATTAAAGAAAATCTTTGTAAATTAATGTTAGCGCAAGAAAAGCAGTTGTTTTTCGAGTCAAGAAAAAGCAAGTCACTTTGACAAAACGTATACGTCTTTAATCGTGTCCTCTGGATTTAGCGTCACAATTCAAAACCATGGGCGTTGTGTTTTATCAACAAACGTCCTAGGACGACCACATGTCTCGCCTTAATTTTAAGTCTTCGCAAATAGCAGGTCTCCTTTATCACAATAGGTAGACGGGCGAGTTGGGATTACATATAAAAAATAACAGCTCGAAAAACGGAGACGAAGGGTAGACAAATACAGGACCAGCGCTGACTTCCAACTGAAGTTCATTCACAGGATACAGACAAATATAAGGGAATAGGCAACAACCAAACAACAAAACCACAAGGTTACTATGTTGTGTCAAGATATGCAACCTCACTACCACGCAGGAGCAGAGATGCTTTGGTGCCGCACAAGGTCGTTTTTTTTTTTCATTTGGTAGGCTTCGACGATTTCATAGAAAATATTAATAACGGCGCAAAAAGGTCGGGACAAGAGAGAAGAAGCACAGAAACACACGAGACAAGCGCAGACTTACTGAGTTGTTAGTCTGCGCTTGTCTCGTGTGTTTCTGTGCTTCTTCTCTCTTGTCCCGTCCTTTTTGCGCAGTTATTCATATTTTCCATAATGTCGTAACAACTAGCCCCTCACCGCACTCTTCTAGATTCGACGATTTCTCTGGTCAATTGGTCGGGGTGTTTATACAATATGTCACTATAGTATAAGGAACGAAATCAGGATTGACACTCTCGGGAATGGTAAACTAAATTTCTGGAGCGCGTAGAATTTAATCAGTTATGACGTTCTCTGAGTTGTCTGTAAATACACCGTCCCTTTTGTGCAACGTAAGTTTGACCGCCGGAGAGAGGTATTTTATGCACTACGGCCTCAGAGCACAGCAAAAAGTTCTTATCATGATTAATTCCACATGCCGTCACAAATGTATTAGTATTCTGAGCCTTATTTTCTACAACTGAACAATTTCTCTTGAGCTTATTTGGTGCAGAAAAAAACATCAACTTCATACCTATGGGCCACATTTTCATGAGCTTGTAACGGGCGGTGTACAGAGGGAATTACTGCGAACTTTTTCCTTTTCAGTTATTTCCGTGACGAACGCGGCAAAGCAGAGGGTTTTAGTTTTTTTAATTATTTCATTGCAACCCGAAGGGATGAGCTCATCTGGATAACCTGCATCCTTAAGCCTCTTAGCCTGATCATAGAAGCTTTGTTTCATAGCATGGCGACATGATTTTTACAACGCCGATGTTAAGGATGAAACAACAATCCCACTTTTTAGTGCATTTATTGACGTAATTTATAGTTCGACAGTTTTTCTGCATGTGGTATTTCCAGCACATGTGTCACTTCTGTACGGTGAAACACAAGTCTAAAAATTTTATCTGGTTATCAACCGGAACCTCAGTGGTGAACTGCAAATCCCATGAATTAGCTTTGAATACTTTTATCACACGAGACATGTCGCAAGAAAAGACCGTTTTTTCAATAAAAGCAAAAAAAAATCCTGAACGTATCTGAAACGCCGTGACGTCATCCAGCCCAAAACTTTCTGGATACCATGATCTACGAATGACAGCAAAATATCACGAAGTACAGGCGCCACTCTCCTTTACAAACCTATACTAACACCGGCTTTTTGGGTATAGGGTGAACTTTCTCATTCAAAGCTTGTCCCGAGTTTTTCTACCCTTCGTCTCCGTTTTTCGCGCTGTATTTTTGAATAGGTCTCCTTTATCACAACAGTGAAATCTTACCGACACATGTTATGCTGTCAGTATATTACTCTTTATTCTGTTCTCGCCTTAGATACTCTAGCCCTATCTGGGGAACTGTAACGAAGGAAAATCTCAACAAATTCCTTGCAATACAAAGGAAAGCATGGCGGATTTTTTAGAAACTACCTGGGTTATATTATACCACGGAAGCAGTTTTAGAACGCGAAATTATTCCAGCAACAAAAATCTGTGACTATCGTCTCATCCGAACACTTAAACAGGAACTCTGGAAGAAAAATCGTTTATTGAAAAATCTTTCAGGCTTGACAAAGCGCGCAGAAAGCCATAAAACAACCAATAATGACATGTGGGAAATTAAAACATTTTGAGCAAGTAATGCCCTAACTTGAAAAAACGATATTAACGACTTCTCATTATTCTAGTAAGACAATTGTACTTTGAAGGCGCCAAGACCACACACACACACACACACACACACACACACACACACACACACACACACACACACACACACACACACACACACACACACACACACACACACACACACACACACACACACACACACACACACACACACACACACACACACACACACACACACACACACACACACACACACACACACACACACACACACACACACACACACACACACACACACACACACACACACACACACACACACACACACACACACACACACACACACACACACACACACACACACACACACACACACACACACACACACACACACACACACACACACACACACACACACACACACACACACACACACACACACACACACACACACACACACACACACACACACACACACACACACACACACACACACACACACACACACACACACACACACACACACACACACACACACACACACACACATACGCACACGCATGCACATGCACACGCATACACACACGCACGCACACAAGAGAAGAGAATGGGTGTGTGTGTGGTTTTGACGCCTTAAAGTACAGTGATCAATTACCAACTAGCCCAACAAGAAGTTCTCTTAATCTAGTAAGAAAAGATGTAACACCCCTACATGTCACATTTGACAAATTGCTAGGTTACTTCCTTTCTTAAACCTTTCTTCATTTCTTATTTCTCATGCAGCGAAAACCCAATCGCTGTGTGGAATGGTGGGGCATTCTTCATCGCTCTCTCTATATTTTCTGTGAAATGCCTGTGCCATGTCGTTGCATTGTATAAACTATTGAAATCACTGCTATGTTCTGTCATATTCGAAATGAGCAGCGCGGAAACAGACGAAAACAGGGGAAAAACACTGACGACAGGACGGCCGCTGACTAACAACTGTTTATTTCCGAGCAAAAAACACAGCCCAATATATGAAAAAAAAAACACGTGATAGTCATGGGGCCAAAGATTACAACCTAAAGCACAGTCATCAAAGGGCGGCCGACAAAGCATGAACCGGAAGGAAAAACGCAAAATGAAAAAAGGGGGCGGGGGACATTATGAAATGAACATATTGTTCCCGAAAGCCGGAAGAAAGGGCAGAAATGCACACCAGGACTAGCCAGGCAGACACACTCAGCGTACGGACGCACGAGCCGGGGAAGACAAAGAAGACCAGCGGGTGCTGTCCCACCGCACGGCGGCGCCAAAAGCACCGGACTCTCTCCACGCTGTGGTCGCCCAGACAGCAGCGTTGCTCCGATGGTGTCCGGCTTCGCTTTGTTCCTTTATCAAGAAGGCTTTATTTCCCTAACAATGAACAACTTAACAGTATTGCACGTTGACAACCTGACACTTAAAATCCTTTCATACCTTTGTTTGATTTTTTGCAACCAATTGCAACAAATTGATCACACTGATGAACTGGATGCTACAGCGGTTAACGGCAGGGATGTCGAGTAGCTGCTGACCTGTCTCTCCGGAATCGGGAGTTTTATTCAAAACGACGCCTTCGACGCGTAGGATGCTTCCGACCCTCGCTGGAGACCGATTAAATGGCGGCCGCTTTGCTGAAGCTCAGAACCGAATTTCATCTCTGGTTGCATCCCCGTCGCCGTTTATTGTGAGAGGACGGTACAAGAGTAGACTCGCGAGCAGTTTCTTTATTACACTTTTTTCGACCATTCTCTGAAACGATCGACGCTGCAAAATTAACACACTTGGCTTATTTGTGTACATTGAGTGCGATTAGCACCTGGGACGTCCTAGGTTAAAAAGCCCTCATCGTTCCGTTAATACTATACGGTTATTCTAAAGCAACGAAATGAATTTCGTTTGTGCGCTTCATCTCGTCGGTGTGAATGTGTTCTATGCGTGGGTCAGCAGTATTGTTCTGTTCATCACAGTGATACCCGCCCCATGGAACGAAACAGGGACAGGAGAGCAGTTTTGGATACTTGGTTCATCGGGAATACAGGTAATCACCGAAAGTTCACATTTCAGAAATGGGAATTTCTGCGATAGTGGTGCTGGTGCACAGTGCGGATACCATTCCAACGTACTGCGAACATCTAGCTTCGGCAATTGGCCCAAGAGGTTCTGACATACTGTATATATTGCGAATACTAGCTGTGAAGTTGAAGTTCAATAGGAGAGTAGGGTATGCGTCCCGCACGCATGGCCTTGCCCGTCGCATTGTCACATCCAGTCGCTCTTCTATCTTAACTTAAGGCGACTGTCTGGTGTGAAGGGCAGCATGGCGAGATGCCACAACGCCTTGCATGACATGGCTGAATTATAACCAGTTGGCGTGGCACATTGCATCTGTTTCCATTTCTTTTTCCTCCTGGTGCTGATTTGTGTGACGCCAGCGCCGACAATGCAATACCGGGAAACGCGCCCTTACAGGTGTCACCTTAAAATTCGCATACAGCGTGTCGTCTAGAGCACATAGAATCATAAAACACAATGCAAGAGAGTCTCAGCACGTTCTTGAATGACTCATAGATTATGGTAACCGTACTCGTTTATTGCGAAGATCCTTTGGATGCTGATGGTTCCTCCTGCTTCTTCTGCGTCTTTTCCCCAAGCAAGGCGGGAGCATGATCGATCTTGCTAATTCTTAGGCTTGAGGAGCCTCCGCAATTAGTCCATTTTCTTTGGTGGACAGCGCGCTTAGTTTCCGTCGCTCCTTTCGGTGCTTGTCGCATCTCGCCATGGTGCCTGTGTTCTTACTACGCACGGGGATTAACGATGCTGGGATTCAGGTAGCGTGATCGGGCCCGAGAAGGGACGAGGCAGACGGAGAACTGGTTACAAAGAAGAGGCAGAAATATTTTATACAAGACACATAATGACGGTCAGACTGCAAGTCAGAATGTATGAAGAGAGCTGAAGGGGGGCAAGAGATAGGCCCAAAAGGAGCCGCTTAGCACAGACGTTAGTGCTTTTTTTTAAAGGTTTCCTCATCCCTAGGTCCCCAAATGGGGACAACAGTTTCTTCACTAGTGCCCAATAGGCTGGACGCACGCGATATCTTGAAGTTTGAGTTGGAGGAGGAGATGGCGCCCACATCAGGCTGCAACTACGGTGCCCTCTCGCCGCGGTTCCGGTGACGAAGAGGCGACCATGACGCAGCAGTTCTTACGGTGGTGGATATTTGTCGCCAGGTCTGGCCGCCCCACTGCAATCAGGTCATGACCCGCACCAACCTGCAGCCCCTATCCAGGAAGGTTACCTGGCCTTGAGGACGTCGTTGTTTTCTGTCTTCTGCGACGCGTGGGAAAGGATCCCTTTCTCCCCATCAGGGAGTATAAAGGCCTTTGTCTAGCCTGGCGTCGTCTGGCTGTTGCAGTCTCACGCGACTGTCGAGCTCCGCCGAAGTGGTTCTCTGGCAAGGAGGGGTATGAACCCTTGCTTCCTGTAGCAAAAGGGGAGGTGGCCCCATGGCCGCCATCCTCTGTCTGAAGATGGCGCGTTGGTTGACAGCATTGTTGTGAGCTCTCGGGTCTCCCGCTCTAGCCTGCATTATTCGAAGGACAATCACTGAAAGCAGTGTTTGCAGGAGCCTTGTCATAACAGCGGTGAGCAGGCGAACGTTATAAAAACCCCAGAATTGCGGCTGAAGGGGACGGTACAGAGTGTAGCTTCAGCAATGCAAGCCGAAGCAGGTGGCAGTAAACCGATCAGATATGCATGCAGCCTTTCACCGTGGTATGTGCGCCAGAAAATTGCGGCCTATGTGACGCCGGTGCATTCTCCCTATAGAGACAGTGCATATGGATAAGTGGATTTCATATAGGTTTTTCTTTGGCCATGGTCAATATACCAAATCTTGTGTGAACTCTGCGGAAAACTTATAGCCAGAGTATGGATTCTCGTATACTTTACCCGAGCATATGATTTTCATATTCCCATTGTTTCATGCCCACCGCTGGAATGGAACATTTGGGTTGGGATGATAGGGCAAAAAGACGTCCCACACAAACATCAGTTTGTAATATTGAAGCGTGTAGATGAGGACAATGAGCGATTGAACGAGTGAAGACGACAACGATGTTCTGGCTGTCTTCTCGGTGCCGCTCGAAGCTGTTCCCTTCGCTTGTGTAAATAAGTTTAAATATATTCGTTCCCGCAATATATTTGGTGGAGGTGCGGCTTACCCCTACGCTACCGATGACGGAGCTCCGCAGCGGCCGCCAGCTGCCTTCGCTAACCATGACCCAAGACGTCTCCCAGCAAACATCGGCACCGGCTATGCCATCGCTCGTTCTTTGTCCCCCTCGTGACCCTAGGAGATTTCCTGGAACCGACAACGTTGACGTCGACGACTGGATTCACAGGTACGAGCACGTGTGTACATCCAACCACTAGGAACCGAACCTTATGCTCGCAAATGTCATCTTCTATCTAAAAGACACCGCCCGAGTCTGGTACAAAACTCACGAAGAGGATTTGACCAGCTTGGACGTCTGAGAGCAGAAACTGCGCGAGCTGTTTGTACGGCCGCTCGGCCGAACACTCGCCGCTAAGAGGTACCTTGCATGCCGAGCTCAAACTTCTACGGAATCCTATGTTTCCTACATTCAGGACGTGTTGGCCCTCTGCCACTAATATGACAATAACATGCCCGAATCTGAAAAGTGGGTCACGTGTTGAAGGGGATCAGCGACGATGCCTTCAATTTGCCCGTCTACAAGAACTTCACTACATGAGACGGCATTATTAAGGAATGTAGCCGCCTCGAGGAACCCCAAGGCAGGCGTATTAGCCAGACCTAAACACGCCTCCCCAACACGGCTGCGACTTCCTCATGTGGAAACCTGCTGCACCGGCAAACTCAAGTGCCTCCAGAAATTGTGACCCGCATCATCTGACGCGAATTCGAAGCTACGTCCTCTGTCCACCTGCATCTACGTGATGCCGACACCCACTTGCCCACCATCTCTCTGGTGCAAGCGGTCGTCCATCAAGAGCTTGAAAAAATTGGTCTCCAGCCCTTCAGCCCCGTATGTCCTTTACTACCACCCGAAATCACTGCGATTGCTCCTGGACGACCTTCGTACTTCACTCCACGTCGACGTAACCCTAACGACTGGCGGACAACCGACGACCGGCCCATTTGTTTCCTCTGCCACCGCGCTGGCCACATCTCCCGTCACTGTCGCAATGTTTGTTCAGGAGTACCACAGGATTCAGTGCTTGCACCCTTATTATTCTTACTATACATCAATGATATCCATATATGCGTTCAGCCAGGGGTAGAAATCCGACTCTTCGCGGATGACTGCGCAGTGCATAAGGTAATAGATTCTGTAGATCAGATTAATCTAAACGATTCTTTATCATCCATTCAAACCTGTTGCATTAATTGGGCAACGTAAACTAATGCCGTCGAAACGAATAGCATACTTTTAAAAATAACAAAACGCCACTACATTTTTTATACACAATAAATAATGTCCCAGTCGTACAAACCAATCCTGTTAAATACCAAGGGGTGACGCTATCACGCAATCTGAGTTGGGAACAACATGCAAATGGCATATGCAAGAAGGCCCAGGGAAAGCTGTATTTCCTCCGAAGATTACGCAATGCTTCTCCTGCTGTAAAACTTAATGTGTACAAAACACTCGTGAAACCGTCCTTAGAGTACGCTGATATCATTCGGAGTTATCACCAGAAATATTTAATGGACAAATTAGAACGAATTCTGAACCTAGTAGTAAGCTTTGTATACTCGAACTATTCCAGGCATTCCAACATCTCTAACCTACTAAAGAAAAGAGATCTACACAGTCTAACTCAGCGTAGAGTACTATCAAGACTTAAGTTATTTTACCTACTTTATCACAGACACTTCAACATAGCCAAAGAAACGTACTTCATAAACCATTCCACCACTCCTCAAGATCTAACAATATGAAAGCACTTCGCCAACCAAAAGCCACATTAATAGAAAGTTTTAGCAGAGCGTATTTGCGCTACCGCTCCGTTCAGCCGGGAAGCGGGAGCGCTACTGCACTGAGCGCTACTGCGCACGCGCGAAGCGCTCAGACGGGAGCGCGCGAGCGGGCCGGCCCTTCCGCTCCGCTCGTACGCAGTGCTAGCAGAGCGCGGAACGGTGCGACGAGCGTGGCTCACGCCAATCCTTCTGGTCTCGCGTTTGCTTGCTAGTTCAACATGGCGGCCGGTTCAACATGTCGTATGTGCCGCAACCCCTGCAGAACGGACAGGCGTCTCTAGACGCAAACCTAAAAGAAAGAGGTTGCGCGCTGATGAAGATTTGTGACTTCTGCGCGAGGTGGTTGCGGCAAACCCATTCAAACACCTCTGCGTTTGGGAGCAAATGCGCAGAAATAAGAAAATTAACAAAAATATCCCCAAAAACAGCGTATGTCTTTCACTTCACATGTTATAAAATATTCAAGAGCAAAAATATTTCTTTGGAGTGCAGCGGAAAAAAATGAAGCTGTTTTTTATTGTCTGGTTCCACTTTTTATCGCCAGGGAGCTCCTCGTGCAGATCGCCTGTCTGCCTCCGCTTAGCTAAAAAGCTGTTTTACAGCCAGCGCTCCGGTAAGGCTGAGCGGGTATGTGAGCGGAGCGGAGACGCAAATACGGTCTGCTAAAACTGTCTAATGTTTACAAATATTCCTTGCTGCCATCAGCTATCCATTACAGCAATAAACTACACTCTACTGTTGTGAAGTGCAACACAGTCGAACCTTTCTTAGAACATGTTAATCACCTTAATCCAACATCATTCCCACCGTGATGCTTCTGTAACAATGAAATTGTTATTTTGTATTTATTTGTCTCCCTTTTTCAATCCGCCATAGTCAAATTTTTCTACCTTGTATCCGCTCCTGCATGGTCCTGAGAACGGCCTGCAGTAGTTGTGAATAATTACATAAATTATTGGTCCCATTGTAGCACATACAGCCCTTTAAGCTCTCACTGCAACGACGAACAGCCCAGCCACTTCAAGCCCCCTCCATCACAGCACTGTGCTACCGTCGACAGCCAGATTGCCCGCTCCAACCGCTCCACCCCCCCGTCGGCAGTCTCGTTCGCCCCAACGCCGTCGCTCTTCTCCTGGCCCCTCCGGACGCTCGCAAGCGGAAAACTAGACGCTGCAGTGTCTGGAGGTGGTGCTGCAGTACAGTCCCAGTCCCAAAATCCACGCTTAGCCCTCCGCGCACACCATAATTTGCTCGCCATTCATGTCAATGGAGTGCCTTTGAGAGCCCTGATCGATATGGGCGCGCAAGTATCCGTCATGAGTTCATCCCACGACGCCGCCTCAGAAAAGTACTGACCCCTGCACCCACAGCCGTTCTTCGCGTTGCCGACGGCGGAACGCCTCTCCAGTATTCTGACAGTGTTCCGTAATGCCGGACTCCAGCTGAACTCATCGAAATGCAAATTCGGTCACCGCCAACTCACTATTCTCGGACACCTTGTTTACGCTACTGGTGTACGCCCAGATCCCGTCAAAATTCAAGCCGTGAAGGACTTTCCTCTCCAAACGTCCTCGAAAGATGTGCGGAGCATTGTCGACTTGTGCTCGTATTTTCGCCCTCTTATCAAAGGTTTCGCCGGCATTGCTCGCCCCCTCACCGACACTCTAAGAACGACACCCCCTTTATCTGGGGCCCTGCTGAATGGAACTCATTTTCCTCTCTTGTTCATTTGCTGACCACTCCGTCCATCTTCGCCCATTTTGAACCGTCGTCTCCCACAGAGGTTCGCACCGACGCCTCCAAATATGGGATCGGCGCCGTGTTAGCCCAACGTCAACAGGGCCAAGATCTAGTCATTGCTTATGCCAGCCACCTGCTTTCCGCCGCAGAGCAAAACTACTCCATTACTTAGCGCGAGTGTCTCGCCCTTTTCTGGGCAGTAGCTAAATTCAGACCCTACCTGTTCGGCCGTTCATTCGTTGTTGTCACTGATCACCACGCTCTCTGTTGGTTGTCTTCTCAAAAGGTCCCACCGTTCTCTTTGGTCGCTGGTCTTTGCGCCTCCAAGAATATTCATACTCCGTCGTGTACAAGTCAGGGCGCCCTCACCAGGACGCTGACTGTTTATCCCGATACCCTGTGGAGCCGCCTGACCTAGAAGACGCTGAGACCCTGCCCTGCTTCTTAGCTATGTCTGATCTCACCGATATCGCCAACGAACAGCGCCACGACTCAGCTTTATGACCTATCTTTGATGGTCTCCGCTCTGCAAACCGATCTCCGTCTCTGAAACTTTGTGCTATCGCCGCAACCTACGCTCCGATCGTTCTCCGCTGCTACTCTTCATACCCCAACGTCTACGCTCTTATGTCCTTGAAAAATTGTACGATCTGCCGACAGCCGGCCACCTTGGCGTTCCCGCACGTACGCTCGGGTGCGGCACCGCTTCTTTTGGCCTGGTCTGTATCGTTCCATCAAGCGTTACGTTGCCGCTTGCGGCCTGTGTCAACGTCGGAAAAGGCCCTCCACTTCGCCTGCCGGTCTTATAGAACCTATCGACGTACCTCCGGAACCTGTTCACTGTGTTGACCTCGACCTTCTTGACCCTTTTGCCACGTCCCTCTCCGGCAACAAGTGGATCACTGTCGCAACTGATTATACGACTCGGTACGCCATCACGCGTGCTTTGCCCACCAGCTGCGCTACCGATGTCGCCGATCTTTTTGTACAAGACGTCATTTTTCACCATAGCGCCCCTCGTCAACTGCTCATCGACCGCGGTTATTTTCTGTATAGAGTAGTTCATGACATTCTCCGTTCGTGCGCCACGCAGCACCAGCTCGCGACAGCCTACCATCCACAAGAGCGTGTTGTCGGGCAAGTTGGCTTTGCATGATGCGGAAGAAGTAAGCGCAAAACTTCGACAGAGACAGAGAAGAAACACACAAGACGACAGACGAGCGCTACTCGTCTGTCGTCTTGTGTGTTTCTTCTCTGTATCTGTCGAAGTTTTGCGCTAACTTCTTCCGTATCATACCATCCACAAACCAACGGGCTCACGGAAATGTTCAACCGCACGCTCACCGACGTGTTAGCAATCTACTGTACGTCTTGCCAGACCATCGAGATTGGGACTCAGCCTTGCCTTATGTGACGTTTGCGTATAACTCTTCACGGCCTCTTTCTACCTTTTGTTTAATAGACACTCCACCTTGCCTTTGGACAGACACATGCCGCCGTCTTCAGTCCCCACCACTGCTTACGCTCGGAACGCTATCGCCCAGGCAACACTGCCGCGCGAATAGCCCGTAGTCGGCTTCATGTCTCTCAAGCTTCCCAGAAGAAAATAATCCAGGATTGCTCGTCCTTCTCTGGACGCCGCCTCGCAGCGTCAGTCTCTCTGCGAAGCTTCTCTCTCACTACCAAGGCCCTTACCGTGTGGTGCGCCGTGTCACCGACGTGAAGTAAGAAATTGCTCGCCTTGCGTTCTCGCCATCGTCCTCCGTCCCTACCACCGACATTGTCCACGTATGCCGCCTTAAACCTTATAACGACACTCATGCGTCGCCACCCTAACGAGACGGCGTTTCATCAGCTGGGGGTCCTGAAGAGGGTAAACGACGACGAGAATGAGCGATCGAACGAGAGAAAGGAGACGAAGACTACAACGAAGTTCTGGCTGTGTTCTCGGTGCCGCTCGCAGCTGTTCCCATCACTTGTTTAAATAACTGTAAATATATTCTTTCCCGCAACAATATCTTCATTGTTGGACCACATTATTTTTTCTTGGAACTACCTGCGATTGGGAGCTTAGTTGGAGCAGGCAGAAAATCTTTTTACGCCGTCTAAAGCCTGAAAAGTGCCAGTGGGCGTTGAAATGAATTTAAAACAAATATAACGCTAGTATGAAGGAAATCAATGCACAGGGTAATGCTACAAAGACTGCTTGCGCGCTGCGAGATGATCGTGAGTTTCAACTCAAACATTCCTGCGTCAGCGGCTTCAGCACACCGATCAGCATAGTGAATGTTAAACGAATTCTGCCGTTCGTCGGCGCATGCCATTCTGCGCATCCAGAACAAGAAAAGGAAGCGTAGGAACGCGTGGCGGGAGCACCCTGCGTACTGAGATGTAAAGCAGCGTCGACACCGGTTTGAAAAGAACGTTGGAAACTTTCTTCATTAGCAACAATTATTTGAAAAGACGTATGTGTATTCGGAAGGACGAGTGCGACGGTGGCTGCATGCGTGTGCACAACAAATGGCACATTACAGAGAGTCGTACAACAGAGCATGTATGGCGTCATTGAACTTGTAATCATCAGTCAGCTCAGCGGTAATAGACTTTGAGACGGATGGTTAATCGAACCTCCAACGCTGGATCTCAGACTGCATTCTGGCTATTAGACGTCCGATGACGAATTGTCTCTTTTAAGTCATGATTTTCACTGTAAAGGAAAGACAAGGTTATTGATGGTTGTTTAAAAAAAGCGCTACTAGAGACGATACACAGCAAATGAGATGGCACGAATTGTTCGCATCCTCTCCTCTTCTGTTTCTTGTCTCTGGTGGCTCATTCTTTAAACAACCATGATTGACCACCAAATCGCCCAGTCTGCCCTTCTTTTACAACGGTGTTGAGTTTCCTTTGAATTTCAGCGACCTATGAAATCATTTCTTCATTTTATCTTCAGGAGTCCTAGTAGTACACAGGCCTCTAGCATTTTGCCTTTATCAATATGCGACCGGCCAAGTCGGGATCGAACCTCCATCTTTCAGGTCACCAGAAGAACACAATAATCACTGAGCCATCTCGCCGTCGTCACCATTTCAGTAATACGCATGACAAATTCTAAGTGGTTTCATAAAACATTTTAACTATAGGCCCATAATTCCGGGAGCACTCTACCTCTATACCGAATACCTACTGCCAATACTGCCCTCCTCTTCATTAACTGGAACAGAAGACTTCGAAGAATTGTGCGCATATCAGCATTGACTCCCTACGAACTGTTGAGAATGCCACCCCATAAAAAGTACTATCGGGGACAAAAGTCTCCGGACCGTTCCGCAGGATTGCGCAGCAGCCCGGAGCGCATTGCTGCGCGCTCTCGTTGTGACGCGCCTGGTGAAAAGACCGGCGCTCGGCCCATTACCTTAATTACCTGCAAGCATGATTTTCTCCCTCCCAGCCGCCGCTCATCGGTTGTGTGCGTGCGTGCGCGTGCGCATGCGTGTGCGTGCGTGTGTGCGTGTGCGTGCGTGCGTGTGTGTGTGCGTGTGTGTGTGTGTGTGTGTGTGTGTGTGTGTGTGTGTGTGTGTGTGTGTGTGTGTGTGTGTGTGTGTGTGTGTGCGCGCGCGTGTGTGTGTGTGTGTGTGTGTGTGTGTGTGTGTTGTGTGTGTGTGTGTGTGTTTGTGTGTGTGTGTGTGTGTGTGTGTGTGTGTGTGTGTGTGTGTGCGTGTGCGTGCGTGTGTGTGTGTGTGTGTGTGTGTGTGTGTGTGTGTGTGTGTGTGTGTGTGTGTGTGTGTGTGTGTGTGTGTGTGTGTGTGTGTGTGTGTGTGTGTGTGTGTGTGTGTGTGTGTGTGTGTGTGTGTGTGTGTGTGTGTGTGTGTGTGTGTGTGTGCGCGCACGCGCGGGGGTGGGGGGCGGCGCTAGGCGCCGTTGCTTCTCCTACAGTTGACAGCAGTCGGGGCATTCCCTGGCAGGACAATGGAAACAGTACTGACAGAGACAAAAAGCGAACTTTCTAAGAATGTTGCAGAACGCAGTTTGGTAGTGGTAGCGGCGGGGCTAAATGATGTCCTGATGGTGAAGCCGCAAATGTAGCAGAAAGATTAGCGGAGGGAGTTGGCGATTTAAGGGCGATAGCACAGCAAGTCCAGATCGTGATGTGCACAGTGCCGGAGGTGCAGAGACGGAAGGGAGAAATTTCCGAGGACGTTGTGGCTGTTAATCGGGAGAAAGGAAGTTAAGCTAGGAGAAAGGTTTTGAAGTGGCAGACAAACAGGGAAATGCATAGAGCAGGCTTTGGCGGAGGCTTTACACGAGATGGCATCCACTTTAATGGAAGGCTAGGAGCCGAGATCGGCTGGCGCCTGGCTGGCCGGGCAGTAGCTTTTTCAGGGGGTCCACTGCGGTTCAGGGTGTAGGGGCAGGTAGAAGCAAAGTATACAGTGTAAGAATGGGGGCGGACGACAATAAATTGGCCACTAGGAGGTCCAGGAAGAAAACTTCAAAAAACATTTAACACCAGGATCAGCTACATAAACATACAAGGCGGTCGAAAGAGAGCGAAGTTGTCAGAAATAGAATAGCAGTTAAAGGACGAAGAAGTGGATGTATACGCGCTATTCGAGACATATCTCAGGGATCTAGAAGACCCACCATTTATTGATGGCTACGTCCGGGAAGAGAGCAACAGAACAACAACGGAGAGGAAGGGAGGAGGAGTAGGTATGCTGATAATCAAGGAAAAAAATGGCAAAGAATAAAGTCAACTTGCAAAGAAGATGTCTGGGTATCAGGAACAATTTCAGGCAAAATGACGTGGCTAGGAGTACTTTATTTAGGGACAGGGGACAAATGCAGGCAAGAGAACAAGGGTCTAGCTAAGTGTCTCAATGACGATATAAAGCAGTTTGGAGAAGGAGCCGATATTAGTCTGCCGGGTGACATGAATTGCCACATCGAAGATCTGGATGGATACACAGACTGCAACGGGAACTTGATGCTAGACTTCTGTGAGCGACACAGCCTAATTATTCTAAATAGAGAAACTAAGTGTGAGGGACAGATCACGTGGGAATCCCGTAACAGGCAAACGACCATTGAATACAGCTTAATGTCGCAGGGGATGTATAGCAAGCTCGCAGTAATGGAAATAGACGAAGAGGGGAAGTATAGCTTCGGAAGTAATCATAAGAGTATTAGTCTACAGTTGGAAGCCCTGCTCAAAAGAGAAATGGGGGGAAGTAAGAAAGAGTACGCAAAATTAAATGACGAAAAAATAGCGCAAATAGCGGCCGGCATAGAGGAATCAATTGAGAATAATCCCATTGAAAATTGGGATTATTATAAGTTAGAACTGCTCATTAGTACAGAAATAAAGGAAGAAAAAGAAGCAAACCGCGGGAGAGGAAAGAGGAAGCCACGAAGTTGGTGTAATAGGTAAATTAGGGAGGCCATCGAACACCGGCGGTTGGCTTCGAGGGAACACACAGAAGCAAAGAGGGCGCAGTTATCTGAAGAGGAAATAGGCCGAAAATGGGAATCTTATTGACGACAAAAAAAAAAAAACATCCAGTGCAAGTCCTCGTCCAGGCTACATTAAAATAGTCCTCTGATTGCTGGCTGGCTAAAGTTCGCGATGCGATTAAAGGGGGATCAACAAAATTCTGGAACCATATAAGCTGGCTGGGTAAAGCGAATCACGCAAAGCAGGAACAGATTCACGATGCCGAGGGAAAATGTTTAGAGGGAGATGACGCTTTGAACTACATTGCGTCAGTTATAGCTGAGTCAGTTACGAAAGACGATAGGGTAATCGCCCCAAATGAGAGAGCAACACAGGATAGCACAATAGAGAACAGCTTACAACTTACCAATCTTAAATGGAAAAAAGGCGGAAGCAAATATTCCAAAACGCATATCTGCAGGGATCGACGAAATTCCAATGAAGTTAATGAACTTGGCCCAAGAGGCAAGGAAACGCTGATAAAAGCATTGAAGGCAGTCGCAACAAATAAGCAAATTCCACGCAGCTCGAAACAGGGTAAAATGAATTTGATTTATTAAGGGAAAGGCGATAAGACGAACATAAAATCCTTCCGACCGATTACGATAACATCAGTTATATACAGGCTGGCGATGCAGGAGGTGAAAATAAAAATGCAGTCATGGGTAGAAAGTAATAGAATACTCGGATAACTTCAGTACGGGTTCAGAAGTGGTAGGCGCTTAGATGATTGCCTGTTCGTGCTTACCCAGTGCATAGAAATAGCTAACGCGGAAAACACCTCTGTATTTAGCCTTCCTTGACATAAGCGGTGCATACAACAATGTGAACAGGGAACTCCTGTGGAACATAATAAAAGAAGATAATATCGGTAAATACAAGGGGGGGGGGGGGGGGGTACTGCGCACAAAAAGACAAGGGCAAGAAGATAACACAACAGGCGCAGACTCGCGACTCTGCGCCTGTTGTGTTATCTTCTTGTCCTTCTTGAATAAACAGCGCGAACAAAGACGAGCACAAAAGACAAGGCGAACGACACGGCGTGTCGTTCGCTGGTTATTCAAGATGCTTAACCAACTAGCCCGCCAAAACGTGTTAACGCAACTTATTTCTTGTCCTTGTCTTTTTGTGCGCAGTACCCCCCCCCCCCCCCCCCCCCCCCCTTGTATTTACCATGATTGACCGACTAGCCCAACAACGTACGCTCTTAGATAATATCGGTCAGGAGGTAACTGATCTATAATGGAAAAATATCTTGAAAATAAGGTTGAAATAACATGGGACGGAATTAAGAGTACGACAGCTGTCAAGGTACACAAAGGATTAAGCTAAGGTTGTCCTCTATCGTCGCAGCTGTTCTTGCTTAATATGATTCGAATGGAAAGAAGGCTACAAGGAATAAATCTAGGTTATAATCGGTCGTACAGATTAGGCGGAAAGGTTGTTGAGCAACGACTACCAGGTTTAATGTATGGGGATGATTTTGGACTGTTAGCAGATAGCCAGGAAGATTTGCAAAATCTGGTTAATTGCTGTGGTGATGAAGGAGACACTCTAGGTTTCAGTTTTAGCGCAACTAAGTCAGGTGTGATGGTTTTCAATGATACAACTGATCAGGAGCTTACAATAAAAGGCCATGAAATACCCCGAGTGGCCGAATACAAATATCTCCGGGTATGGGTAAACGAAGAGCAGATGTACACGTAAAATCACAAACAGTCTCTCATAGCCAAAGGGCGAAGATATGCCGGAATAATGAAACATAAGGCACTGCCGCGGTGGCTCAGTGGTTAGGGCGCTCGACTACTGATCCGGAGTTCCCGGGTTCTAACCCGACCGCGGCGATTGCGTTTTTATGGAGGAAAAACGCTAAGGCGCCCGTGTGCTGTGCGATGTCAGTGCACGTTAAAGATCCCCAAGTGGTCGAAATTATTCCGGAGCCCTCCACTACGGCACCCCTTTCTTCCTTTCGTCTTTCACTCCCTCCCTTATCCCTTCCCTTACGGCGCGGTTCAGGTGTCCAACGATATATGAGACAGATACTGCGCCATTTCCTTTCCCCAAAACCAATTAATTAATTAATTAATTAATTAATTAATTAATTAATTAATTAAGGCACTGGGGAGGGGGGGTACAGCAGGCATGATATACTGAGAGGTATTTGGAAAGGAATATTGGTGCCGGAGCTTGCTTTCGGGAATGCGGTTCTATGCTTAAGGGCAGAATTTCAGTCGAGATTAGAAGTAAATCAGAGAGCTGTTGGCAGATTAGCACTAGGTGCCCATGGGAAAACCACAAACGAGGCAGTACAGGGAGATATGGGCTGGACATCGTTCGAAGCACGGGAAGCTAAGATTAAAATACTATACGAAGAACGGATGAAGGAATTGGACGATGACAAGTGGGCAGATAAGGTATTTAAATACATATACAGAAAGAGCGTTGACTCACATTGCCGAAAAAGAACTGGTAAGCTAACCAGTAAGTTTGCCAGACACGAAGCCGGAGAAAGACAGAGCATTAAACGACAGGTTAAAACAAGAAAGGTAAAAATCGGATAGATTCAATGGAAAAGAAGAATAGTGTAGAACGATATCGATACTGGAAAAGGCAGATCAGGAAGGAAGAGTTTTATAACTCAAGAGGCAGTGCCCTCCTCTTTGAAGCTAGGTCAGGGTGTCTTAGAATGCGCAGCTACAAGAAGAAATTTAATGAAGAATGTGACACATGCGCTGCGTGTGGTAAATCTGTAGAAACAATAAAGCACCTCACACTAAAATATGATGATATCCATCCCGATGTCGATGCAGGCACAGTCACTCTTCCTGAGGCCCTAGGGTTGAGAGATAACAATAGACATGTAAATGAATCTGCGGTGGAAATTAGCAAAAAGCAATTGGAAGATTGGTGGCTCAAAAGCAGATAGGTGACGTTAAGGTTAAAAGTGTAGGAAGACGTATTTAAAGAAAATGGTGAAATTTTATAACTTACGTAAAGCACAGTTAAACAAAAATAAAGGGGAAAGAAAGCTCAGCATGGTGGCAACTGCCTTCACTACGTTTCAAAGGGGACGCTCCTACCTTCCATCCATCCGTACAGCGGCTGACTCGTTCGGGGCTGGCAGGCGCTTCTCGCTCGCTTTCTCAGGCACTCGGTTATGATAAAGCTCGTCGCTCGTATTCGCCGCTTTTCAGAGCAGCGTAGTAGAAGGCCATACTAAATAAATAAATCGACGAACGCAAGGCAGCGAGCAACGCATTTCCAGAGGGGCAGTCGCGCGATGCTGGCTCTTTCATTCCAACGGTCGGACAAGACGCTGTACACTTGAGCGAGCGCACAGGAGCGCCTACATAGAATTCGTAGACAATAAATGAGTAATGTTGTGGAGCGGTGAAAAAGATAAGCAGTTAGCTGCGCGGGCATTCCTCATGTCTGCGTGGGCTATGAAACAGTCATCATCATCATCATCATCATCATTTATTTACCCTTAAGGGCCCCAGGGGGCATTACATAAGGGGGGGGGGGGGGCGAACAGTAATCATGTCACAAAGAACAAAATTGGAACATAAACTTAACACATGTAGATACAACTGTGAACACTTCAAAAGAAAAACAAGCAAGTAAGTGAGTAAACAAAAAAAGAAAAAAGGGCCTTCAACAGGAATTAGTTGGGGAATAAATCAATTAACATCTGTTTAAATTTTAGGGAATTAACTTCATTCACAACACTGTCTGGAAGGACATTCCACTCGGCTATGGCAGCTGGCAAGAACGAGGAATTGAACGCATTGGTTGAACCATGAATGCGTTGAATACTACGGCAATTATACAAACGTCGCGATGATCTTAAAGGGGACATAATTAGGCTCTCACGCAGTTGGGGAAAATTATAATAAAGTTTATGAAATAGACAGAGTCTTGCTATCTTACGACGGGATGCCAAGGAAGGTAAACCAACAGAGGATTTGATATTTGTAACACTCGACCGAGAATCATAATTTGATATTATAAACCGAGCGGCTCGATTTTGAATGGCCTCTAACATATGTGTTAAATACTTTTGATGGAGATTCCAAATGCTCGATGCAAATTCAAGTTTAGTGCGGATGAAAGTTTCGTATGCGATTAGTCTAACCTTAGGGGGAGAAAATGTGAGCGATCGTCTGATGAATCCTAGTGATTTAGAAACGCTAGCAGCAAGGGACGTTATGTGCTTCGACCAGTTAAGATCACTTGTTATTTCTATGCCGAGGTATCTGTAGGATTCAACTTCAGATAGCGCGGTCCTGTTTAGCGTGTAAGAAAAGTGCAGGTTAGATCGTTTACGGGACACGTGCATAAACTTGCATTTAGTTTCGTTCAGTTTCATGAGCCAGGTCGAGCACCAACATTGTATCAAGTTCAAGTCGTCCTGCAGCAATGACTGGTCGTTCGTAGTGCTAACACGGCGGTAAAGAACGCAATCATCTGCGAACAAACGGATGGATGATGAAATGCCGACAGGAAGGTCACTGATAAAGACAAGAATTGATAAAGACAAGACAAGTCAATGTATTGTCAAATCTTGATAGGGGAATCCTCCAAGGTGGAGTAGATTTGTAATAAGGGTGTACTTACTCATTGGCATCACCCAAGCGCTGTCATACAGCTGCAGAGGAAAGCTATACAGCTTTCCGGTGGTCCCGGGCTCGCACCCGGGACCACCGCTTGTATCAAACGAGTATCAAACGAGTATCAAGGGCTTGTATCAAACGAGCTAACGGGGAATTTTTTTTTTTGTATTGAGAGCTACACTGGGCTACCGGTCGAGCATTTCGCGGTGGCTGGCCAGTTGTGCGCATGCGCCTTTACCATGGCAACCGGAGAGGAGCAGGAGGTGCGCCGCGCGCTTCGTCGCCGCCTCGCCGCACTCCGCTCTATAGCCCGGAATACATGGAGCGTTTTTTAGGCGATTTTCGCCCGACGGCGCAGATTTGACGCCCGGCGTCAAGAAAAATGCCCGCCGCCTCCGATCAGGAACGGCTAGATTTTGACGCGGCGTGCGCGCGTCAGACGCTACCGGAAGTGCCTGCCGGACTCACTTCCGTCTGTATTCGGCGGCAGCGGCCAGCCGTCTCAGCGTCCCTTGAGCACTTCGCGCGCGTTATTCACCCTCCTCCTTTCTTACTTGCCAGATGGGGTGCACCTAGAATTTCCTCTTTATTTTCTGCTTGTCTTCTATGTCCCTCATCTTCATGAGCAATAATCTTTTCTTTAACAACAGAAGACGCCGATCGGCCCCCATGGACACTGGCCTTGGTCACAAGAATAGAAGCGGCGTGTTCTCCCTCGCAGTAATGCTTCCTGCTTGCCGTCCGCTCGAAGTAAATGAAAACTCTTTTCAAAACTGGTTTTCAGCAACGAGAGCCACAAGCAATGCACAGAACGAAGCTCACATGTAGTGTCTGCCTAATCCGCACCGCCATTTCAGTCGCACAGGGTCGCCAGACGAAACAGTTCTGGCCAACTCTCTCCGCTGAACATCCACAAAAATATCGAGACAATACTAAACATACCTGAAAATGTGTATAGACATAACTGTAGGATATTTATTGCCTAATTTAATAATTATAACCAAAGCAAACAACATATAAGCATTGATCGTTCATTTAGTGGTGGCCAAAACATTTTTGCCTTGTCTGGCCACACTGCGGCGGCGTTCGCCGCTCGTACGCCTCATGTAGCCTGGCCAGCGTCCCTCCGGCGCGTTTTTTTTTTGTCTACGCGCGATAATCGCAGGAGAAAAACGCCCCATGTAGCCCCCGCTTATCACCCGAGCCGCGCGTCGCATGCGCAGCATTGCGTATAAGAGGCGGAGATTCAGTGGGCGACTGTGTCACAACATTTGACATGCATGCAGAGAAAGACTCCAGCCGCTTCTAAATGGCTGTATAGGCAAGAGGAGATTAACACTTCCGACCCTGAGGTTGGCGCCTGGCACTAGCTCGGCTACTCAACAAAGACATAATGAGCGTAAGAAGGCGAAGAGAGCAGCGGAGATGCTCGAACAGAGAGAGGACCGCCTTTCCAAGCGGAGATGTCAGAGTGCCGAGCGTAATAGACGGCGCATAGCCGCCGAGATGGAGGCCAATGTGTCTCATTGCTAAACATGCTGTGACCACATCAAGATCAGCCTGGGAAACGTACCTCTCGCTAAGTATATGCTGGCATAACCGAGCTAAGCCACTACCAGTATTTTAAAACAAGGTATTCATTACACTGATGATATGTTCTGACCGTAACGGCGAGCATATGGCAGGGCGATAGCGAATTGATCAATAACTCGAAGTGGAATCTTTGTTGGTGTAATTGTTATGGTTATTATTTATGCCTACTGCAGCCCATTTTTTTCTTGGTTACTGCTGCGCTGCCTCTGAATGCTTCAATCGTTTGAACTGCACCTAGGCAATATTAATTGCACAGGTATAAAGGCATATAACAAATCGCTGCCCAGGTCGGGTGTCAGTGAATTATGAAGCAGAATATTTCGCCAGAAGAAAACAGCGCATTGTGCTTTTTTCTAGAAGCGATCCCTCACAGGGAAATTTACGAGTTGACTCATTTATTGTGTCCGCATTCTATGTAGGCGCTCCTCAGCGCTCGCTCAAGTGTACAGCGTCTTGCCCGACAGTTGGAATGAAAGAGACAGCATCGCGCGACTGCTGCTCTGGAAATGCATTGCTCGCGGCCTTGCATTCGTCGCTTTATTTATTTAGTATGGCCTTCCAGTACGCTGCTCCTAAAAGCGGCGAATACGAGCGGCGAGCTTTATCACAGCCGAGTGTCTGGGAAAGCGAGCGAGAGGCGCCTGTGAGCCCCGAATTAGTCAGCAGCGTGCAAGAGCCGCAACGGCACCTAGCGTCACCCCCCTACAACCGATGAGCGGCGGCTGGAAGCGAGAAAATCGGCATGCTCGCAGGTAAGGAAGGACGGGCATGCGCCGAACGCCGGTCTCTTCACCGGGCGCGCCACCACGAGAGCGCGCAGCAATGCGCTCCGGGCTGCTCCGCAATCCTGCGGGACGGTCCAGAGACTTTTATCCCCGGTAGTGCATTCAGAGCTCCTTACAAAGGGATCCCAACAGGAGAGTATTTCAGCATTTATTCTTATACCCGCTATTGAACGATCGCTTGAAAATAGCCTGCATGAAACATGGTATGTACGCCTATATACTGAAAGGGGCACAAGCCATGCAAGACCTACCAGGCGGACTGCGAACCAGTTAACCATAGTTTTGCGGCCGTAACTTGAAGCAATAATACGAAACAGTATACTCATACATCAGCGCGCGCTCTTAGATGTAATCGGGTTGCACCGCTTCCGTGCCGCGCTCAATATCCAGAAAAACTCAAACAGCACATAGCGGCTGCAGCTGCGCCGTTTCAAAAGCAGACATGAGCTTGAGACAACATACGCATTATTGTAGCAATGAAATACCGTCTCAAATTCACTCAGTTTTTCCTTCAAGAGCAGCCCGAAAAGAGCAGTAAAGAGGTATTTCTTGCATGCAGGCCACCTAACATTACGCTGCTAGAATAATCAATTAAAGCAACAAACACGCTCAAAGTAGAAACTATTTCGTTGAAACATTTAAAGTCTTCATGAAAAAGTGCAGCCATAACAACACAGCGCGAGCTGAATTGCATTCGTGACGCAAATATGTGCGAAGTTACATTGGCGTTTTCGTAAAGTAGCAGGCTCAGATCAGAAACGCATACTCTGCCTCTCGCATTAATGCTATTGGAGAAATTTGTGCACGCATAAACGGGGTTCATGAACGAGCCTCGTAACGAAATCCAAGCGATCTCCAAGGCGCATTCACACTACACCAAAATTCCGGCGAGCGAAGCGGATTCACCCAGATTCAGCCGCTTTTGACGCCGACGAAGGCTAAAAGCGGCGTGGCGAGGCCTATCGTTCCGGGACCTATTTCCGCGGCGACAAACATCGCGGCGTCCTTGGAAGCAGGACCCTTCGTCTCGGAATGAATTCGTTGTTGTTGCTGCCTTCTTCAGCGCGTTCACTGGCCGTAAGTGGGACACCGGTACATCCCTTCGTGTCCCCTGAACTCTAAGTAAACGTTGAAGTGATAAATTTGTTTTAGTTTTTTTGTTTAGAGGGACGATTCTGCCGTTACAAGGCTTAAGAGGAGCGCTCACTCTGTTCACAGCCCGGGTGAGGCGGAAACGCCACCCCGCTGCTGTTTCGCGCTTTTGCACACTCTTGCCGGTTACCCAGTCATCGCTCGCGGCGCACTCAGATATGGTTAGAACAGAGCATAAATCGATCCCGTCTGTGTACCGTAACCGTAGGCACGCTTACGTACGTTAAAAGCAGGCACGTTCCCATTTCAGCTCAGCGTATGCAAAGAGACTCGCACCGAAAAGCCCAGCCTAGTGGCGCCAACTGCTCGTCAGGACGGAAACCAGTACTGTCAACAAAACCGACGCTCCTCTTAAGCGTAGTAGCGGCAGAATCATCATTTTAAATTTAAAAAAAAAAAATAAGGCAAAGTTATCACTTATACGCTTACTTATAGTTGAGGGGAGACGAAGCGAAAGACCGGTGTCGCATTTACGGTCAGTGAACGCACTTAAAAATGTAGCAGCAATGACGAATTAATTGCGAGGCGACGGTTCCTGCTTCGAAGGGCGCCGCCATGTTTCTCGCCACGGAATTTTTCCGGCGGCGGAAATCGGCCCCGGACCGATCGGCCTCGCCGCGCTGCTTTCCGCCTTCGTCGGCGCCAGAAGCGCCTGAATCTGGCCGAATCCGCTTCGCTCGCCGGAAATTTGTTGTAGTGTGAATGCGCCTTAATAATAATAATAATAATAATTGGTTTTTTTGGGGAAAGAAAATGGCGCAGTATCTGTCTCATATATCTTTGGACACCTGAACCGCGCCGTAAGGGAAGGGATGAAGGAGGGAGTGAAAGAAGAAAGGAAGAAGAGGTACCGTAGTGGAGGGCTCCGGAATAATTTCGACCGCCTGGGGATCTTTAACGTGCACTGACATCGCACAGCACACGGGCGCCTTAGCGTTTTTCCTCCATAAAAACGCAGCCGCCGCGGTCGGGTTCGAACCCGGGAACTCCGGATCAGTAGTCGAGCGCCCTAACCACTGAGCCACCGCGGCGGGTCGCCTTAATAAGAAGAACGTCAATTTCTTGACAGTACTGGTTCCCGTCCTGACGAGCAGATGGCGCCACCAGGCTGGGCTTTTCGTTACGAGTATTTTCGTATACGCTGAGCTAAAAAATGGTAATGTGCCTGCGTTTAACATCTGTAAGCGTGCATACGGTTATGGTACACAGACAGCATTGATGTATGCTCTTTTCTAACCATATCTGTGTACGCCGCGAGCAGTGACGTGGTGGCCGGGAAGTGCGTGGAAAAGCGAGAAACAGCGTCGGCGCGGCGGTTCCGCCTCGCCCCGGCGTCAAGAGATGTCAACAGGTCCTCGTTTCTAGGGCGAACGAATCCCCTTCGCTCTGCCGGTTTTTTGGACCAGTGTGAACGCGCCTTTACTCAGCTTTCAAAATGAAGTACACGCCGGCCAGCGACGGCGGCCAATGGCTCTGAGAACAGGGATGGACGAATTCATACGTGTGCAAGGCATGGAGAGACGGGATGCAGCTCGCAGGTTCTTCGCAGTGTTTGCACAGACTCGCCATTCGCGCCAGCAACGACTTTTACTCAACCATCACTCTATTAGCATTCCTCCAGCGCCGTTTGACTACAACTCTGACAAACGTACGCCACGTGCTCCAGTCTATAGGGCTACAAAACATCTTTGGTGAAAGGTCGCTGCCCATGACGCGCACCGAACCAGCGTCTGCACCTAAAAAGCAATTAATGCACACCTCTCAATGAACAGCACTCCATTATCCGCTCAGGCGGTAACACAAAGACTAAAAAATAAGTGTACTCCACGTCAGAATTGAGTATGCGTTTTCGGAGACGCCAAGTAAATCGGGCTGACATGCGCCAAATGACGCATAGTTTAACTTCGGCGTTCACTCACGGGCTAAGCGATATTTCTGGACCTGCTTCTGCCTTGAAACACGAAAAAGCCGGTAGACAGCTCGCGAGGAGCGGCTTACCGTCACGGGTTTCGCATCGACTGCCTTTCCGCGCATTAGGAAAGGCATAGCGGCACAGACATAAGCAGCATTAATCGAGAACCCGCTGGCTTAAGCCGTTCATATCGCTGCTTACAAACGAGGATAGGAAGTTTGTCGCTTAGCACATAATCTGTTCTACACACACAGCTCTGCTTAGAGCTGTAAAGGAGACCAAATGAATAAAAAAAATAATCGTGTTGACTGGCCGTAACTGGACGATTAAGTTGGATTTCAATGAAAACGAAATTCCTGAGAAGACACGCCGACGACACCGACACATCCGCGCACACAGTTGTTTGCAGCCAGAATGATTTTCCGCCGGCTCGCTGTAAAATTAATAACACGCGAAACAGAAGCCCATTTCACGGTCGTATCTTTCCCGGTTGCACTCTTGCCGTGTGCAGCTTGATCTGGCATCCAAGACCACAAAAGGCAATTGGTTTAAAGCTTAAGTTCTCCACTCGCGCTTTAAAAGCCTGATTTTTTTCGCGAGAGCAAAGCCGAAAACCTTACTGCGTTGTGCATACGCGCCGCATTTCCCATCGAATAGTACGTGGTGCACTTTTCAAATAATAATAAAAATTTGCATAGCATAACGCCTTTTTTGCGTGTGCTCTTGTTTGGAAAACCGGTAAGGACGACAACAGCGTGTCATCACCTCCGAAGCAGCAGGGGTATGGCGAACATCGAAAAAAACTGGGATTCTGATTGTTGAGTCGCAGCACTTTTACACGTGAATGCAAACTGCTAAGGTACAAATGACAAATGTTAATCGCGCAGACGGCCATGATCTTTGAGATTCTTCTCACGGTGTTTGTAAGAGATTGGCTAATCCTTGTATTATCACACCAGTCCTTCCCCCTTTACTTGCAGGACGTTTTAAACAGAAATGCACAGTCACTGCTGAAACGCACCTGAAATAAGTGCGTTGTACAGTAACGATACAAAGATGGAATGGTTTTGTCTCGAGCGATTCCTTTAAGGGAGAACGTGTTCGTTTGATGTTGTACACTTTGCGGGCACCCTTATTTCAGGAATAGGTGCCTTTCCTCGCTCTACCTGTTAGCATCAAAAATTGTTGCATTGCATTCACAATATACGTCACGGTTTCATGAAAAGGAGCTTTTAAAGGCTTCTAAAACAATATACAGGAGGACGTTGCATTGTCCTCAGGCAATATTTTTTTCATTCCCAAAATAACAAAGGAGGTGGATGACTGTGGCCATTGTTGCGGTCACCAATGCGGTTTTGTTTGTGGGGGGTTTAAGAGAGAGGGTTTATTGATAGGAAAAGCAGAGAGGTTGGCCTGAAAAATAAATATCTGGCCTGCTACTCTGCTCTGGGGGGCGGGAAGAGGAGATAAAAGAAGGTCACGATGGGGGACGATGATGATTGGAGGAGGCAGATGAAAAACTACTTAAAAAAAAAGCACACTTTCTGACATCACAAATGCGAGACAAGGTCCGTGTCGCTCAAAATGCGTGAGAGCGCTCGCGTTGCCTTTACAGTTCTAAAACTATCTGGCCAACGTCCCAAGGCAACTCAGGCTATGACGACGCCGTAGTGAAGGGCTCCGGAAATTTCGACCGTCTGGGGCTCTTTAACGTGCGCAAACATCGCAGAGTACACGGGCCTCTAAAATTTCGCCCCATCGAAATTCGACCGCTTCCGCAGGCATCGAACTCGGGTCTTTCCGGTCAGCAGCCGAACGCCATAATCACTCAGCCACCGCGGCGGCCCTGTGCAGTTCTCTCGGCATGCAGTGCAAAAAGAAATTGACATTCTTCTGGACTTAATCGGAAGGCAGTATATAGACTGCGAGATAAACATGGGATTATTATAGACTGATCTATAGCCAATAGACTATCTGTAGTCTATAGATACTCTATAGACTATCTATAGACAGAATGAAATTAAGGCGGTTATAGACTTTAGTCTCTAGACCTTCTATAGGCTGTCTATAGACAAAAAATAAGGCGGTTATAAACTTTAGTCTATAGATTCTTTATAGGCTGTTCATAGACAGATGGAAAAGTCTAAAGAATGGCAATAGAGTCTATAAAAGTCAATAAAAAGTGTGTAGACTATTTTTATAAGGGCAGACTAAATAATTCTTGAGGAAATCCAGTACTGTTTCAATTAACAGTTGTTTAATTACATACATACAGAACATAGTCTCGTAGGTTTTCCTTTATTTCTCGATATTCTATGCGTGCAGGCGTGTTCAATTTTTTACCGTTCACATCTTCATAAGCCTAATCTTTCTAAAATTTTGACGTCATGGTATAATCTCTGGGAGCGCACTTTCGAAAAACAAGCAAGTTCTGAAACCTTCAAACAGAAATAAAGTTGCCCAGCTTTGTACCTTCATTGCGATGCGAAATAATGCCTGTTTGCGATTTCCTTTGATGTAACCGATTGGTATCGGCGCTCTGCGTGCCACGACAGGACCGTTCTCGAAAGGAACGACACAATCACCGGGATTCCCCGGAGGCGCCGGAAGTTCGCTTTCAGGCCTCCTCCGCGTTCAACAAACTAAATCCGATAAAAGCAAACGCCGTGGGGAGAAGGCGAAGAAATTAGGGTCACGGGTCGGGACCTCTTCTTGCTCGGAAATGCGGATATGGCGCTGCGCGGGCAGCGATTCCTCGGAAGCGTGGTGCCGCCACTGGCGCAAGGCCGCTTAATTTAATTAGGCAAAAGCGTAGCGGCATTACCACGGGAAAGGCGCAGGTACCGCAGATTTCACCCCATAAGGTGCCGTGCAATGATCGCTAAGCAGGAAAGAGCTTGAGCTTTTTGCTGCGCGGTTTGCTCAATCTGGACGCAGTTAGTCCTAAAAGCATGCAGTATCCGCAGTCGAAATGAAGTTTAAGCAGGGCTTCAGGTTTTAAAGTCTCGTGGCTGCGATACGGCAACAGTGCTTTTTATTTATTTCACGATACTATCACCAAGACTAGCCCAAGCAGGAGGGTCAAGAACAGGAATCACAACAACAACACGTCAGAAGAAACACTACGTTCTATGAAATAGTACCTTTCTTTGTGCATAGATTTCTGCAGCGTGAAATGGCGATAAAACCTGATTATATTAAAGTAGTACTTGCTGTAGGGTTAGTTGTTTCATGCAATAAATTTTAACTGAGCAAAAGACACGAACACAGGAAATACAGGGTGAACAGAAAGACCGCCCATGTATTTCCGGTGTTCGTGTACTTTGTGCCGTTCAAATTTATAGCCGGCCAGATTACTTTATCGTCGGGTTTGATGTTGTGAACAGTATTAAATGCTTTCACTTAAATATACAGTCGGTAGGAAATAAACAGGATCAAGCGCTTTCCTTAACAACTTTAAATTTAAATATCTCGTGAGGATCCTTACTGAGACATGGTGTGCATCTCATCCTGACATTATAAAAGATGCAGAGTGAAGCAGGCTTTTTTCTAAACAGAGCAAACAAACACGAAAGTTGTGCACGCACGAGTGAAGTGACCACTCAGCGTGAATAGCTCTAAAACCTTTTTATGACATAATGTGCAGAGTGTGTAATGTGCCGGAAGTACTAATTTCTCATCCACCTGAGGGCAACGTGTCTATCACCCTAAATTTGGAAAGCGCTTGGAGAGGCAAAGACAAGTGGGCGGGATGATCGCTCAAAATTTAGGATGCTATAGCAATTAGCCCCGCAGACCGCTTTGCAAGGTGTCTAGTTTTCTCAATGCTATTGATAGGTTCCTTAATTAAGTAAATGAAAATAAGCTCGTGCTCATCCTCGGAGGTGATCTGAACATTGATATTTTAGATCTGTCTAAAATACAACATATTTTTCAGACACTCCTGTACTCGAATGGATTTCACAACTTAATCAAAACAGCATTACGCCTAACAATAAAGAGCAACACATTCATAGATTTGTTTAAAAGTAATCAAGCCATAGAAACCACTACCTTCGGAGTTCTTACCTCGCATATAAGCTGCCGCACGGGAATGTTTACATTCCGTCGAATGGAACTTTAAGCAAGGAAAAAAAGACGCCGCCAAAAATTGCCGCTTATATACCTGGTTAACCAAAAGGCGACTTAGTTGCGCCAGCATGTTTGCCCTTTTTTAGCTCTGTTTCTCCTTTCATAAGCTTGAAATGTTCTTGTATTTGCTCCGTGGCTTTCCTCTTGCGATGTACAGCTTGAGCTTCTCGTTGTGATGCACATTAAGCCGGCGACTTCATCCTTCACATCTTAGCGTTTCTCGCTCTTCATCTGTTTCCGCATCCCGTTTAGCAGGGCTACGCTGTCTTCGCCGCTGTGCTTCGACTTGCTGCCTCGTTATATCCAATGGATAGGTTGTTGCTCAGCTGACCGTCTACGTGTTTAGGCTTCGGAATATGTCCTAGGACGCGCTTCTTCCACGGCTTACCGTTTGCTACACAGCACGTTCCTCCGACAACTTCATCATTCACCTCCATCTTTTTTCTTTTCGCGCGCTCCTTCCTTTGGAGGAGGCTCGCACAACGTTCCCTCCAGCTTACCCGGGTTACTCCGAGGCTCCAAGATGCCCAGTGATGTGTTTTTCGCCAGTGGTCCACCCAGTGCTAGAGCACTAAAATACTGAAGATAAATATAGTATATTTCAACATTTTCCCGGTACGCTGTCGGGATGGAACTGAGATGTTTTATATTATTCAGAAACATGTCATGAAGCGAGTAACAGTTTAATGCTCCTATTCCTAAAGCCTTATTTCCAAGCATTTGTTTCATTAACTAAGCAATAGCGAACTCAATCGAGAATACCTTGAATATCGAACCAGTTGAACAAGTATTGGGTCACTGACCAATTGTCAGAAAACAGTTAGCTAACGTTTCGGAACCCTACGGGTTCCTTGTTCATAGTGAAGAACCGGCCGAGTAAGAAGTAGCTTAAGTAGTTTTGACAAGTCGGCGTAATGATTTTGCGTAAGCTGGGTGAAGATTCCCCTTACTCCTGTTGATAGTGTTTGCCGTTAACTGTATCATCAGTGACGCCATGTACAGCCGTGTTGGGAGCCTTCTCTCTGGTAGCAACGACTTCCACCTCATCCCAAGCGGTGTCATCCCAACCATCATCCCATGCGGAAGTCGTTGCTACCGAAAGAAGCCTCCCAGCACGGCTGTACCTGGAATCATTGATCATACAGTTAACGCCAAACACTACCAACCGGAGTAAGGGGAATCTTCACCCGGCTTACGCAAAATCTTTACGTCGACTTTTCTACGCTTCTTACGCTGCTTCTGACTCGACCGGTTCTTCATTGTGAACAAGAAACCCGTAGGGTTCCAAAACGTTAACTGTTTTTTGACAATTGGTTAGCGACCCAAGAGTTGTTAAACCATGCTGCTACCTGACCAGACGGCGTTCCGTCAAACCCTGGATTACATATCGAACGACTGTCTTAGAATGATAAGAATGAAAGATAAATTGTTAAATAATTTTATAACCACATGACATAAAAGGGAGTGGGAGATTTTTAAATCCAACAGAAATAAAATCAGGGCTTTCCTACGAAATAACAAGCGACGATACAGTTGTGATCTTTTTCAGCCAGGCTGCAACTCTAATCCAGAAGCTCTCTGCGAAGCCTGCCCAGACTGTATTTATTTCGAACAGCAGGCACTACGGGTGCGTTTTCGACGCCTGACCAGGCATCACCGCCACCCTCTGGCAAATATTAGTAGTGCGCGTCCAGAAGCAGCCAATTCCAAAGCAGTCAGGACGCACCGCAATTTGATGCCTACAAACTACATGCCCCACTAGATTGCGCAGATGCCATTATTGTTAATTCAAAACCCCAACGTGCGTGTCACTATCCTAGGGACACCAAAAAGTCGCACATCGCAACAGTGGGACTGAATGAATGAATGAATGAATGAAACTTTATTTTCGTTTCTTTGGGTTTAGCGGATTCCGGACGTCTTCATCTTCCGAGTTCCAATGGTCGGTGCCCTCATTCCAGGGCCCGCTGAGCTTTGCCACCTCGCTTGCGTGACGCACGAGTCCTCTCTGGACCGCCAGCTCGCTGCTGGTGAGCAGGCCCTCCCACTGTTCCGCACTGGGCTTTTCTAGTTTATCGAATGCATAGTTGTGTCTACATTCCCATGTAACATGATATAGCGTGGGGGTTGCCCCACACCACGTGCATTTGTCATTGTATTGTCCTGGATACATCTTATGTAGTGTGTGTAGGTTTGTAAAGGTACCTGTTTGTAATCTTCGCCATCCCACTGCCTCGTGCTGTGTCAGCAACGGGTGTGGTGGAGGATACGTCAGTCTCCTTCCTCTGTGGTAATTTAGTATTTCTGCATATGTGGGTTCAAGCGTTGCGGTATGTTCCTGTGACTCCGTTGTGTCTGCTCGGTGGGTCATCTCGCGAGCTAGACTTTCTGCCCTCAGGTTCCCTTCCTCTCCGGCGTGTCCCGGTATCCAGAAAATTTGCTATTGTAATGATGTATTGGAAGGCCCTGCCTGGAGGATGATTTGCAGTGCTCCCTTGTATATTCTTCCCGCCGTGTAGCTTCTACACGCGGCTTTCGAGTCGTCAGAATCGTCAGTGATTTATTTAGTCGGTTCCCTTCAGCTACTGCCAGAGCTACGGCAACTGAAACAATTTGCGTTATCATATATCTGCTCCACGTATGGTGACTCAAAACATGTTTTTGTCGACGGATCAGTGACGAGCACCTCTTCAACAGCAGCGGTTATTGTGCCTGGCAGCGAATTCAGCCACCGCTTCAGGCTCATGCACAGAACATCATCCACAGCCTCCGAATTGGCAAGGTATACGAGAGGCTATCCGCTACATTGGTCAACAGACCGCAAACCACTGGACTATATTATCGCCTCAAGATCCGCATTGCAGATCATAAAAACGTATATAAAACCACGCACATCTGGGCAGCTAATCGGACAAATTGCCCTTTTTGCTGGCCGAGGAGTTCCAACGCAGCAACACCATCAGGCTTGAGTGAATAGCAAGCCATTTCGCATAGCCAGAAACGAGAGCGCTGATGCGGAAGCTAAGCTGGCTCATACTGATATGGCTTCAATTCAAGTCTCGTTCCAAAGAAGTGACGCCGCAGCCTTACTGACTCATTCAACGCAGGCTGCCCTACAGCTGCACTGGAACGATGTGAACCACCAGCAGGATTGCATACCTCGGCTTGATGATTGTTCGCGACTTCACCTACCATCTAATGTTATTCGAAGTCAAGGAACTCTGCCCCGCCAGTTGCGGCTTGGTGTAGCGCGTACTAAAAGCTACCTACACAAGTTTTGAGTTGAAGCTAGCCCGAACTGCTCCAACTGCAGCCATCCAGAAACAATTCATTCTATATTTTGCAAAATCCCTCAGTATACTGATGCGAAGAGGGCGTTGGAATATACTCTCAGACAGCTGCACGGACGCCCTCTCTCTGAGGAAACTACCCTAGGCACCTTGGCGAACCTCACTGACGGCAGGTATGCAATGAAGGCAGTTTTCAGGCTTTTCTCGGAAATAGGCCTATATTACCGTCTGTGACACTTGCGTGTGCTGTGCTGTGCGTGTATACACGTTGTACAGTGTACACTGTGAGTGCGCACCTTTTGTGTCGGGATGTAAGAGTGCTCAGATGACTTCCCTACAACCGTGCGCGGTGCGCGCGCGCGCGCGCGTGTGTGTGTGTGTGTGTGTGTGTGTGTGTGTGTGTGTGTGTGTGTGTGTGTGTGTGTGTGTGTGTGTGTGTGTGTGTGTGTGTGTGTGTGTGTGTGTGTGTGTGTGTGTGTGTGTGTGTGTGTGTGTGTGTGTGTGTGTGTGCGTGTGCGTGTGCGTGCGTGCGTGCGTGTGTGCCAGACATACGGTGCATGAGGAAGACATTCGCTTCTTGTGCTAGATGTTGTACCACGAAATGAGCGCCACCCAGTGTGTGCGTAGTCTCCTCTTACCCAGACCACTCCAAGCAATTCATTGAATTATGACATCACCACCTTCCATACGCACACTCACTCTCCTTTTACTTTTCCTTTCCCCCTTCCCCTGTGTGGAGTAGCAGGCCAGGATCAGAATATCGCAGGCCGACCTCTCCCCCTTTCCTTTCATAAAATTAATTTCTCTCTCTCTCTCTGTATGCAAAACATTCAAGTTCAGAGCACAGCCTGAGTAAATCAACTCTAAACCATTGCCTGGTTTGCAGCATTGAGCTGCGAAAAGCTATCAGTAATTCTTTCGCCAATCTAGTGTCGAGTACATATCATGCTGAAGGTGTTAACGGAATCACCAAATATAGCGCAGGTCGTATTCAGGCCCGCTGTCATATTTAGTACCACTGCAAACACATGCCCATGATGTAGCACCGTCTTGATAAGTTGAATGTATGCAGAGGCATCCGTGAATAAAGAGCACTTTCATTGCTGCCCTCATTGCCTGCGTTCAGGTCTTTCCTCAGCCACGAAATAATAACTGACGACAAGCAGGGGATGCTGCTACGATTCTGAAGCAAGCACCGGTTCAGCGGCTGTAAGCATTAATAGCATTAGGCAGGCTGTAAGCGGCCTGCAATCATTAATAGCGCATTGTTATCATGAGTTCTGCGTTGGTATTCTAGCCCTAGAAACCCTTGGAGAAGTAACGAACTGCTGCGGTCTGTAGGTAAAAAAGATAACCTTTATAAACAGCCAAACGACAGCCATTCAACCTTGCACTTAAAATCGCTTTCGAGCACATTAGCAAATACTTAGTGATATATTTGGGCAAGCCTAAAGTCATTATTACGAAAACGCCGTTGTTAAGAAAGAAAAACAATACTAAAAATTTGCAATCTACCGATCATTTTTTGAACTTAGACCACCAGCAATCCAATCCAACCCAATTCAATGGCTCTAACAAAGCTATAAGTGTTTCCTTGGATATAGACAACAAGTTTAATAGCGTTTCTAAAGCGTCCGCCCAATGAAAGCTGCAGTTTTTCAACTCAATGTGCTGCCAGTATCCTTTTTATCTTTACCCTACAGTTTGGACTTCGTGCTAACTATTTAACAGGGCTTGCGCTAATAGGAATAACTGATCCTATATAATTCCACTAGTTAAGGCCTGAAGAAATCATAGCTACTATCTCCGGATCATGCAGGATGGTGGATCAGGTTTATATCAGATCAATCCATCTAAGATTGAGCTTCTTGCGTGCCAGCTCTCTAGTGTGCTTCATCATCATCATCAGCAGCAGCATCATCATCAGCCTTACTACACCCACTGCAGGGCAAAGGCCTCTCCCATGTCTCTCCAATTAACCCTACCTTTTGCCAGCTGCATCCACCTTTTGCCTGCATACTTCTTAATCTAATCCGCCCACCTAACCTTCTGCCGCCCCCTGCTACGCTTACTTTCTCTTAAAATACACTCCGTTACCCTTAATGACCAGCGGTTATCTTGCCTTCGCATTACATGCCCTGCCCAAGCCCAATTCTTTCTCTTGATTTCGACTAGGATGTCATTAACCAGTGTTTGTTCCCTCACCCACTCTGCCCGCTTCCGGTCTCTTAACGTAGCAGCGATGGCGTAAAGGTAAAACATCCGCCTCGCGTGCAATAGGACCGGGGTTCAAATCCTGGTGCCGCGCAATTTTCCACCGGGTTTCAAAAAAAAAAAAAAATCCGCGTGTCGATGGAAATTGCATAACCAGGCCTGGAGTGCGGCCTGATCTCGGTGACCAGAACTGACAACGCACACTCTCACCAGAGCAGGATTTGGCCACCCTGGTGTGGTACTTGGCCACAACCTTCTATAATCAAACCAATTAACCTAGTGTGCGTGCGATTATATAAATAGAATGTTCAACCCCAGTGTTTTTCCCAATGCATTGAAAAAAAAAAAGACAAGCTAGTACCGGGTTTTTAAAAAGGAGATCGCAAATATATGGCTAACTATTGAGCCATAGCTGTTTCTTCAACAAACTTATAGTAAAACACGCGGCAAACCATTTAAGAAACTATGATTAAATATAAACTATTATCATTACACCAGCTTGGATTTCGTGCTAGATATTCCACAGAGCTTGTGCTAATAGAATAGATTGATCCCATCAAAAATTCTATTCGTCAAGGACCTTGAGTAGGCATAGTTTTTATAGATTTTAAAAAAAGCTCTTGATGCCACTAGCTTTCCATACTTTTTGCTTAGAATCCCTAGGAATCTGCGGCCCTATACTTTAACCATTATGCGCAGTTACCTTACTAACCAAATTGATATTGTAAGGTTCGCCGCCATTTTTGCTCAGCCAATAGTGCCCCGCTACTTTTATTAACTTACATTAAGGATTTACCTAATGACGTTACTAAACCTTAATGTGCTTATGCGCTGATGATCCCACGCTGTTACTTGAGACAGAAGCGTAAATGCCCCAATCACAACCCTGAGAGATAAATTTGAAGTTCCAGCCACTTGTCCGAATAACCAGCTGGAAATCAATCCTATATATACAAATTTTGTGGTTTTTTATATCTATCATAGACAACATCTGAATGTTACTCCACTTTGTTTGAATACCAGTGTCATCCCGCTTTCTAAGACCACTAAATTTCTTGAAATCATACTAGGCAAACATGTGATATTTAACTTACACAATATGGGAAAAAACAGCTTTCGATATTCGCATGCTTCTCAGGACACGTCATTACTTTCAGCCACATACTCTTCGTGTCCATTAGTTTAAATTTATACGAACTCACCAAACTTACTGCCCATCTTCCGGGGCAGATACGTAAGCGAAACATACCACGAGCATCCGCTTTTTATAAAATCGTGCTATTCGAATAAGTAAATTTTTTCCATTCACTACTTCAGCTGCTCCCTTATACTGATATCTTATTGTCCTTCGTTTATTGAGCCTTAACTAGTTATAATCAGCTCCGCTCATCTTTAGTGCTCGTCATGAAAACATTGTAATTATTGCGCCTCCATCGTCTTGCCTCAAAAATTGTAACCTCACTCTATATTCATAGAATGACAATTTGCTGGTTCCAAACCTCAACAAATATTATCGAACGCAAACTTTTTCGTTTTCTACAGAAAAGTTTTCAAAGCTCAGTACCTTCAAGCGTTCAGTCATGCAGGCTGCTCTTAGTAAAGTCTAAAGTTTTTTTAAAAATAAGTTATGATTACATTTTGCTCTGGTTTTTTTAACTTTAGTGTTATGATTGCTGTCTCAAATTTTTGTTCTTCGTGAATTGTAACATAAAACGTTGTTTTTATGGCAATTTTTAGTGCTTTTTTTTAAGCATTCTTTAATAAAAGGTCCCCCTGACAGCTGCCTTTGGGAATCCCTTCCCTCCTTCTTTACCTATTTACCAAACCACTCGTTTCTCTCAATAAAAACCTGAAACCTCAACCTGAAAAGCCACAGGAAAAGCATCAGTTCGGATAAGTGTACCTCAATTCTCTTCTTTCATTTACTTCTTTTGTCGCCATCTTTTTCCTTCTTTTCTTCCCTTTTCTTCTTCTTCCTTTCTTTCTTCTTTCTTTCTACATATCCTTCTCGGTTGCTTTGCTTCCCTTTTCCTGTTTCTTGCCTGCTTTTTCTTTGTTTCTGGAACCTTCCTTCATTCTTCACGTGTTTTCTCATTTTTCTTCCTTCTATTGATTTTTCCTCCCTTCCTGCTTCTCTTTTTTCGTTCTTGACTTTCGCCGGTCGCACCTTTATTCTTAAGGCAGACGCAGTTCTCTTAACACCGGTTAAAATAGGTACTAATCAGGTGTCTCCATAATGTCTGCGGAATCAGGATAAGGCATAAACATGACAGGAAGCAAGTGTACATTTGATTTACAAAAAATGTACATGAGGATTACACAAAAAAAAAATCCCGTGCCAAAGGCGGACGAAGAGAAGAGGAGGAAAAAATTTATAAATCGGGAAGGGTTGGGAGATTGCGGGTTGTTGGTAGCACCAGGTGGCCGTAAGCGCGACCTGTTTCGCCCGCTCAACGGCCCGGAGTTGCACTCTCGGGTCGGAGATGAGCAGCACGCCCTCCCACTGCTCAGAAGTAAGGAGCTGAACGGTACTTGTATCGCTTTTAGCAACCAGCACTATCTCCCAACTGAAGAAATATGCACAGAGTGATGCGTCGCACGCATTTTAAGCAATATCTTTTAAGCCAGCATTGTCAAGATTTTAGCTTCTGTTTTTAACACGGACGAAGTCATGGAAATGCACCGACAAATTCATAATTTTTTATCACATTAGACCAGCAGCGCCCTTTACACTTTTCCGCTGTTGTAAATAGAATTTTAGACACTTTTGAAAAGCATGGAAAGACACTCGCCTTCACGTTTGAAACACCGAACCAGAATGACCTTAAGTTTTTAGACTTACGTATCGTGCTTAGTGGAGACCATGTGCGTTGGCGTATACTTCTCGTATGCCGAAACAACCCTTGCCTTATGATTCGGCTCATTCAAAAGTAATAAAGGGAAACATAGGTCTCGGGTCTCTTCAATCGGTGCTTGAGAAATCGTGTGTCCATGAAACGAAGGCCACCTTTGGCATGAAATTGTCTAGAATTTTGGCTTCAGGCTGCTTTCTCTCAGTTGTGAAGGATGCAGCCGAAACACTTCTGTTACAAGTGAAGACAAGCACAGCGAGCCTAAAGAGCAATGAAAATGAAAGGTCCTCGGTGCCGGTCCGGCACTGGTTAAGCTCGCCGAACTGTAACCTCGTACCTCCGGCGAGGAGAAGAGATTAAATGGTTGCGGGAAAAAAGTATTCCAGGCACTTTCTGCTAGTTCAATCATGGGATAGGGGGGAGGGGATATGTAATGCCGCCGGTGTGCTGAAAAGCCTGTGTCGGCAAAATTAGCTGAGGTGCTAATGACCCAGTGAGGGAGCATGCAAAAATTTCAAGAATGAAGGCATGCACTTTATCTAACATTGCAGGCCTTTCAAGGAGTGTGCTCCGCTTTTCAACAGTATTAACAGTCCAGGAAAAAGCAATTATTAAACCACTCATGAGCTGCTTCTTATCATATTAGGAACGAGGGCAATAAGTGCATAACGATGCGGCAATTTTCATATAGAGATCCGAATTAGACCCTTTATCAGTCACCAGATAAGATGTTTCCTACGATGTATGTCATGTCGAGGGATGCCTTTGGCATTTTCTTTTTTTTAGTGCATTCTGCGCTTGCATTCATGACTCAGCCTGTATATTCATGACGCCTTGTTCGAATAAAACTGATGTGAGTGCAGCGTTTGTCCGTGCCTATGTTTCCGTGCTTTTGTCAAAGTGCCTTTTTTTTGCACTTGTGTTTTGTGTTATCTTCCGAGACTGCAGCCAACTAGCCCAAAGGCTCGTTTTACCCAGGAGCTATCGGTTTACGGTGAGGCACCGTACTCGACGAGAAAGGCGGCACACTGCGCGCACCACTGCCCGCTACCGCTACCACGATAGGTATACCACGCGGGGTGAACGCCTATGCTTCGTGTGAAAATCCTCTGCGGCGCAAGCTTCGAAAGCAATGTGCCGAAGCAAGGCGCACCGCGGGTACGGGAACTATGGGACCGGCAGCCCCTTTCAAGTCCCGCGCCGAAGCAAGAGGAGGCCGCCGATCGCGCGCCCCGGGAAATCACGACTCGAGCGCGATGAAGCGTGGCTCCGTGAAACCGTTAATGCTGCTGGAGATCATCAGGGCGGAGCTAGCTGCGCTCACGACGCAGCCATAATGTCAGTTGGAGGCGAGGAGGAGCGGTTGGCGGCGTGACTGAGGGAAGTCCCTCCTGAGGATTACGCGGCCAATTACGGATGCCGACGTGGCATCCACGGTCGCGTACAGTGCTGCACAAGGTACGTGAATTCGTATAGGTGACTCGCATCCCCGACCAGTTCGCGGAACACACTTCACGAGTTGTCTATCTTGTTCAAAGAACACAACGGGCGTAGTGAGTGACAGCTCGCCCGTTGCGCGCATTTTTTTATTCAATCGGAGAAAACAGCAATGCATCAAGGGCGATGCGGAAGTGAGGATGCGGACACTTCTCCGCCTCCGCTAGCTACTCGCGCTGCGCACAAGTAGCGGACTGCGGCGTAACAAGCCCTGGAGCTGCAGCGGTGGCCTCGTGTGAACGCGGACCGAGAAAATGGCAGCGCCCCCACATCGAGAAAACACAACAGGCAGTTCTCATGTGTCAAAGGAGCAACACGTTGGGGAACGGAAGCACGAGACTGCTGTCAGACTATTGCGCGCTTCACGCGAAAACAAGCATGGATGGTACGCATTACAATGAGCAGCTTGAGTGAGAGAAAACTATTTTCTAAATATTTCTTAGTGCAGAAAATGCGCAGAGAATGTTTACTACGTTCGCATCAGCGGAAAGCACAGATTTGTGCTGCGTAGAAGATGACGATGGGCGGGCAATGCCGCGGGACGGAGAAGATGCAAGTTGATGAAGACGACGCTGCGCAAAGCACAGCGCGACAGTGCGGTGTACTCACGTGGCGTGTTTTTTTTTAACGAGATTTATTGCCTCGTGCAATCAATGGGTGAATGTGTGATGATGGATGCAGTAAAGATTAAAGTAATGGAAAAAGGTCGGCTGATTCGACTGCGGCGGTAGCCTAAACAATCAGCATTAACAGATCGCATGGAATCCCGGAGTACTTAAGTGTAGGCAAGAACCCTACAGCGTAAGGCGAGATCTGTTTACGCTGATTGAACTTTTTTGAAGCGAAAGCTTCCCTACGCTAGGTTTTTAAGAGGGCAACGTCAGTGCAGTCACGTGACAGTGTCACGTGGCAGGTCATGTGACCTACTGACGTCATCACAATCTGCCCACCGTGCCAGGTGGCAACTTCCCTATTGGACTGTGAGCGACCTCCCTGCCGTGGCGGGTGGAGATTAAATCGATGATTGGTCAAGAGGCCACGTGACCTCTTAACTTTATGTACTGATTCAGCCATGGAGATTCAACTTCATCTGGCAGTGGTGGCAGCTCATGGAAACACCTCTAATCGAGGAGTCCTGCTTGTTACAGTTTCCATGCCGTCGCTCGGCTGATAGAAGACATCGTCCGAGCCGTTCCATCCGTTTCCGTACCTGTGCCAGCCTTACAAAGAGTGCCACGCTGGAAGCCCCGATGCGCTGATCCTCTCGCATGGCCACTTCAACAAACTTTGCAAGCGCATGCGCACCTAGCGCACTTCACGAGCCGATGTAACTGGGCGTTTTACTGCTTGGTGGTCATTTGGCAGCGGTGGCAGCTCGTGGAAAAAACCTCTAATCGAGGAATCCTGCTTGTTACAAGTTGGTGTTCAAAGCGCGTTTATAATTTTATTAAGAATCAACCCACAATGTTGGTGCTGCTGCTGCTGCTGCCATAGCATTGTCATATAGTACTGTTTCTTCGTTTTATTTTCAATAGAGTTTGCCCTGTTCTTTGCTCAGATTTTCTGTCCGCTATGTCTTTAGCTTACCTCCCGTGTCATTTCAAAGTTCACACAAAGGAAGGGTCGGTGCAATGCTCCGAGTGTCCTTACGAGTACCACTTCGGCAACTGCGCTGCCGTAACCGAGAAATCGTTCAAAGCAAAAACACAAACCGCCAAAGCGTCCTGGAGATGTCCCAAATGCAGAGGTGCTGGAGCGCGCGTTGTTCACAGCGAAGTGGAACCCGATGTTCTCGCTGTCATTAATCAAACGCTCGAAAGCTTGCCTCTTCTTGTCGAAAAAGTTAGTGACATGGAAAACTCACTCCAATTTATGTCGGGGAAGTTCGATGCGTTTGAACAACAGATAACACAACAGGACACTGAAATAAAGGCCCTCAGAAAGCGGGTGACAGAGCTAGAAGCGAAAGGCCTAGCTTACACCGCCGTGCAAGGCGAGCTTCAGCAACCGGTAGATCACCTAGAATTTCGCAGTCGGTGGCTTAATCTAGAAGTACACGGCGTCCCTGTTGTTGCGGGCGAGAACATATTGTCACGAAGTGGGGACTGCAGTCCGGAGAGCAGAAAGGCTGCGAAAATGATGCCTAAACAAAACTTTTTTTTATACATCTTTATTTCTGCATAAAATAGGCCTAGCCTTGCGGCAGAAATGAGGGGCTTCATGGGGGAGGAGGGCTGACTTGGGCCCACAATGAACTGAATCACTCGGCGGCAGCGTAGCAACAAGCGTGCTCGGCGGTCGTCGAACAGAATGCCCGCCGCTCATGGCCGTCCTCTTCTTAAAGCTGATTGCGAACTTTCGAGATAAAGCGTGCAAAGTCACTAGAACATTCCGGTACAACGTAGAATCAGGTCTGCCTGGCTGCGATAAATCACGATAAATCTAGTTGCGACTTGCGTCACAAACAAAGCGATATAGTGACGTGGCGGCAGATTTGAAGAAGGAACAAACACCGCGAAGATTGGCGGCATTACTCCCCTCTCAAAGCACAATCGACCCGATCGCGCGTAAAAGGGCTTCAGACGGACGACATGGACAATGTCTGGTCGTACGCGGCGTCGCTGGGATGTAGTCATTGCGTCAGGGATGACTTCATAATCCAGTTCACCTAGCCTACGAAGAATCTTTTACGGGCCGAAATAGCGGCGCAAAAGCTTTTCACTCAATCCATGGCGACGAATGGGCGTCCAAACCCCTGACTCGGTCTCCTGGCTTGTATTCCGCGTTGCGTCTTCGTAGGTTGTAGCGTCTGGCGTCGGTCCGCTGCTGATCTTTGATCCGTAATCGGGGAAGTATTCGAGCATCTCCGCGTTGAAGGTAGGCGGCGAAGTCGACGTTCTCTTCTTCTGTAACGTTGGGCAGCATGCTGTCTAGCGTGGTCGTGCCTCCCTGCCATGGACGAGCCTAAAAGGCGTCATCTGGGTGGTCTCCTGTACTGCGCTGTTGTAGGCGAAGACGACATAAGGCAGGATGATGTCCCAGGTTTTGTGTTCGGCATCGACATAGATGGCAAGCATATCGGCGATGGCTTTGTTCAGGCGCTCGGTCAGTCCGTTGGTCTGCGGATGGTATGCAGTTGTCTTCCGGTGGCTGGTATGGCTTTAACGCAGGATGGATTGTGTTAGTTCCGCAGTGAATGCTGTTACTCTGTCCGTGTTGAGCACAACGGGGGCGCCGTATCGCAGAAGAATGCACTCCACGAAAAATTTGGCGACTTCTGCTGCTGTTCTGTTAGGTAGGGCTTTCGCCTCGGCGTTGCGAGTCAGGTAGTCGGTCGCTATGACGATCCCCTTATTTCCAGACGTTGACATTGGGAAAGGACCAAGACATTCCATGCCGATCTGCTGAGGGCCTTTAGGGGGCTTCAATGCGGTTCAGAAATTTTGCTGGTCGGGTGGGAGGGGTATTTCGTCACTGACATTCTCGGCATGTTTTCACATAATGTGCGACATCGGCAGACAGCCAGGACCAGTAATACTTGACTTGAATGCGGCGAGTAACCTCTTCGCGGAGACAAGCAGGTACAACAAGGAGGCAGGCTGTTTTGTTCGCTGCGAAGTTCTTCTTCATGAGGACATCTTTCAGTACACAAAATGAAGAAAGTCCTCGCTTGAATGAGGCGGGGGCTGAAGAAACTTTGCCTCCCAAGTACTCGATGAGGCGTTTCAGGTCGGGGTCCGAGCGTTGCTGCTGGGCAAAAGAGCTGGAGCTGATGGGTCCCAGGAAGGCGTCCTCATCGTCGTCAGTCGGCGGCGCATCTACAGGGGCTCGTGAGAGGCAACCGCCGTCACAGTGTTTACGTACGGTCTTGTAAACGACGGTGACGTCAAACTCCTGGAGGCCCAGACTCGATCGAGCGAGGCGGCGAGGCGAGCTTTTCTGTGTGGCGGCATCGTTTTGAATGCAGGTCGCGTGTGGTCGGGGTTATTTTGTGCGGCGTCGGTGCAGCGAGTGTAGCTTCTTCATGCGGCGTAGCGGGTGCAGCGTCTTCATGGACCGTAGTCGGTGGAGGATCTTCGGCGTTTCGCTCGTGAGCATCCTCGCCTCCAGAGGTTGCTGTCTTTAGTTTCCCTTACGGGGGCTGGGAGACGTGCCTCGTACCATGGCTGCGTAGCTGCGGCGTGGCGACGCAAAGCGCGAGGTTGACGGCGATGGTGAGCGCGAAAGGCGGTTCGGCATGTACTCCTCTCGACGCATGTACTCGTCGATTTCCTGCGGACGTTGGCCGAAGCCTGGTCGTGGGGCGTCAACGGCAAATCCTCAAAGACCGATACGTCGGTACGGGCGGTGACGAAGAATACGGCCGGCCTCACCGCAAAGGAAGCACAACAGCCACTTTTCCGAAGTCCTCCAGGCGTCGCATTTCCTGGGGCTTGAGCGTCGCTCATGGGCTGGGCCGGCGGAGGCAGGGAGGCCACGTTCGGGAACAAGTGGTTCATGTCGGAGAGGACTTAGGGAGGCAGAAACTTGGGCTAGTTGAATATCGTTTGAACTCATATTTTCTAGCGCTTAGTGAACACAAGGGACACGAACACAAATACACAGGACGTACGCTTAGGGATTGTCATTGGGGCTGAGGAGTGCGTACTGCACCGGCGTAGTGGGGCTCTGTGGCTGTCGGGGTGCCAAGTGCCTGTTGCACTTGTTCCCGTACCTCGTCCATATGAGTCGGTGCTAGCAGCTGTGGGGAGGATGGTAGTAATCAGTGTAGCTCCTCGCGGACGATTTCGCGTATCACTTCCCACAAGTTGTAGCTGGTGGTGGTCGTCGTGTCCGGACACATTGCACAGACAGAGGAAGGGTGGTTGTACTCCCGCGCCCGGACGTCAACGGTCCTCTCGATCGTGCAGGCTTCTTGCATGAATTCGTCGACTGTTCTTGGCGGCTGGCGGACGAGGCTGCCAAAGAGTTGTTCCTTTACGCCGCACATTAAAAATTTAACTTTCTTTTCCTCGCTAATCCCGAGGTCGGCGCGCGCCGAAAGATGCGCGCTTCATTTCTTCCACGTAACCGCGGACGAGCTCATTCGGAAGCTGGATCCTGGACTGTAGGAGTCGTTCAGCTCTTTCTTTTTTCGAGACACTGGTGAATTCCTTCAAGAGTTCCTTCTCGAATAGCTCCCATGTCGTTAGGGAAGACTCGTCGCTTTCATACCGCGTGCGTGCTAAGCCCTCCAGTGCAAAAAAAGATGTGACGGAGTTTGGCCGCATCATCCCAATTGTTGAATGATGCCACGCGCTTATATTGGTCCAACCATTCTTCAGGGTCTCCGCCTAGGGATCCATTGAAAGTTGGCGGCACCCGCGGCTGCCGCAGTATGATTGGGGTCGACATTTTTGGCGAAGTAGTGGTGCTTGTAACGGCGTCCTTTCGCTGTCTGGTGTGGTCCGGCAGGGTCCCGAACTCAGGCTCCTCTCCCTGGAGACGTCAGCTGGCTCGCTGGGCTGCTGGCTCGTCCTCAGGTGCGAAGCGCAGAGGTCTGGCGTGCTTCCCTGCTTCTTTTCAGCAGTTCCCACACAAAACTAGGGAAACGGTCGATAGAGACAAGCGCAATTAAGGCCGCGTTAAACAATAGCTGCGAGCATATGGCCGCCTCCAGCTTTGAAAAGCAAGTACTACAACGCCTCTACTCTGCCGGCTACTTACCTTCCTTGGTGTGCAATCTGTGCGAGACTTGGCTTCAAAGGTTGAAAAAGCAGGCGAAGGCTGGGAACGAAAGAGAAAAGAGCCATGTTGCTGTTATCCCCTGCCTCCACAAGATCTCGCACAACATAAAAAAGATAGCAGGAAAGTACAACGTTGGGGCCGTGTTCTCCGCTCCGTGCAAGCTGACAAAGATATGTGCAATCGTTAACAGATAAAAGACAGCCGGCTTTCACAACGAGACATGCGAACCGGTACACAAACTGCCGAACCGGGGTAGTGTATATGATTCCGGTAACCTATGGCAAAGTCTACATAGGCCAGACGGGACGTTGCTTTAATGTGAGGGCTCAGGAGAATTTCCTCAAAGTAAAAAAACAGGTCCGGAGGACATCTTTCATTCCACTGCAGCCAGCCTAACCACAACTGTAAGCCTTTATTAGTAAGTACTATGTTCCTGGCGACGGCGAAGAACAAATTTGAAAGGGAAGTGATTGAGGGCATGTCACATTGCGAAGGCAGGCGACTCGTGTGACAGCGCACTGTCAGTTTCATTGCACGAAAAAGAAATGTGTTTCCTTGACCGCGCCTAAAACCTTCTATTGTCTCTGTTGCACATGCGTAAGTCAATGCACTTACATTTTTTCTTAAGTTTCATCTTCATGACCACTTTAAAGGGACACTGAGGAGAACTCTATCATTTTTTTTTTGTTAGCAAAATCTGATACTTCGGCATTTCATGGCTTTGTTGCCGCTTGTCCGGGCGCGAAAGATGCATTTATATCAAAGAAATTTGGATTCGAAGATGAAAAGAATGCGTTGCATATCTCGACGGAGTTCCGTGCTGCTCCGTTGACTCGATAGGCTATTGACTCGATCGCCATTGAAACTGCCCGTGTAGCAGCGCTCGATCCCCTTTGAGTCGATAGACTATCGGTTCGAGGGCCCTCGAAATGCCCGTGTGACAGGGGTATAAGACTGTCACGGCGAAGGAGCGCAGCTCTTTTATACATATGCCGTGACGTCAATCATAGCGCAGCGCCCCTAGCGGGAGGAGCGAGAGTCAGGTGGTGGCTGCGGCCGCGCGCGACCGCGCCAGTTGGGGCCCAGCTTTTCCTCCGTGACGTCACGCGCCGGCGCAGCGCCCCTAGCGAGAGGAGCGGGAGTCAGGTGGTGGCTGCGGCCGCGCGCGACCGCGCGAGTTGGGGCCCAGCTTTTCCTCCGTGACGTCACGCGCCGGCGCAGCGCCCCTAGCGGGAGGAGCGGGAGTCAGGTGGTGGCTGCGGCCGCGCGCGACCGCGCCAGTTCGGGCCCAGCTTTTCCTCCGTGACGTCACGCGCCGGCGCAGCGCCCCTAGCGAGAGGAGCGGAAGTCAGGTGGTGGCTGCGGCCGCACGCGACCGCGCGAGTTGGGGCCCAGCTTTTCCTCCGTGACGTCACGCGCCGGCGCAGCGCCCCTAGCGGGAGGAGCGGGAGTCAGGTGGTGGCTGCTGCCGCACGCGACCGCGCGAGTTGGGGCCCAGCTTTTCCTCCGGCTGTCGTGACGTCACGTCACGTGGTTGCGCTAAAGGTCAATGGTGGCTGCCCGGCCGCGCCCAAGGGCTGAACTGAGTGTTTGCAATATGCAACGCATAAAAAGTTTTTCCCGCCGCTCTGATTCAAACTCAGGGAACTCTTATGACGCCACGGCAACTCTTATGACGTCTCAGAACGGAGTGACGTGATACGTGACGTAAACGCAGACTCCGTGATTTCTGACAACTAGCGGTGCGGTGCGCAACCTTCCTTTGCCAGCCTCAGAGATTCGTGGTTTCCATGAAGTAAGGAAAATTATTCCAAGGTGGCGCCTCTTGTCCTAGGAAGTCATCACTCTTGTACTTGCGAGATTAGCCTGTGGCGGCGACACCTGTATTTTGGTTCTTGCTATTTTCTACATTACAAGAGCTTTGTTTTCAGTAAGAGTGGCGTTTTTGTGATCAGGAGCTGCTATTCTATCGATACAAGCCAACTTCAATTTCTCCCCAGTGTCCCTTTAAAGCTGTAACCTCTCTGACTCTTCCGTAGCTGTGATGCGTTTATAGAATTTTAGCAATGTTTTGGTTTACCTCCTGATTACACCTTTTAGTTTTCAGCCGCGTTATGTGTTGGCCACGAAGATGCATAAGCTTTTATCTGTTTTTTGGTATGGGAAAAGGCTCTTTGTTTCGTTGTTTTGTAGTGAGAGCTACATTACTGCAGCCGCTTCGCCTCTTCAACATGGTCGCACTTTCGCCGTGGTTGCACCTCGGCCGTTGTCGCACCGCTTGGCGCGCCATCTGGCATGACATCACTCCGCCGTTGCGCTCGTCGCGGAGCAGACGCCGCTCGCTTCGCCAGTCGTGCGCATGCGTAGTAGATGGAGAGGGGCTGTCGCAGTGTGTAAATACGCACGGTTCGGCGTAGCGGGAGGCGAGCCGCAGCGTTTGTTCGGCGTCGCGTCAGTGTCTCGTCTACCGGCGTCGTCGCTCGGAGCCCGCAGGAGAGGGCGACCAAAGACACGAGGGCATACGGTCTGGCGTCTCCAGACTGGTGTGGGGAGACATCGTCGGTAAAGACCCTAAATTATCCCCTGTCCTTAGCTAATCGTAACATTCAGCGGCGACGGGAACATTCTGCGTGGGCAAGGGGTACAATAGAAAGGGTACAGAAGGGGCGCTGTTGCCTTCACAGAAACGGGCCGTGGCTTTTCGCCCCACCAATCCCTACCTACGAGGTTTTTCCGGCACAGACGCCGAGATGGGGTCTCGCCAGATATCTGCGTCTCCCTGCGTCGCCTCGCTCCAAGCTCCGAATTTTCGCCTCCGGCGATGCCAGTTCCCGACACGCTGACGCGACGCCGAAGAAACGCTGCCTTGTGCTTCGGCCGCTATGGAGTACGATGAGTCGGCTAGGCTGAAAGAAGCCATACTTCGGCGTCGGGTCAAAACAAGGAGGAGTCAGCGTGCCGAAGAGACAGAAGAGGAGCGTTACAAATATCTCGATAAGCGTCGTAATGAGGACGCGGCTAGACGAGCTCGCTTAGCCTCCGACAGTGAATCAGCGACGGTAGAAAACGACGTGCCAGATTTGGCGTCTCTGAAGGAAGCCAGACTTAAGCGTTGGAACAAAACAAGCATAGATAAAGATTAGCCAAGTAAATCTTCAGTAGCATTACATCACTTAACCACAGCGAAGCCTAAGCGTAGCCATGGCCCGTAGCTCTCGCTACGTACCAGGTTTAACCAGAGCTAAACCACAGCCATTTTTGTATTGTTCGGTGCACGCTTGCCTGCTTCCCAATCAAGGTTTTTGTTTTTTTTTACTGTTAAGCCGCGTTTTTACCTGGCCTCAGTAGTATTTCATCAGCTTTTCCTGTTTTTATCCGGTGACTCCGCTTTTGCTTCAATGTTTTTACTGCTTCTTGCGTGATCCCCTGCTGTTACTTTTGTTTCGGACATCCCCCGTGGCCGTGTGGATGAAAGAAGTGTACGTCTCCTTTTTTCCCGCTTTTTTGCTTCATTCTTCATTGGCTCCGTGACGGTCACGTGGTTTATTATGGCTCTACTATATGCGGGGCGGCTTCACAACAAACAGCTCGTACTCAGCGCCCGTCCTGTGTTTTCATGTTTCTGCCATTTTCGGTGCCGTTCTTCTGCGCTGCTCTCGAATGTCACTAGGGGGTTCTGCGTGTCTATCCATCATACCGCTCTTCCAGAGGCTAAAAATTAGCTGTCGTTTAAACTTTGGTCAACCCTGGTGAGAAGCGAAAGCTTCCTGTGCATGGAATTTGAAATGTGTCCCAATCGCCGATGAAAATCGTGACGACCTCTGTCACTAAGTTCATGCCTGCCCTGTCCAGCTTTGACCTTTGTTTCCCAGAAACATGTCGCGGAGCGGCGTCGACGACGTTATCCCCCTCCCCCGCGGGGGAACGGCATTCTCACCATAGCGCTGGAAGGGTCACTCAAAACTACTCCCGGCCCCCTCCTAGCATTGTCGCCATACAGGTGGCAAGCGCTTGCACGTGTTGGGAACAGCAGAAGCGGATTGAATGCCCCTGCACTGTTCGCGGCCCCCAATGACTCCTCGCGGGATTAAGGCATTGTGCCGAATTCTTTCGACATTCCTTCATGTGTTCTTTTTTTCTTTTTGGGACCTGCATTTCTCTGTGCGTGGCTCCTGAAGAGTCTTTTTTTCCCTGTGTAGTTTTTTTTTCCATTCTTTGCCATGCGAAGGGGGCGACGGGAACGCCGCGCGCTGGCAGTTGGTCTGGAGATTTCGGTGCGTGCGGTCGTGAGTGAGGTCAGCCAGGGAAGTGGTCGGCATGGAGCCTTGGCGGAGATCTGACGCGTAGAGCGCGGCGACGGTGGTCCCGAAGACGCGAGGCCCAAGTTCGCCCGTATCCGCAAGCCCCCATCAGCCCCGCGACGAGCAACCGCAGCCCGACGCTCCCTGCGACCGGACCTTGCCACTCCGCAGCTAAGCCATCGTTTCTCACCACTCACTTCAACTCTTTTATCTTTGTATTTTTGCTTTCTGTGTTTCTCGTTGTAGCCCTTTGTACTGTATTTCCGTCTCGTAACATTTTTGTATACCAATCGCCCTGATGTTTCTTTCTTTGTGTTAATTGTTGTGTTAACGTGCTCAATTGGTGCTTGTGTTATTTGCGTCACGTCAGTGTACGGCGCTACCTTGTCAGGCATATTGTAATACTTGGTTGTTGTTTGCCTAATTAAATTAATTTGCTACGGAACTTGCCTACGCCTCATGCCCCCGGCTAACGACTAATCAGGCGTGGCCCCTATCGCCGGTCAGCAGTCGAATCACAATCTTTCGCACGCGGGGTGGAGAAGTTTGTCGCTCCTCCCCCTCCGAACTTACGGAGAGTGCAGTGGTGGGCAGGTTGGCCCAATTAATTGTAACTTCGGCGCCAACCAACACCACAGCCGCCCACGATATCTTTACAAACTGGCGTCCGCCACAGGACTTGCTGACCACGATTGGCCGTGACCGCGAGGCATAGCGTTCAAGTATTATCTCACGTACTGTCAGAACTGAGAACAAGAAACCGTTGGTGCAATGGCAGAGTTAGAAAAAATAATTGCTCTCGGGAAGCAGCTAGGCTTCGAGGGGGTCGCCCTCCAGGAATTCTTGAGAGATGAGCGTGCCAAACAGCGCGAGCAAATGAAAGAAGAGCAGCGGCTGCTCGAGGAGGAAGAAAGGGACAAGGAGCACTCCGCTCGTCGAATGCTCGAACTGAACGCTGAACTACAAATTCTCCACGCGAGAGGCGAGGGAGGCGGGAGCGCTGGTTCAGATTCCGCTTCGGTTCAAAGCGAACCTACATCGCGTTTCACGGTCGTCGGTCCACATAAGCTAATGGCGCCGTTTAACGATAAAACGGACGACTTGGACGCCTACCTGACACGGTTCGAACGAGTCGCAGAGGCGCAGAAGTGGCCGCGAGACTAGTGGGCTACTGCCCTTAGCACGTGCCTTGCGGGAGAGGCGTTGAGCGTTTTTGACCGCATGCCGGGAGCGGATGCGGTAGACTATGACAAGGTCATAGAGCTCTTCTGCTTGGTTTCCGCTTGACGGAGGAGGGATTTCGACAGAAGTTCCGGACAGAAGCCCCCCACGAGCACGAAACCCCGTCCCAGTGCTTCTCCCGATTAGAGAATTACTGGGAGCGGTGGGTACAGCTCTCTTCGTGCGAGCAGACCTACGAGGGTATCAAGAGCCTCCTTTTGAGGGAGCAGTTTCTAGAGAACTGCACGCCGTCGATGGCTGCCTTCCTGAAGGAGAAAACGGTGGGCGATCAGAATGAGCTGCTACAAAGGGCAGACAACTATGTCACTGCTAGGGGGTCCACATACTTTGGCCGGCGTGAACTGAAACGTGAGGACCGGCCCGTAGACAAGTCCTCCGACGCTGGCCGCAAGGGCCACCAGGGAAAACCGCTACCCGCGGCAGTATCCTCCACACCACGCTGCTACATTTGCGCGCGACCGGGGCACGTCGCGGCGCATTGCAAGGAGAGCCGGAGAAATCCTGAGCAGGGCATCCGGGCACGCCCTGGAGCAAAGGACGTGTCGGCCGGCATTCAAAACGGCTATCTAGAGCTGAAAGATGGCCAGTTCCTGCCAGTGGTGAACCTCGGCAGGGTCCAAGAGTCCGGGGTCCTTCCCGTCGTTGAAGGCCTCATTGCTGGGCAGAGGATAAAGGCGTTGAGAGACACGGGGTGTAACATTGTTATTGTCAACCGAGACCTTGTAACAAAGTCCCAACTGGCCGACACCGAGCCGTTTACCTTGTGGACCGCTCGGTCAAAACGCTACCCGAGGCGCGAATTCAAGTTGACACACCTTACTATAGGGGAGAGGTGCTGGCCGGATGTATGGAATCGGCACTGTTCGACCTAATTCTCGGGAATATCGACGGCGCCAGGCATCCGTCCGAGCCCGACGCGACTTGGAGGGGAATAGCCCTGAGTATCGAAGGGGCCGAAGCGGGTGCATCGGATCCCGTACAGGAACAGCCAAGTACCCCGGACGAGCCCGCACCCGCGGCGGCCGTGACCACTCGTCAATTAACAGTCCAGGCAGCAATCGTCGGAGACGTTCCGCAAGTTACGAGTACCAACCGCGATGGCAGAAGTCACCCCGACGCAGATTAGCCGAGACCAACAAGCGGACGAGACCCTCCGGCGTTGTTTTCAGATGCAGAGGGAAGAGGGAAAGGTCCGGTGCAATGGAGGGGGCTCGTACACCTTTCTGCTAAGAGATGACATGCTCTATCGCCAGTTCCTACCAGAGTCAGGCTCGGGTACTTTACAGCTGGTTGTCCCCTTTCAGCACCGAAACAAGGTTCTCCGCCTCGCGCACTGCGGACTGATGGCAGGTCATTTGGGGCACAAAAAGACTTGTGAGCGCATTCTGGCTGATTTCTTCTGGCCCGGCGTGCATGTTGACGCTAGTCGGTTTGTGGCGTCTTGCGACAGCTGCCAGAAGACAGCCCCACGGGGATCAGTCAAAAAGGTGCCCCTTGAGAAAATGCCTCTGGTTGACACGCCGTTTCGCCGGGTGCTATCGATATTATTGGGCCCCTCAAGCCCACAACTCGGAAGGGGAATCGCTACATCATGACGCTAGTCGACTATGCTACCCGGTTCCCAGAGGCCGTCGCCCTACCCAGCATCGAGACCGAGCGGGTGGCCGAGGCTCTCTTACAAATTTTCGCCCGAGTGGGTGTTCCGGAGGAGACGTTGAGCGACCGAGGGTCGAATTTCACCTTGGAACTCATGGCAGAAGTGGGCCGTCGGCTGTCTCTTCGCCTGCAGACCACGTCGCCCTACCACCCGATGGCCAACGGCCTCGTGGAAAGGCTCAACGGGACGCTCAAGAAGATGCTCCGCCGCATGTGCACAGAACAGCCCAAGGAGTGGGATCGGTTTATCGAGCCGCTTTTGTTCGCCTACAGGGAGGTCCCCCAGGCAAGCACTGGGTTCTCCCCGTTCGAGCTTTTGTACGGGCGGAACGTGCGAGGCCCCCTCACTACACTGAAGGAATTGTGTACGGGGGACAAACTGGAAGAGGAGACCAAGACGGCCTACCAGTATGTGATTGACCTGCGAGAGAGGCTCGAAACGACCTGTCAGATGGCACATGAGCTAGGCTCTAGAGATGCAGGTGAGCGATAAAAGCGGTATTACGACCGCGGGTCTAAATCGAGGGCATTACACGTTGGAGACCAGGTGCTCTTACTGCTCCCCACCGAGCACAATAAGCTCATGATGAAATAGAAGGGCCCCTATGTGGTTAAAGGGAAAAAGGGAGAAGTCCACTACGTGGTAGATGTTGAGGGCAACCCAAAAACATTCCATGTCAATATGCTGAAGAAATACTTCAGCCGGGTTCCTGAAACCGACCCTCACGTGCCGGTTGTTGCGGCGGTAGCCTCCAATATAGACGATGGGGCGCTGGTGTGGCCTCTCGAGGAACAAGCCTTTAATAGCCTGAAACAACTGCTCTCAGAGGCCCCCATCCTACAGGTTGCGGATTTCAGCAAGTCATTAGTACTGTTGCAGGAAAAAGACGGACTTCTGCATCCCGTCGCGTACGCGAGTCGCAAGCTACTTCCCAGAGATAAGGCGTACGCAGCAGTTGAGAAGGAGTGCTTGGCTATTGTATGGGCTATCAAGCGCTTCAATTTCTACCTCTGCGGCAAACGATTCACCGTCCAGACAGATCATCAGCCGCTGAAATATCTGAACGAGGCTCAGTTTATGAATTCACGGCTGCTTCGCTGGGCGCTGCTATTACAGGAGTACGACTTCGGGGTCGAGAGCATTAAGGGAAAAGATAACGTCGGCGCAGACTACCTCAGCCGGGTGTGAATAGCCATGGGGTGAACTAAACGCGTTGCGACGGCCCAGTTTCACCCTTAGCTAGAAATTTTGTGCATTGTTGGTAGTGTTTTGAAATGTTATACAGCGCCAGATGTTTGCGTGTGGTCGTGTTTCAGTGTTGGACTGTTACGACCGAATGTGCAGTGTCGAACTGTTTTGACTAACTGGGACGTGAGTGCGTGAGGCGTTTGTCGGTGCCCTATCCTGCGAGCCTTCGTGGAAAACTGGTAATACGACGAGGTAGTGCGCGCTGGTGACAGTGATATGCGCGTCTTTCATCTGAGGTGGCTTGTCCGCCAGGAACGTGTGTGCAAGCACGAAATTTGTGTTTTGTTTGTGAATGTTATTGAGGATATCATTCTTTTCGTGGGGGTTGTGTCACAAAGTTCATGCCTGCCGTGTCCAGCTTTGACCTTTATTTCCCAAAAACATGTCGCGGAGCGGCGTCGACGACTTTTTCCCCCTCCCCCGCGGGGGAACGGCATTCTCACCATAGCGCTGGAGGGGTCACTCAAAACTACTCTCTCCCCCTCCCTCCTAGCATTGTTCCCATACAGGTGGCAAGCGCTTGCACGTGTTGGGAACAGCAGAAGCGGATTGAATGCCCCGGCACTGTTCGCGGCCCCTAATGACTCCTCGCGGGATTAAGGCATGGTGCCGAATTCTTTCGACATTCCTTCATGTGTTCTTTTTTTTTCTTTTAGGGAGCTGCATTCCTCTTTGCGTGGCTCCTGAAGTCTTTTTTTTCTCTGTGTTGTTTTTTTTTTCATTCTTTGCCATGCGAAGGGGGCGACGGGAATGCCGCGCGCTGGCAGTTGGTCTGGAGAATTCGGTGCGTGCGGTCGTGAGTGAGGTCAGCCAGGGACGTGGTCGGCAAGGAGCCTAGGCGGAGATCTGACGCGTAGAGTGCGGCGAGGGTGGTCCCGAAGACGCGAGGCCCAAGTTCGCCCGTATCCGCAAGCCCCCATCAGCCCCGCGACGAGCAACCGCAGCCCGACGCTCCCTGCGACCGGACCTTGCCACTCCGCAGCTAAGCCATCGTTTCTCACCACTCACTTCGACTCTTTTATCTTTGTATTTTTGCTTTCTGTGTTTCTCGTTGTAATCCTTTGTACTGTATTTCCGTCTCGTAACATTTTTGTATAGCAATCGCCCTGATGTTTCTTTCTGTGTTAATTGTTGTGTTAACGTGTTCAATTGGTGCTTGTGTTATTTGCGTCACGTCAGTGTACGGCGCTACCTTGTCGGACATATTGTAATACTTGGTTCTTGTTTGCCTAATTAAATTAATTCGCTACGGAACTTGCCTACGCCTCATGCCCCCGGTCAACGACTAATCAGGCGTGGCCCCTATCGCCGGTCAGCAGTCGAATCACAATCTTTCGCACGCGGGGTGGAGAAGTTTATCGCTCCTCCCCCTCCGAACTTACGGAAAGTGCAGTGGTGGGCAGGTTGGCCCGATTAATTGTAACTTCGGCGCCAACCAACACCACAGCCGCCCACGATATCTTGACAGCCTCCAAGCTTCTCCGCAGCGCACAGCGCTAAGTGGGGACCGTGTGATGACGTCATCTATGGTACTGGTATATTTGCAAAGCATGAACGCTTGCTTTGAAGGAAGAAAACCAGCGCCACTGAAGACGATGCCTACCGAGCGTTGTCTGGCAGCATGGCTACATTATAATAGAGAGACGGGCTAGTTGGTGACTATTAGTAGAGTGCATCTTGAAACCGCGCAAAAAAAGACAAGGTACGGGGAAGAAACCAACAGGACAGAGCGCAGAACTTCAACTGGTTTATTACAACAGTGCGTCACGTTTATACAATCATCGTAATCACGGGGTAACATGACAAACGATCATCACGTAACACTTGTGCGCAGGCGTGTGCGAGACATCATGCAATCTAGATATGAATACTCTTTATCGGACAGGTTAACCGAGGTTTTGCTGACACACGAGCCGGATTCCTTCTTGATACAGTAGGCCTCATACACTTCTCTGCTTAGTTTAGACCCGAACTTTTTGAGGATAGTGGTATCGCGGAACCGAGGCGTGCAACCATGGCAGTGGCGACAATGGTCGGCCACATGCCCACCCCCCGCCAATGCGCCTACTCCTGCGTGGTGCTCCTGAAGTCTGACGTTTATACAACGTCCAGTTTGTCCGCAGTAGCTTCTGGAAAATAAATAAATAATAATAATGATGTCTCGCACACGCCTGCGCACAAGTGTTACGTGATGATCGTTTGTTATGTTACCACGTGATTACGATGATTGTTTAAACGTGACGCACTGTTGTAATAAACCAGTTGAAGTTCCGCGCCCTGTTTGTTGGTTTCTTCCTCGTACCTTGTCTTTTTTTGCGCGGTTTCAAGATACACTCTACTAATGGCTACATTATCAGATCAGATCGAAGCCTATCACTACAATATTCAACACGGCGTTTCAGCGACAAAATAATCTTTTCGTTGAGAACTTCTTGCTACTAGGCGCCTGCGCAGTAGATTATAAATGTTCCGCCGGATATATTTCAATAAAACTGATATTAATATAACTCTGTATGTTCTCCTGCTACATTTTGTATCTGCGCGTCGTGACCACGTTTTTCAGGTGCAAGAAATCAGATGTCCAACTAAAGCTTATCAGAATTTCGTCTTTCCACGTGTGATATCTATGTGGGACAAAGGCCTAAAAACATGGTTGACTGTACATCTGTGGAAGCGTTTCATGCATTTATTAATAAATTAATTTTATTTTAAGACTTCATAGTTCAATGTACGCGAGTGTATGCATGTTTTTGTTGCGTGTATCGCTGTTCCAAGTGATGTTCGAATAGTCACATCATCTTATTATGGCAGTTGTAATGCTTGATTTCGTTGTACGTTTCCCCTGCGATAATGCCTTTTGGCGCTGCAGGAATCCTTGAATAATGTACCCAATCGCGCATGGCGGAATGAAGTAGACAGAAGCATAAAATTTATACGTTACCATTTGTGACGTCCAACCAAGCTTCTCCACACACCTTAACAGTTGTCAGGAGAAGGCTAAAGCTTAATTTATCGATTAAGTCACTATTTGCTATGTCATAGCACAAAGAAAAACTTGGTATGCTTTGCTTACAGTCTATACATATCTGACGCCTTCAATAGCAGGGAATTTTCAAAACGTCGTGCCGTTTCTTTTTAAATGTGCGCCCACAAACTATCATGAACTGCGTCCAAGTCGCTGCTGCAGTCTGTGCTCGAAGAAACAGCCTCGGCGCGTTGTTTGAACATTTTCCTCCGCTGTAGTCGTGTAGGTTAGGCGAACGCGTTCATCAGTGACACGCAAAACATACCCGCGGTAAACAATGTGCTCCACCCAGGTCCCAGGCATCAGCAGAGAGCCGAAAAGGCGGGGGGAGCGGGAATGGTGAGGACAAAAATTTTTTGACACCCGTAAAGAACGCACTGTAGTGAGCAACTCGGTAAAACACGCTTGCTTACAAGGCGCTGGTAATATATACCCATAGAGCTAAGCAAGAATACATATTACACTCGAATGCGTTACGCGACACTAGAGGCGGGTGCGAGAGAGATTAAAGGGCCCGCTTTCTCCAGCGAGTAAAGCGCACGGTACTCTCGCCCTTCTCCCCAGCACCGCGGAACAAAGCACGGAGGCGTCAGGGGCGTTTCGAGACTTCGGCAGCTGACAACCGACCATCGCTTCCGCACATCGCGTGTCAGGGCTGTCCAGAGGCACGACTCGCCGTTCTTAATATTTCCCGTCGTTAGGCGGACAAGCGGCTCCGTGGTACCACTGTAATTGGACAGGGGGCCACTGCTTCTTGGTCGAGCAGGAAGGCCAGAAAACCACAGGTTGACGCTCTCGAGCCCCCGTGGTAATTCCATGTCAGTGTTGGGGCTTACGGCATCAAGGCGTGCACTTAACCGAAAACGAAACCAGAAGGCAAGCAGGAGTTCTGCCAGCAACCTGAGGCTTCCCTTCAGAGAGAGGAGGCGTCTCATCATGGGGTTCACGCTTTCCCGTCCTTCCTCCGCCTGTTCGTTCTTTTTTTTTTTTTGGTTTCAATGAGGCCACTACCGAAGAGTTGTCTTTCTCTCAGAAGCGACATCGTCCACAGTTTTCCAAGCAGCAGAAGCGTCAAATGACACGACTTTTCTCGATTGACGCACTGTTAAAGCAACAATAAAAAACAAAATAAGTGAACCAAAAATTATGTTTCGCTCAATAACAACGAACAATTTGTAAAGAATAATAGAGAGTCATTGCGCGTCCTATAAACGACAAGTTCTTAAACGAGCTGGTATATGGAAACGTTAGGGGACCGCTCACCTTGGACGCGTTCGACACAAGATAACTGTGACGTTTGTGACACATTATAAATGGGACGTTGCCTTTCATAGCGCTCGACAGTGGAGCTTCAAATACTCGTATTCCGAGCAAGGCTCCCAACTTAAATTTAGTGTGAGGCCTTTCCTACGTACTTGTAAGTTAGCCTTTAGAGCGCCAGCTCTTAAGGCAAAGATTGTTGACCTATGCGTAGCAGTCTGGGCAGTCAGCATCAAATGTTGGCACATTGCTTTCGAGAAATTAAAAAGGCGCAATAACTATCTGATTTCTTGGGGACACGTGTAGCGCCGTGAGAGAAGAGTGCAAGAATGGAATGAAAGAAAAAAAGAGAAAGAGCGCTGCAGGGAAAGGCACAGAGTGAATTTGGGATTTTTTACGTGCGCTGAAGTCGTACATCGCACGGGCGTCTTTTGAGAAAATCATATTTGCTAGTGCTTATTTGCAGAGAAGGGACGAAACACATACACACAGGACTGTCCGCCGCGGTACTGAACTATACGGTGACTACGGCCAAAGCTCAGGGCGTGATGACTGAGCTTAGTGAAGGACGAGAGACGCATGGCTGGTTGATAGTAGCATCATTTTGTATCGTCTGTTCCTTCCACTTCTCTCTGAACCCTGTGAGAGGCTCTGTCTTTTCTTATTCTTAGTATCGCTGTCATTCTTCTTCTTCGTCTTATAACATGGCACATACCCACATGGGGGTATTGGCCAAGGTATAGTGGCATATACAAGGAAATTTCAATAGGAGATTGCGGCAAAATATTAGCGCCAAACGTGAATTTTCAAAAATTCGAAAATGAAAAACGACAGAAGAATATTTAAAGTAAAATAACAGAAAGCATTTTGGTGAAAAATAAGAGCTCGAAGAATTTTAAAGAGTAAGCAATAGAACCTACCAGTTGCAATTATGTAATGGAGAATCCCACAAACTGAACCCAATACAAATCCTGTGGCGCTCTCACCGAATGATAATAACACTGGCAGAGATAACCGGAGCCCTAACCTAGAGAGAGGTACCTACAGGTAAATCTTTCGCTGAAGTGTGAACTTTGAACAGTAGAGGAGAAAATGTTCTACGCATACAACTTCCCCGCATGAGTCACATAGGTTTCTCGGTGTCCAGCCACATCAGAGCGAGAAGTTGGGCATCTTGGTACCGGTTCACCTTGAAGGATAGCACAGAAAAAGACAAGACACTTGAAGAAACACACGACGAGCGCTCCATAAAAACAAATGCGTTTATTCCGAGCGTTCTGAATAAACGCATTTGTTGTTAGTAAGCGCTAGTCAGTTGTTCCTTCATGTGTCTCGTCTTTTTCTGCGCTGTTAATCAAGATGGTTCACCAACATCTGCATAGATATAAAATCAAACTGGGAATCTTGTACCGCAACCGCGTCTTTGATATCTCACACAGCCTGGTTTTACACAAACGGACGTTCCAATTATACCCTAAGTGCTGCTATTCAGTGGTATTTAGTAAGGAATCGCATAACCTTGCTGATATGTGTTGGAACTGCTGAAACCTGGAAATCACCAGCAGAGTGAAATTCGGGACTGGATATGTCACTGACCCGTCAAGAGCCGACCTTGCTAAGTAATCAGCAAATTCGTTTGAATGAATACCTGCACGGCCAGGAACCCAGACAAAATGGACGTCCTTCAAAGTGCAGGGGACAAAACATCGCAGGAAACGGCTAAAGAAATCTTTCTGTCAAGTTTCAAGGGAGACAGAAACTGACAATCAGCGAGGATAATAAAGTGTGACACATGAGATGAAGTTTTGTGAAGGGGCATTCCAAGAGCTAAAAATTCCGCAAAGAATAAAGGAATATAATCTGGGATGCGGACAGAATAGCTTCTTGCCAAATCCTGCGTAAAGATGCCAACTTCATCTTTTTGGCAGCTGACAAAGGCATCAATTGAAAGCACCGTATGATGAGGCTATTCCTCTATGCGATCAGAGAGAAGGTTGTTTAAAATGTTTGTTGGCATGTATTTCGCATCAGAAGGGAAAATGCGGTCAAAATGATTCCACTGCTGCCGGCGTGCCATCAGCCCACTGCAAAGAACTGAGATCAACACCAATAGGTGTTAAAAGGTTCTGTGCGAACATAATTTGTTGCATTTGATACCGTGGCCAATGAATAGAAAAGAATAACGCCGGCTGAGACACAAAAATAGGAGTGCTGTCACCGGGTCGATCGACCTGAGCAAGGCTCGCACCGTGAGTATTTGAAAGCGAGAATTTAGGTCAGGGATGCGGGCTTCCAGATAAAGCAGGGCGTTTGAAACGAATTTTGGGAGACCAAGGCAGAGACGTAGAGCGCGCCTTTCCAGTAAGATTAAGGGTTGAACTAGGGAGTAGCACACCAGAGCGCCATCGTTCGCCGCGCTTGCCGGCGGCACCATTGCTGTAAGCTCGCGGAATGCGGGGCTGCGAGCTTTGCGAACTTTCCGCCTACTTTAACGATGTGAAGGAACCGTACCTTTTTCGGCGTAACGGCAGTAGAATGCGTAGCTTTAGCATCAGGGAACGCTGCTGCAGTCCACTGTTGCTGCACCGTCGGACGATACTCGAAGGCCCCATAAAAGCGCTGTCGGACGGCACTATACACAATGCCTTACTAATGCGTTGCTCTTGAAACATGATTTAGTGCTTGAAGCAGGACAGCTCGTGCCTTTTTTGCACCCTGACGTCTAGGCGAACTTTCCGTCCACAGACGCCGCGATCTTCGCGGTTAACAACGTAATCCGAAGGTCGCCAAGCTCGGTTTGCGAGAACCGTGGTTAGCGGCGTAACCGCGGTTTGGTTCGCTGTGTGGACAGCAGTATCCGCAGTTAGCGGAAACCGCGGTAAAGCGCGCAGGTGTAACAAGGGTATAAGAGCGTTAGCTCTTACTACGCACATTCGAACGTTTCTTGTCCGTCCTAGATTTCAAGATGGCGGCCGGAAATCTCGGGTCAGTAAAATTTGACCCCCATCACAATCACGTGACCTAGCGCGCGCAGTGGTCAGGCCGGCATGGCAGCTGATTTACCCCCCTATTAATATCTTGGTGCGGGCTAGTTGGTGAATCATCATGGAAAGCGGCAATGCGAGGAAACAAGGACGAAAGTGGACCAAAGCGCTAGTCCTGTGTTCTCGTGTCTCCCTCTCGTCCTTGTTCCTTCGTGCTGCCGCTTTCCGGCTCCAGATTTTCACGCCACAATGATTTGTTCCGCACCCCGGCCGCGCGCCTCCAACACCCGAGCAGCACTTGAAAAGATGAATGCGAGAGGAGGACGATCGAGTATGAAAGAAATGCCTGCGAGTACTCCCTCCCCATTCAGAAATATCTTTTGTTACTTTTTTTTTTTGGCTGGAGCGTGTTTTGCTGCCTTCTTTTGAGTGGTAGCAGTGCGTTCTTCTCTCTGGCCCACTGCGAGTTTCACTTGCCCTGCAAAACTATACCGTAGTGCCGCCACAATGGGGCAGGTGGCTTTCGATCTGTGTGAACCGGGCAAGTCAGTTTGGCCCTCGTGCGGTGCCTAACGACTTCTGAGTGCAGCGATGACATTCTCGGACGGTTACACTGTTGGCCGGCCTTCAATGTTCTGGGCCCGTACTTTGTCCTTTATATGGAGATCCCCGTTTGGCTTGGCTCTCCTTTCGCACGGCCGCCTTCCGGAGACTGCTGTAGCTGTTCTGTCCTGCGCGCCTCCTTTTCTCGTGGTGCCGTCACCCTTCGCATCTGCTCCTTGTTGCTGCACCGAGCCGTGCTTCCCACTAGCATTCGAACTATCGACTCGCGCTCTCGGTGAGTCACTGCACGTCGTATCACCAAATTCTCATGACTGCACTTTGTGCTTAGCAAAACAACTTGCCCTCCTGAGGCTTGCTATTCGACTCTACGACCCTAACTCCCTGGCCCGCAACCTAACCTGAACCACTCTCTTTCGCTAACGTTGCGTTCTGGCATTAGGGTTTCAGCGGCGCACTAAAGTAACTCGCGGTCACTCTCTTTTACAGCAAAGCGTTGTCTCCACTACTTGGCTACTATGGTTCGTCAGCCGCATATTGAACCTGCTTATGTCGGCTACCTTGCGCTTATTTATTAGCTTTAAAGCTGTGCCAGTTATATTCTGTCTGTAGTAGTAGTAGTAGTAGTAGTAGTAGTAGTAGTAGTAGTAGTAGTGGTGGTGGTGGTGGTGGTGGTGGTGGTGGTGGTGGTGGTGGTTTATTTAAGAGTAAATAAAGCGGAAGGAAAACAATGTTGCCGGCCGCGGCAATTGCTATCTAATATCTTAAGCACCCGAGCTGCAGCCAAAAGGAGGTGAAAGGGAAAGCGAGAGGATAGCGAGGAAAAGTATAGAGGGGAGCGATAGCAAGAAAGGACGGGGGAGAGCTTTGTGCAGTATTTACAAAATACATAAAGCAAACAATTTCACGCCGCTCGCCACGCGTTAATGTCCAAACTCTGTTCGCAAATAAGTGCGCGCGAGTGGCCACTGCGCTCAATTATTTATAGGAAAGAAATAAACTTTGTACACATAGCCCCGCGCACGTAGCGTCCTGTCTCGAACTAGTCGCGCTCGCGGCACACTTCACGAGCGGCCGGGGTGTACGTGGCGCCCGGCCGCGTACCGCCCGAGGTAGCACCCGCGGAGCGTTCATATCGCAACCTGGCAAAGAGCAACCGGGAATCCCGCCTGCTCGACGAACGCACAGAGGCCCACCATTGCTCTGCCATGGGTGCGCGCACTGCCGTGCGGCCACAGGGACGCCTCGAGACTGTACGGGTGATTCGCAGCGCCCTGTAGGACCACGAGCATCCCGCGAAGCGGCACTGCGGGAGCGCTGCAGCGAAGCAGCATGTGCTCCAATGTCTCCACTGCACCGCAGTCACCGCACGCGTCGCTCGACGAAAGTCCGCGGCGCACCCGTCTTTCCCCCGGCCACGCGCATCCGGCGCGCACTTAGATGACAATCGCGCGCAGGAGGCGCGACAATGAGCGCGCGCCGACAACATAAATGCGCTCTCCTCGGGCGATGCGAGGGTCCGAGTGTTTCTGACGGAGGTGGTTGTAGATCACCGCACGCGCGTCTTCCAGGGCGACTGGTTTGTCGCTGGGAGGAAGCTGATGTGCGGCGGTGGCGAGCTCGTCGGCTTGCTCGTTGCCGCAGTGACCGGGCACCCACTGCACGAGAATACTGCATCTACACACCGCGAGACGCTCAATACGCTCGCGTATCGTGCACAGCAATGGGGTGCCACTGCCGGAAGTCTGCAGGCGGCTAAGGTCGGCACGGGAGTCACACAGAAGAGCACACCAGGGCGGCGGCGGAGTAAGCGTGAGCACCAGGTCCAAGCCAAGGCGAAGACTCAGTATTTCCGTCCTTCTTGAAGAGCCCATGTAAGCCACTCTTTGCTGGCGGTGCTGCTGTAGGGCGGGGATGGCGGCCGCTGCGGCGAGCGAGCAGCTTTCGCTGGCCACGGAGCCGTCAGGTATACAAACAGGTGGTCACGCAGTCAGATTTCTAGTTAAAAAGAAAGGAAGAGAGTGACTGTCATGCCATATGTTCACAACCAGTCGCGCCGGTTTAAAAAAGTGGGGGCTAAGTACGGAGTTAATGTTCTTTTTTAAGCCCCTAACAAACTATGTAAAGTAGGGGCCGCAGTACAAAGAAAAATGGAAGGACATAGAAAGAGGAAAGTGTGTAGCATCAACCATGTCAATCAATATGTCCAGTGCAGGACTGGCATTGTCTACCAGATCCCATTGTCATGTGGTTCTACGTACATAGGTCAGTTCGGCCGATGTGTTAATGTACGCCTCATGGAACACGCCAATTCCTTGGGAAAAAAAGAGACTAACCTAGCCAAGCATTGCTTCACGTGTAAATGCACTCCGTATTTTGTCGACACGGAAGTGTTGTTTGTGCACAATGATCGGCGCTCAAGAGAGATAGCAGAGGCCTTCCATATCATAAGAAAGACAAGCTGTTGCCCGCCGTCTGGTCACGGAGCAAGACTATGTAAGAGGTGAAACTCCCGTCAGCGCGAGCGAGCGCAGCCGACACGATAAAGTCACAATTGTATGCGCCGACGGGGCCGTATTAAACCCCCTTGATAATAAGAAAGTTCCGCCAACCATTGAACTTTGCCGCCGCCGCGCGACCTCCTCGCCTCTTTCGCGCCCCTTCCCTGAGGGCCCGCTCTCCGCCCGATTTCCTGAGCGACGATTGGTATCCCTGCCGTTGCCCTTGGAAACGCGTGGTTCCGGCGTTTTGCTTGTGTTTTTATTTTTCCGCCGCGCCATTTTTCTCCTAGGCTCGGCGAGCGAATATTACAGCGCCGTGCTTTTATTGCAACGTGCAAGCCCTATGTCTTGCTGTTGCGCGTACAACAGCAGCAAGCGGCCTGGTGATCGTTATGCGGGATTAATGATACCATATATATTCACTTTAGGGGATCAGCCACGACGTCATAAAAAATGGTTGACGCGGTTGCTTGGAAGGCACCGTTCGTGGGTTGCTTGCTGCTTCGTTTTTAGGTTATTTTGCATGAGAGGCCAGAACGCAACGAATCTCCAAAGCATCCGCGCATTGCATCTTTTCTGCAAATAGCGACTGGGGTCAAAACGTGCTAATTCTTGCACCTGCAGCGTCGTCTCTATAACAACAAATCCGCAATTCTTAACAGACAATCTTTTAGCGTAAGATCCCATTGTCCATCAACTTTCGGTTGCATGAAACTGCTGTATAGATGTACAAAGGGACGTTGATTTGAGCTATGACATACACCACTGTTGTATTTCCTTGAGCATGTTTTTCTCAACTGTCATCAATACTGCATAGCACATTTCAGCACTGTCGTATATACTGAATATTACGTGATACTCCCGTCTGTTACGTGTAGCTTGTCAATGAAAGTTCTTTTGCGTGCGCGAAAATAAATCATCTGGCTGACCATGCTCTCATTTTCTTTAATGATACTTTTTAGGTGATGCCTAATCAAAATACCAGCATTATATCCCCTACTACATACTGGAACGAAATTTCAGGGTCAAGTATAGTATTACATTATCGGGAAGCGTTTATTTTGCCTAGAGATATGGAATAGAATATCTCATAGGTATACCCAGTATAATCTTAAGCTTCCTTGACACCGGTGCCTGATAATGTTCGATGAATTACCGCCCGCGCTCCTTGATCCCATTGAAAGTGCGAAACTGTATGCACAAGGAAAGAAAAACATTTCGAAGCAGTTCGTGTTAAGCCTAGTTAGAATGTTAGCTCCGTTGTGAGGTTTTTCTTTAAGTTTGGCTAGCTAGCATAACGCGTTTACGCTTGCCCTTAGTTTTCCATCTATAGTGCAAAGTTTGGATTTAACTGCAGTTAAATATTTAGCATTAATTAATTCGGGTCGATAACTATCACACGTCATTTTAACTGAACCTAAGCTTTCGAAAGGTATTAGACTCGATGATATAATGCAAAGGGTGGCTTTGATTGCATATAGCTCAATAACGCTAATTAATAGGTATCACTAATTCTGAGCATTTGCATTCATCCTAAGCTTTTCAACGGTATATGACTTTAACAAGGTGAAATGTTAGGCTGGTTGGTGCATGACCTTGTGGCAGGAAGCGCGCAGCACGAGACAAACCGTCGTGTCCCGCCTGTCCCTTCTTTGTCTCGTGCTGCGCTGTTCCTGCCACAAGGTATATGACTTCATCGTCTAGCTGATTGTTTGGTTATATACAAAATTAACGAATTAACGCATATTAATTCAGATCGCTGACTAGCGCAGTACCATTACAGTTGGCCTAAGCTTTCCAACGGTATATGGTGCAGCGCAAATTTGGATTTTAATTTCAATTCACTAAATATCACTTAATTTGGCCCCCAGTAATTGGTCAAAATAAGTGTGTAATTAAACAATGATCCAAACTCACGGTTGATCATGTGACATACTATGCCCGGACTGATAGCTTGTCAGTAGCGAAACAGTGTCCCGCTTTGACCTTCTCTGATCTTGGAAGTTCAAAGCACAAGCCCGAGTCGTTTTCCGAAGTTTTACCGCGGTCTAAAAAAACAAACACAGAGAAAATCAGAGGCAGTACTAGACCAGGAGCACAAAGTAAAACACCTTATCATGTGACTTAAGTGTCTGCAGTACCGAACTCGCCTGAAAGCTTTGTTTACGTCAGTGTGCCCCCTTCGCACAGTTCTAAGGAGAAACCAATCTCTTAATGAACGTTACTCTCGGCATTCTCAATGCTTTTCTAGCAATTTTTCAGATATTTTGTGCACTGGTGAAGCGCAAACTCTGCCCAAAAACACGCGCTTCACTCACTGATGCGGTCGGCCGGCGGGCGCCAAGGAGGAAAAGCGTCTCGTGTGCAGAGGCAGAGCTCGCCGCCGCCGCGCGAGGAGAATCGAGGAGGAAAGCGCGGCGCGGAGGAGAGTGTCGCTACTTTCAAATTATCAAGGGGCTTTAGGCCGTATGCAGTGGCCGCGCCATGCGGCGCCTCGTAGAAGCCGCAGCGAAAAAAAAAAATGCAGCGCCCGGGCACGGCCGGTCTCGAGAAGGCGCGCGCGCTCTTTCATACGGCCTTCGCATTCGCCGCAGAAGCAATGCGAGTTTTTTCTCCGGGAGTTACGCCGCCCGCCGCCGCTAGAGGCGCGACGACCCCACCGCTCCCTCCCAGCCTGCATCTGCGGCGGCGGGTGGCTTTTGCCTGGTTTCGCGCTGTAGCCCGCTGGTTCATGGTGAGCGCAGCACCGAAATCAGAGACACAAAACGCAGATGCTTAAACTGCCTATCTGCAGCATAGTGCACATGGCGCACAGATTCTTCGTCGCAAACTTTGCTCGATGAAAACATTGAAAATGAGGAATCACACTTTCATTCCTCAGAACTATGTCGAGCATTTGTGGCTTTAAGTCCAGAAGGAAACACTCTGATCATTTCCTCTCGTATATGTCATGCTCCGTGATTAAATGACAAGTTAATATATTCTAAGGGGAAGATCCATAATGAAAACTCAGAGAACGATAGTTTTGTGCTCGTCCCATAAAAATGTACTATATCGCGGAAAAAATTCTGTACGACGCTTGAACTGTAAATCTGATAGCACCGTAGCGGTTGGTTTGAGACGGTACTTGAGTCGCTGAGCGGTCAAATAAATTCCAAGATTACTGGGAGGTGTATATAGTACTTAATTACGTAGATATCGTTTTTCGCACGTCCTCAATGAACTTATTTTCACCCTCATATACATCACAACTTCCTTAAACGAGAGGCCTGTATCAATATCTCGAAAGAATACTCATTACTAGTGCGCGAGCAAGGGTCAAGAAGCATTGTAATGAATTCTCTGCTCGAAGCCAATGGCCCGCGGCCTTTCCGCTTTTGTTGTCAAACAAGAGGCCACCAGATTTTTCTGGAATGACTGTAGCCACGAGCAAGTCTCTCCTCATGTTCAAAATTGTCGTAAGCGCATTAGGCGTCTAATGGGTCAAGTTCCTGGTAACCTTTCAATTTTGCAAGGCCGAGAGCGACCATCATTCTTACCTTCGTTGACTGAGCACTTGTTTTGTCGCTGCGCCGGCGAACTCCATGCTTTCTGTTTGAGGACACTAGTTAGCCCCAATAAACAGATTTCTAGTTGGACGCAAGCTTCCTTGTCGTCATTCTGGTCTGACTAACGTTAACAGCACGTAACAGAAGCAACCAGCACAAGCTGCGTATGCTGCCACAGATATTGACCTGTACTGAGTATTGCAATTTCAGAAACTATGTATGTCCAATGAGCGACTTCAGCTACCATATAGAATAGATAAGCGGGCGAGTTGGTGATACATAATGCAAAAAAAACAGCGCGAACAAACGGGGACTAGACGAAGAATACACAGGAACAAGCGCTGACTCTCAACTAAAGTTTAATCACAGGAAGCACACTTATAAAAGGAAACAGAAAACGAAAAAAACACAAAATCAGAACGCATGTGTTACTATGTGATGTCCAGATATGCAACCTCACAGTCACGCAGGAGCAGGGATGGTTGGCTGACACATAATCTTGGTTTCTTTGTCATGTTATACGCCTCGATAATTTCCCTGGTCAACTGGTCGGGGTGTTTGTACAAAATGTCAGTAAAATGCAAGGACGGAAAACATGATTGACACTCTCGGCAATGATCAACTAGATTAGTGGAGCGATTAGATTCTAATGAATTGAGATGTTCTCCGAGTCGTGTGTTAATACAACGTCCCGTTTGCCCAATGTATATCTGACCACAGGATAGGGGGATTTTATAAACTACCCCTTTGGAGCACGGCACAAAACTTTTAGCGTGCTTAACACCACAGGACGTTACAGATTTCTTGGGGTTGCGGGACTTATTTTCTACTGCTGAACAAATTTTACTGAGCTTATTCGGGGCCGAAAAAACCACATCAACTTTATACCTATGGGCCACATTTTTAAGACCATGAGACAGGCGATGCACATAGGGAAGGACTGCGAACTTTTTCCGTTTCTGTTCTTTCTGTGAAGACGGCAGCAATGTCGGCGCTTTAAGCTTTTTAATTATTTTATTGCAACCCAAAGTGATAAGCTCAGCTGGATATCCTGCTTCCTTTAGTCTCTTAGCCTGATTATCAAAGCTTTCTTGCATAGCATGGTGACAAGATTTTGACAACGCAGATGACAAGGATGAAACAACAATTCCACATTTCACTACCTTAGAATGATGTGACTTATAGTTCAGCAGCGGTTTGTTGGCACGTGGCGCGTAATTCCAACACATGTGTCCCTTCCCCTCAGTCAAACATAAATCTAAAAATTGCATCTGGTTATCGACCGGTACCTCAGTGGTGAACTGTAAACCCCGTGCATTAACTTTAAATGCTTCTAACACTGTAGACATGTGCTTGGCATAGCCCGTTTTTTCAATGAGGATTAAAAAATCATCGACGTATCTGAAAATTCGGTACGGCATTCCACACAAATCTTTCTGGATAGCTCTATCCACGAATGACAGAAAAATATCACTAAGCGCAGGCGCTACTTTAGACCCAATACAAACACCCGCTTTCTGGGTATAGAGTGTGCCTTCCCATTCAACAAAGGTAGATTTAACATAAAAAGACAACAGCTCAAGGAACCCAGACACAGCAATACCACAAACACTTATAAACTGTTCTTCATCATTGTCCGAAGTGATGCAATCAGAAACAGCAGTCATCATTTCCTTGTGCGGATAAAGCATTAGTAGCCATCGAGAAGAACTTTCAGCCGGTCTCGGCGAAGTTACAGAAGGTAAAAAGCAGAGCGGTGCAACTGCTTGAACAATTGAATCTGGAGCGACTTAAAGGGAGTGTAGTTAAGGCAAAAAGCAGCTGTTTAAAGATTTTCTTCTCTGCTAAGACACATAAAACGGGATTACCATTTAGGGCCATTGTGACGGAAAAGAGCACCTGGCAACACGAAATTTCTGGATATTTGCAGAAACATTTGGCAGCTTTATCTATTAATGATCCTTTTAAGGTACCAAACTCTGAGTGTGTCGTCAAGTTTTTACAGGCGCATAACCCAGGTTCATGCTCGGCTTTCAGCATTGATGTGGTAGATTTATACTACTCCCTGCCGCACAAGGAAATGATGACTGCTGTTTCTGATTGCATCACTTCGGACAATGATGAAGAACAGTTTATAAGTGTTTGTGGTATTGCTGTGTCTGGGTTCCTTGAGCTGTTGTCTTTTTATGTTAAATCTACCTTTGTTGAATGGGAAGGCACACTCTATACCCAGAAAGCGGGTGTTTGTATTGGGTCTAAAGTAGCGCCTGCGCTTAGTGATATTTTTCTGTCATTCGTGGATAGAGCTATCCAGAAAGATTTGTGTGGAATGCCGTACCGAATTTTCAGATACGTCGATGATTTTTTAATCCTCATTGAAAAAACGGACTATGCCAAGCACATGTCTACAGTGTTAGAAGCATTTAAAGCTAATGCACGGGGTTTACAGTTCACCACTGAGGTACCGGTCGATAACCAGATGCAATTTTTAGATTTATGTTTGACTGAGGGGAAGGGACACATGTGTTGGAATTACGCGCCACGTGCCAACAAACCGCTGCTGAACTATAAGTCACATCATTCTAAGGTAGTGAAATGTGGAATTGTTGTTTCATCCTTGTCATCTGCGTTGTCAAAATCTTGTCACCATGCTATGCAAGAAAGCTTTGATAATCAGGCTAAGAGACTAAAGGAAGCAGGATATCCAGCTGAGCTTATCACTTTGGGTTGCAATAAAATAATTAAAAAGCTTAAAGCGCCGACATTGCTGCCGTCTTCACAGAAAGAACAGAAACGGAAAAAGTTCGCAGTCCTTCCCTATGTGCATCGCCTGTCTCATGGTCTTAAAAATGTGGCCCATAGGTATAAAGTTGATGTGGTTTTTTCGGCCCCGAATAAGCTCAGTAAAATTTGTTCAGCAGTAGAAAATAAGTCCCGCAACCCCAAGAAATCTGTAACGTCCTGTGGTGTTAAGCACGCTAAAAGTTTTGTGCCGTGCTCCAAAGGGGTAGTTTATAAAATCCCCCTATCCTGTGGTCAGATATACATTGGGTAGCACTTCCTGGGTAGCATTGGGCATTTCCTGGGTAGCACCGTGAATTCTTGCTAATGCCGCTGTTGTGCAAACTTAAAGCAGCTGCGCTTGAAATTTCAGCACCTATATTTGCTCTGCCAGAATCCTTTACTCCTCGAAACTCGCAATCCAAGTATTACATGCCGCATATCATTCTACGCACTCAAAGAACCTGCCGGAAGACGAAATATAGAAGCTGAAAGCCTTGCTTTTTAGCCAAAGACAAGGGCAGAACGTGTTGACGTCTGTGCTCGAAGCATACGTTCGACCATACACAGTCGGGCTCAAGGAGTGAGCGCGCAAACGTTAATCCGTTGTTTCAGATTTCGCCCATGGGAAAGGGGCTGACTACGCGGTCTTTGCGTAAAGCGTAAGGGGCAAAATATAAAGGCTTGACAGTTACCACTGCCTGACCCGTCCTTGTGCCCTTCTCGTCCATGTCTGTATTATTTTTCGCAGTACCTTTACCCAACGATGTACGACCGACTCGCCCAACAACATGCACTCCTGAGTTACCACTGACGCGGGCCGAATTGGGAGCGAGCGCGCGTTCTCCTTCGGAGTGAACGGCGGTCGCAGCGGCGGAGCGGTGGGGCAGTGGCGACACCACCGAGGTGCGGCGGGAGGCGGAAACAGCCGTAAGAAGAAAAGCGCGCGCTCCCCTCGAGACCGGTGGCCCGGACAGGCGGCTCCTGCGCGCTCTCCGGCAGGGCGCGCTCAAAGCAGACGACAAGCAGACGACTTGGGTGTTTGCTTCAGCGGGCACGCCGAGACGTCATATTTCTGCGCCCTTAAGTCAAACATCAAAAGTTCTTGTCGGTGTCTGTTCGAGGGCCGTAATACTAAGAGCGCTGCTACGCGCAGTGCGGCCTCCTTCGGAATTTGCTAGACTAAAATGGGACGCAGGTGTTTTGTTCGAAATTGCAAAAGCGGTTACAAGTGTTGCAGGGAGAAGGTGAGCAAGGTGAGAAGTTGTAGCCGCTTGTTGCCTTCTCGGATGAGGTGTAGTCATAAACGCTGCGCCGTACAACCCCCGCGTTCTCCTCCAGCAGATGAAACTTAGCGTGGTCACATGCTCGACCTACGTGAAGGCATGTTTTTCTTCGACGAATGCCAGCAGCGCAATTACCCGTCCAATCAAAGTCATCGCGCGGGTGTCAAATAAAAGCCTTGCATACAACCAGAAGCTACAGATCATCTTATAGCGGCCATGGAAAAGAAGCCGTTTTATTTTTTACTGTGCTCAAATGGTTGAAGCGTAGCACCAGTTGCTCTTCGGGCTACCAGCGGTAAAGAAGCGCGCGAGAGTGCCCTCAATAGAAGTCAGGCGCGCGCGGCCGATCGGGAGCAACACGCTCGACCAGTTGCCTTGGCAACCGAAACGGCAGTAGTTTCTTTCCAGGCCACCAGGCGGCGCCAGCATGATAGTGGCGCCGCGGGCTTCTGACCTTTTCTGGTCCCCGCTGACAGCGGAGTTTCCACTCCTATATAGTCTTCCTCCGTGCGTCTGGTGCGCGGCGAAGGCGGTCGATGTGATGCAGCGAGCGGTGCATGGCCTGTAGCTGCAGTGGCCACGCGCCTGCCTCGACCAGTGTCGCCCCGCATTGCGAGTTTCCGGGTAGGCCGAGGCATGTTCGCAGCGCTTTACGATGCTGCACCTGCAGTGCCTTTCACGATGGTTTAGCACCGGGACGAGGCGTAGCATCTAGAGTGTCGCCCCTAAGGTTGCAGCGTTGCAGAGGCGCAGCGCAGCCTGCTGGAATATCCGCTGGTGGGCTTGTGCGCGGCGGCGGTCGTCCACTTAGTCTGCTGGCAGGTCCTGGTCACCGCGGGGCGGAAGGAGAGGCGCTGGTCGATGTCCAGGCCGAGGTACCGCACGGAGCTTTTCCACGGCTGCGACATCCCAGCGAACGCCAGCGGCGCCAGGCGGTCGCCCCGGCGAGCGCCGCAGGCCATGGCTGCAGACTTGTCCGCGCAAAGCGCCTGGCGGAGGCCCCGCAGCCTGTCGTCCACCGCGTCAAGGGCACCCTGGAGACTCTCTCTCACGCCAGAAGCCTCGCCCGAAGGCCCCGAGCACCACAGTCCTATGTCGTCCGCATATATGGAGATCACACGTGGTGCCGGTTGCCAGTGTGCAGACAGCCCGGCGCTGCAGACATCGCCACATTGAACAGGAACGGGGACAGCACCGACCCGTGCGGTAAGCCTAGATTCACCGGGCGGGGCAGAGAGCGAGCCCCTCCCACGCGCGCGCGAATAGTGCGCGCATTAAGGAAGCCCTGCACATAACGCAACAGACGGCCGGCCACGCCCGCCTCTTCCAGCCTCACGAGAATTACCGCACGGTGGACGTTGTCAAACGCACTCGACACGTCTAGCAGCAAGAGCAGTGCTACTTGCCGCGCTGCTACGGCGTGCTCGAGTTCGGAGCAACGTCCGCGATTGAGTCTGTCGGTCAGCGCATCCCGCGAATGCCTGCCTGACGCTCGTCAAACAAGTCCGCCTCCACAGCCCGCGCATGCAAGCGTTGGAGCACCATGTGCTTCATCAGCTTACATGCCGCCGACGTTAGTGCCACTGGCCGGTGTCCGCTGAGCTCCGTGGGCGGGCGGCCTGGCTTCGATATCGGGCAGACGACAGATGTACGCCACTCCTCAGGCAGCTCCCCGCGTTCCCACACCAGGTCGAGTTGCCGCAGGAGGACCTGACGTTACTCCACGTCCAGGTTGCGCAGCATCTGGCACGTAACCCCGTAGGGCCAAGGCGCTGAGCGGCGGGTGCAGCGGCGCAGCGCGTCGTTTAGATCCTCCGCTGTGAAGAGCGCGTTGAACGGGCCGTAATCCTGGGCGGGGAAAGAGACACTGGCGTCGAAACTGGGGCCCGATGTCGTCGCAGTAAGGACAGCACTGCTCGCGGGGCGCTGCAGCACAAACCGGTCAGCGAACTGCTCAACGAGCTGTTGGTTTGTTTGGCTGCTTGAGATGGCGAGAGCGTCCAGGGACTGAGGGTTCGCCTGAAGTGTGGTGATATACGCCGCAGGGTGGTGAAGAGCCGCCACAAGCTATAGACGAACCTTATCCATCGTGTTGCAGAGAGAAGGCCACTGCCGTCGGTAGAGCTTGTTGGCATATGACGCCTTGCCGCTGCGTCTAGCCGATTATAGATCGCCCAGTCTTCGGCCCTGTCCGTCCGTTGCGCCCTGCCCTCCGCCTTGTCCCTTTTGTCGTGCAGGTCGAGCAGCTTATTGTCAGGTGTGGGCTGACGTGCCCGAACCTCTGCGCAACGCTTGGCTGCGAGGGCGCTCCAGAGAAGACCGGTGAAGTAATCGGCGCCGCACGCAGCGTGTTGAAGGTGGGGAACGGTGCCCGCCCCGCTCCGACCCGGACAGGAGTGCCGCTGAGCGAAGGAGTTCGTTATTGGGGAAAGAAGACTTGGTTTCAATTACACACTTAGAAGCATGTGAGTTCAGAAGTGAGCTGCTGTTGGGGACGCCCTTGCCGTGGTAGGAGTGGCCGAAAACTCACTCGCACGCACAAACGGACACCTCCGCACACATGGAAACGCCCCTGGCAGAAGTTGAGCCCGAGAGAGAGGGGGATGCTCTCAGATTCCGGCCGGGCCGCGGTAGGTGACGTTAGCCGGCCCGCCAAACTCCCACGGTCGGCGACCCCTTATTCCTACCGTGTCGATCACTAACCGCCGAAAAGGCTCTGTGATCAGCTGAACCAATTTCAGGGGACACTGTAAAAAAAGTGTGTAAAATTACAGGCGTTTTTGCAGAAATTTACTGTTGCCGCACGGAAAAAATCTGTTGCTGGAAAAAACAGAAAGGTGATCAAGCAAAAAAACAGACATTTTCTGTTTTTGACCGCCGTGGTCTAGTCACGTGCGTCTCTATTAAGAAGTAAGCTACGAATAATGCACCTGAAAACCTTAAAAACATCCGTTTATTTTTCAAAGCCTACAGTGTAGTAAACTAAATTTTTCGCACAACTAGTACTATGTGGTTGCTTTTGATGCGGAGCTGCACTTGGCAAGAAGGCTTCCTCATGAAGAGGGGTTTGGTGTCTTCGTGCGTCGATTTATTCGTTTCATTTGGAAAGGTGAGTGAACAAACAATCTCTGCCACTCGATACAGACAGTGTGATTTGCTTTGTGTCACCGGTGGAAATCTCCAAACTATATTGTAGATGTTGCGTGCGATGGAGGTGGATTACTGTAGCGAAATATTAAGGCATGGGCACATAGCTCGCATCTCACTAAATGGCGGGAAAGCCCGAGCCCTGCGTAACTTTCATCCTCCGCCTTGCGGTTTCAAGCTGCCTACGCTCCGTAAACTGTTCATGGTGAAGGTGCAGCTCTGACACGCAGTTAAAAGTTAAAACGAACAGGACGAGCGCTCACGCGCGAATCACTTGCCGCCGCGGACGCCGCCGTAGCGGCAAGCGTCGTGTGTCTATTCCATATTTTTTTTTCCTTTATTCTCAGAAACAGTACACAATCTGTTGGTTGGACCCATAGCCTTTACGGCTAGTGAGGGGTCCAAATACAACACAAGCACAATACTACCGCAGACCGTGTAAAATAAAAAAACTTCAAGATTAACACACACAATTGATTCCTACATTTCCATGGAAATTAAATAGTGTTTTAAAGATGCTGAAAAGCTATTTTTTTCTTTAACTTCATTCGGGATTTCATTCCATACATGGGCTCCACTGTATTCTAGGAGTCTCCGGCCGTACATATTGTAACAAGGTGGTAAATTAAATAGATTGTTAGTTGCAGCTCTTGTTTGTTTCATTGGTAATCTAAATAAACTAAGGGGCAGGGGGTTGTTAGATTTTATTACATTGTTTACTATTTCAGCTATCTTCAGTTTATATGCCATTGATAGGGGTAAGATACGAAGCTGCTGAAAGAGTGGCCTGCTGGGGTGTGTATTATTTGAATAAGTTATCAAACGAATAGCTCGTTTTTGAAGGCGAGAAACAGGATTTAGGTATGTTTTATATGTACCACCCCACGCTTCCAGGCAATAAGATAATTGACTGTGCACAAAGGCGAAATACAGAACGCGTAGAATTGGAAGATCAAAGCAGTCCCTGGCCTTTAGTAAAACATGACAACCATAGGCTAATAATGGAGCAAACATTATTAATTTGTTCTTTCCAGTGCATATCAGACGCGAACAGGACACCAAGATACTTGTATTGAGGCACCCTCAGCAGAGTCGTGTTGTCGATAGTTACAGATATACGTTCGTAGTTCATGTTCTTCCTGCGCGAGTGAAACACGGTGTACTTTATTTTCTCAGTATTAAGGGTTAACCGATTACTTTTAAACCACTGCGAAACTTCACCAAGCTCTTCATTAATTATACATTTAAGTGCCACTAAATTTTCCCCTGTAAAAAGCAGTGCAGTGTCATCAGCATATATTACAGCTTTCGAATATTTCAGCGTTGATGGAAGGTCATTAATATACAGGGAAAAGAATAGCGGCCCAAGCACGGAGCCCAGAGGCACACCTAGATTAATGCTTTGCGGTAGTGAGGCTAAATTGTTCACGACAACATATTGTTTCCGTCCTGTAAAATAGCTTTTAATTAGATCACGAATTTTCCCTCTTAAACCGTAGGTTTCCAATTTCTGTTGTAGTAATGTGTGATCAGCCGTATCGAAAACTTTTGATATGCCTAAAAATACGACTATGGCCAGCTTGTTATTATGCAGTGCAGAATTTATAAGTTGTGAAAGAACAAGAACTGCGGATGACGTTGACCTTTGGGGCCTGAAGCCATGCTGATTATGACATATAATGTTATATTTATTTAGAAAATTTTGTATACGTTTACAAAGAACCTTTTCAAAAACTGTATTAATTGCATTTAATACCGATATTGGTCTGTAGTTTCGCGGATCAGATCGCTCACCGCCTTTATAAATAGGTACAACCCTTGCAACCTTCAGCTCGTCAGGATATATTCCGTTTGCCAATGAATGGTTAAATATGTGTAGTAGATGGATCGCTAGTATATCAATGTTGTTTTTGATCAGTCTAACGGGTATTGCATCAGGTCCTGCCGCCTTGCCGGCTGAAAGGCTGCCGACTGCAGTGATTACTTCTTCTATGTCTATGTCAGGCAAAGCAAAACTGTTGTTAACACGTTCCGGCATCTTCGCCGTATGTGCGTCAGCATGAACTTGCGCGGCAACCGTAGGCCCAATAGAGGTAAAATAGGTATTGAATGATTCTACTGTGTCTTCGTCAACTGTCTCAGGGAGTGTTGCCGTACTGGATCGCAGGCCGATTGCGTTGTTCACTATATCCCAAATTTTTTTTGTATTTGTAGCTTCTAAATCGTGCCGCGGCCTCGTTACCGCAACCACGCAGCCCTTAATTTTCATCGCATTCACGATTGCCTCTAAAGGCTATCTGAAATCTTTGCAGCGTGTTTTAACGTGGTGTGTGCGTTAAATTTGAGATCTGCCAGGGCTCGGGTTCTCGCTTGAGCTTCGACTCGCGGCATTGGCCGCCGCGCCGACTGTCGTCGTTCGGCCGGCGCACCGGCCACTCGCGCGAGCCGAACCAGTCTCGCGAGATTCCAGCCCTGCATCAGCTTGTCGTTTCGAATGCAGCGGCATCGCATCTTGCTCACGCGGAGCTACGGCTGAGCGGAGGCCGTTCGGCTCACGGTATCTTTGAACTCACGAGTGTTCAGACTCTGCGTACGCGTACTTTCTCGAGTAAACAAAGCTGCGGTCTTGGCCCTTGCCTAGCTGTCGACAAGCAACGTGGACCCGGAGGTGGATCGTTCGTTTCCCGCTTTGCGGTTGCTACGCGGCCTGCTCTCCCCCGTGTATTGCGGTGGAGCATGTCTTCGCCTCAGTAGGCTCGGCGGCCTGGTCGCCGCCGCTCTATCGGCATAAGCGTCAAATAGATTCCACACGGCTTTTGCTATGGCTGTGAAATATAATCTGAAAATTTTAATGTTGAATATGCTGTTTGATCTGTTTGTCTTCTAATGAGACTACCATGTTGGACTATATCACGTATTACGGACAGTTCTAAACGGTGAGATGCATGCTATGCGGGGAACGGCTCGTCGGTCACCCGCACGTGTCAGTTCTCTTCGGAGGCTGGCGCAGAATTGCAAACGGCGTAGACGCTTGATAGCATGCTTTAATTACGAGCATATTGGGGGCACAGGTTACTAGACTTCTTATTAAGGGCTAAGCTTGGGCTTCGAGCGAATGTGGATCTGTGCTGACGTAGTCCGTCGCGTCGCCTGTCGCCGACGCTTGCATGCAACCTGGTGCGAGTTAGAGGTGCTTGCATTAATAAAACTGAAAAAAGTTTCTTCAGCACACAGTTCAGTAGTCTTGACTTGGCGTCATTAGATTACGCCACAGTATGTTACGCTGCTAGGGTGCAGCGCTAGCTATTCCCAAATAAAACTGTCGTTTCCAGGACAGGTGGCATTGCGTTTTAGGTGCGCCCGTTGCGTACGCAAAGCTTTTGTGGGCGCACAGCTGTAGCTGTTTTTTACCAGAGCCTTCAAGCTATTGAAAGAGTCTACTATTACGTATTGGACGAGCGGCTGCGTTTCAAGTTCATGCATGTGTGAAATCACGTCCTGACCAGTTGTCAGTGGCTTATAGGATTATGACACTCTCCTCCGCACGGCGCTTTCCTCCTCGTTTCCCCTCGCACGCCGGCTCCCAACGCTGCACACGGCACGCTTTTTTTGTCCAGGCAGCCGTAGGCCATCCGCGGCATTGAATGCTGGCGCGTGTTTTGGGGCTGGCGGGGGCCTCACTGAGTTAGCTAATCGTCATAGATGGTGGTAAAAAGCAGTGGTAACGCTGAAAGTGATTTTGTGGGTAGTTTTGGTTTTCTGTTCATTTTTTTGTGTGTATTTGAAGGTCCATAAACTTTCTCTGCCACGAAATAACAAGTTGACGCGCGTGTATCGAACTTAGTATTGCCGTTGGCAATAGCCATCTGAATTAGGGTTTCTTCAATCCGTGCGCGCATATAAAGCGCTTGTATTGTTTGGCAGGCCTTATGATAAAATAGTCGCGAGTGCAGTGGAAGACCAAGTGTTCGGTTTCCTAATGTGAACGTGGCTCTAGTGAATTGCATCTGAACCATATATGACAGAGTGCTGTATAAGACAGCGTCAGCGGCGCCGACAACCACTCATCGACCGCAATAATAAGAGCTGGCACATGCACACGACCTGCTGAATTTTATTTCGAAATCGTTATATGGGCCGCTGAGTGGAAAAACCGGCGCCGTGCGACCGATGGTGTTAGTTGAGTTCGATGGTGCCGTTGCGAGTATGACGTGATGCATAGGAGAGAAGCCTAGGAGCAGTACTGATTAACCGTATAGTGGTAACGAGCGAACGAGTAATAGTGACTGTGGAAGGGGCTCTCAATAATGTTGCGATATGTCTGTAATGTTAAAAGACGCCGCTTCATAATTATCCTCCAGCGAGAATTATTTTAATGCGTCTTGTGGAAGCTAAGTTATATGCAGACAAAATTTGAACTTCCGCGTCTTCGCGCCTTTCCCTCTCTCGCACGCCAAAACAGCGGCGCGCGTGGAGTGGCGGCGGCCGCGGTAGCGCAAGACGTCTGAAAGTGTTTGCCGCTATGAACCATAACCCCCGGATACTGACGTCACATGCACGACGTGACGTCGCATGCCAGGTTTTCGCGGAAAAGCCCGGCACCGAGCGTGGCCGCGAGGTGCGAAAGCGAGAATTTTTAAAAATATATTGTAAATTTCCTGGCCGCTTTTGAGGTCTCGTACGCGCAGTGGACGCTCGGTGGCCTCTACTATACATCGTGCGAGCATTTTAAAGCCAAGCTCAAACACCCCTTCCTATAGCGCTTTAAATGTAATCCGTAAACACAAATGGTCAGAACGCCAAAAATGCACTGAATGTAAATGAAATTGTTAGCACATGAGTTGGAGACGTGAAAGTTGTGACACCGAATTAGTCAATAAAACGGCTAAAAATGGCCCGCAGTAAAGGACCAAATGGTATTACATAATTACTTACCGCTAATAAAACTTAAATGACTAAATTAAATCACCAAAATGATCCGAATGTAATGAAATGAACACTACCTGAACTCGAGGTAGTAAAGGACTAAATACTGACACTTAATTACCGACCCTTAATTAGCGATAAACAATTAGTGAATAAAATGGTTATAAATGCTCCTAATGTAATCAGACGAACGGTATTTGACCTGGAGGTAGTAAAGGAGAAATGGTGACCTCTGATAAGTGACCCTTCATTAGTCAAAAGCAATTAGGAAATTAAATTACCAGAAAAGCAACCAAATCAACAGTACTTGAACTAGACATAATAATTTAACAATTCGTAGTACCTGATTAGTGACCGCTAATTAGTGAATAGTAATTAGTGACTTAAGTAACCAAAATTCTCCGAATGTAATCAAATTAACAGTACTTCAACTGGACATTGCAGAGGACTAAATATACTTGTATTGAATAAAATTGATTACTTATAATCAGTTTTGGTCCAGTTTGGCTGAGGTCAATTTTTGGGTGAACCATGCTGAAATTTGGCGGTGGCCCGGGCACCAAAGTCCAAGTTAAGTCATGTTCGGGTCATGGTTGTCCCTGGTTATGGCTATCATGTATAGGCACAGTGTCATCACTATGCTTGGCTAACTGTTATAGTGTTCCTATGCAGCTGCTGCTATGCAGCTGCTTCACAAGTAAGCAAGAGCAGAATTTTCTCGGGGTAGGAACCTCCGGATTAGTGCTTTCGTGCTAAAAAACTGGCAAAAATGCATTCACAGCCTGAGCGGAAGGCTTTCGGTCTTTGTAAAGTAGTAGATACTAACTTAAGGCATCCGCAATCCCGCTGCAGCTCAGTCAAGGCGTCTCTGGTCTGTAAAAGTAGCGCCTACTTCCGATGTTCTGACTATTGAAGAAATTGCGTTTTGTTGTGTGATGAGCTTGTTGTGATACGGCTCAGTTGATGCATAAAATGTAGGGGTTTGGTGCAATAAACTTCAGTTGCAAGTATGGCGCCCGTCCTGTTGTGTTCGTGCCTCTTTGTCTTTGTCGTTTTAGCGCCGTCCTAACTTCTTTCAAGATATGAACCAACTAGCCCAAATCAAAGTACTTCTTCAGTCAAGAGAGCCTGTAACTAAGCCAAAATAAAACCGCAATCATCACGCACTAGTGCATGGCCGCGGTATTCAAAGCAAATGCGACGATAGAAGTACAACGTGGACTAGCTGACGCTGACCATTCATTTACTTTGCGTGACAGATGCATATATCAGAGAACAAGCTTATATAACAGCTCCTATGTAAGGCACTGTTTGGGTTTCAGTATAAAAAAAAGAAAACGACTTCTACCATGCTCAGGACAGGTGTGTTCAAGCTTATGTATTCAAATGCATGCTGTTCACAGTACAAATTAGTATCTACGGTGCCGCTATACTAATTGGTTGAAAGTCAGCATGCGAGGCGTCTCCCAATTAATGATTCATCATACTGAGCTCAAGGCAATTTTTATCTAACGTATGTACAATCGTGGTAGCGCAGGAAGGATGAGCATCACGATCGACAAAAAATGTACAATTAAGGCGACGCGTTAAAGCCGAAAAATAAGAAAAGTGGCTTACTTCCTGCTGTGGCGGCAAGAGATAGTGGCGCAGGTTAAGTGCACATCTCCCGTACTCCCATACTCTCCCAGTTTCTATCCTTGTATAGCTAACAATCTTAACATTATGTGGATAAAAATTTAATTATTTCCATTCTGGTTTTTTCAGCGATGTACTCCTGCAGCATATGCAGCAACATTACTTCGTCTCTCTCTTCCTTCTACAAGCACATCGCTTTGCACAAAATGTGAACCAGTTCCGCGTCAAGTGCCCTTTTCGAATTTGTTGCAAGACGTTCCGTAAAGTCGGCAGCGTGTACAGCCACATATGCCGTGAACACAGACAAGCACGACGTGCAGAAGGCGAAAGCCGCAGTGCTATAACTGTTCACAGATGTGACTTCGGGTGCTCTGTGGATGCCTGCATTCAGCTCTGCAAAGATTATAAATCTCTTGTGGCACACTTGAAATGTCACATTACCGATGGGACAGAGGTGAAGTGCCCATTTCAGAACTGCATCAAAACGTACAAGAACAAGGCTTCTTTCTCCTCCTACCTTTCACGCTACCACGTAAAGGTCACGAACTCAGCTCCACAATCGCACGTTCAAACTATGGTCAGTGCAATTGCTTCAGAAGCAGTCACAGGAAATATTCAGTCTGCTGAGAACTCCTGGGACAACGAGCTTGAAGAAGCTCCAATTGCAAGTACTCATGACGGTTCCCCCAGAGACTGCCAGGAAACATGCAGTGACGAAGTTACTGATGCTTTCGCTCATCTGTACCTGAGATTGCTGTCAGAGCGTCACGTTCCTTCATCCACTGTGCAGCTGATAGCAGAGGCTATATATGACATTCACACCACTAATGTTTCGATGATGACTTCCATTCTTAAAGTTAGGCTCAAACATGTGTGCAGTGAAGAAGTTGACAAGATAATCTACAAAGCATTTGAAGCAGATCTTGTCTTAGCTGTGCACATAGATCCGGGTGGTGTGTTCCGCAGTAAGCACACCCGTAACTTGTATTTCAAGAAACGCTTTCTCTTTGAGGAGCCTGTTACAATACTACTGGGAAGAAACAAAAGAAATAGGGATGCAACATTCTACTACGTGCCAGTATTAAAAACACTGGAGGCCATGCTAGAAAATGAAGGTGTGGTTAAGCAGTGTGATGAACTCTTACCAAACACCAACAGAATAATAAAAGACTTCACCGATGGCAGTGTTTTCAAGTCTATTTTACTTTACAAGGATCATTCAAAAGCGTTAAAGCTAATTCTTTTCCAGGATGCATTCGAAGTCGTAAACCCACTCGGTTCTGCGAAGAACAAGCACAAGCTGCTTGCAGTTTATTTAATTCTTGGCAATATTTATTCATGGAAGAGATGCTCAACTGACTCCATCAAGCTCTGCTTGTTTTGCAGTGAGACTTACTTTAAATACTTTGGTCAAGACAAAATATTTGCACCCCTGATTGATGATCTGAAAAAGCGCGAAGCAGGCACAGTCGTCACTACAAAGGGCACACGTCTGATTGGCACAGTGTGCGCAATCCTCGGTGACAATCTTGGAAGCCACGGAATTAGTGGCTTTGTTGAAAACTTTAGCAATGCAACACACATCTGCAGGTTTTGTTTGGCAGAAAGAAGAGACCTCTTTTCTCCACTTGCATTGTCAGGTGTATTCGAGCTGAGAACACCAGACAATTACAACATTGCTGTCCTAACCTTAGCAGCCGATAGCTCCTTAAGTGCAGAAAAGGAGTACAGTTCAGGTCTTTGTTCAACGAACTGAAGTATTACGACGTTTGTGCACCAGGGCTTCCCCCTTGTTTGGCACACGATCTTTTTGAAGGCATAGTGTCATTCGACCTTTCTTTGTATATACAATATTTTGTCACGGTTTGCGAGTGGATTTCTCTAGAGGATCTCAATAACCGTATAGGCGGCTTTCCTTTTAAGCACAGCGACCTCAATGACAGACCGTGTGAGGTTCCTGTAAAGAAATCACTTGGAGGCCATGCTATTCAGAACTGGAATATGGTTCGTTTTCTTCCCCTCTTCCTAGTCGGTTCCGTTCAGTCTACAGAGAATGAGGTCGGGAAGCAGGTTCTGTTGCTGTCAGAAATTGTTCTTTTAGTTACTGCGCCAGCAGTTACAAGTTCAATGGGTATGAGGCTCCAAGATATCATCGAAGATTACATGACAAGCAGAGCAGCTCTGTTCCCAAATATTCCAATGAGGCCAAAACACCATTACCTTCTTCCCTATCCAATGCTTATTATGCAGTTTGGTCCCCTGATCAGATTGTGGACAATGCAATGCGAGAGCACACAGCTACTTCAAGAAGTGTGCTAGAAACTGTCAAAATTTCCAGAATTTAACGTGGACTTTATCTCAGCGGCATCAGCTTTTCCAAGCTTAAAAGAACACAGGAAGCAGTATAGACGTTCTCGACACTGCATCTACTTTCATGATCTGCCTTTGCAGTCCTGAAATTCAGAACAAGTTCGGGAAGTTGTTACTGATGAAGGGGAAATTTTCTCGACACAGCAAGCAACTATTCGCGGTCTGTTGTGTGAGTGCAAAATGCTAGTTGTAATTTCACGGCAGAACGGCGAACTAAAGTTCGGGGAAATACAGCTGATCCTGTCAAAAGATGCCCGGCATTTTTTTCTTGTAAAAACTGTTGGTACATCGTATGAACCAGGAATGCAGTACTTTAACATCTTAAGTAATGACGGTCCAATCAAGTGCATTGAGCTCGACAGCTTGTTTGACAACACACCATTAATCCAGTACAACCTTGCCCGCTGCAGTTATCCTGTTTCTGTTTTGAAGCATGGATTACTTGATGGAGTTTGAACTGTGTTTCAGATAGCTGCAATGAAGTTGGAACAACGAATTTCCAACTGACTGCCAGCCCTGGACAAGGAGACTGTAGAGCTGACAGTCCAGAAGCTGCAGCAATGTGGTGTAGAGTCCCTGGAACATCTGAAGTATGTGGTTGAAGAGTATTTGCAATTTTAAAGCCCATCAGCAGAAGGATTCTTCTTGAAAGGTTTCAATCAGCGGCTACGCCTAACCCACCAGTGTCACTTTCTCCAAACGACATTCAATCGCCTAAAAGCACACAGGGTGCAAGCTTTTCTACACCTTGGGAGGTTTTCCCACCACAACTCATGAAGGCTTGCCAAGAAGGGAAGCGTCCAGTAAAGAGCGACTTGAATGAAATGGTACGACTTGTGAGTGACCATATTCTTGCCATAAACAGGAAGCCAGGTCGCAAGGTCTTGAGGGCCATCGCAGCTGAAATAATGAGCCACTACCTGAAGACATTCGAGGGCACACTAAATGGGGCAGTAATTGGCTCGGGTATTGAGACACTCTTGTGGAAACTTGAAAACTGTGTTAACAACACACGAAGGCCAAGCTCTGAGCAGCCACATCAGTTCAAACCGGACGATGAAGTGGACTTGCGTGTCAAATGAGTGAAGATTCAGAGAGACTCGTATGGGTGTGTGGCATGGCAACCAAAGCTTCCATCTGACGAGACCGCTGACTCACAGGAGAAGAAAAAAGATGACTTGCTGTCGCAGTTCAGGCTTGCGTTTCCAGATGAGACCATGGTTGCACAGCTCATGTCAGAGACTTATGCATCACAACGTCAGCTTATCAATACATCCAAAAATATTCGAGCCATTGAGCGAAGCTGGCCATTTCTTTTTCAGGCAAAGCACCTGACCAACCACATAAACATCTTGCTAGGCTCAAATGTTGCACAGACTTTCGATGACCGACTAAAGACTGCTGGACGGCAAGTTTTTCGTTACGCACACAGCCAAGTAAAAAAAGAATATGTGAAGTCTTGTCTCCAAGAAATAGAAGCTGCCAAAACTAACAGGAAGTCAATGGCAGTTGTGATGACCCCCATAATGCGCAGGTCCACACGGGACGGAGAGGCAAAGAGACACCGTATGGCTCAGTTTAAACAAACAGGTATATTCAATAATTACACATGATTAAGATTATACATCAGAGGCTGGGGCGTCCGAGCTTACGTGCCGACGACTTCATGGGGGCGATGGAGTGGCTCCGGAGTTGGGCTCGAGCGGTTGCTGGCAGAAGCTGCACGCCGACGGGCTTCGGCGCTGAAGGCCCTCTTGGCGAACGATGTCGTCCTGAGCGTGTATGCAGTAGAATTTCAATAGTCGTCCGTTTCTTCGAGGATGGTTCACAAACCCTTCCTCTAGTGTCGTTCGGCTTGGAAGATGAACAGGAGGCGAGCTTGTAGATGATGACAGCAGAGCATAATTTTACAACATACATATACAGAGAGTTAAACTGGAAAAAGCAGAACTGAATTTACAAAAGAACAAACTTTGCACTACTTTACTCATCGACCGGGCAGGTTAGTGCCTAAGTAGCATTACATTACATGCTAAGCATGGAGCCCCAGCTCAGACTGGACTGCATCCGCTTACATGTGCTTTTAAGCACTTGATTAACAAAGGACTAAGGGCGGTCATTTCCAGTGGCCCGCCCAAAGCATCAATTCTCCAATCCAAAATAACATGCGAGATGGGGACAACTCCTTGGGTTGGGCTTAGCCTCGAACCCAGAGTCTGTTAACAATACAAACTAAATAAACAAAAAAACGCCACCACTCTCTCTCAAGGGAGAGTATACACAGGCTCTCTCTTCGGAGCTAATTCACTAGCGCCTGTCTTTCCACATTCTTGGCGAGTACTGCCTGTCCGCCATGACAGGTGTCCGTCACGGCCCTTCTGGGAATGCGCTTTTGTTCACGAGGCACGGCGGGAAGCTGTGGGTGCCTTCCCGGCGATAGCCCACGTCGAAAGGGGAAGGAGGGAAAGAATGTTGTCTTCGCGGTAGCGCATAGCGTCGGCTGTGGTACGGCGCGTTCTGGCCCGCTGACAGCTCCCTTGTCCTGGAATGTGCCCGGGAGGGCCGCACCTGGAACGGCCACGCAAATTGGGGAGGATAAAGCCTGTTTCCCCGCGGCGGCGGCGGCGGGTCCGGTTGTTCTGGTCGTCACTCAAAGAGCATGGCTGGGTAATTGATGATGCCGCTGTCACGGCGGCGGGTCCCTTCGTTCTGGTCGTCACTCAAAGTGCATGGCTGGGTAATTGATGATGCCGCTGTCATCTGGGTCTCCGTCTACGCCGCGCCGTGGAACGCGGAACCTCGCAGCACACAAGGAATGTCACACTCGCTCACCCTCCAGAAGAATGTTCTCCGAACATTTGAGTCCCTGCAGCTCCCCTTGTCTTTCTGAATCGCCTCGCACAGTGCGTCCGACAAAACACTTTTCGCTGCACTCAACACCACTGCACAACACCAATGCCTCCGCTGTCATAACTGGCGTCTCCAGGGGCAGCACTGATCTTCTTTTACAGATAAACATGAAACTCAGCACCCAAGCCTCTCCTTTCTAGTCCAAACTGGACGAAATAAATTTACCACAGTTGCAAAGGAGCTCCCACTTCTAGCACGATCACGGCACAGACAAAAATATAGATAACGAAAGGAAGTAGGGCAGGTTCTGCATGCGCTCCGCATGCTCTCCTGTGAAGGTGTTACTTAATGACAGAAAGGTTTAACTATTAACTCCGATAACTTAACACATACGCATATAGCAATGTTATGAGCTGCGGCATTACACAATTCTAACCAGTTCACAACTCCGCTCTGTTTACGCCATTAGTCCGACTTAGCTTTCCGATTTCGCAGCGGATATCGGCCTTCATGAGTCATACTAAGTAAGTCTGTGCCCCTTTGTCTGCTTTGGGACTCGCGAGGGCTCGTGGCAGGAGCCTCTCCTAGCGTTATCTGCGCGGCAACCTCGCGCACTTCTTTTTCTAGCAATGCATGAAGTAAATCCGGTGGCATTCCGGCCGTCACCTCGGGCGCCTGCCGAACAAATGCAGGAGAGGGCGTTTCTTGCGAACTATCTGCGCGCTCCGCTTCACTTCTGTCCCCATCAAAATCCGCGCTTTCCCTTTCCTCATTTCGTGAATACTGAACCGGTGCCGACTTGAGGCGATTTGCGTGTATCCTTATCAAACGCCGGTTCACGTCTCGGACTCTGAAGTTTACCGGAGAAAGCTTCTCGACAACCTCGCACGGTCCTCTCCACTTCGTCTGGAACTTACGAGCTAGCCCAATCTGCCTTTGGCAGTTTTCAATGTACACGCTGTCCCCCACATCAAACGGCGCGTCTCTAGCACTGCGATCGTGCACCTCCTTCCTGCGCTTCGCCGCTTTCTTTAAGGACTCCTTTGCGATGTCCCTCGCCACTTGCAAGCGCGATTCTAGCTCAACCTTATAGTCGTCCAGTGAAGCGTATGGGACACGACGGGGGCCCTCTGGCACTTCACTAGGCTTATCCGGGTCTCGGCCGTAGAGAAGAAAGAATGGCGATTCGCCCGTGCTCTCGTGTGCTGCGGAATTGTAGGCAAACATTGCATACGGGAGCCACAAGTCCCAGTCCCGCTGGTCGCGCGAAACAAAATGCGACAGGAACCCGGCCACGGTTTGGTTCAGTCGCTCCACCGCGCCGTTGCAAGCCGGATGGTACGGTGTTGTCTGCTTCTTAGCGATCTTAAGCAGCTCGCAAACTCTCCTCATTAGCTGCGACACGAAGTTCGTTCCCCGATCTGTCAAGAGTTGCCTCGGGGGTCCATGTCGGAGCACGATCTGTTCGACAAATGCTCTTGCAACCGTGTCTGCCTTCTGATCTGGGAGTGCTACCGCTTCCGCGTATTTTGAAAGGTGATCGACAAATACTAAAATGTACTTGTTTCCGGAAGTGGTCGTGGGCAATGGGCCCATTATGTCCATACCTGTCCGCTCGAAGGGAGCCGAAACCTCAGGGAACGGCTGAATTGGAGCTGGTCTTCGTCCCTTGGGTGTTTTTCTTTCGAGACAGGAATGACACTTCGCACAGTAGTCTCTAACATCCTGTCGCATGCCACTCCAAAAGTACAAACGCTCCACACGCCTGCGTGTCTTCGCTACGCCAAAATGACCGGCGCATGGCGCATCGTGAAACGCGCGAAGAACCCTTTCTGTCCACGACCGAGGTATGACGACTCTCTCCCAAGCGGTTTTCTCTGGTCTCCCTTTCCTGGTTGGCCTCGTGCGCCGACACAGGGTGCCGTCTTTGCCAATGAAATAACCTAGCTGTTCGGGGTGAGACGGTGCGTCCTCTAAGCTTTCGATTATTCGCTTCAGGTCCGGATCTTTGCACTGCTCTGTGCGTAATTCGGCGGGGTCGACTACGGGGACAAACTCATCTATAGCTGCCACGGCAGCTGTGCGGCTGAGTGCATCAGCATTCAGATGCGTCTTTCCTGACTTGTGCTCAACTTCAAAGCAGTATTCCTGCAGGTGTAGATTCCATCTAGCGAGTCGCGAGATAGGGTCCCTGACACTCATCACCCATTTCGGAGGATGGCAGTCTGTGACTAGCTTGAATTTGCGGCCGTAAAGGTAGCATCTGAAGTGCTTTACTGCCCAGACAACGGCGAGGCACTCCCTTTCCGTAGCTCCGTACTTTTGCTCTGTGGGGCTCAGCTGTCGGCTAGCAAAAGCAACGGGATGTTCTTTGCCCTCGATAACCAGAGATAGCACGGCACCCACTGCGAACTTTGACGCATCTGTGGCCATAACGAAGGGCAAATTAAAATCCGGGTGGCGCAACAGCGGTGCACTCATTAGCATCCTTTTCAGGGCCCCAAAAGCATTCTCCGCGTTTTCGTCCCAGCGAAAGGCGACATTTTTGGCTGTTAAGGCGGTGAGCGGCTTAGCGAGCTTGGCGAACTCCTCTATGTGCCTTCGGTAGTAACCGATCAGGCCGAGAAACTGCCGGACCTGGCGGACGCTAGTCGGGGATGGAAAATCCGAGACACACCTTAGTTTCTCAGGGTCCGGTCGCACGCCGTCAGCTGAAACAACGTGCCCGAGGTATTTCACCTCGTTTTTGAGGAATTGGCACTTAGAGGGCTTCAGTTTGAGACCCGCTCCTCTTAGTCGCACCAAAACCTGCTCAATATCGCGCAAATGGTTCTCAAAACTGTCACTGTATATGATAATGTCATCCATATACACGAAGCACAGCCTCCCCAGAAGACCTGCCAGGATAACATCAGCGGTTCTCTGCCAGACAGCAGGGCTGTTGGCCAGACCCATCGGCATTCTTTTCCATTCATAGTGCCCTGAGGGCGTGTTGAATGCCGTTTTCTCGGCATCTGCCGGATCCATTGCTATCTGCCAGAATCCCGCCGCCATGTCCACTACCGTGAAGTACCTGGCAGAGCCCAGCTGAGAAAGCGTCTCCTGTATATTGGGGATGGGGTATGGATCGATGCGAGTTACGGCATTTAGTTTGCGGTAGTCCACTACCAATCGATACGAGCCATCTCGCTTTTCCACCAATAGTGCTGGTGCTCCCCAGGGTGACTTTGAGTGTTCGACAATGCCGCGATCAATCAGGTCCTGCACCTGCCGCTCCATCTCCTCACGTTGGGAGTAAGGAATCCTGTACGCACGCTGGTAAACGGGCGATGAAGTGCCGGTTTCTATCCTGTGCTTTATAACGCCACAGCAGCCCAAATCCAGGTTGGACGCGGCGAATACCTCCGAGTAGTCGTTCAGCAAACCAGCCAGAGCCTCCCTCTCCCTGGATTTTACGTGAGAAAGATCGAACGACACCTTTGAAGCAGCCGAAGGACTAGCATGCTCTACAGTTGCGAGTACCGTATCGGTGGGCTCAGGTTGCTCTATCGCAGAGGTGAAGAAAGCCAATGTTTTGTTCTTGGGAAGGCTCAGTGGCTGCTGGCTACAGTTAACCACCCGTAGGGGCACTCTGTGGGCGTCATTAACTGTCCCGAGGCACGCGGCTGCCTTCAGGCCATTGCTGAGAGAGTCGACCGGCTCAAGCACTCCCACGGCGCCGCTCTCTACATCTGAAGGCACAAACGCGTACAAAATGTGCTCCGACCAAGGAAGGACGACCGCCTCCTCGACCAGCCGGACGGCAACCCGCGAATATACCTTCTCCAATGATCCCACTGTTTGACGGGTGTCAATATCGGTAATGCGAATCTCAGCCCCTCTCCTGTTCAAAAACGGAACTTTTGAGCCGGCCGCATTAACCTCTTCCTCAGAGAATGAGACTACTACCTTCCCTTTTCTCAAAAAATCCTGCCCTAATATACCTGACACTCCGTTTACCAGAGACACCGTGTCCGGGCATACGTAGCAGGGGTGCTCCAATGCAATTCCGCCGAGAGAGAAGTGTAACCGGTAGAGTCCACTTATGCCAAGAGGATCCCCCGTTATGCCTACAAATTTGGTTGCCATACCACCAGACGCTTCCAACACCTCGCGGTCCCCCTTCCTTCGAAGCGTGTTAAAACTGCTCTCCTTAAGCAATGTCACCTTTGACCCCGTATCTATCAACAATTCCATGCAACAACCATTTAACTTGCAACGCACAACAGAGCATGCCTCGTCGGCCACACAAACTACCACCACCTCATCATCCACTGCTCCCTCCCCACGCTCCTCAGGCTGGGGAGGACTAACTAGTTTTTTGTCTCGGTATCTGGAGCCCCGCTGTAGGCTTGCTTAGGGCGTGTCTCGCCTGTTTCTCTTTGTGGCTCCCCACGGCGCACGTTTTGGCAGAACCTGGCGATGTGTCCGCGACCCTGGCAAGCGAAGCATACGATTTCTTCAAAATCTCGCATACCGCGCCTGTAGCTTTGTGGCGGTCTCCGGTTTCCAGCGAATGGGCGCTGTTGAGCGCGCGCTTCAACCTGGCGTTCTACCTGCTGAGATAGCAGCTGTTCCAAGTGATCTAACCGCTCTGTCAAGAGAGCAACCTCAGGGTTGAGCACCGCTCTCTCTATGACGCGTACTCTCGCTGCGGCTGTCGTTAACGCCTCATTTCGTTCCTCATCCAATGCGGCCTCCACGGCTTGGTCGAAATTGCTCGGCTTGCGCGAGAGCACGAACCGGCGCACGGGGTCTTGCAGACCAGCCACGAACAAAGCGGTCATTTCCTCTTTAAGTAGATCCTCCGCGTATTTCTTCCTTAGCTGGTCTCCTTCCTCCTCCCTGCTTAACGTATCGTGTGCTAGGCGCTGAAGCCGCGACGCAAATGTTCGCACGTCCTCCCCTACCATCTGTCCGGCGTCACGGAACCTCTGTACCCGCACGTGACGTGGTTCAGTGTCGAAATGCTCAAACGCGAGCTTCTTAAATTCCGCAAATGATTTTGTGGATTTTACTTTTTCGTCTCGCCATGCAAAATCATGAGCAGCTCCTGCCATCTTACACCTCGCCATTCCCAGCATTTGAGCATCGGACCATCCCCCCATTTTCCCAATCTCTTCTAGCATGGAAAAGAAATCGCAGATTGGAACCCCTGTCTTATCTCCCGTAAACGTCGGAATGACGCTTCCTAATGCCAGCATGCTTGCTCCAAGCGACGGCTGTGGAGTGGGAGCTCCCTCAGATAAAGACATTTTTTTTTCAAGCCCTCCGGTGCCTCAAGCCTCTCAAATGGGGGTAAAAGTCCCACAATCAGTCCCGTGATTCCCTTTTGATTACAATTTTGAAGTCATGAATGTCGCAGCATTCAGAGGACATTTGCTTTTGAGACCCCACTTCTGACACCAGTGTGATGACCCCCATAATGCGCAGGTCCACACGGGACGGAGAGGCAAAGAGACACCGTATGGCTCAGTTTAAACAAACAGGTATATTCAATAATTACACATGATTAAGATTATACATCAGAGGCTGGGGCGTCCGAGCTTACGTGCCGACGACTTCATGGGGGCGATGGAGTGGCTCCGGAGTTGGGCTCGAGCGGTTGCTGGCAGAAGCTGCACGCCGACGGGCTTCGGCGCTGAAGGCCCTCTTGGCGAACGATGTCGTCCTGAGCGTGTATGCAGTAGAATTTCAATAGTCGTCCGTTTCTACGAGGATGGTTCACAAACCCTTCCTCTAGTGTCGTTCGGCTTGGAAGATAAACAGGAGGCGAGCTTGTAGATGATGACAGCAGAGCATAATTTTACAACATACATATACAGAGAGTTAAACTGGAAAAAGCAGAACTGAATTTACAAAAGAACAAACTTTGCACTACTTTACTCATCGACCGGGCAGGTTAGTGCCTAAGTAGCATCACATTACATGCTAAGCATGGAGCCCCAGCTCAGACTGGACTGCATCCGTTTACATGTGCTTTTAAGCACTTGATTAACAAAGGACTAAGGGCGGTCATTTCCAGTGGCCCGCCCAAAGCATCAATTCTCCAATCCAAAATAACATGCGAGATGGGGACAACCCCTTGGGTTGGGCTTAGCCTCGAACCCAGAGTCTGTTAACAATACAAACTAAATAAACAAAAAAACGCCACCACTCTCTCTCAAGTGAGAGTATACACAGGCTCTCTCTTCGGAGCTAATTCACTAGCGCCTGTCTTTCCACATTCTTGGCGAGTACTGCCTGTCCGCCATGACAGGTGTCCGTCACGGCCCTTCTGGGAATGCGCTTTTGTTCACGAGGCACGGCGGGAAGCTGTGGGTGCCTTCCCGGCGATAGCCCACGTCGAAAGGGGAAGGAGGGAAAGAATGTTGTCTTCGCGGTAGCGCATAGCGTCGGCTGTGGTACGGCGCGCTCTGGCCCGCTGACAGCTCCCTTGTCCTGGAATGTGCCCGGGAGGGCCGCACCTGGAACGGCCACGCAAATTGGGGAGGATAAAGCCTGTTTCCCCGCGGCGGCGGCGGCGGGTCCGGTTGTTCTGGTCGTCACTCAAAGAGCATGGCTGGGTAATTGATGATGCCGCTGTCACGGCGGCGGGTCCCTTCGTTCTGGTCGTCACTCAAAGTGCATGGCTGGGTAATTGATGATGCCGCTGTCATCTGGGTCTCCGTCTACGCCGTGCCGTGGAACGCGGAACCTCGCAGCACACAAGGAATGTCACACAGTTGAATACGAAGCCATGCCACTACTACTGCTCGCAATCTTCGGAGAAGACAAAGAGCTGTTGTACAAGCTAACAGAGGTAAAAACTGACAAATGTAGTTTGCATTATTTCCTTGCAGTCGTCGCACGTAATTGCACAATGTGAAGTGTCCCATTAATTTATTCCTCCCAATAACCAAGTCAGCACTGCCTTTTATAACAGTAGTGAAGTGATTGTTTTACCCACGTCTCTAACATTTGTACTGAGATAACAGAAAAATCTGGAAGTTTTATGTCAACCTTGCCCATAAACAAAAATTTATCCTCAAAGCCAGCAGACTTGCTGCGGTGTGTTTTAGCGTGCGACGCAATGGTAACTCATATTAAGTGAAATGGCGTCTGTGTTGAGGACTTAAGGCGACATTTTTCTTTTATTACATGCCATTGACTGATCCTAACGCTAATGCACATGTGAATTGGATTTTTCATATAAGGAGACGGCCAACGACGATGACTTGGGGGATCTGCCAAGCTCTCCTTTCATCTGCGCGAAAGGTAAGATACTGATGACTGACTAAAGAGGCAGTTCATAAAAAAATTGCTGAAAAATGCACTAAATGGTGCTACCTTGTCCGAAATGCAAATCTTTATTATATTAGACAAATGTATGCAATTTATTAAAAGACACTTCCCGCTGATTGAAATGCTTAATGAGTATTGCTGGCTCGATGTGCCTATCATGTATAGGCCAATGCAATCTTCGTCGTTATCCCTTCCTCGTTTTTCACTTATCCTCCTAAACCTAATGGTGATGGACCCACCCCTCTGAGTAAAGAGACTTTACGTGTAACTGAAAGATATAATGAAAACAGAAGGACAAAGCGAATAATAATTCTTCCTTCCAACTCTTTTCCAGGATGGACTTTTCTCACTGCTAATTCATACACAATCTGCGTGGACACCCATCCAGTGCTTCATGCATCGAAGCCAGACGAGGCCTTCAAGCTGCTGTTCTTTGCCCATTTTGCTTTTAACATCCAGTACCAGAAGGAGACGAGCCTGTGCTTGGAATTCACACAGAGGTAAGAACTGAAGCCAATGTTCACTCACTTGTACACTTGCCTGACGTCACAGCACGCCCTGTGCAAATGCATACTGCAGTCTGCCAATCTTCCAAACCCTTATTTAGAAAAGCGGTTACTACGCTGCTAAACTGAGTGTACGCGAAGAAAATGCACTTCAACTGAAAAGCTTTTTGAACAGTGTGCGTGTTCATCGAGAATATCATACTGTCAATGAAGTTTGCTTATACAGGTGAAAGTTGGCATTTCTTCAGTTTGGCATTGAACTAGCACTGGGACGCAATAACGCTAAAGATATTTGGTAGTATGCTGTAGTTTAGGAGCAGCAGCGAAGAAAATTTGCTTTAAGGTAGGGAGTTTTAGCAACATTGTAGTACAAGAAATTAATAATTGATTTACCATTGACTGGCGTAATAACATGCCCTCATTATCCAGTCTCATTTTTGAAAATATGTGTCAAACAGCGAGACGTCATAAAGAAACCTTTTATCTCTATAGTTAACAGTACAGCAGCAGCTTGCGATCACGCCTGTGTGCTGTCTATTAGTTCTGCTGGGAGGCTAATGCAAGAGCATACAGACAAGGATGCATTCTAGTAAAAGTGAAGGTCTGATATCAGGTATTTGGTTTGTTTTGTTATAATAAAGCGCAACACCAGAAACAAAGCAAGTGACAAGCACTCAACTGTATTATAAACGTTAATTTTTTTTAACCTTTGCAGCCTTCTATTTTAAAAAGTGTGAGAAATGCGCCGGTTCTTTCTATTAAGCTGGATTGTACTGCAAAGTGGACATTATGTACCTCATAAGGATGAATAATTAGACGATTAATCAGCTTAAATTAGCTAACAAGTTCTACTATTTCTGCTTTAAAGGGAAGGTTGTATTGCAAAATTTATCTGTCAACATTGAAGGTTAGGCTTATTTTTAAATATTGTTACTCGGCAATGTATTTCGAAGTATCGAAGGAAAGCTTGTTCAATTGGCTGGCCTACTTTACCTAACTATACAATGCCATAACTGCGCATCGTATTCCCGCCGAAATCTAGTTAACTTATACATCATAAAAATACACTAACTGCGCCTATACTTGCTGCATGCGTTCGAAGTGCGAGAAGCGATTTTTCTATGAATATGCAATGGTGGAAAGCTGACTCAACGAGCTTTCATATGTGTATTTTTGTTGGTCGATGTCTGGAATGATACTGCCATTTAGGCGTATTTAAAAACAGCTCATATTCAAAGTTGACGACCATCAATTTTGCAACATAACCTACCTTGCTTCTGAGATGAAAAATAGAAAAGTCAGTCAAAGTTAATTATGTAACTACAGATACATTTGAGGTACCTAATGTCTGCCTTGCTGTACAGTCCAGCTCAGAAGACCACACTGACTTAGCTAAGTATTTAAAACAAATATCTTCAAAAGTGACAAAAATCACCCTGTATATAAAATATCAATCGGAAGGAAAAAAATGTCTCTCCCGCTCTTTTTCTGCCGCATCTCACACACACACACACACTTAAGGTAATGGAATCGGGGTACGGATTTCAGGCTGTTTTTTTTTTTTTGAGAGAGAGAGGGGTGCGTCCTGACATGGCAAACCGTTGTAGCAAGGTAGGCAAAAGAGACCTAACGTTTTATTAAAGCACGTTTCTTCTTGTTTTATCCGTTCAATCCTCCTCATTCATAGGGCCACATGTACTGTAGTGGCTACGAGTTCCTAGGGCGCATAAGCTACGAACGAGTCCGACACTTTTATCATTACCTACTGGATCAAAACCTCACTTGTGGAGATGAAATTCAATCTTAAGTCATTTAATATGTGGTAGTAAAATGAGGTGATCACTGAGAAGCAAGGCGCTTATATGACTTCACTAGCATCCTAGATACTTCTGTTTCCAATGGTACCTGTATGACCGGAAACTCCAACACATGCCTCGTAAACAATGACATTGTAGAAGCATCGTATGCTCGTTCCGCCTAACAGTACCTATGAGTTATGCTGATGTACAGTTTTTGATAAAACTAATCTTGCTGCTTTATCGCTATGAGGAGCTTGAAAAGAAGGTTTGAGCAGCAAAGTGACGCCTCACAAAGCTAGAGTTTTATTTCTGGGAAGGAACAGGTAAGATATTAGTGCTTTTTTTACTTCGCTTTTACCCCTCAGAACGTAGCGGATCATATATGAGACCTGATTTTTTTAACACATCCGCCCTTGTCAGAGTGGTTGTGCAAGTGTTGAACGAATATATTTTTGTCTTTCAACTATAAAAATTAAGTTTTTGTGCCTGGTCGTTAGTGATAGCTCGTGGCTCTTTTTTCAGGGCTATTGCAGGTATTAATCCTGCAAGAGGAACCAAGGTGCAAAAGAATGGCGGGAAGCAGCACTGCCTGTCATCAAGAGTGGATGCACTCGTAACGGCTTTGAAGACTATGACTTTTAGATTTTTGTTTCTGTTGCTTGTGTTGTATAACATTTTATTAAGTTGGGCTCAGAAATAGTTTTAGAGCTATAGAAGACTGCTGATGTGACTTTCGATTTAATAAAGTGTTCATTCATATCAAGCTGCTTGGCTTTTGGTTCTCAGGCAATGCTATACTGATGAAAATCAGTGTGTTGTGCAAACGTTTCATATTTAGATATTCTTAAATTACTACACGCAACTTCCCTCGAGCAACGAATTATGTAATATCACACTTTCATTGGTATAAACGATGCAAAGATCGTATTTGTAATTTAATGAGCCCTTGTGTTTGCACAGAAACCGTATTTTGTGCGGGGAAAAAAATTGGAATAAAAGAACAACGAATAGGAAACAGAACTTTGCAGGAATTTCAAATATATTTTCTGCAAAGCAAAAAGAAAATTGTGTGTAAATTAACAGGGCAGCCAAAAGCAGACAACTAAACTCAATTTGCAGTCACAGATTTTCTGAGCATGATAGAAAAGAAACATTGTAAAATAACAGAATAACTGAAAACAGAAAAGTGAATTTCACACATTTTCTGTACATGACAGAAAAGAAACACTGTAAAATAACAGAATCACTGAAAACAGAAACGTGAATTTCACAGACATTTTACAAGCTTTCAGTAAATAATTAGGAAGAAAAACCTGAAAATCACAGGCTTGCTTCGAACAGAAAATGAAATTTCACAGAAATTTTACAGGGATTTTCGGTAAATGATAAAAAACTAACATTGTAAAATAACCGAAAAACGGAAAACAGAACCGTACAGACATTTTCTGGCAGCTGTCCTGCCAGAAAATGTCTGGTTTTTTTTTTGGAAAAAATTTTTTACAGTGAGCTTTCCATTTGTCTCCTGGTTTACCGACTCGTTGACATGCGTCACACGACTTCACGTACCGCTCAACGTCTTTAAAGCACCCTGTCCAGTAGCACTCCATTAAAAGTCGCTCTTTCGTTTTGTTGATCCCCAAGTGTCCCGACCAGCTGCTCCCATGACACGAGCTCAGAAGGTCAGCCCGGTATTTTTCCGGAATTACTAGCTGATCAAAAGTATTGCCTTTGTGATCTCTGTAGTGCCTTCACTTCACTTCACTTTATTCACCTTAAAGACCCCCTTCAGAGGGTATTACATAAGGGGTGGGTTGATATGTTGATCAACAAGTACAAGTCATTTCTTTTGTGATGACCCCCATAATGCGCAGGTCCACACGGGACGGAGAGGCAAAGAGACACCGTATGGCTCAGTTTAAACAAACAGGTATATTCAATAATTACACATGATGAAGATTATACATCAGAGGCTGGGGCGTCCGAGCTTACGTGCCGACGACTTCATGGGGGCGATGGAGTGGCTCCGGAGTTGGGCTCGAGCGGTTGCTGGCAGAAGCTGCACGCCGTCGGGCTTCGGCGCTGAAGGCCCTCTTGGCGAACGATGTCGTCCTGAGCGTGCTTGCAGTAGAATTTCGATAGTCGTCCGTTTCTTCGAGGATGGTTCACAAACCCTTCCTCTAGTGTCGTTCGGCTTGGAAGATGAACAGGAGGCGAGCTTGTAGATGATGACAGCAGAGCATAATTTTACAACATACATATACAGAGAGCCAAACTGGAAAAAGCAGAACTGAATCTACAAAAGAACAAACTTTGCACCACTTCACTCATCGACCGGGCAGGCCAGTGCCTAAGCAGCATCACATCACATGCCAAGCATGGAGCCCCAGCTCAGACTGAACTGCATCCGTTTACATGCGCTTTTAAGCACTTGATTAACAAAGGACTAAGGGCGGTCATTTCCAGTGGCCCGCCCAAAGCATCAATTCTCCAATCCAAAATAACATGCGAGATGGGGACCACCCCTTGGGCTGGGCTTAGCCTCGACCCCAGAGTCCGTTAACAATACAAACTAAATAAACAACAAAAACGCCACCACTCTCTCTCAAGTGAGAGTATACACAGGCTCTCTCTTCGGAGCTAATTCACTAGCGCCTGTCTTTCCACATTCTTGGCGAGTACTGCCTGTCCGCCATGACAGGTGTCCGTCGCGGCCCTTCTGGGAAGCTGTGGGTGCCTTCCCGGCGATAGCCCACGACAAAGGGGGGGGGGGGGGGGGAGGGAAAGAATGTCGTCTTCGCGGTTTCGCATAGCGTCGGCTGTGGTACGGCGCGCTCTGGCCCGCTGACAGCTCCCCTGTCCTGGAATGCAACCGGAAATTGGGGAGGACAAAGCCTGTTTCCCCGGGGCGGCGGCGGGACCGGTTTTTCCGGTCGTCACTCAAAGAGCATGGCTGGGCAATTGATGATGCCGCTGTCACGGTTCCCCGTCTACGCCGCGCCGTCGAACGTGGATCCTCGTATCACACACGGAATGTCACACTCGCTCACCCTCCAGAAGAATGTTCTCCGAACATTTGAGTCCACGCAGCTCCCCTTGTCTTTCTGAATCGCCTCGCACAGTGCGTCCGACAAAACACTTTTCGCTGCACTCAACACCACTGCACAACACCATATGCCTCCGCTGTCAATACTGGCGTCTCCAGGGGCAGCACTGATCTTCTTTTACAGATAAACATGAAACTCAGCACCCAAGCCTCTCCTTTCTAGTCCAAACTGGACGAAAATAAATTTACCACAGTTACAAAGGAGCTCCCACTTCTAGCACGATCACGGCACAGACAAAAATATAGATAACGAAAGGAAGTAGGGCAGGTTCTGCATGCGCTCCGCATGCTCTCCTGTGAAGGTGTTACTTAATGACAGAAAGGTTTAACTACCAACTCCGATAACTTAACACATAAGCACATAGCAATGTTATGAGCTGTGGCATTACACAATTCTAACCAGTTCAAAACTCCGCTCTGTTTACGCCATTAGTCCGACTTAGCTTTCCGATTTCGCAGCGGATATCGGTCTTCATGAGTCATACTAAGTAAGTCTGTACCCCTTTGTCTGCTTTGGGACTCGCGAGGGCTCATGGCAGGAGCCTCTCCTGGCGTTATCTGCGCGGCAACCTCGCGCGCTTCTTCTTCTAGCAATGCATGAAGTAAATCCGGTGGCATTCCGGCCGTCACCTCGGGCGCCTGCCGAACAAATGCAGGAGAGGGCGTTTCTTGCGAACTATCTGCGCGCTCCGCTTCACTTCTGTCCCCATCAAAATCCGCGCTTTCCCTTTCCTCATTTCGTGAATACTGAACCGGTGCCGACTTGAGGCGATTTGCGTGTATCCTTATCAAACGCCGGTTCACGTCTCGGACTCTGAAATTTACCGGAGAAAGCTTCTCGACAACCTCGCACGGTCCTCTCCACTTCGTCTGGAACTTACGAGCTAGCCCAATCTGCCTTTGGCAGTTTTCAATGTACACGCTGTCCCCCACATCAAACGGCGCGTCTCTAGCACTGCGATCGTGCACCTCCTTCCTGCGCTTCGCCGCTTTCTTTAAGGACTCCTTTGCGATGTCCCTCGCCACTTGCAAGCGCGATTCTAGCTCAACCTTATAGTCGTCCAGTGAAGCGTATGGGACACGACGGGGGCCCTCTGGCACTTCACTAGGCTGGTCCGGGTCTCGGCCGTAGAGAAGAAAAAATGGCGATTCGCCCGTGCTCTCGTGTGCTGCGGAATTGTAGGCAAACATTGCATACGGGAGCCACAAGTCCCAGTCCCGCTGGTCGCGCGAAACAAAATGCGACAGGAACCCGGCGACGGTTTGGTTCAGTCGCTCCACCGCGCCGTTGCAAGCCGGATGGTACGGTGTTGTCTGCTTCTTAGCGATCTTAAGCAGCTCGCAAACTCTCCTCATTAGCTGCGACACGAAGTTCGTTCCCCGATCTGTCAAGAGTTGCCTCGGGGGTCCATGTCGGAGCACGATCTGTTCGACAAATGCTCTTGCAACCGTGTCTGCCTTCTGATCTGGGAGTGCTACCGCTTCCGCGTATTTTGAAAGGTGGTCGACAAATACTAAAATGTACTTGTTTCCGGAAGTGGTCGTGGGCAATGGGCCCATTATGTCCATACCTGTCCGCTCGAAGGGAGCCGAAACCTCAGGGAACGGCTGAATTGGAGCTGGTCTTCGTCCCTTGGGTGTTTTTCTTTCGAGACAGGAATGACACTTCGCACAGTAGTCTCTAACATCCTGTCGCATGCCACTCCAAAAGTACAAACGCTCTACACGCCTGCGTGTCTTCGCTACGCCAAAATGACCGGCGCATGGCGCATCGTGAAACGCGCGAAGAACCCTTTCTGTCCACGACCGAGGTATGACGACTCTCTCCCAAGAGGTTTTCTCTGGTCTCCCTTTCCTGGTTGGCCTCGTGCGCCTACACAGGGTGCCGTCTTTGTCAATGAAATAACCTAGCTGTTCGGGATGAGACGGTGCGCCCTCTAAGCTTTCGATTATTCGCTTCAGGTCAGGATCTTTGCACTGCTCTGTGCGTAATTCGGCGGGGTCGACTACGGGGACAAACTCTTCTATAGCTGCCACGGCAGCTGTGCGGCTGAGTGCATCAGCATTCAGATGTGTCTTTCCTGACTTGTGCTCAACTTCAAAGCAGTATTCCTGCAGGTGTAGATTCCATCTAGCGAGTCGCGAGCTAGGGTCCCTGACACTCATCACCCATTTCAGAGGATGGCAGTCTGTGACTAGCTTGAATTTGCGGCCGTAAAGGTAGCATCTGAAGTGCTTTACTGCCCAGACAACGGCGAGGCACTCCCTTTCCGTAGCTCCGTACTTTTGCTCTGTGGGGCTCAACTGTCGGCTAGCAAAAGCAACGGGATGTTCTTTGCCCTCGATAACCTGAGATAGCACGGCACCAACTGCGAACTTTGACGCATCTGTGGCCATAACGAAGGGCAAACTAAAATCCGGGTGGCGTAACAGCGGTGCACTCATTAGCTTCCTTTTCAGGGCCCCAAAAGCATTCTCCGCGTTTTCGTCCCAACGAAAGGCGACATTTTTGGCTGTTAAGGCGGTGAGCGGCTTAGCGAGCTTGGCGAACTCCTCTATGTGCCTTCGGTAGTAACCGATCAGGCCGAGAAACTGCCGGACCTGGCGGACGCTAGTCGGGGATGGAAAATCCGAGACACACCTTAGTTTCTCAGGGTCCGGTCGCACGCCGTCAGCTGAAACAACGTGCCCGAGGTATTTCACCTCGTTTTTGAGGAATTGGCACTTAGAGGGCTTCAGTTTGAGACCCGCTGCTCTTAGTCGCACCAAAACCTGCTCAATATCGCGCAAATGGTTATCAAAACTGCCACTGTATATGATAATGTCATCCATATACACGAAGCACAGCCTCCCCAGAAGACCTGCCAGGATAACATCAGCGGTTCTCTGCCAGACAGCAGGGCTGTTGGCCAGACCCATCGGCATTCTTTTCCATTCATAGTGCCCTGAGGGCGTGTTGAATGCCGTTTTCTCGGCATCTGCCGGATCCATTGCTATCTGCCAGAATCCCGCCGCCATGTCCACTACCGTGAAGTACCTGGCAGAGCCCAGCTGAGAAAGCGTCTCCTGTATATTGGGGATGGGGTATGGATCGATGCGAGTTACGGCATTTAGTTTGCGGTAGTCCACTACCAATCGATACGAGCCATCTGGCTTTTCCACCAATAGTGCTGGTGCTCCCCAGGGTGACTTTGAGTGTTCGACAATGCCGCGATCAATCAGGTCCTGCACCTGCCGCTCCATCTCCTCACGTTGGGAGTAAGGAATCCTGTACGCACGCTGGTAAACGGGCGATGAAGTGCCGGTTTCTATCCTGTGCTTTATAACGCCACAGCAGCCCAAATCCAGGTTGGACGCGGCGAATACCTCCGAGTAGTCGTTCAGCAAACCAGCCAGAGCCTCCCTCTCCCTGGAATTTACGTGAGAAAGATCGAACGACACCTTTGGAGCAGCCGAAGGACTAGCATGCTCTACAGTTGCGAGTACCGTATCGGTGGGCTCACGTTGCTCTATCGCAGAGGTGAAGAAAGCCAATGTTTTGTTCTTGGGAAGGCTCAGTGGCTGCTGGCTACAGTTAACCACCCGTAGGGGCACTCTGTGGGCGTCATTAACTGTCACGAGGCACGCGGCTGCCTTCAGGCCATTGCTGAGAGAGTCGACCGGCTCAAGCACTCCCACGGCGCCGCTCTCTACATCTGAAGGCACAAACGCGTACAAAATGTGCTCCGACCAAGGAAGGACGACCGCCTCCTCGACCAGCCGGACGGCAACCCGCGAATATACCTTCTCCAATGATCCCACTGTTTGACGGGTGTCAATATCGGTAATGCGAATCTCAGCCCCTCTCCTGTTCAAAAACGGAACTTTTGAGCCGCCCGCATTAACCTCTTCCTCAGAGAATGAGACTACTACCTTTCCTTTTCTCAAAAAATCCTGCCCTAATATACCTGACACTCTGTTTGGCAGAGACACCGTGTCCGGGCATACGTAGCAGGGGTGCTCCAATGCAATTCCGCCGAGAGAGAAGTGTAACCGGTAGAGTCCACTTATGCCAAGAGGATCCCCCGCTATGCCTACAAATTTGGTTGCCATACCACCAGACGCTTCCAACACCTCGCGGTCCCCCTTCCTTCGAAGCGTGTTAAAACTGCTCTCCTTAAGCAATGTCACCTTTGACCCCGTATCTATCAACAATTCCATACAACAACCATTTAACTTGCAACGCACAACAGGGCATGCCTCGTCGGCCACACAAACTACCACCTCCTCATCATCTACTGCTCCCTCCCCACGCTCCTCAGGCTGGGGAGGACTAACTAGTTTTTTGTCTCGGTATCTGGAGCCCCGCGGTAGGCTTGCTTAGGGCGTGTCTCGCCTGCTTCTCTTTGTGGCTCCCCACGGCGCACGTTTTGGCAGAACCTGGCGATGTGTCCGCGACCCTGGCAAGCGAAGCATACGATTTCTTCAAAATCTCGCATACCGCGCCTGTAGCTTTGTGGCGGTCTCCGGTTTCCAGCGAATGGGCGCTGTTGAGCGCGCGCTTCAACCTGGCATTCTACCTGCTGAGATAGCAGCTGTTCTAAGCGATCTAACCGCTCTGTCAAGAGAGCAACCTCAGGGTTGAGCACCGCTCTCTCTATGACGCGTACTCTCGCTGCGGCTGTCGTTAACGCCTCATTTTGTTCCTCATCCAATGCGGCCTCCACGGCTTGGTCGAAATTGCTCGGCTTGCGCGAGAGCACGAACCGGCGCACGGGGTCTTGCAGACCAGCCACGAACAAAGCGGTCATTTCCTCTTTAAGTATATCCTCCGCGTATTTCTTCCTTAACTGGTCTCCTTCCTCCTCCCTGCTTAACGTATCGCGTGCTAGGCGCTGAAGCCGCGACGCAAATGTTCGCACGTCCTCCCCTACCATCTGTCCGGCGTCACGGAACCTCTGTACCCGCACGTGACGTGGTTCAGTGTCGAAATGCTCAAACGCGAGCTTCTTAAATTCCGCAAATGATTTTGTGGATTTTACTTTTTCGTCTCGCCAGGCAAAATCATGAGCAGCTCCTGCCATCTTACACCTCGCCATTCCCAGCATTTGAGCATCGGACCATCCCCCCATTTTCCCAATCTCTTCTAGCATGGAAAAGAAATCGCAGATTGGAACCCCTGTCTTATCTCCCGTAAACGTCGGAATGACGCTTCCTAATGCCAGCATGCTTGCTCCGAGCGACGGCTGTGGAGTGGGAGCTCCCTCAGATACAGTCATTTTTTTTTTTCAAGCCCTCCAGTGCCTCAAGCCTCTCAAATGGGGGTAAAAGTCCCACAATCAGTCCCGTGATTCCCTTTTGATTACAATTTTGAAGTCATGAATGTCACAGCATTCAGAGGACATTTGCTTTTGAGACCCCACTTCTGACACCAGTGTGATGACCCCCATAATGCGCAGGTCCACACGGGACGGAGAGGCAAAGAGACACCGTATGGCTCAGTTTAAACAAACAGGTATATTCAATAATTACACATGATGAAGATTATACATCAGAGGCTGGGGCGTCCGAGCTTACGTGCCGACGACTTCATGGGGGCGATGGAGTGGCTCCGGAGTTGGGCTCGAGCGGTTGCTGGCAGAAGCTGCACGCCGTCGGGCTTCGGCGCTGAAGGCCCTCTTGGCGAACGATGTCGTCCTGAGCGTGCTTGCAGTAGAATTTCGATAGTCGTCCGTTTCTTCGAGGATGGTTCACAAACCCTTCCTCTAGTGTCGTTCGGCTTGGAAGATGAACAGGAGGCGAGCTTGTAGATGATGACAGCAGAGCATAATTTTACAACATACATATACAGAGAGCCAAACTGGAAAAAGCAGAACTGAATCTACAAAAGAACAAACTTTGCACCACTTCACTCATCGACCGGGCAGGCCAGTGCCTAAGCAGCATCACATCACATGCCAAGCATGGAGCCCCAGCTCAGACTGAACTGCATCCGTTTACATGCGCTTTTAAGCACTTGATTAACAAAGGACTAAGGGCGGTCATTTCCAGTGGCCCGCCCAAAGCATCAATTCTCCAATCCAAAATAACATGCGAGATGGGGACCACCCCTTGGGCTGGGCTTAGCCTCGACCCCAGAGTCTGTTAACAAGACAAACTAAATAAACAACAAAAACGCCACCACTCTCTCTCAAGTGAGAGTATACACAGGCTCTCTCTTCGGAGCTAATTCACTAGCGCCTGTCTTTCCACATTCTTGGCGAGTACTGCCTGTCCGCCATGACAGGTGTCCGTCGCGGCCCTTCTGGGAAGCTGTGGGTGCCTTCCCGGCGATAGCCCACGACAAAGGGGGGGGGGGGAGGGAAAGAATGTCGTCTTCGCGGTTTCGCATAGCGTCGGCTGTGGTAAGGCGCGCTCTGGCCCGCTGACAGCTCCCCTGTCCTGGAATGCAACCGGAAATTGGGGAGGACAAAGCCTGTTTCCCCGGGGCGGCGGCGGGACCGGCTTTTCCGGTCGTCACTCAAAGAGCATGGCTGGGCAATTGATGATGCCGCTGTCACGGTTCCCCGTCTACGCCGCGCCGTCGAACGTGGATCCTCGTATCACACACGGAATGTCACACTTTGAAATAATTGCTTAGCGTATCTGAAAATGCAGACAGGTGTGTGATGGCAGCGATATCGGTGGGGAGGCCATTCCAGTCCACAACAGTTCGGAGAAAAAATGAACCTGAAAAAGTTGCAGTACGCGACACAGGGCGGGCGATCTGAAACGGATGGGCAGTGCGGTGAGATATGCGGTTCGGATGAGTAATGTAGGGTGGTTGATTTAGAGAACTATGGAAAAACTTGTGGAGCAAATAGAGGCTGGCAATACGGCGGCGGTCTGCGAGGCTTTCAAGAGCGGAATTCTTCTTCAGAGCTGAAACGCTGGTGGTATATGAATATGCAGAGTGAATGAAACGAATGGCGCGGTTCTGAACTGATTCGAGTGCATTTGTTAGGTATGCATGGTGTGGGCTCCAGATGGGGCTGGCGTACTCAAGTTTGGGTCTGATGAGGGTTTTATAAGCGAGAAGCTTCACGTGTTGCGGCGCATGAAGAAGATGACGTTTCATGAATCCTAGAGATCTGTTAGCAGATGATATGATTGTGGTAATGTGTGTTCGCCAAGAAAGATCGCTGCAGAGGGTGACACCAAGATACCTAAACGATTGGACGCTTTCTATAAACGAGTTAGCAACTGCATAGGAAAAAATAAGAGGGTTGTGTTGTCGATGAAAGGAAATGAGTTTGCATTTGTTAGCATTTAGCGTCATTAGCCAGAGGTCACACCATTTATGGATGCTGTTAAGGTCGTTTTGAAGGGCCATTTGATCAGAAATGTTAGTGACAGTGCGATAGATTACGTAGTCATCAGCGAAGATACGAATTTTACATGACACATGTGAAGCTAGATCATTAATATATATTAGAAACAAGAGTGGGCCGAGCACAGATCCCTGAGGGACGCCAGATTTAACAGGGAGAGCGCTTGAGCGGTGGTTGTTAATAGAAACGAACTGAGATCGGTTAGCTAGAAATTCTTCAATCCATTGCAGGATATTAGGGTGTAAATTTAAAAGGGCGAGTTTTAGTATTAGGCGCTGGTGAGGTACCTTGTCAAATGCCTTCGCGAAATCTAAAAATAACGCATCGGTCCGAAGGTTACGGTCAAGGTTAGCATGCACGTCGTGAGTGAAGATTGCCAGTTGGGTTTCACAGGAGAGCCCCCTACGAAACCCGTGTTGAGCCGGATCAAGGAAGCTGTTTGAATCTAGAAAGTTTATGATATGGGAATAGATGACATGTTCCATGATTTTGCAAGGCACGCTGGTTAAGGAGATGGGACGATAATTTAGCGGAGAATCCTTTTGACCTGATTTGTGGGCCAGGATGACCCTCCCCACCTTCCAGTCGTCCGGTAAAGTTCCTGTCGACAGCGATTGCAGAAACAGTAATGAGAGATAAATGGCAGAAATGTGTTTTGTGTTTTTCAGTACTTTTGAGTTCATTTCGTCCACTCCAGCGGCTGACCAAAGTTTAATTCTGTCGATAAGGTTTTCGAAACCCTGCGCTGTGATTTCGATGGGAGACATTGCTGGCAGTGTTAGAGTAGGCGGAGTGGGCAATGGTGAGGCAGTTTCGTTTGTGAAAACAGAAACAAACGCGCGATTAAATATTTCGGCACATTCAGTATCACTGGCATCCTCGCCTGCGGCATTCGTTAGAGTGATGATGAGAGTTGCTTGCGGATTTATTATTTCCCAAAATCTCCTGGGGTTATTCGTTAGGATTTTTGGTAGATCAGTTTGGAAAAATGCTTGTTTGGCGCAGCGAATTGCATTGTAATACGTGTCCTCAACCTCATAGTACCTATCCCATGTATCTGCGTCTGGGCTCCGTTTCGCTGCACTATAAAGTCGTTTTTTTCTTCTTTCTAATCTCTTAAGGTTGTGTGAAATCCACGGTTTTTGGCGGTTTGCTCGAAAGCTGATAGAGGGAATAAATTTGTTTGTCAGTTCTACGATCTTCTTTTTGAAAATCGACCAGTTATCATTGACAGACCGGTGATGAAATGTGGATTGAAAATAAGGCAGGAATGCTTCTAGCTCGTTGTTGATTTCTTCGTGATTGCCTTTGTCGTACATACGGATGGTTTTCTTGAACGTTTGGCGGGATGTGGGGGAGAACTTGAATATGGCATGAATAACCTTATGATCACTGATTTCACGCAGGTAAGTAATCGATGATAAGCTTTCAGGGTTGTTGGTCAGTATTAAGTCCAGAATATTTGAAGATCCGTGAGCGACGCGTGTCGGTTCGAGCACCATTTGCGTCAGGTTAAAGTTTAAGCATACATCTACGAATTCTCTTGCTTCAGGGTTACCGGCGGTTAGTGGTCCTACGTTTTGCCAATCGATGCCAGGGTATATTAGTCCGCCTAATCGATGCCAGGGTACAGCAGTCCGCCTTTATCGAGTATCGTGCTGTTACGCCTCGCTACGCCCTCTTCCGCGGTAGCGTGCATGCGCCTCAAACTAGGTTCGTCCTTTTGCTCTGCCTTCAGCATCTCTCTGTCTACTTCCAAAAGCCGCTCAAAGCTGCGCGAAGTGCTCGCCAATACTGACGCTCCGGCGGGCTCTTTTTCCTGCAACGCCCTTGGCGCCGCAGCTGCGTTTATGTCGCCTGATCAAGGGACAACCTCGACACATTGTTCAGTCTATAGGTTTGACTCCATGCTTTCAAGTTCTGCTCCGATTTCCGCCTCTCCCTGTCCCAGGTACTGTGTTAACTGAGCGGCTAGTTGGCGGGTTTTAGAGCGCGTTAGTGCCTGCACTTTTCCTTCTCCAAAGATCTGCCCTCGCTCACGCAACAGTCGGTCAGACCGGTTTTGAGAATAGATAACGATATTCAAGCAGAATTGTTTTCGACACGGCTGCCTGCGTCACAAGTTTTCCAAACAGACCTGAAATCTCAGCCCTTGCCATAGGTAAGCAAACACAGTGCTCCTCCAACACCTGTTTAATCCACGTTACTTCTCCCGTGAAATCCTCAGACGTAAGTAACATAGGATGGGTGCACTACATCCATCGTAGCCGCACTGTCCCTGAGCACCTTACAAGGGTTGCCTTTTACCTCTAACTCATAGAGGTAGGAGCGAAGCAGTTCTAGGTTTTCATCACTACCGTTTACGTACGAGAACACCAATCGCTGGTTTCTACATCTTGCAGCGATGTGCCCTGTTTCTTGGCAGTTGTAGCACCGAAACGGTTGCCTAACCTCAAACTCCTTTTTCCGCGCCTTTTCTGCCCCTTCGTCCTTCGTGTGACCATCGCTCTTTTCTGGAGCCTTTTCGGTGAACTTTTTTTGCGTTGCACCTTGCCCCACGTTTCCATTTAGAGCCGGCTGTCTTAAAGAAAAATACTTTCTTGAGGTAGTTCCTTTTTCTGAATGTCCTTCCTCCGCATTTGCCTTTCGCCGCGTCGAGAATTCGTCTGCGATTTGAGCTGCTCGCTCGGCTGTCTCTACCTTTTCCTTGTCCTCCACCCAGAGTTTCACGGACAGCGGGACGCTGCGGAAAAACTTTTCCAGACAGATGCACTTGACTACCTTGTACTTGCTTTCGTACACGCCTGCCCCCTTAAGCCACTCTACAAGGTGGTTTTTCAATGTGTACGCAAACTCCGCATAATCCGCTTTTTTTTTTGCCTCAGTAAAGCGCTGCCGAAATGCCTCATCTCAAAGGCGATATTTCTTCAGTAGGGCCGATTTCAACTTTTTATAGTTCTCCGCATCCTGTTCGCTAAGCCTGGCGATCACATTAGCCGCCTCGCACGGTAAAAGAACTAGCAGGCGCTGTGACCACAAGTTCTTTCCGATTTTGCTATTTTGACACGCCCTTTCATAGTTAACTAGGTAGAGACCGATGTCTTCGCCCATCTTGAAGGGTTACGTCCAGTGGTCTATATGGGGAGTCTTCACCCTGTTTAGTCCATCAGTAATGCTTGCTTTCCCGTTTTGGGCTGCCAACGCTGGTTTTGGACTTTGAGCTTCATCATTTTCAGCTGTTTCTATTCTGCGGCCTGCTTTTCTTTTTTTTACCCTCTGCTTCCGTTCCTTCAACCTCTGCATTCTTTTTTTCATCCTCTTCTTTCTTTTTTGCCGTTCTAGTTCTTTTTCGACCATTTCCCACGCAATTTGCATCCCTTCTTCGTCCGCCTCGCTATTTTTGAGTCCTTTTATATCCCGTTTCCTCATTCCTTCCTCCACTTCCACACCCAACTCTTCACCCAAGAGCAACAGCTCTTCCTTATCTACCTTCATGAGGTCCATGATCGCTACCCCAAACGGTGGCTTTGCCCACTCACTAATGGTTCTGTGCAAACTGCCACTGTGCTACAGACACCCGATTACCAGCAGTTCAGCGGCCGCGGTGGCTCTGTGATTACGGTGCTCGGCTGCTGACCCGAAAGACGCGGGTTCGATCCCGGCCCGGCGGTCGAATTTCGATGGAGGCGAAATTCTAGAGGCCCGTGCAGTGTGCGATGTCAGTGCATGTTAAAGAACCCCAGGTGGTCGAAATTTCTATAGACCTTCACTACGGCGTCCCTCATAGCCTGAGTCGTTTTGGGACGTTAAACCCCGTAAGCCAAGCCAAGCCAACCAGCAGTTCAATATTTCAACCCATAGTTTAAAGCCCGGTGAATAATAGAACAAATACAAAGCGCTCACCCGTACATGCAGAACGATGTCATTTGCTGCATCCCAAACGGTGCCAACCAGTTGTTGAAGGTGGGGATCGGTGTCGCTGCTCGACGCAACCTCGGTCAAGACAACGCCCGCTCTGACCCGGAGAGGAGCGCCACTGCGTGAAGAAAGAAGACTTGGTTTTAATTACATACTTACAAGCATGTGAGTTCAGAAGTGAGCTGCTTCAACTGCGCCCGTCGTCCAGTTTTATACACTTCTTTTTCCCTAAATTCCCCAGGTTGGGGACGCCCTCGCCGTGGTAGCCGAAAACTTTCACTCGCGCGCACAAACGGACACCTCCGCACACATGGACTCGCCCCTGGCATAAGTTGCACCCGAGAGATGGGGGGACGCTGTCGGAGCCCGGCCGTGCCGCGGTGACGTTAGCCGTGACGTTAGCAGGCCCGCCAAACTCACACGGTCAGCGACCCCTATTCTTCATTCGAAGAATCCGACGTGCAAAGCAGAAGTACCTGGCCGGGAGATAAGCCAAAGTGGTTGTGCCATTAGCAAGGCCGGCGAAGCCTGTGAACGAACGGCTGCGGCAGCATTGAAGACTTCGGGAAGGGACTTGTTCCTACGCTGGAGCTCTTGCTCGTTCGTATCCCGGGAAACCAGATTGGTTGTGCCATTAGCGAGCCCAGGGAAGGTTTGAAGACGGCCGCGGCCGCTTGCTGGCGGTGACGGCATCGGGGGCTCCTGTAGTGGGATTTTCTCAGAATCCTGCTCCCCGTTTGGTCCCACGCCACGACCGGGCGAAGCGCGGAAATGGCACCACGCTGCCAAATGGCGAGAGTTGCTGTCTCGGTGGCACATCTCGAGACCTGCTGGCGCCAATTCTAATAAGCGGCGGCCTCCACCTCTTGGCGGAAGCGGCCCCAATCCACAATTGCGTACGTACACATGAGGCGCGTCTCTTTAGCAGTGGGCTCTATGGTGATGGAGAACTGATCCGAGCCCCAGAGAGATGGTGCACGATGCCAGGTCGCCTCGATGCCGCTGGACGCAAACGCAACGCCGATGCAGGAGCCTGGCGATCCGTGTCGTCGGAAGGTGGTCTGGGCAGCGTTGATGGGAGTTAGTCCTGTAACAGACGCAGGACATTACCGTGCCAGTCGTTGTGCGCACTGCCCCACACACACTGATGAGTGTTGAAGTCACCAGCGATGAGCTGGCGCGGGGGCAACACAACGATAGTTCACGGAAACAAAGGGCGCTCCACGCCACAGCTGGGCGCACATAAACACTGGCCACTGATGTGTCAACCCCACCGACGCGCACTGTCACTGCCACGCACTCTTGAACATCACTTGTCGCCGTCGCCGTGCCGACGAGCGCGTGCTGTACATCGCGTAGCGCATGCATAAAGCGAGGCCCACGATTTTCCGGGTCGATGGTCTGTGTCGCGACGAGGGATAGCCGCACACGGCACCTCCTGACATTTTCTTGGCGAATGATAGCCAATGTACCCGGGCAGCCTCTCCTGCAGCGCTATTACCTCTGGTTGCTCTGATGTTATACGCGAGCGGAGCTGAGGGTATCGCGCTGCAAGGGAGCGGACTGTGGGACTGCACGACTGTGCACTGCAGGACTGTGGGAATGCGGGGTGCTGCCCGGCGACTAGCCATGCTGTTGGCTGTTTAGTGGAGGAGGGCCTGTCGCTTCCTCACAGATGCGGCGACCATCGGAGCCCTCTAGCAGGAGGACGCTTAGTGCGCGCAGCGCGGCCTGCAGGCGCTCGATTAAGGCATCGCGTGTGGCCAGAGGAGGGCCACCGGAGGTATACGCCTACGGGCCTCACTGGTGTGGTGTCCACGTTTTTTTCCGCGAAAGCTTCTTCAGTATGCAGGAACCAGCCTGCAGCTTCGACTGTTACTGCTGTTGCCCCGCAGCTGCTGGGGCCGGTGCTGCTGAGAAGGCTGCTGCGGCTGCTGCTGTTTCTTGCTGTGGCCCGTAACCTGCGTCTAGCTGCGTGTGTTTGGTTGCTGTTGGGCAGCCTGCGACGCTGTGCCCTCACGCACAACCACGCGCACGGCCCGTCGTGAGAGAGGCACTTCTGACGAAGCCAGAATGGTGGCAACATGCTTCTCTCGTTGCCAGTGAGGGCATGAGGGGTCCGTGGCAGCGTGTCGGCCACCGCAGTTGGAACAGCGTGGTCTTCCGCTGGTGCACGCTTTCATGCTTTTGTGTTTCTTAATCGGATCTTACGTCTCCTGACGTGGCGTGCCGGAATCCTGTCGAACCATCCTACCACCTACTTTTACTGTGCACTCGTTAATGATAGCTGTGAGATTATCGTCAATAGTTTGACTATTGAGATCGTCTTAATCAGTTTAAGCCCCATATCTGTTCTGCAGCGATATCCTGAATTCCTCTACTTTCCCGCTTACCGATAACTCGTTAATGGCCTCCTGGTTTACTAGTTTGTTCCACTCCCTCTTCAAGTCTAAGCTAATTCGAGACATTGCCAGTTTGTGGCCGCCACAACGCACCTTTCCTAGAGCCTCCACATCCTGCACGATGCCTAGTTGAGCGCATAATTTCATTTTTTTTTCTCACAATTGGGGCTCTTGCATGTCCGCTCTCTCGTTTCCGGAAGGTATTCATGATCCGTAAGCTATTTCTCTGTGCGAACTCTACTAAATTCCCCCTGCTATTCCTGGAGCCAATGCATTGTCTCCTACCGCCTGTTCTCCGGCCTGCTTCATGCCTCCTTCGCATCGAAGTCGGCCGTATAGTGTACTGCAGCTTTACTTTGTTCATTGCCAATTCCATGTTTTCATAGAAGCCTTCAACGTTCTGGTCATCATGGGTGGGTTTAAGCGCGTAGGCCTGCACCGCCATCAGCTTGTAACTCTTATTAAGCCTTAATTTATTACGAGGGCTGCCATCCTCTCGTTAATTTAGCCTCCGCGAAAGTTACTATCAGTCCAATGAAGCAGTATTGTTGTGCAGCTTCTCTTTTTCTATTGTTCATTCCACTTCTGGTGATGCAGACAAGTCCAGTTGGGATCGCAAATGACCGGTGGGGTCATATCGAAAGGAGCACACGAAAAAAACTAGCGCAGTGCTACGAGAGAGCGCTCTGAGACAGGCACCTTTCGAAGCGCTCACTCGTCGTATGCTCATTTCGGCAACTCGGCGCTGAATTGTCATTCACCGTCGCTCGCGTGCCGCGTTCACAATGACTTGGCTATCCGAGGGCTTCTAGTCATGAATGGCTTCAGCTGCGTAAACGAGACCGTGATGAATGAGCAGACTCAGCGGCAGAGTGAAGATAGACCGTTCCATTTGGTGCGCGGCCCACTGGAGGCAGCGGTGCATCAAAGGCCAGTCAGCGGGTTGCGGCAGCTGAGAAATTGATGAGCTTCGAACCAAAAGGATGGAGGCCAAATTCTAAAGGGCCGTGTACTGTGCGATGTCAGTGCACGTTAAAGAACCCCAGGTGGTCGAAATTTCCGGAGCCCTTCACTACGGCGTCTCTCATAACTTGAGTCGCTTTGGTGCGTTAAACCCCCACAAACCATAAACCAAAAGGATCGCAGGGGAGGCGACGAGAGACGAAGGTACACAGCGCTTTGACGGCGGTTTCGATGATGCTCTGTTTTGCACGAATAATGATTGGACTGCTACTTGTTTGCGCATGCGCAAACCTGGTCCCATACAGAGCGTTAGAGTGAAGGCAAAGCATCTCGGCCTTGTCAGAAGTTTAGAGCCCTAGGGGTTTGCTTCTATGCCGCGAAGTCGGGCTCTTATAGAATTCTGGAGGTATACCTATTCGAAGTGAAGCCCCTTGATATTGAAAGCGCATTTCTGGGAACTTTGCCGCCGCACCGTCTCGCACGTCCTCCTTGCCCGACTCTGTTCGGCGCTTTTATTAACGGTGATTGGCCACTCCGGCTGTCGCCCAGGCGAAAGGATCGTTTTCTTGTGTTTTCGTTTTTCGCCAGGGCCATGCGCCGGCCGACTGCCTGGTCGAACTCCGTTGAGTTAAGCGCTGACAATTCGAATTCTACTTTTAGTGCCGCGTTATGCCGGGTTTCAGTGCGTTTCAGTGTACGATCCGGAGTGAAAATGGCGTCGTGCTGCTCGCGATTGCTCGAGATATTGACATCAGCCGAAGAAGAAAGCGGATCTACAACATCGCCCTTAAGGAATTTGTTCCGACAAATCACACCGTCCTAGGCGAAGTACTGTGCATTTCGTGGTAGCAGAAGTAGTGTGCATACATGAAACATCTTGCGAGACAATCAGGAAGCTGATAACCTTGCTTAATTCGCTGGTCATTGTGCGTCGTTCCACACGCTAATCTTTTCATTTGATGGCATTGCTTTGTGTGTTCTATTGGCGTCTGTTGGCGTGCGGATTATGCCTATTAGATCCAATTTAAATTCTGAAGCTCAGTGTAGGCTTCCGCGAAAAACGTCTGCATGATCGAGGTTAATTTCATTTTCGTTAGTAAACACGCGTGCTTCTGACACGGTGCAAAATGCAAAACGTGTTGATCTTCGTACCATGTATGGCAGTCTCTCTTCCGTGGGTCCCAGATCTCTAGGATGGTAGCTTTAACGATGTTATACCATCGTCTGTCTAAAGATTATAGGGGGTGTTAACCTTTAGAGGGATTAAGGCGTTCGTCTCGCCGTCACGGCTGCGCGCAACTTTACCGTGATTCCGAGATCTAATGCCACCTGAGGAGCGAGTCACAGAAAAGGTGCGTTTTAGAGCGAGCTTTGACTTATCACAGGAGAAATCGGTATGGCATATTGAATTTAATGATGTTTTTAAAAATAGCATCAGATTCTTTAACTCCGCAGTTTTTAAAATAGTACGAATCGTTTCCGTGAGACTCACTTAGTCACGGAATGAATACATCATTTCTGATCGCGCTTTACAGTGCTGAATATTGATTCAGCACGGGCATCTAAAGCACTCCTTGAATGCATTCGAGGAATTAGCATAGACGAGTCATCAAGAGAACGTCATATCTTTCCAACGCTTAATAATGTCGTCTTTTAGATCCAGCAATCATCCAAAAGTTTTAAGCCAAACCCTTGGCCAGGTTAACTTCTGCAGTAGCTGATAAAGTCAACCAAAAAAATCAGAAAATAAAACTCTTCTATTCCAAGCAGCCGTGAAATTTGTAATGACCAGGCAGGAAAGACGCGGCGTGTGCACCCCTCCGAAAGCCAAGCTGGAAATTTTTGGCTTGAATCCTGCTAAAAAGGGCATAACGCACATTAAGAAAATTTCTCGGCATTTTCGCAGCCAATCTCTCACTCGTGAATCGACATCTTTACCTAAATTACTGCAGTCTTTACCTCGCTCGATTGTAAAGGAACAACCTCATAAACAGTATTTCGGCGAAAATGCTGTGCTAGGTGAGAGTTATTGTGCTCAAAGATATTGGATATACAAAAGTAACGTAAATCTTATGCTAATAAAAAGCCTGCCCAATAGTGGAGGACGGGGTGCGCTTTCATTGTTCTCGACGCTAGCGCTCACGTTTAGTGCTTTCATTGCTCTTACAAGAAAGTGATAAATGTGGCTAGCGGTAGAGCCACGCATGTCGCATCACTTTGTAGTGGGTGTGTTTAATAATCGACCGTGAAAAAAAGCGCACACTTCGGCGCGCTCATTTGTGCCAGCGAACACATCAGGCCGGCGAGCGCGCGATGGCCTCCGAAGCGTGCCGTGCGCAGCGCGCGCAGCCGGCGGGCGAGGATAATCGAGGAGGAAAACGCGGGAGTGGAGAAGAGTGTTGAAACTTTTATTATAAAGGGGCTTTAATTCCAGGAGGTGGCACCAAAAAACTTACCGTAGGATATTTTCATAATTAAGGATGCATTACAAGCCGCACTGTGTGGCTCAGACGGGGATGAAATCCTCTGGGATCTAAGCTTCGACGAAAGCCGCACGTGCGTCGGTATGAATATGAGTCTTGGCGCTTTCATCAAAATGTGCGAGGACCGGTGGGGACTGTAAACGACTTTGAAGGGTCTTAGAGGAGAGACCCTGTAAACATCATTGATAAAGCTAGCGACACGTTTGCTCGTCTAAGCACACGGAAAAGCATAATTGGCAAAATATTTTTCTACTCGGGCAAAAAAAAAATATTTTTCGATCGAAGAGCAAAATTTCCCTCATAGTAAAACACTGACAGTAAATTGTTTAGCCGAAATTCACTTTTCAGGTGTTTTGGTTGAAATAAATGCGTTACAGAAAATAGGGTATGGTTTATGGGCTTTAACGTCCCAGCCGACTAAGGCCACATTCTCACAGCCGGCCTCCTCTACGGCGCGGCGACGACGGAGCCGAAAACCGCGGCAGCAACGGAGCAGCGCGGTGTTCTATTCGAAATAGGCGCCGGAGACCGGAAGACCAGTTAGGGCGGGCGCTCGCTCCCCCCACGTTTCTCCCGCGTGGGAAAAAAAAAAAAAAATAACGGCGGTGGCAGAGTCCGAACGAGATGCTGAAGGTCGGTGAAAGTCGTCTGTCGTCTGCTGGCGCGTTGCTTTGCTTGACTATTATCGCAGAACAAACATGCGATCTCGCAAGCGGTGGAAAAAGTTAGAAGTCAGTTGAGTAACTTTGCGCGACTCTACAGTTTTTACAGCGAAACACCACACGTACAGCACCAAATCATATTTATACGAATATAGCAAGATAGTATTAAAGCGCTGCGCCCACATTATTCTGGCCAATGTGAACGAAATCGAACATATGTATGGGGTAATGAACTCTGTCATTAATACAGGAATGGTTTGTCAGGGCTTGCTAGATTGTTCTTTACACTAACGTTCGAGAATTGGGCTAGCAAAACAGTTTGGAGAATATTTTACCAGCATCGGTTAATTGAAGCAATGAGGTCCTAAAAGTTAGCAACAAGTAAACGGGGTTTCAACGCAGCTTTCATTGCAGGAAGCGGCTAAAAGCCGTCAGCTCGGCGGGTTGGTGGCGGCCTTCGACACAGCGCTCGTGTCGTCGTGTTTGTTCCGTCCTTGTGTTTTTGCGCGCTTTTTTACCATGGATAGTAGTAACCAACTTCCTCAGCTTTCCGTACTTCTTCTTCCAATATTATTCCTATGATACGCTTTTTTATTACACCGTGGTTTTCATCTCGCGTTTCTTGATCCTCTTTACTGTCTTTGCATTGTTTTATTTCAGTTTGTTTTTCGACACTTCATCTTATCTGCCCCGTCACCTCTATCCTCCTTTAAGTCTTCTTCACCTGAATGGTTGTTCTTTTCATCAGCCATCCCCTTCGGTTTAAACCTGGTAACAGGCTTTCCGTCCCCCACTTCGTTACCATCCCGAACTCCCTCTTTTTGCCATAGTCCACGGGCCGTGTTTTTTTTTTTTTTTAGGTTTTGTCTAAGTTAAGGTTCGTTCTTCGGGCTCCACAACAGGTGCCCCACCGTCCGAGGCGGCATAACAGACGAGATCAGGCAACACTTGACTGAAGGAAGGCAAACTTAATCCTTATACAGGAATTCACATATTTACCCGCCGCGGTGGCTCAGTGGTTAGAGCGTTCGACTACTGATCCGGAGTTCCCGGGTTCGTACCCGACCGCGGCGGCTGCGTTTTTATGGAGGAAAAACGCTTAGGCGCCCGTGTGCTGTTAGATGTCAGTGCACGTTAACGATCCCCAGGTGGTCGAGATTATTCCGGAGCCCTCCACTACGGCACCCCTTTCTTCCTTTCATCTTTCACTCCCTCCCTTATCCCTTTCCTTACGACGCGGTTCAGGTGTCCAACGATATATGAGACAGATACTGCGCCATTTCCTTTCCCCGAAAACCAATTAATATTATTATTATTCACATATTTAGAACAGAATAAACGGCGAGTGATTACATGGAACTGGTTGAGGGAAAATCTTCCCTCCTTGGCATCGCCGAAGATGCAAGAGATCTAAATCTAGCTCAGAACAATTTTCCAGGCTCCGGAGCCCGGTTTTGAAACCTAGGAGTCTGTCCCACATTTGGCACCACACAACCACAACAAACTGACACATGATTTGTTTATAAACTGCATTGCATGTCTTCCAGGTTCCGCATGAGCCAAACCCCTCTCCCTAAAATACTCAGCACGATAAGAACATAAAAATTGCTTTTAAAAAATGGCATTTCGGGAACGGGCCCTCAAAATGACTGGCCCACTAGGTTTACGTGTCGCGCCTCATACTTCCACAGTATTACTCAAACACTCTCCCTTACCAAGTAAAAAGAGAAGCACACGAAAATACATCAAAGCCACTCTCACCTGTCGCCGGCTTCCTGAGAACCCGGGACCTGGCGGCTCCCTGCCGCTCCCAGCATTACGGCAATTATCGATCTCAACCGAGCCGGTACAGCAGGAAGTAACAAACTACTCGTCTTCGTGCCGACTGTTGACAGGCGCCCCCAAAATCTGGAAAGCGGCGCCAGCCTGTCGTTGCTGCCTCTGAACGTGCGTCAGCATCCCTTTTGTAAGTACACCTACGTTTCGTTAACCCGGCCCACTTCTCGGGAGCCGTTGGTATGCCCCGTCCTCGGGCTTCGGCGCCGCCGCGGCTCAGCGGCTCGGGCGTCTGTTCGCCGCGCCCGCACATGACCGTACGCTACGCTTATTTGTTCTCAGCATCGCGCGAGCGTCCAGACCCGTCTAGCCCGGCGGTGAGGACCCCTCAGGCCTAGGTGGGGTTCCCGGAAAAAAGTCCCCCCTCCTTCCCTCCAGCTCTGTCTTGGCCGGTCAACGCTCGCCTGCGCGTTGACCGGTAGCGCGAGAAATCCAAATACACAACACTGGTGCTACTTGAGCGCAACAGATGCAAATTCGCTTATCGTATATCCCGCGCCCAATGCAAACACTAAACTCATCAGAGACTCGTTTACCTGGGACGCCTCGTATATTGCCAAACGAAATAAAACCATCATCCGCTCTCTGTTCCTTGGCAGCGGGCGCTTTTCGGGGCGCAAGGCACGTGCATGTAACGACGAAGAAAAGAAAAAAAAGGGGGGGGGGGGGGGGAGGGGGCTTCATTTCTTGCGCCCGGTGGCGGTGGTGGAAACTTTATTAGACATAGGAGAGTTTAGGACGCGCAGGTTCTTGGGCACCCGCACGGCCCCACTGCACTCAAACGTTCATGTCCCCGAGGCTCATGACGCTGGCAGCCCGGCCTGTGGCGATGAGTTGCTTGGCCGGGTACTGGGAGCCCGCGCTCCCAAGCACCCATGCCTCGCCGCCGCCGAAGCCGCGACGCTCGCCAGCGCCATCTCTCGCTCGCAGCAAGCAAGCCGTGGGTCACGTGAGGCGAGCTCGCGATGTGACTGGCACGTTTTTTGTGGGGCGGGGCTCCGTCGCCGCCGCTTGACGGAAACGTAGAGCAGCCGCCCGATTTGGGGGGGGGGGGGGGGGGGGGGGAACCGGTCCAAATTCATCCCCCTCCGTCCTCTCCGGCGGCGACGGACGAAGCGAAAAACAGGCTGTGAGAATGTGGACTTAGCCTAAGAAGGACGCCGTAATGAAGAACTCTGAATAATTTCTACCATCTGGGCCTTTTTAAAGGGACACTGAAGAGAACAGAAAATTTTGTTTTACTTGCTATACATTCAGATAGTTTGGCATTTTGTGGTTTTGTTGCCTTTTGTCCGGCAGCGAAAGGTTCATTTATTCCAAAGAGATTTGGATTCGGAGATTAAAAACTTTTTTCCGCCACTACGATTCAAACTCAGGACTGTCTGACAAAGAAATAGGAGAAAAGTGACGTAAAGCGGAGGAAACGGAACGAGGACGCTGTGATGTGCACATGCAATGGTAAGGGGATTTTCGAACGCGGTGCGTCCACAGTGTTGCGTCGGACAGCGGAGCGCTGCGTGTGCCAGCCCAGCGTTGCGCGTGTGCGCGTGCGAATGATGCGTGCGAGGCGATGGCAACGAAGAGCGGATAGCTGATGCGTCAGAAAACCGAGATGTTAAGGAAGACAGCGCAGCGGAGATCGGGTCATTCAAGCGCGGAGGTGGCAGGCATCGGATGTTGGGTCCGTGCTGCCGTGACCTCCCTTAGATCACCGACGCAAGCTTCCTGCGTTCCTTGCCAGCTTGAGGTGGCAGCCAATCGACTGAAGGTCCGTGCTGCCGAAAGGCACACTTGGATAGCCCGCTTTAAGCCTCCTGCGTGTCGTGACGCCATCGACGGGACCTGGCTACTTTTTCCTGCTGCGGCGAAGTTCCTGGGGCTGCTGACGGGAATCCACGGGCGTCTTCCTGTGTTCCTCTGCGCTCCTACTACCACTTTGCTTCCTTCTGCCGCTTCCTTCGACGCATCGCACTACAACCACACGCGTCCGCACTGTCTTGAAGACAGTGCGGCTTAAAAGACAGGCTTAACACCTGTTATCTACAAGACTTTGGAAGTACTACCTGTCGAACCTCTCTGCCAGAGGCGAGATGATAGTGGCGATACAGCAACCCCTTTTCGACAGAATACGAGTGCGAAGTGCCGTGCTTGCATTGGAACACTATTCCTACTTTCAACCGGGGCAGAAGTACACGCAATCGTAGGGGGATTTTCGAACGCGGTGCGTCCACAGCGGTGCGTCGGACAGCGGAGCGCTTCGCGTGCCAGCCCTGCGTTGCGCGTTTGCGCGTGCGAATGGGGTGTGCAGGGCGACGGCGACAAAGAGCGTGTCGAGCACGAGGAGCGGAGAGCTGACGTGTCAGGAAACCGAGGTGTAAATGAAGACAGAACCGCGGAGATTGTGTCTTTCAAGCGTGAAGGTGGCAGCCGTCGGACGTTGTGTCCGTGCTGCCCTGACCTCTCTTGGATCACCGACGCAAGCCTCGTGCGTTCCTTGCCAGCGTGGAGGTGGCAACCGATGAATTGAGAGTCCGTGCTACCCAAAGGCATTCTTAGATAGCTTGCTTTAAGCCTTCGGCGTTTCGTGACGCCGTCGACGGGACCTGGCTGCGCTTTTCCTGCTGCTGCCAAGTTCCTGGGGCTGCTGACGGGAATTCACCGGCGACTTCCTGTGTTCCTCTGCTCTCCTGCTACCGCCTTGGTTCCTTCCACCGCTTCCTTCAACGCAGGGCCAGCGACACATCGCACTACAACGTGCACCCGCGTCCGCCCTGTCTGCAAGGCATCCCCGATTCACCTGGGACGCTCAGTACTTGGTGAGCTCTTTCCTTTATTTCTGTAGTGTTGTACGCGTGTGGAGTGTGTGCTTTTCTTTTTTTCATTTCGTATTGGCTCTTTTCCTTTACATTGTAAATTCGGCTTCGTTTTGTTTTGTTTGATCTCTTTGTTCTGTTGTTTTCTTGTTGGAACCTGCACACGATAGCGTTCCCCTTCGGAAACTCTGGGGAGCGGTACCTATTCGCGACAGACACCTTGATTTCTGGCAGCGAGCGCTGCGCTCCCGCCTATAGCAGCAGCCGAAATGAAAACTACGGCCGGCCGGACTTTGAAGGCCTCTACGAGCCGTCGTGGCTTCGCTTACGTCTCGCACCAACCATCGCACTATCGCACCAACGTTGCGATGGATCCCATTCCCTTTTCCGACGAAGAAGTTCTCGCAAAAAACTGCAGCCTGCATTCAGCGACCTCAATCTCATACAGCGTGTGATTCTTTTGAGGGCTAAGGCGGCGGGTCTCACAAGGAAGTCCTAGCGCCAAGGACTCGGCAGCGTCGCTGTCACTGCCGAGTCACCGTCACGACGGATGTGTAGCTACTGGTACATGCGGGAATATTTAAATTCATTAATATTTGTCTTCCTAGGGCTGGTTATGCAGCCCAACGTCTTGGAACGTTGACGATGCGAACAGGCCGAGCGGTGCGTTTGCTAAAGTGGAGGCGCAATAAATTTTGGCTACATACAGCTGTTTTGGGTGCCCTTGCACGAACTTCGTCCGGGGAGCACTTCGCGAAGCACTTGGCGGTCCTCTGATGTTCCGCCCTTGTGAATCGAGGCGCGTAACGAAACCGTGCGGGCAAGCAGTGCGCATAGCCCCGAAGCACCCCGAAACATGCCGAAACTCATCTGGCCACCTGACGCGCCGCCAATGACAGGTTTTCTTTGACTTCCTACATCCAGGTTATCTTTTTTTTTCTGTCTTCCTCGGGTGACAAAAGTGCACTAGTGGATTCGAAACAAAACTTGCATACTTCAATATCGACCAATCTCGTAACATTCATGCGCCTTTGTCAGCCTCAGAGATCTGTGATTTCTTTTCTCCTCTTTCGTCATCACGCTTGTACTTGCGAGAATCGCCTTTAGCGGCGATACCTGCACTTCAGTTCTTGCTCTTTTCTACCATACAAGACCTTTGTTTTTAGAAATAGTGGTGTTTTAGTGTTTAGGAGTGGGCATTCATCGATACAAACCGACTTCAATTTCTCCTCACTGTCCCTTTAACACCCACTGACATCGCAGAGTACACGGGCCTCTAGCATTCGCCTCAATCGAAATGTGGCCGCCGCGGCCGGGTCTGGACCAGCGTCTTTCGGGTCAGCAGCCCAGCACCATAAAGCCTGAACTCCATGTACGCGAAAACTCACGTGAACGCGAAGGCGACGGCGGGAAGCGACGAGCGACGCCGTCGCGCAAAGCATTTTTGCCGTGTCGCTTGTCTCGTCACTAGGATCTGCGCCAACAGAAAATTTCGCTAGTCGCCCGGAAGTGCCCCACGCGGTTGGCCAATCAGAGCGCAACACAGCCGCTTCCGGTTTGTCCATGGTTTGTCACGGGTACACCACACGAAACCCTACCAGCGCCTTGTCTTGGTCATCGCCACCGTCGAGAAAATATTTGCTTTTGTAGCTGTGAGGCAGACCCGTATGATTTAAATAATGCAAACAATCTACTTGTAGATTATGGAGGTAACAACATTTGTAGCGGGTGTACTGCAGGGAGAGATGCGTGTCGAGCCGCGGGTACCGGCCCTCGATCCACCGTGCCGCTGCGCTCCAACTGTATATACGTGCAGAAACACTCGTGGCGCGCATTCTCACTGGTATATTATAGTTTGCTCACTTACAAGCAGATTTCTGTGTCAGTTTATGGGAGTGTTTTACTAAGCCGGACTGCACAGGCACAGAACGAAAGCACACCTCCCCCGTGAAACCGTGATGTTACCGTCCCCGCAAGCACGCCAGCTTGGTTATCTCCACTGCCGCTACACCGCTGCCGTAGAAGAAATATTCTTTTGGCCCTGACTATGAGGCACACTCACAAAATTTTAAGAGGGAGAACAGGTTACGGGCGTGTTTACTAACCTCGTGCGCGCAAGCACAGATACCGCTGTGCACGTCGCGGGTGCGCGTCGCCTGCCGCCTTCGCTTGCATGGATGTTGCGCACTAAGCGACGGAGCGACGCCGCGCCGCCTCGTAGCGTCGCTCTCTTTTTCGCGTACATGGAGCCCATGCTTAACCGCTGAGCCATCGCGACGGCTGCGTCACAGAAAATGATAGGTGGGAGAACTGGTACAGAAGGAGGCCCCAAAGCGAAGCTGTAAGGGGGACTTGTTACAAAATGCCTGATGCAATTATGCGATACAGCGCGAACAGAGACAAGGACGAAGAAGGACAAGGCACCATAGCGCTGACTTCAACTGGTTTTTTTATCTCATAAAGGGGCACTATTTATACGTAAAGTGGGCGGGAAAGCATAGTGACGCCATTGCTGAAACTGCTACGGGGGATAAGAAAACAATGACGAGAAGAAAAGTCTGCACCGGCGCACAAAGGAAACTGCTAGGAACAGAACAACAAGGCATTACAGGGCGGAGGATGAAACATGGGAATGATAAAACAAAGCACCAGCAATCTGCAGCAAGACTAACAAAGCCAAAAGGGCATTAAAACTCAGTACTGTGATGACCCCAATAATGCGCAGGTCCACACGGGACGGAGAGGCAAAGAGACACCGTATGGCTCAGTTTAAACAAACAGATATATTCAATAATTATACATGATTAAGATTCAGAGGCTGGGGCGTCCGAGCTTACGTGCCGACGACTTCATGGGGGCGATGGAGTGGCTCCGGAGTTGGGCTCGAGCGGTTGCTGGCAGAAGCTGCACGCCGTCGGGTTTCGGCGCTGAAGGCCCTCTTGGCGAACGATGTCGTCCTGAGCGTCCTTCTTCCGTACTGCTTCTCGATTTTTATATCCTCTTCTCCACACTCCCTAGGGTGAGGACGCCCACGCCGGAGGGGAAGGAGGGGGGCTAGGGCTTTCACTTGGGCGCACAAACATACCACCGCACTTATGGTCTCGCCCCCCTCACGTGTTGAGTCCGAGGGAAACAAGGTTGTCTTCGAGGTAGCGCATAGCGTCGGCTGTGGTAAGGCGCGCTCTGGCCCGCTGACAGTTCCCGCGGGTCACCGGCCTCCGCTCTCCATCCATCAACTGACACTCGCTCCTCAAGGTAAGGCGCGCTCTGGATCGCTGACAGTTCCCGCGGGACACCGGCCGGGAAAGTGGTCCCTTGTCCTGGGATGTGCCCGGGAGGCCTCTCCTGGAACCGCCACGGCAATTGGGGAGGATAAAGCCCGTTTCCCCGCGGCGGCGGCGGCGGGTCCGGTTGGGTCCGGTTGGGCTTAAACCCCTTCGTTCTGGTCGTCACTCTCAAAGAGCATGGCTGGGTAATTGATGATGCCGCTGTCATCTGGGTCTCCGTCTACGCCGCGCCGTCGAACGCGGAACCTCGTAGCACACACAAGGAAAGTCACACTCCACAAGGAACGTCACACTCGCTCACCCTCCAGAAGAATGTTCTCCGAACATTTGAGTCCATGCAGCTCCCCTTGTCTTTCTGAATCGCCTTGCACAGTGCGTCCGACAAAACACTTTTCGCTGCACTCAACACCACTGCACAACACCATATGCCTCCGCTGTCATAACTGGCGTCTCCAGGGGCAGCACTGATCTTCTTTTACAGATAAAAATGAAACTCAGCACCCAAGCCTCTCCTTTCTAGTCCAAACTGGACGAAATAAATTTACCACAGTTACAAAGGAGCTCCCACTTCTAGCACGATCACGGCACAGACAAAAATATAGATAACGAAAGGAAGTAGGGCAGGTTCTGCATGCGCTCCGCATGCTCTCCTGTGAAGGTGTTACTTAATGACAGAAAGGTTTAACTACCAACTCCGATAACTTAACACATAAGCACATAGCAATGTTATGAGCTGTGGCATTACACAATTCTAACCAGTTCACAACTCCGCTCTGTTTACGCCATTAGTCCGACTTAGCTTTCCGATTTCGCAGCTGATATCGGCCTTCATGAGTCATACTAAGTAAGTCTGTGACCCTTTGTCTGCTTTGGGACTCGCGAGGGCTCGTGGCAGGAGCCTCTCCTGGCGTTATCTGCGCGGCAACCTCGCGCGCTTCTTCTTCTAGCAATGCATGAAGTAAATCCGGTGGCATTCCGGCCGTCACCTCTGGCGCCTGCCGAACAAATGCAGGAGAGGGCGTTTCTTGCGAACTATCTGCGCGCTCCGCTTCACTTCTGTCCCCATCAAAATCCGCGCTTTCCCTTTCCTCATTTCGTGAATACTGAACCGGTGCCGACTTGAGGCGATTTGCGTGTATCCTTATCAAGCGCCGGTTCACGTCTCGGACTCTGAAGTTTACCGGAGAAAGCTTCTCGACAACCTCGCACGGTCCTCTCGACTTCGTCTGGAACTTACGAGCTAGCCCAATCTGCCTTTGGCAGTTTTCAATGTACACGCTGTCCCCCACATTAAACGGCGCGTCTCTAGCACTGCGATCGTGCACCTCCTTCCTGCGCTTCGCCGCTTTCTTTAGGGCCTCCTTTGCGATGTCCCTCGCCACTTGCAAGCGCGATTCTAGCTCAACCTTATAGTCGTCCAGTGAAGCGTACGGGACACGACGGGGGCCCTCTGGCACTTCACTAGGCTGGTCCGGGTCTCGGCCGTAGAGAAGAAAGAATGGCGATTCGCCCGTGCTCTCGTGTGCTGCGGAATTGTAGGCAAACATTGCATACGGGAGCCACAAGTCCCAGTCCCGCTGGTCGCGCGAAACAAAATGCGACAGGAACCCGGCCACGGTTTGGTTCAGTCGCTCCACCGCGCCGTTGCAAGCCGGATGGTACGGTGTTGTCTGCTTCTTAGCGATCTTAAGCAGCTCGCAAACTCTCCTCATTAGCTGCGACACGAAGTTCGTTACCCGATCTGTCAAGAGTTGCCTCGGGGGTCCATGTCGGAGCACGATCTGTTCGACAAATGCTCTTGCAACCGTGTCTGCCTTCTGATCTGGGAGTGCTACCGCTTCCGCGTATTTTGAAAGGTGATCGACAAATACTAAAATGTACTTGTTTCCGGAAGTGGTCGTGGGCAATGGGCCCATTATGTCCATACCTGTCCATTCGAAGGGAGCCGAAACCTCAGGGAACGGCTGAATTGGAGCTGGTCTTCGTCCCTTGGGTGTTTTTCTTTCGAGACAGGAATGACACTTCGCACAGTAGTCTCTAACATCCTGTCGCATGCCACTCCAAAAGTACAAACGCTCCACACGCCTGCGTGTCTTCGCTACGCCAAAATGACCGGCGCATGGCGCATCGTGAAACGCGCGAAGAACCCTTTCTGTCCACGACCGAGGTATGACGACTCTCTCCCAAGCGGTTTTCGCTGGTCTCCCTTTCCTGGTTGGCCTCGTGCGCCGACACAGGGTGCCGTCTTTGCCAATGAAATAACCTAGCTGTTGGGGTTGAGACGGTGCGCCCTCTAAGCTTTCGATTATTCGCTTCAGGTCAGGATCTTTGCACTGCTCTGTGCGTAATTCGGCGGGGTCGACTACGGGGACAAACTCATCTATAGCTGCCACGGCAGCTGTGCGGCTGAGTGCATCAGCATTCAGATGTGTCTTTCCTGACTTGTGCTCAACTTCAAAGCAGTATTCCAGCAGGTGTAGATTCCATCTAGCGAGTCGCGAGCTAGGGTCCCTGACACTCATCACCCATTTCAGAGGATGGCAGTCTGTGACTAGCTTGAATTTGCGGCCGTAAAGGTAGCATCTGAAGTGCTTTACTGCCCAGACAACGGCGAGGCACTCCCTTTCCGTAGCTCCGTACTTTTCCTCTGTGGGGCTCAGCTGTCGGCTAGCAAAAGCAATGGGATGTTCTTTGCCCTCGATAACCTGAGATAGCACGGCACCAACTGCGAACTTTGACGCATCTGTGGCCATAACGAAGGGCAAATTAAAATCCGGGTGGCGCAACAGCGGTGCACTCATTAGCTTCCTTTTCAGGGCCCCAAAAGCATCCTCCGCGTTTTCGTCCCAGCGAAAGGCGACATTTTTGACTGTTAAGGCGGTGAGCGGCTTAGCGAGCTTGGCGAACTCCTCTATGTGCCTTCGGTAGTAACCGATCAGGCCGAGAAACTGCCGGACCTGGCGGACGCTAGTCGGGGATGGAAAATCCGAGACACACCTTAGTTTCTCAGGGTCCGGTCGCACGCCGTCAGCTGAAACAACGTGCCCGAGGTATTTCACCTCGTTTTTGAGGAATTTGCACTTAGAGGGCTTCAGCTTGAGACCCGCTCCTCTTAGTCGCACCAAAACCTGCTCAATATCGCGCAAATGGTTCTCAAAACTGTCACTGTATATGATAATGTCATCCATATACACGAAGCACAGCCTCCCCAGAAGACCTGCCAGGATAACATCAGCGGTTCTCTGCCAGACAGCAGGGCTGTTGGCCAGACCCATCGGCATTCTTTTCCATTCATAGTGCCCTGAGGGCGTGTTGAATGCCGTTTTCTCGGCATCTGCCGGATCCATTGCTATCTGCCAGAATCCCGCCGCCATGTCCACTACCGTGAAGTACCTGGCACAGCCCAGCTGAGAAAGCGTCTCCTGTATATTGGGGATGGGGTACGGATCGATGCGAGTTACGGCATTTAGTTTGCGGTAGTCCACTACCAATCGATACGAGCCATCTGGCTTTTCCACCAATAGTGCTGGTGCTCCCCAGGGTGACTTTGAGTGTTCGACAATGCCGCGATCAATCAGGTCCTGCACCTGCCGCTCCATCTCCTCACGTTGGGAGTAAGGAATCCTGTACGCACGCTGGTAAACGGGCGATGAAGTGCCGGTTTCTATCCTGTGCTTTATAACGCCACAGCAGCCCAAATCCAGGTTGGACGCGGCGAATACCTCCGAGTAGTCGTTCAGCAAACCAGCCAGAGCCTCCCTCTCCCTGGATTTTACGTGAGAAAGATCGAACGACACGTTTGGAGCAGCCGAAGGACTAGCATGCTCTACAGTTGCGAGTACCCTATCGGTGGGCTCACGTTTCTCTATCGCAGAGGTGAAGAAAGCCAATGTTTTGTTCTTGGGAAGGCTCAGTGGCTGCTGGCTACAGTTAACCACCCGTAGGGGCACTCTGTGGGCGTCATTAACTGTCACGAGGCACGCGGCTGCCTTCAGGCCATTGCTGAGAGAGTCAACCGGCTCAAGCACTCCCACGGCGCTGCTCTCTACATCTGAAGGCACAAACGCGTACAAAATGTGCTCCGACCAAGGAAGGACGACCGCCTCATCGACCAGACTGACGGCAACCCGCGAATATACCTTCTCCAATGATCCCACTGTTTGACGGGTGTCAATATCGGTAATGCGAATCTCAGCCCCTCTCCTGTTCAAAAACGGAACTTTTGATCCGCCCGCATTAACCTCTTCCTCAGAGAATGAGACCACTACCTTCACTTTTCTTAAAAAATCCTGCCCTAATATACCTGACACTCCGTTTGGCAGAGACACCGTGTCCGGGCATACGTAGCAGGGGTGCTCCAATGCAATTCCGCCGAGAGAGAAGTGTAACCGGTAGAGTCCACTTATGCCAAGAGGATCCCCCGTTATGCCTACAAATTTGGTTGCCATACCACCAGACGCTTCCAACACCTCGCGGTCCCCCTTCCTTCGAAGCGTGTTAAAACTGCTCTCCTTAAGCAATGTCACCTTTGACCCCGTATCTATCAACAATTCCATGCAACAACCATTTAACTTGCAACGCACAACAGGGCATGCCTCGTCGGCCACACAAACTACCACCACCTCATCATCCACTGCTCCCTCCCCACGCTCCTCAGGCTGGGGAGGAATAACTAGTTTTTTGTCTCGGTATCTGGAGCCCCGCTGTAGGCTTGCTTAGGGCGTGTCTCGCCTGCTTCTCTTTGTGGCTCCCCACGGCGCACGTTTTGGCAGAACCTGGCGATGTGTCCGCGACCCTGGCAAGCGAAGCATACGATTTCTTCAAAATCTCGCATACCGCGCCTGTAGCTTTGTGGCGGTCTCCGGTTTCCAGCGAATGAGCGCTGTTGAGCGCGCGCTTCAACCTGGCGTTCTACCTGCTGAGATAGCAGCTGTTCTAAGCGATCTAATCGCTCTGTCAAGAGAGCAACCTTTGGGTTGAGCACCGCTCTCTCTATGACGCGTACTCTCGCTGCGGCTGTCGTTAACGCCTCATTTCGTTCCTCATCCAATGCGGCCTCCACGGCTTGGTCGAAATTGCTCGGCTTGCGCGAGAGCACGAACCGGCGCACGGGGTCTTGCAGACCAGCCACGAACAAAGCGGTCATTTCCTCTTTAAGTATATCCTCCGCGTATTTCTTCTTTAGCTGGTCTCCTTCCTCCTCCCTGCTTAACGTATCGCGCGCTAAGCGCTGAAGCCGCGACGCAAACGTTCGCACGTCCTCCCCTACCATCTGTCCTGAGTCACGGAACCTCTGTACCCGCACGTGACGTGGTTCAGTGTCGAAATGCTCAAACGCGAGCTTCTTAAATTCCGCAAATGATTTTGTGGATTTTACTTTTTCGTCTCGCCATGCAAAATCATGAGCAGCTCCTGCCATCTTACACCACGCCATTCCCAGCATTTGAGCATCGGACCATCCCCCCATTTTCCCAATCTCTTCTAGCATGGAAAAGAAATCACAGATTGGAACCCCTGTCTTATCTCCTGTAAACGTCGGAATGACGCTTCCTAATGCCAGCATGCTTGCTCCGAGCGACGGCTGTGGAGTGGGAGCTCCCTCAGATAAAGACATTTTTTTTTCAAGCCCTCCGGTGCCTCAAGCCTCTCAAATGGGGGTAAAAGTCCCACAATCAGTCCCTTGATTCCCTTTTGATTACAATTTTGAAGTCATGAATGTCGCAGCATTCAGAGGACATTTGCTTTTGAGACCCCACTTCTGACACCAGTGTGATGACCCCCATAATGCGCAGGTCCACACGGGACGGAGAGGCAAAGAGACACCGTATGGCTCAGTTTAAACAAACAGATATATTCAATAATTATACATGATTAAGATTCAGAGGCTGGGGCGTCCGAGCTTACGTGCCGACGACTTCATGGGGGCGATGGAGTGGCTCTGGAGTTGGGCTCGAGTGGTTGCTGGCAGAAGCTGCACGCCGTCGGGTTTCGGCGCTGAAGGCCCTCTTGGCGAACGATGTCGTCCTGAGCGTCCTTCTTCCGTACTGCTTCTCGATTTTTATATCCTCTTCTCCACACTCCCTAGGGTGAGGACGCCCACGCCGGAGGGGAAGGAGGGGGGCTAGGGCTTTCACTTGGGCGCACAAACATACCACCGCACTTATGGTCTCGCCCCCCTCACGTGTTGAGTCCGAGGGAAAGAAGGTTGTCTTCGAGGTAGCGCATAGCGTCGGCTGTGGTAAGGCGCGCTCTGGCCCGCTGACAGTTCCCGCGGGTCACCGGCCTCCGCTCTCCATCCATCAACTGACACTCGCTCCTCAAGGTAAGGCGCGCTCTGGATCGCTGACAGTTCCCGCGGGTCACCGGCCGGGAAAGTGGTCCCTTGTCCTGGGATGTGCTCGGGAGGCCTCTCCTGGAACCGCCACGGCAGTTGGGGAGGATAAAGCCCGTTTCCCCGCGGCGGCGGCGGCGGGTCCGGTTGGGTCCGGTTGGGCTTAAACCCCTTCGTTCTGGTCGTCACTCTCAAAGAGCATGGCTGGGTAATTGATGATGCCGCTGTCATCTGGGTCTCCGTCTACGCCGCGCCGTCGAACGCGGAACCTCGTAGCACACACAAGGAAAGTCACACTCCACAAGGAACGTCACAGTACATGGCAATGGAAGAAACATGGAAACGATAAGACAAAGCATAGGCATTTTTCAGACAGAATACCAAGGCCAAAAAGGGGAATTGAAAGATCTAAAACAGTGTTAGGGAGAATTTAAAAAAAAACCGGGCCAAAAGGGCGAATAAGAGGCTGCTCATAACATGGCGGCAAACAAAACTGAAAACTACTACGAGCCAAAAGGTCCTAAAATCGCTGAAAATCAAAACCGAATGAAGAAATCACCTAGATGACATCTGGCTCAAATAATCTACTTCTCGTTTCGTCAGGGCGATCGAGGGGGAGCTAACACAGTCGTCTCCTAGTTTCAAGATGTGCAATGCCTGCATGATTTCGAGGCAGTGCACATCTTGAAGCTAGGAGAAGATTGTGTCAGCTCTCCCTCGATCGCCCTGACGAAACGAGAACTAGACTATTTGAGCCAGATGACATCTGAGCAATTTGTCCATTCTGTTTTGACTTTTAGTGATTTTAGGACCTTTTGGCTCGTAGTAGTTTTCAGTTTTGTTTGCCGCCATGTTATGAGCAGCCTCTTATTCGCCCTTTTGGCCCGGTTTTTTTTTTAATTCTCCCTCGCACTGTTTTAGATCTTTCAATTCCCCTTTTTGGCCTTGGTATTCTCTCTGCAAAATGCCTATGCTTTGTCTTATCGTTTCCATGTTTCTTCCATTGCCATGTACTGAGTTTTAATGCCCTTTTGGCTTTGTTAGTCTTGCTGCAGATTGTTGGTGCTTTGTTTTATCATTCCCATGTTTCATCCTCCGCCCTGTAATGCCTTGTTGTTCTGTTCCTAGCAGTTTCCTTTGTGCGCCGGTGCAGACTTCTCTTCTCGTCATTGTTATCTTATCCCGCGTAGCAACTTCAGCAGTGGCGTCACACATGCTTTCCCGCCCACATTACGTATAAATAGCGTTCTTTCTGCAATAAAAAACCAGTTGAAGTCAGCGCTGTGGTGTCTTGTCTTTCTTCGTCCTTGTCTCTGTTCGCGCTGTATCCGATAATGAATTACCAACTAGCCCGATCTGCCACTCTTGCAAGCCTGATACAAATACTAAAAATGGCAAAAACACACCATTATAATTATGTCGCAATTGGAGAGCAAAAAACGTTAGCCTTAGCAATCATAAACCGTTTAAATAATAAAAAAACAGTTCAACAACGTAGTTACGACTTGGGTAACACAAAAGTTTTGACACTAAAAATGAAAAGCCCGGATGGCCGTACAACTTGACAGATGAAGGTAGTCAGTCCTAAAATGATATTTTTGAGAACAAATGTGTTTTTTTGCCATTATAAGCGTTACTTTAGGAAGATGCTAGTCATTAGTCTAAGAAAATTTAGTAAGATACTGTTTTTGAGTAGAGACGACGGAAGTGCAATGACTACGGTGTCTACATTACGAGCACTGATGATGAACAAAACTATTTTTAAGTTAAGTAGGCTCAGTAAAGGAAGGATATTAATATTTTAGTACAAGGGAGCAGCTGAGGTAGAAAATGAGGAATAGATAAATATTCGAACCTCACAACTTTGCTACTGGAGGATACTTGAGATATCAGTGGTAAACATATTTTTCATGAAGATATCCAGTGAGTTAGGTGACTGTGAATAAACGCGAAAAGAATTGCGCGGTCAGTATGTTGCTGCAAGTATAGTGATGCATGCTCAGAAGCACCCGTGTCGCATCATCGACGCCTGCAGTTCCGCATTCTTGTCAGGCGAAGCGCCATAGCAACAGCTGCGACACAGCAGGGAGGAGGCTCATGCTTAGTGCCGCAGTCTCGCATGCATAATTAAACGGTTTTGGCTGAAATTCTAGACGTGCATATCGCAGGACATGGGCGCGTTAGTCAATCTTGCAAACCACAATAGTCTGAATGCCACTGCCTCTAAATTTTCAATATAATAAATTAACCCTGAATATGGAAACAATTGGTATACCTTCCAAAATAACCATTTGGGCTATATCGTACTTGACTAAGAGAAAACAATATGTAGACATAGACGGCTCTTGTTCCTGAAAATTTAGATGGCTAGTCGGGAGTGCCCCAAGGATCCGCAATAGGACCAGTCTTATTTAATATTTATATAAATGATTTCGTCCACTCTGTCAGGCCAACTGTATCAGTTGAACTGTTTGCAGACGACTGTGTCATTTTCAAAACGATAAATTCTGTTACGGATCAATTCGAGCTTAACGCCAATCTAAAATTACTAACAGAGGGGTGTGATCAATAGGATATGATGATTAACATCGAAAAGACTGTACATATGTGTGTTACTAATAAAAGGAAAAAACTGGAATTTTCATATACCATGGACGGCAATATGATTAAACAAGTAGTGCAACATAAGTATTTAGGCGTCACAATTACAAAGAGGCTTAAGTGGACGACGCACATCGATAACATATGCTCTTCAGCTCGTAGAAAATTAGGCTACTTAAAACACAAATTAGGAAGATCGTCAAGTGAACGGAGAAGCAAGGTGTACAAAGCGCTAGTAAGACCTTCCTTGGAGTACGCTCCTATTGTGTGGGACCCTGACACAACGGCAGATATAGAAAAAATTGAAAAAATTCAGAGGCTAGCCGCGCGTCTTATATACAACCGTTACAAACGCCGGGGCTCCGCATCTTTTTTTTTTAGAACTTTATTCTCTTTATTCTCAGAAACAGTACACAAACTGTTGGTTGGACCCATAGCCTTTACGGCTAGTGAGGGGTCCAAATACAACACAAGCACAATACTACCGCAGACGGTGTAAAATAAAAAACTTCAAGATTAACACACACAATTGATTCCTACATTTCCATGGAAATTAAATAGTGTTTTAAAGATGCTGAAAAGTTATTTTTTTCTTTAACTTCATTCGGGATTTCATTCCACACATGGGCTCCACTGTATTCTAGGAGTCTCCGGCCGTACATATTGTAACAAGGTGGTAAATTAAATAGATTGTTAGTTGCAGCTCTTGTTTGTTTCATTGGTAATCTAAATAAACTAAGGGGCAGGGGGTTGTTAGATTTTATTACATTGTTTACTATTTCAGCTGTCTTCAGTTTATATGCCATTGATAGGGGTAAGATACGAAGCTGCTAAAAGAGTGGCCTGCTGGGGTGTGTATTATTTGAATAAGTTATCATACGAATAGCTCGTTTTTGAAGGCGAGAAACAGGATCTAGGTATGTTTTATATGTACCACCCCACGCTTCCAGGCAATAAGATAATTGACTGTGCACAAAGGCGAAATACAGAACGCGTAGAATTGGAAGATCAAAGCAGTCCCTGGCCTTTAGTAAAACATGACAACCATAGGCTAATTTGGAGCAAACATTATTAATTTGTTCTTTCCAGTGCATATCAGACGCGAACAGGACACCAAGATACTTGTATTGAGGCACCCTCAGCAGAGTCGTGTTGTCGATAGTTACAGATATACGTTCGTAGTTCATGTTCTTCCTGCGCGAGTGAAACACGGTGTACTTTATTTTCTCAGTATTAAGGGTTAACCGATTACTTTTAAACAACTGCGAAACTTCACCAAGCTCTTCATTAATTATACATTTAAGTGCCACTAAATTTCCCCTGTAAAAAGCAGTGCAGTGTCATCAGCATATATTACAGCTTTCGAATATTTCAGCGTTGATGGAAGGTCATTAATATACAGGGAAAAGAATAGCGGCCCAAGCACGGAGCCCTGAGGCACACCTAGATTAATGCTTTGCGGTAGTGAGGCTAAATTGTTCACGACAACATATTGTTTCCGTCCTGTAAAATAGCTTTTAATTAGATCACGAATTTTCCCTCTTAAACCGTAGGTTTCCAATTTCTGTTGTAGTATTGTGTGATCAACCGTGTCGAAAGCTTTTGATATGTCTAAATATACTACTATGGCTGCTATGTTGTATGAAGCAAAGCTTGAATGCTTAAGAGAATGAAGAAAAACGCCTCGAATTAAATTTCTTGGTCGTTTGTATTTCTCAAAACTAGGCATAGACCCCCCGGATTACATAACTAAGCAGTCATCTAAGAAATCTCGTCATAAGCTTAAACACTGCACTGAACCCATTTTTGCGCGCGCGAGTGCCTATAAGTATTCATTTTTTTCTTAATACGATTACTGATTGGAACGCACTGCCTCATGATTCACCTTTGCTTGCCTGCCATGAGTAATTTCAACCGTTGGTTGGCGCTGCCTGTGACGCGCTGTGTTGTTGACACTGCGAGTTTCTTCTTTCATCCTGTGCCTATTTAGCGTTTTATAAATGTTGGCCGTCCTTTTTTAGTACTTGTTTCGTCGTCATGCATGTTTTTTTTTTTCTTTCAAGGTCGAAGATTTGTACTCTATTGTTTTGTACTGTGCCTCTCCTGCTTTGACCGTATTTGGTCCGCAGTATGAGATAAAAAAAACATATAAATATAAGTTTGGACGCGCTAACTGCAAATAGTAAAATGATAATTATTGAATTTTAGATAATTAGTCCGGTTACGATTATGATTTTTCTGACTGTCCTCCTGGCTGCATAATTAAATTACACTAATGACTTTTGGGTACTGCTCTCGTTATTATTTTTTATTTTTACAGCACAATTTTGACCACCCTGTAGCAGTCCTGTCACACGGGCGCATTTAGTGTCGCTTTCAACGAGTGAAATTCGCCTAGAGTGTCATTCGCGCAGCGTCACACGATGAGCTTAAGTGACACTCGCTGGAGAACGCACTTGCCTCGTAGCGATTTCAGCGAACTGACTGTCCGGCAAGGCGAGTGTGCATCCTAAACAGCAGTGCTCCGACATTACCGAAAATTGTTTCGAGAAATGAAAGGTCTTAAAATCTGCCTCTTACTTGATTGGCTGCGCTTCATCAGTAAATAAAATTACTGGCATAATTGAACCGCTACTCTATCTTTTCCGAGAGCCGACGACCCCCTTCCGCGACAGGCCAAACGAGCCCGCAGGGTTCTTGTGTGCGATGCCGGTGATTGTGGACAGGAAGCTTTAGCGAACGGCCAACGAGGGCACTTTTGACACCAGTGACCTGAAAGCGACTATTTCTTGCATTACTAGGACGTGCACACAAACGAAGGGGAAGCGCCGGAGGGACCCAGACTGCCGCGCAATACTAGTCAGATGGCAGCCAGCAGCAGTCGACGCCGTCGATTGTGGATAACATATAAGGCCAACCAACGGTCACCGAGCATGTTTCCGGGTAAAGTGACTTAAAATTTAATCGCCACGCGGAGAACCGGCAAAATTGGCCAGAAGGGCCGGAAGCCGGCAACGAAGTGTTTCCCAGGCGCGCATTCCCATCGGCGCTTTCTACACAGTTGTGGCGCTGCTTAAACACATTGTTGTGATCGCGCTTACTTCCTGCTGTGGAATTCGGCAAAGAGACGTGACTGCCGGACTGCCAGAGGGAACAACAATAGCGTCCCCACGTGTTCGAACAGGAATGCCGGAAGCAGCGACAGTAGCGTCCCCACAGCAACGATAGTGCTCAACAGGAATGCCAGCGACGACCATAAGCGTATTCGTTCCGGTCCTCGCCCACTGGTCCCCTTTAGTCACGCTGGATTTGAACACTTGCCCGAGTGCCGCACCTTCGACAGAGCTTCCGCGTTCCGGTCACCAGTACAAGCTCTTTCGACACCTGCTGGGAGACGGCCTGCATTCCTGTGTCATGCAGGTGCCCGCCGGGTCAACATGGGCGGGGTCCGGACGCACGTGCGCGGCCACCTGGAGGCCGCGGGGACGACAACGTGACCGGGTCCTGTTCCCTTTCCCTCGACTGAGCTGCGAAGAAACATCAGGACCGCCCTGCCGTGGGTGGTACCATCAGTGCCATCGTGTGATTGGACATCATTCTTCGAACTGTATTCCCCAGCTAGGGATCTGGGGAATACGAAGAGTATTTAAGGAGCTGCTGGTTTGATACCGGGAGAGCCCCCTTCTCATGGAGGAAAGAAGGAAAAGAGGAGAGGCTGCTACGTCACATTTTTTGAAGCCGGAAGCGAGGGCTCCGCCATGACACTTGGCCGTTTTCTCAGCCAATGGCATGCGAGCGCCGCGAAGATCAACGCGAGCGGCGCGAGCAGACGATTTCGCGCCGCGACAGGCTGTCGGCAGCTGTCAGACACGGCGGAAAGTGAGACTTCTGCTCCCATTGACAACAATGCCCAGCTGCTGCGTTCCTGGGTGTCGGTCGCGCACGCCAGGACAAGAACCGGGCGTCACTTTCCACACGTAAGTATACTGCATTTTGTTTTCGTATTCAATTGACTGCGTAATGAGTAAAATGCATGCTCGCAGAACATAACGCACGACACGGCGTGAACGTGGTATTCGTACCGCCCCGGCCTTATTGGTGGCTCTTTGTCCGAGTGCAGTGAATAGTATTGTTTTCAAACAGGTTTCCGAAAGATCCAGAGCGAAGGAGGCAGTGGACTGAGGCCGTTAGACCAGGCCAAAGAGACTGGGAGCCAGCAAAATGGACCTGCGTATGTTCAAAACATTTCCTGCCCGAGCACTTCGATCGGATGTCGCCGCTAGTAGTTCGTATACGTGCGGATGCCGTCCCCCTTCAGGTGAGGAACCACCTTCTATACATTCTCAAGAGATCGACCACCTGGGGATCTTTAACGTGCACTGACATCGCACAGCATAAGGCGCCCGTGTGCTGTGCGATGTCAGTGCACGTTAAAGATCCCCAGGTGGTCGAAATTATTCCGGAGCCCTCCACTACGGACCTATTTGTTCCTCTCTTCTTTCACTCCCTCCTTTATCCCTTTCCTTACGGCGCGGTTCAGGTGTCCAACGATATATGAGACAGATACTGCGCCATTTCCTTTCCACCAAAAACCAATTATTATTATTATTAAGATTGGAAAGAAATGCTCTTATTGAGAAGGTGCTTTATTATAACTTGACTGCATAAGCATGCGTTCAATATGATGTTTTAGGTGTTCGTGCAAGAAATAGAACGATTTGTGAATAAATGGCTTTAGCTCGACGTTATGATCGAGTAGCGCGGCTACAGTACTCCCGCACTGATAAAAAGTAATTGTGTCATTATACTCCTAAACTGGCTGCGGTTTATATATGGCTCTGGAGAAATTCTGCTTACTGTACATGATAATTTATTTATTTATTAGCTTACGCACTCCATCATTAGAAGAAAATAAAAAAATAGAGCATCGAGCACACCACAGTTTTCCTTGGGGCATCATTTCTATTTAATTATTACTTGTAGTGTGCAAATGTTTGCGCCTAGCAGTAGGCGGTGCATTTTTTGTTGTCATCTCGGCCATAGCTCCTGGGAAGTGTCACTGAGAGAGCACTGTAATTCCTTAAAACTATAGTTCGTCTTAAAACTATTTTTCTGTCTCAAAGCCCCCATTTACTGCCTTCCTGTATATGTTTTACTCTCTCTGTTCGAATGGTTCATGGTTGCAAAGTGATCTAATTCAGTTGTGCATTTCTTCTTCTGGTCTTTTTTGTGTTATGCTGTATGCTGTAAGTGTTATGCTGTATCAAACCTTTTTAAAGCTCATATTTTGATTGTCCAATAAAATACAAATTTTGGACTTCATTAATCTGTTTAATCAGCTGAATGCAAGAAAGTGCAACTCGGCGAGGGTCGACTCGGCATCTCGGTAAACGGTAAGTTGCGAGGTACACTCAATCTTACAGAGGCATGGCCTTACACTTCACCACCCTTAAGCGCAATTGTTTTAAACCTAACACTGCGCCTCCTAAACCCGGCTATGTGTCCTTACGCTCGCACAACAGCACTCGATCGAGACAGCAGCGCGGGTCGGTCGATCCACTGGGTCCATATCGGAGAAAACTTGCACGCAGTTGACATATCGCTCGCACAGCGTACAGTAAACATATGGTACGCTTCAGACTGCTTCGCGTATCGCTTTGCTGACGGATACCATCGCATGCGGCGCGGCTTCCTTGGCACTGCACGCTTCGGTGAGCACACCGCGGCCCACGCATATCGGTCGCCACCAGTTGTGACCGTCATGCATAGGGGAATGTAGACGCAACGGGTATGCTTACAAGGACACGGTCTGGACGAGTTTGTATTTATTCGTGGTTAAAACAGCGCGGGAAAAATACACAAAAATGAAGGAACACGCAGAACACGTATTCACACACAAAACAATTAAGCGCCGACTCGCACTTTTTCTTCCCGCGCTGCTGCAACCATAAACCAGCGTGTCACCGTCGTCTATCGCTTTATGAGCCGACGGCACTGTCAATTTCTCCTTGGAACAAGGCTAGCAGCGTTGAGGGACGCAACCGCACAAAGCCGAAAGAGAATAGCGCCAAGCCAAGCCTTTTCAGAGAAAGCTGTCGCGGGCTTCCAAAACAACCGCTTTCGTCAAGACGGCATCCTGAATGAACTAAGCGCACAGCAATGAAGACCAGCACCGACTACAGGCCTCTGGAACTTTGTGCCTCCCGCGGACCACAACGATTGAATAAAAATGCGAATTTCCAACTCTACTCGACCGGTCTGCCGACATGGGTGATGCGTGAAGCAGACGACGCCGCTGCGCCCAACGCTGCTATTGGCTGCGCCATCGGCCAACAAATCCCAGTAGGCCTTGCAAAACCACGTGACTTCCTGCACGTTTTTTGTCATGCGGCTTGGATAGCGAGGGCCTCTCCTATGGTTTCCTTCCTCCGTGCCCCTTCTTGAGAGGTATCAGAGACTCCCGACTCCTATGAAGCTCTCTTTACTGAGAAGCACTCTCACTTGCCCGTACTTGTACATAATGTAAATAGTCCTTGTATAAAGTTTTCCAAGTTTTCTTCTTCCGATCGTCCTCGTCTCTTCTCCGGCCCAGTCACGCTACCTGAATCCCAACAACTGGTGGCAGCGGCGGGATGCTGCTACCTGAGATCCAACAACATGCAGGCGTACAACCGACACAAAAATGAGGTTATTCAATATAGCTAAAGGGCAGCTTGCGCTTTTATGTCATGCGAACGAGCACTAGCTACTTGTACTTATGGCTTATCGGGTAAAAGCACAGTGCTGTACTATTACCTTCTAGCACTGATTTAGAGAGTAGACGAAATATTTGATAAAACATCATCAGAAAAAAGCGAGCAGCACATATGAAAATCAACATCCACCGAGCCTAAGCAGTTGCACGGCGTTGCTGTGGGCGGGGCGAAGCAAAGGCGGCGGCTATTGGTCAGTGCTGGCTGTGTTAGCGCTTGCAAAGCATTCCAAAAACTCAATGTCCTCGCGGATCGAGCTCCATTGACTAGAATACATATCAGTCGCACGCCTTTAAAAAAAATTCGTGTAGCGGCACAAGCAGGCAGTCGAGCTGAATAGCATTCGGTCGATTCGGTTGGAATCACGGTACGGAGACATTCGAAGCGCCCGTGTTACCCGTGTATAGCAGGCGTATTACTTGTCTCCGGTCTTGATGCTCTTTGTAGTTAACAACTGTGCTCAGATGTGGAAATCAAACTTTGTAAATTAACCCTCAGTATTTAAATTTGAGAAAAACACTTCATTCTCGAAGTATTTACGCGAGCACAAATAATTTGCACAACATGCTGCGACATTCATCGCCACAGTCATCACCTCCAAATGGCATTTCTTTTTGCTGTGTGACAGCGCGAGAGAAAGTGTCATTTATTCACGCCGAGTGCACTTCATGAAAGTGATACTATTTATTTGTTTGTTTGTTCGTTTGTTTATACAAATTAGCTGCAGCGCCCCCACTGGGGCATTGTTCAGGGGGGGGGGGGGGGGGACATCATAAAAGCAACAGATTAAATACATTAATTGAAGCAAATGATGCACTGAGAAAACCCATAAACTAGCTACTAGAGGAAAGGCAAAAATGAAAGGAACGCTGCAGAAAGACAAACACGCCCGCGACAGACGCCGAGAAAATGACATTCAAAATACAGCACCGTTTTAGCAACACAAAACTAGAACACAATGCACTAGGATAAGTATTATTGCTACACTGACATTAACAGTGATATAATAACAATCGCTTTCATTTAATACAATCATATTAATTGGCGGTTTTGCAAAGCGTTGTAAAAAGACGCGGGAGGGCAAGCAGCAGTTTGTGCAAGCAGACTGTTCCAGTCAGGTATTGTTCGTGGGAAAAAAACTATATTTGAATGTGTGAATTCGGGAATTGTACTCGCGCGCTTTTAATGAGTGGTCGGTGCGGGCAGAAACGTAACCTAGGCCATGTATGTATTTCTCTTTTGGAAAAGAAATTTCTAACCAGTGCACGTGCTTATCGATCCTGATTTGATTGTGTTCCTTGCGTTTAAGAAAGTGTGTGTGATGTGCCTCCGAATAAAGCAGTTGTAAGTGGCGCTTTGTCCCGTTCCCTTCCTTGTGTTCTGTGTGTGTTCACGCCTAGTACCAAAGATGATTTAGAATACTAGTTTTGCCATTAAGCACATTATAAAAGAAAGGGAGTCTCAAATATGTTTTCATTTTTTTTTCAATTAACGGCCACCCCAACTTGTCGCGCAAACCAGAAGAGTTTTTTTTGGAAATTGAAATCGCCAGAGGCAAACCAGGCAGCCCGTTTTTGGACACGCTCCAGTTCCTCAATATTCTGTTTTGTATGCGGGTCCCAAGCGCTGCAAGTGTATTCAAGTGCAGGGCGTACGTCAGACATGAATAACGTGAATTGGCGCATCCCTAAAGTTTCGTCGGAGGAAGTTTAATGTGCGGCTGGTATTAGCCGATATGTACTCGAGATGTGTATTCCATGAGAGGCTAGCCGAGAAAAAGACTCCCAAGTACTTGCAAGTAGAAAGAGCAGATATGTCTGAGCAGCCATGAAAATAGTCTGGAATTTTTTTTTTTTCGTAAACCAGATGAGATTACATTTCGGGAGATTTTGCGCCATATTCCATTTTTCGCACCAAGAGAACACGGAGTTGAGGTCATGTTGGAAAGTAGCTGCATCTGCTTCTGAAAAAAATATTGCGGTATAGATACAGCAGTCGTCTCCATAAAGTCTGATTTTACTTGAAATGTTTACTCATAATGGCAAAGCCTTTAGCGCAAAAAACGAGGACGTGAGAGGAAGACGGGACAGCGCTCTCTCACGTCCTCGTTTTTTGCGCTAAAGGCTTTGCCATTATGAGTGAACAGTACCAACTAGCCCAAGAACCAGCACTGTTGAAGTGTTGCTCGTGAGATCATTTTTAATAGCGTGGCTTTTTGGGCTTGTTGGTACATAGTTCCAATACACTGTAGCGCAGCAAAAGACGAGGACACAAGAGACGAGAGACGACCACCACGAGCGCTAACTTCCAACAAATTTTATTCTCCTGAAGCATCATATTTACACACCAGAAAACAGTAATCACACGTGCGAACAGTATCGATTTCTTAGAAAAACGGGCTCTTTATCTGAGAGGAGAGTGGAAGGTGTGCTTACACACGAGCATCCTGACCTATTTATCATTTCGGCTTCAATGATTTCGCGCGTTAACCTTTCTCTACTTTTTCCTATTACAAGACTTTTATCAAAGAAAGGCTTACAGGGTTTTGACTTGCATGCGAGAATGTGGTCAACCAGCGATCCGCCTTGCCCGTTTCTGACGTTGCGAGCGTGTTCCATTAGGCGCTCGTTCAGACATCTCCCCGTCTGGCCGATATAGTGTTTCCCGCATGACAAGGGAATTTGATATACAACACCTTCATCGCACGTGACGTAGGGCTTCTGGTGCCTAGTTGCGCATCCGCGCGCTTTGTTGGTGTTGGTTTTTCCCAGTTTGCACAACGTTGCAAGTTTTTTCGGCGCCGAGAACACGACGGTCGCATTCCCTCGTTGACCAATTCTTTTTAAATTGTGGGAAATCTTGTGTAGATACGGTAATACAACAAGGTTTTTCCGTTCACGAGGAACTGGGTTTGGATTACATTGATTTTCTGGTTTCATTCTCTTAACAAGTTTTTCTGCAACAGAAACTTGAACATGGGAGGGGTATCCGGCATTAGTAAGCCTCTTGGACTGCTCTTGAAAACTATCGGTCATCATGTGCGGACGAGATTTCTGGAGAGCATTTCGAGAACATAAATTGACAATACCTCTTTTTATCAGTTTTGAATGAGCGGAGTGATATGGCAGCATCGGCTTGTTGCTTCGCGGCTGGTAGGCCCAGCATATGTGATGAGCGTGAAAGGTGAAGTTAATATCTAAAAATCTAATGGAGTTATCGATGGGCTATTTGCATGTTAAAACAAGCGGAATAAAATGTTCTGTCATGGTAGTTAAAATGCTATGAGCCTTTGATTCAAGTGAGCCTTGGTCACACTTAACAATAATAAAAAAGTCATCAACAAATCTAAAGACCTTGATTACGTCCAAGCTGTCAAGGTGGCTGGAAACAGCCTTGTCAAGTTTTGTTAAAAACAGATTACTCAGAATTGGCGCTATGCACGACCCGATGCATATCCTTTCTTTCTGAAGGTAGGGTTTTCCTTCCCAGTTAATGAACGTTGACTGCAAGTAAATAGCTAAAATTTCTAAAACAAACTGCTCGCCGACACACCCGCCGCATTCTCGAAAGCAACACACCCGAACTCATCTATGCACTCCTCTACACAGCACAGCACCTTGCCGTTCGGCAGCGAGTAATATAGATCCTTAACATCCTCTGAAAATGCAACCATGCTGTTATCAGAGCGCGACCGAACAAAGTCTAAAATTTCGTCAGATTTCTTAACCATAAAGGGGTCGTCAAGCGGTAAAAGGTTAAGTTTGCTTTGTAAGTACATTGAAACCGTTTTTTGCCATGTGCCAGTTTCAGAGATGATCACCCTGAATGGTTTTTCCGGTTTATGGGTTTTTGCACTGAAAAACACGTCTAAAAAATCTTTTCGTGCATCGCCTATTTCTTTAGCCAGCTTGGTAAGGTTTAACTTGTTGCATAGCTTCTTCGCTTTAGCTTTTACTTTTGACATCATTACTTTGTTGCGGCAGTTAAATGCAGAAGACACGGCTTCGTCAGCTCTGGACTTGTAATGTTCACAGGATAGAATCGCAAAGCCACCTTCTTTGTCAGCAGGCAGCACGACCAGGTCCTGTTCCTTGATGAGGTCATGTTCCTTGATGTTCGTCTCTCGTCTCTTGTGTCCTCGTCTTTTGCTGCGCTACAGCTTATTGTATCATTTTTAAATATCAGAAAAAAGAAGAGGACCTAAAAAAGACCTCTGCGGAACACCTGAAGTCACGCCCACACTTACAAAACTAATTCTATCGTAAACTACACATTGTTTCCTTCCGACAAGATATGCCTTTATACAGGTCAGGAGTGTAGTAAGGATATTTAAATGTGAAAGGTTGTGAGCAACTAAATTGAACGCTTTTAGAAAGTGTAGAAAAATACAATCTATCTGACCAGAGTAACTTAAGGAAACGGAAATGTTGTGGGTGAATTCTACGAGTTGTTTTTCACTCGAGAACCCGGACCTAAATCAGTGTTGTGTAGAAGAGAAAAAGTTATTGTTGGTGTAGATGGCTAATTAACTGATTAGATATGACATGCTCGAGTGTTTTGCAAGACACTCTCGTCAGAGATATAGGGCTATAGTTACATGTTTTATTTTTTTCACCGTTTTTATATATTGAACGACATTGGCGGTTTTACAGTCAAGAGGTAAATCACAACTTTGCAGAGATTTTTCGAGCAACTACAGCAGGACAATTTTTCAAAACGTAATTGGATATGTTGTCATGCCCTGGTGCTAATGTAACCTTAAATTTCTGTATAAATATCATGATTCTCCGTTCAGAAATTTTAATGTCATTCATTCTGGTCAGGATTGTTGCAGACTGAAAGACCGTCTGTGCATTAATACGAGGGCGATCCCAAAAGCAAGGTCTCCTTGTTCTGTCATAAGTCGAAAAAATTTAAACAATTTACAAATCACTCAAAAGGCAGACCGTTCTTTTACTTTTCCACATAATCGCCGTTTCGGTCTATGCATTTTTGCAGACGCTGGGGAAGTTTTGTATGCCCATGTCATACCAGCTTGCCGCCGTGCCGCCGTTGAGGAAGCGTTTGACCGCATCTTTCACTTCGTCATCATCGGTGAAGCGCCTTCCAGCGAGATGTTCTTTTAGCTTTCGAAACAAGTGGTAGCCACTTGGTGCCAAGTCCGGACTGTAGGGTGGGTGGCTGATGACGTCCCATCCAAACTGTTGCAGAAGAGCAATGGTTTGGCAAGCAACGTGGGGGCGAGCGTTGTCGTGGAGAAGACTCGCGCCCTTGCTCAGCATTCCTCTTCTGCGATTTTGAATCGCCCGTCTGAGTTTATTGAGGGTCTCACAATATCTGCCCGCGTTTACTGTGGTGCCAGGAGCCGTGAAGTCTACCAAAAATACCCCTTTTCGATCCCAAAACACAGTTGTCTTGACTTTGCCGGCAGACTATCTTCGCTTGAATTTTCGCGGCTTAGGCGAAGAGGAGTGCTGCCAGTCACATGATTCTTGTTTGGACTCAGGTGTGAAGTGGGATGCCCAGGCTTCGTCACCCGTAACAATGGAATCCAAAAAGGTCTCCTTTTCATCTCCATAACGCCGAATTCGCGGGAGGAGTCAACGCGTTGCCTTTGATGGTTTTCTGTGAGCATTCGCCGAACTGATCATGCGCACACCTGATGATATTTCAACTTTGCTGTCAAAATCCTATGAATAGTGCTTCTAGAAAGGCCAGTAACCAAAATGCAGAGTTCATCCAGTGTGATCCTCCGATCTTGCCGCATCATTTCTTCGATCTTCGCGACTGTCTCATCAGAAATTGACGGTCTCCCGCTTCTTTCTTCGTCTTGAATTTAAGTGTGGCGACCAGCTGCGAACTCCCTACACCACTCGCGGATGTTTTTAACATCCATGCACGACTCTCCGTACACTTCCGTCAGCTGGCGATGAATTTCGATTGGTTGAACGCCTTGTGCGTTCAAAAATCAAATAACTGCGCGAACTTCGCACCTGGCGGTAGCGACAAACGGGAGCTCCATTTCAAATGGCTGCCGCCGTGCCAAGACCCACAGCCCCTTTTGCGCGGAGTCATGGCTTGTTTGGAAGACGGGGAACAATGAACACAGCAGTACGGCGAGCAGCCACGCAAATAGTTTCTCTGCGGCCGCAGCCCTTTGGAGACCTTACTTTTGGGGATTACCCTCGTATGATCAGAAAACACCGACTGGAAATAAAGATTGAAGCTGTTAGCTATTACTTCCAAATATTTAAGAAAATCAGTTCCATCTAGTATGCCAGGCAGAGTGGCAGTCGTGTTCCGTTTATTTTTATTATATTTCCAGACTTCCTTTCGGCTTGTTTTTAGCCTTTGCCCAAGTGTGTTAGGTATGCCCTTTTAGCCTTACGTATTTAATTGGATAGGTTCTTAGTTTGCTTTTTCATCTCGGAATACAGAGCTAGCGCAGGCGTATCACAGTGCTTACGAAATTTGCGTTTACGTCTGTTAATCATAGCTCGCAACTGTCTATTCATCTAGTGTTTATCGCCACGACGCTTGGATGAAATAAGGCGGGACGGCATGAAAGTGTGCGTCAGGGATAAGATTTCAGTTTTAAGCAATTTCCAGAAAGATTCTATATTCAGAGACGATCCATGTGAAAGGAAGTCAGGAAAAACGCATCGAGGTCCTGCGATAAGGAAACGTATTCCCCTTTTTCGTAAAAAAACACTGCACGCTTGAGAGTGCTGGCGCTTCATTGCATTACAAGACAATTTTGCTGGAACTACATCATGATCGCTTATGCCTGGCAGCGTTGTGGCAGATGAGACTAAGCTGTGGTCACTGCTGAAAAGAAGGTCTAGCACATTGTCACTGGTAAAGCCAAGTTTCGTAGGGGTTTGAACAAACTGTAATAAGGGGTGGGCATTGATCACTTCACGAAAAGCGGTATATAATATGAATGTAATGTGAATTACTGGTTGCAAAGAAGACCATTGTATGCTAGGCATTGTAAAATTTCCGCGAAGAATAATGTATGTTGCCTTTAAAACTAATAATGTGTTACTAAGTTGAAAAAATGGCTCTGCACTGACACAACCTGGAGGAAGAATAAAAGAGCCGACTGCTAAAGTACTATCGTCCAGAAGAATTTTGCACCAGACAGCTTCACAGGAGTGCTCTAGATTGACTGACGTACTTCTTAAACTGCTATGAACAAGTATGAACACACCACCGCCGCGTGCATTGCGATCCCTCCTATACGTAGTATAGGTCGTAGGAAATATATCACTATCGCTTTTTTTAAGCGATGTTTACTGCCTCAGGGCATAAAAACTATGAAATGAGAGATGGGTAAGGTGCTTAAATAAATGAAAAAAGTTGGGTTGATCTGTAGAAATCAAGAAGTGAAAGATGATATGGACCCTGTGTCCAGGCAATATAGTAATCCGGATTGCCCGGTGAGAGACCCACTAACGATGATATGGACCCTGTGTCCAGGCAATATAGGAATCCGGATTGCCCGGTGAGAGACCCACTGCCGCCAGGTGCCGAATTCTCGTCGGCTTCAGGTCCGGGCAGTCCCACAACAGGTGGTGGGTATCCACCTCACAGTCTCTGATCTTACAGACTGGACACCCGGGGCGGGGATAGAAATCTTTGAAATGCGGCCACTTGCGTGTCACAGGTGGATTTAGGGCAACCCCGACACCTATCCTCCGAAACGCAACCACCTCTGCACGGGTAAGACCACGGGGGAGGGTTACCGCACACGGAGGGATTTGAGCACGTGTGCGGCGCCGGAGGTGTTTCCTTCTTTTTAAAAGTAGGACGGCGTCATCCAGAGTGAGGACTCGAGGCAAGGACGAGGTTGGGGTCGAAAGGCGGGTCGCAGAATCTGCGCGGCTTTGTGCGCTCAGGAGGTCACATGGGACCCACTCAATACGAATTTGCTGCGAGGTGCGTGCCGCTAGACGATGGATGTCTTGGCACATTTCTGGGGTGCGACTGACTCGTCGTAGTAGGCGTGTGACGTGAAGTACGTATGTGCGAATGACAATGCAGGCCGTGGGTAGCATGGGAATGGCGGCCACAAAGGAAAGTGCTTCTTGAACCGCAAGCATCGCCGCACAGAAGGAGGAAGGAGGTTCTGAGAGGCGAAACTCACTATCGCTTATGTTGCTGCCCAGCCATGACTCCGTTGTAAGTACCACATGAGCAATTGTTATGTCCAGGAGCGAGTGAAATAGGTCAGTTTTATTTTTCTGACTACGGCAGTTAATGACAATGCAGACAAGTTCACTCTCAAAAGTTTTCGTGGTTTAACTGAAGGGTGCGGTGATGGCTATTGTTTACTACGCAAGCGATAGTGTCTGTTTCAGTGTTGTACATGAAAGTTTTAGTGCCCAAGTTTAGTTTATTAAACAGCAGTTTCAGTTTCAGCATCAAAAGAAATGCTAAGTTTTTCATCGCAGAATGAGATTACATTACTCTCAGGCTTTTTCGGGGATTCGTTTCTATTGACATGGATGCCGTAGAAAATTAAATTGTTTCTTCGTGATTGGTTTTCCAGATCATCATGAGATGACTGCAGTGCCATTTACGCGGCTCCGATATTTTCAGAGCTTTGCGATAAATTAACGCTCCAACCAGTGACACATTATCTTCAAAGAGCTTGACCGTATCTGCAAGTTTGGGTAGTTCTGCAAGCGCCTTTTGCTCAAGCCGAATGGAATGTAGTTCATCCAGTGTTTCGGACTGCTGCTACTTTATCACAGGTATTTTCATGATAGTGTCGAACATCTGCTTTTCCTGCTCAGCAGAGAGAGGCCCTGGGTTCTGCTCTACGTCTCCCGCAAGCAGAAGCAGTGTCCGGGAAAAGTGTGCGTATCCTGAACAGATCGCGGTCACATCGTACAGAAGGTGTGAGAGCATGCACAAAGCCTCTTTGGAATCAAGCGCCGATTTTCTAAATGGTTTTCCATTAACAGAAATGTAGGAGTAACAGACCTGAGAAAGAACATGATGTAAGTGTCTGGCTGCCATGTCGGCGCCAGATCCCGGTGTGGCTGGGTGCGTCAGGTACTTGTATAGGTCACGCCTGTACAGAGGGCTCAGGGTTGCCAGTCGATGAAGTGTTCAAGAGCCGGTAGCGCTGCAAGGTCCAGCGGTGAAACGTCAGTCCAAAAAGCCAGTTCAGCAGGACAGACTTACTCGGTTATGGCGTCACCGTTCAGCGGCAGGCACGTCGATATCGCGGCAGCATCGAAAATTGCCATCATCTGCAGGACCTGAGAAAGAGCATGACGTAAGCGTCTGGCTGCCATGTCGGCGCCAGATCCCGGTGTGGCTGGGTGCGTCAGGTACTTGTATAGATTTTACAGGCATATTTTTAGCGCAAAGGACGGGACGAGATACAGACAAGACGAGCACGGGCGCTACTGACAACTACTTTATTGAAGAAAGATCGAGGCATATAAATACATATCTGGCCTGCGCCAGCGCTACCTAACAAGGAACTTGGAATCACAGCAGATGACGCGATAGGAAATTGATCTCAGCATTATACAAAACGACAGACGTGTCACTAACGCAGTTCTGACCCCCTTTCCTGATAAAGAAAGCTTCCAAAGTTTCACGGGCAGTTTTTTGACAACTTCTGCCAAGGATTGAAGCACTCCGGAACCGTGGCTCACACTTGGTGCAAGCAATGCAGTGGGCAACTAAATTCGTGCGTTCCTTATTGTAGATATCTTTAGCATGCTCCCGGAGTCGATCGTTTACGCAGCGCCCTGTCTGGCCGATGTACACCTTGCCACATGACAGGGGAATCCTGTACACGACGTTCATAGCGCACTGCACAAACCGTTTTTCGTGGTTCTTATGACAGCCCCTTTTTTGTCTTCGCAAGTAATGCGGCGGCTCAGCTGAGCAAGTTTCTTAGGGGATGAAAAAACCATAGGCACGTCAAACCTATTAGCCACCTTTTTCAGGTTGTGGGATACCTTGTGCAGGTACGGTACCACTTCCGGCTTTTGCTGACCATCCATAGTCTTTGCTGCAGATGTGCGCTTACCAGGATTCATTTTCTTGAGGAGCGTTTCCGCGACTGCCATCACGACCGACCCAGGGAAGCCGGCTGAAAACAGCCTACCCAATTGATGCTCAAAACTTGCCTGCATCTCACGGACACACGACTTCCTTAGCGCCAAATCCAAGCAGAGAGTTGCTATGCCTCTCTTTACTATTTTCGAATGAGAGGAGTCGTACGGCAAGAGCTCTTTTTGTGCTCGGGGAGAATACGCCCAGCAGACGTGCTTTTCCCTGAACATAAGCCTCAAGTCTAAAAACTGAAGAATCCCTTCGACTGGAAGTTCGTAGGTAAAACTGAGCCCTCTGCCATGTAGTTTAAAATCATCAAGAACACACTGTAGTGTTCGCTCATTAGAAATGGGGCAGAGGTTGTTTAAAACAATTAAAAAGTCGTCCATAAAACGAAAAACTTTAAGGACTTTGTCATTGTTAAAATGATTAAAATGATCGTGTAAAGAGCGATCAATATATGATAAAAAATGTTGCACAAGCCAGGAGCGATGCATGAACTAATGCAAATGCCCTTCTTTTGTAGATAAAACTGGTCGTCAAATTTGATAAAAGTGGAACGAAGATAAAATTCTAAAAGGCCTAAAAAGTTGTCTACCGTCAAACCTGCAGCATTCTGGAAAGCCACAGCACCATTTTCATCTATGCAATCTTTGACGGCAGCAAACAATTCAGGGTGAGGCACAGCATAAAAGAGCTCTTCTACATCGATAGAGAAGGCATACTTCACGTCACTATTCTCTTCAAAAAATCGAACTATATCGGTAGAGTTCTTCACGAGGAAGGGGTCATTTATCACAAGGCCATTCAACACCTTCAAAAGAAACTTACTGACACAATGCTGCCATGTACTACCTTCGTTCACAATAGTGCGGAAAGGGGAATCCAGTTTATGGGTTTTAACACTAAAGAACACCTGCAATGCGGAACTTTCACTAACTGCAATATCTCTTGCGAGCCTCTCCAGATTTAAACGCTTGCAAAGTTCGGCTGCTTTAGTCTTAACTCTTGTTTGGCCTTTTTTCACTAGGACAAAGTTCTTGGTAACCGCCGAAGCTGCTTTTTCATTGTACATAGACCTAGGCAAGGCAACAAAGCCACCCAACTTATCTGCTTGCAAAAGACAGAGCTCATTATCCTTGAAAAAGTTCACAACATTCTGCAAACCATCCTTAGCACACTTGGGACCAGTCACTTTCACATTCTTGGCCAAGCAGTCGATTCCTTCCAAGAGGCATCGTTCCCAGTCTTCCTGCTGGGCCCTCTTAGCCATTTTCCTATTCAAGGCTACGAGTTCGTGTGGTGGAACCGAGGGCTCCAGTCCGAACTTGGGACCCTTGTCAAGAAGATTCGAAATGTTGGAGGGAATGGAAGCACCACCCATCACGATTAGGCCTCCCTTTCGGTGTTTAGAGACACACTTGTATAGGTCACACCTGTACAGAGGGCTCAGGGTTGCCAGTCGATGAAGTCTTCAAGAGCCGGTAGCGCTGCAAGGTCCAGCGGTGAAACGTCAGTCCAAAAAGCCAGTTCAGCAGGACAGACTTACTCGGTTATGGCGTCACCGTTCAGCGGCAGGCACGTCGATATCGCGGCAGCATCGAAAATTGCCATCATCTGCAGGACATGAGAAAGAGCATGACGTAAGCGTCTGGCTGCCATGTCGGCGCCAGATCCCGGTGTGGCTGGGTGCGTCAGGTACTTGTATAGGTCATGCCTGTACAGAGGGCTCAGGGTTGCCAGTCGATGAAGTGTTCAAGAGCCGGTAGCGCTGCAAGGTCCAGCGGTGAAACGTCAGTCCAAAAAGCCAGTTCAGCAGGACAGACTTACTCGGTTATGGCGTCACCGTTCAGCGGCAGGCACGTCGATATCGCGGCAGCATCGAAAATTGCCATCATCTGCAGGACCTGAGAAAGAGCATGACGTAAGCGTCTGGCTGCCATGTCGGCGCCAGATCCCGGTGTGGCTGGGTGCGTCAGGTACTTGTATAGGTCACGCCTGTACAGAGGGCTCAGGGTTGCCAGTCGATGAAGTGTTCAAGAGCCGGTAGCGCTGCAAGGTCCAGCGGTGAAACGTCAGTCCAAAAAGCCAGTTCAGCAGGACAGACTTACTCGGTTATGGCGTCACCGTTCAGCGGCAGGCACGTCGATATCGCGGCAACATCGAAAATTGCCATCATCTGCAGGACCTGAGAAAGAGCATGACGTAAGCGTCTGGCTGCCATGTCGGCGCCAGATCCCGGTGTGGCTGGGTGCGTCAGGTACTTGTATAGGTCACGCCTGTACAGAGGGCTCAGGGTTGCCAGTCGATGAAGTGTTCAAGAGCCGGTAGCGCTGCAAGGTCCAGCGGTGAAACGTCAGTCCAAAAAGCCAGTTCAGCAGGACAGACTTACTCGGTTATGGCGTCACCGTTCAGCGGCAGGCACGTCGATATCGCGGCAGCATCGAAAATTGCCATCATCTGCAGGACCTGAGAAAGAGCATGACGTAAGCGTCTGGCTGCCATGTCGGCGCCAGATCCCGGTGTGGCTGGGTGCATCAGGTACTTGTATAGGTCACGCCTGTACAGAGGGCTCAGGGTTGCCAGTCGATGAAGTGTTCAAGAGCCGGTAGCGCTGCAAGGTCCAGCGGTGAAACGTCAGTCCAAAAAGCCAGTTCAGCAGGACAGACTTACTCGGTTATGGCGTCACCGTTCAGCGGCAGGCACGTCGATATCGCGGCAGCATCGAAAATTGCCATCATCTGCAGGACCTGAGAAAGAGCATGACGTAAGCGTCTGGCTGCCATGTCGGCGCCAGATCCCGGTGTGGCTGGGTGCGTCAGGTACTTGTATAGGTCACGCCTGTACAGAGGGCTCAGGGTTGCCAGTCGATGAAGTGTTCAAGAGCCGGTAGCGCTGCAAGGTCCAGCGGTGAAACGTCAGTCCAAAAAGCCAGTTCAGCAGGACAGACTTACTCGGTTATGGCGTCACCGTTCAGCGGCAGGCACGTCGATATCGCGGCAGCATCGAAAATTGCCATCATCTGAAGGACCTGAGAAAGAGCATGACGTAAGCGTCTGGCTGCCATGTCGGCGCCAGATCCCGGTGTGGCTGGGTGCGTCAGGTACTTGTATAGGTCACGCCTGTACAGAGGGCTCAGGGTTGCCAGTCGATGAAGTGTTCAAGAGCCGGTAGCGCTGCAAGGTCCAGCGGTGAAACGTCAGTCCAAAAAGCCAGTTCAGCAGGACAGACTTACTCGGTTATGGCGTCATCGTTCAGCGGCAGGCACGTCGATATCGCGGCAGCATCGAAAATTGCCATCATCTGAAGGACCTGAGAAAGAGCATGACGTAAGCGTCTGGCTGCCATGTCGGCGCCAGATCCCGGTGTGGCTGGGTGCGTCAGGTACTTGTATAGGTCACGCCTGTACAGAGGGCTCAGGGTTGCCAGTCGATGAAGTGTTCAAGAGCCGGTAGCGCTGCAAGGTCCAGCGGTGAAACGTCAGTCCAAAAAGCCAGTTCAGCAGGACAGACTTACTCGGTTATGGCGTCACCGTTCAGCGGCAGGCACGTCGATATCGCGGCAGCATCGAAAATTGCCATCATCTGAAGGACCTGAGAAAGAGCATGACGTAAGCGTCTGGCTGCCATGTCGGCGCCAGATCCCGGTGTGGCTGGGTGCGTCAGGTACTTGTATAGGCCACGCCTGTACAGAGGGCTCAGGGTTGCCAGTCGATGAAGTGTTCAAGAGCCGGTAGCGCTGCAAGGTCCAGCGGTGAAACGTCAGTCCAAAAAGCCAGTTCAGCAGGACAGACTTACTCGGTTATGGCGTCACCGTTCAGCGGCAGGCACGTCGATATCGCGGCAGCATCGAAAATTGTCATCGTCTGCAGTACCTGAGAAAGAGCATGACGCAAGAGTCTGGCTGCCATGTAGGCGCCAGATCCCGGTGTGGCTGGGTGCGTCAGGTACTTGTATAGGTCACGCCTGTACAGAGGGCTCCAGGGCTGCCAGTCGGTGAGGTGTTCAAGAGCCGGTAGCGCTGCAAGGTCCAGCGGTGAAACGTGAGTCCAAAAAGCCAGTTCAGCAGGACAGACTTGCTCGGTTACGGCGTCACCGTTCAACGGCGGGAACGTCGATATCGCTGCAGCATCGAAATTTGCCATGATCTTGCCCATGCGACAGCAGAAGTCTATGTAAAAAGCTTGGTTATATTCTGCCCACTACTCCCTATTGGGTGGTCTCCTATTGGGTGGTCTGGGTATGGTCTATTTAGAAGTAGCCCTTAAAAAGCTCGTTCTCTGTTTGTCTCAAGTCCAAGATTGAATTGATTGGCTAGTGTCTTAGTAAATAGATTGTAAAGAACGGACAATAACTTGATCGAATGGTATTTTTCAACTCAGTGCTGTGATCTTCTTGTCGGCTAAGATTATGTTAGCTTCGAAGATTCCGGTACGCTCGCGTTCGTGAGGCTTCACGTATATAGAGCGGCAATTTTTTAAAGCACAATATCCAATTTTGGATTTAGCTTTGAGTGCCCTGAAAAGGCCGCGAACGGCCACAGACGGCAAACTGCCTTATAATGACAAGGCGAACTCTGGCATCTCCTAATGCTAGCTCACGCAAGTTCGTACACAAAGAACTGCCGTTAATACACCTTCCTTGGGGCAGCTCTTTTAATGGGCACATGAACACAAAGCTGAAGTGCAATGAGTCTTCAAGGTGAGGTTTTGTTAGCAGGAAGAATTTTTCAAACGCGATTGCGCTAGCAATCATATGCCTTTCGCGGCGGTACTTCCTCTCTCTGATTTCTCCTCTTATCACGCGTGTGGCATATTAATCGGATTGGTTCCAGAACAGAACTAAGCTGTCTCTTCTTTGACTTGAAGAATTTATGCAACGTTACCTCAGAAAGAAAAAAAAACAACTCTCCCATTTCTTTCAGCCGCACCATGATGACATGCGCCCGTCGGCGGACTTAAGCTTCGCGATGCTGCTCCAAGAATTGGCGCCTTCGCAGTTGGTGTCTCTGTGGGCGTGTCAGGGAAGCGTATGATGCAATTTCATGCGGTAAAATCTCTACAAATGACGTTAGGAGACGCAGCGACGAAATGTTTTTTCTCTGCATGAGATTTACTTGGTGAATATGGTTGATACTACGTCTTGTGGATTTTTATAAGCGCTGGTTAATACAGATAACGGATGCGTGATTTTATAAAATAATAGGGGAATTTCTTGCCGACATTGATCGGTGAATGCTCCGTAGAGAAGCTTAGGTACAGCACCCAGGAAGGCGCATGACGCTCATTCGCTGCGAATCGGAATAGAATCGGTTCTTTTTATTTCTAAATTTCCGCACAGAACCACCAAAATAAAAAAATTGTGACTGAGTTGAAAAATATAGCTATTTTGTGCGGAAGTAGTGCGAACAACCACTCAGCGACACATACTGAATAGGACGTCGGCTCAACTCCGATGCTATTGATTGGCGTGCTTGAATCTACGTGTGCGTGGGCTTCCAAAAGGACATAAAAGTTTTCAGCGAGGCACATAATCTCTTCATCTTCCCTTCTTCGATGGTCGTCACGTCCGCTCGGCCCCTGCGCCGCATTCGGCGTTTTGCCTTTAAATCAGCGAACATTCAGCCGGGAGCGTGTCCCCACAAAAACTGTTTCTGTTGCTGAAGACACTGCGCCCACATATGGGCCGCAACGAAACAAAACGCAGCAGTAAGATAAGAGCTCGAATCTCACCGACGCAGTCCACGGAACTTCCACTGGCGAGAGACGCGCGAGGCAATGCGCGCACGTCGGCGCTAGTCATTACGTCAGGCTTACTGCCCCGAGAGCCGTGGGAAGGCGACGGAGCGGTCGTATATCAGCGAAACGGGCCAAAAATCACGGCGCAAGCGGGCAGCATGCCGAAACGCTGTTGGAGCTTCCGCGGCGGGGCTTCTGTCGAAACTTATTGGCAGGCTGTCGGGAAATCTACGTGGGCTTCCAGTGCCTCGCACCCGGCAAAGAGCACAGATCAGCTTAAACAACAAACCGAAAAGGTTGGCAGTCTGTTCGGATTTGTTGCGTGCGCGGCGTTTTATTACCCTAAACCTTCTCAGCCCTCAGTTTGGAGCGCGTGAGAGATGCGTCTCGTTATCTTGTGGCTGCGTTGCTCCACTAGGTCAGTGCCTTTCAGGCGTTTCCTTTCGCGGACAGCTCCCCGTATCACGAGGACATTACGACTGTTTCCAGAGAGCAGCGCAGCGCGATGAGGAGATGCAAATGTCAAGATTAAAAAGGCAGCCTTCAGAAGAACTTATCAGGAACGGTACAAGTATCAAAGCTACACTCCAGCGCATCCTATTGGCAGCTTACTTGTGTTTCATGGAGAAACGTGCTGCGAAGCCCATTAAGATAAATTTGACTTGCCTCGGGTGATAGCTGAAAAGAGGCACAGCGTCCGAACTGCACAGTCGTTTTTGTCGCTGCAGTTACAAGAGGCTGTCACGGGAACGGGGGAAAGTTGAATTGCACTTGAAGCAGTTTGCTTTCTTTTAATGCCGTACTGTACATGCAGCAGCTTGCGGCGGCGAAAGCTGCACGTTTCAAGAATCTAGATTCCCAAAGCGTACACAGAAGAGTGGGAACTTATCTTAAGCATCTTAACAAGCATCACGTTGCCTGCCCTCCTCAGGTCAAGCAAGTCACGAGGACTACTTACTGACTACGGTAGCGGCGGTATGATTTTCACAAAATTCGAAACGCCAAAAATAAGGAGAGGAAGGCTGATATGAAAAGAAAGAACGCGCACCAAACCCTGGCAAATCCCCCACCGCTGGTATGTGCCATCTCTTCTGAGGCAACACCAACAACAAAGGAAGTGCGCAAGAGGGAAATGAGCCAACCTGGGTAACCTCATTTGCCCCGTTCGACCTCATATTCACGAGTTTCTGGTTGTGCCCACGAACCTACATTCCGACGTAGAAGCTCCTCCGTATAGAAGCCTGCAATCAAGCCATGGAGTCCGGTTGAAGTATATGGCCCCTCCCCCGCTGTTTTACCCGTGCAAAGGAGGTTGCGCTCCAGAGGATCCGGGTCAGGGTCGGCCTCACATGTGCCGTCACTCGGAAATGGCTAACTCTCGAGATTTATTCTTTCCTCGGCCTGGGTGTCCGATATGTAAACGCAAGGACATTGAAGCCGACATTCACCACTTATACCCCTGTCACACGGCCAGTTTCAATCACCCTCGAGTCGAGGGTCTTCGAGATTCTCAATCGCCATCGGACTCGTCGCTGCTACACGGCAAATCTCAATGGCCATTGAAATGGTTCTCGTGTCTTACGCCACGGATGTGTGGCGCCACAATCGCTACTTTGGATTTTGCAAAAATAACAAAAATATTTGATAAATGTATCCTAAATGCTGAAATACACGCATACGCGAGTCGTTCAAAACCCTTTTAATTGCACGTACGCGACGGACATGTGCAGACACTGCTGTAGCCACTCTAATACAAGACGAGCCAAAACCAAGCCAGTACAACTGCGTCGGAGCGCTGCCTCGTCAGGCTTAAGACCTGGGAAATTGCTATGATATCTGAAAAACAAGAGCTATTTGTCTCTTGAATCTTTATGCGAAGGTAAGAATGGGCAAATCGAAGGCGAATACAACAGCTTAGAACACGATATTGCTTTGAGGGATTAGCGACGAAGCTGTTATCGCTGTGAAGCGGGCGGGAAGGGTGCCGCCATGTTGTCAACATTAAGTACGAAAGCAACGCAGACTGCAACGCAAAATTAATGCGCTTAATGCACTTAAAACCAGACTAATTAAATTTTAAAATAATGTTACAGGCTGTTTGTATTAAATTTTATGCGAATAATGATTGTTCATGCTTTTGTACAATGAATGTGTCGTGTACGAAAGTGCGCTTGGCGCCGCTCGGAGCAACGCTAGCAACCTTGGGCAGCGCTCGAAGGCCCTCGAAATCTCGATGGAGTTCTGCGCTACTCCGTTGACTCGATAGGCTATTGACTCGATCGCCATTGAAACTGCCCGTGTGGCAGCGCTCGATCGCCTTTGAGTCGATAGACTATCGGTTCGAGGGCCCTCGAAATGCCCGTGTGACAGGGGTATTACTCTGGGACGGCCCAGCTCTCTAGCCTGCCACGATCCGGCACCTGAAGGTAGGGGGTCTATCACAGAGCAACCCTGATTTATATACTGCCTGGACGCAGGGACCATGCCATCGCTCACGACTGGACTTCATTCAATCAGCTAATCTTTTTCCATTACTTTAATCATTACTGCATCCTGCATCACACCTTCGCCCATTGATGCCCTAAGGCAATTAATCTCGTTAAAAAAAGAGTATTCGGCATGCTTGTTTTCGTCATCTTCAGTTAACTGCATATATTAAACGTGGTCGCCATCACCATGAAGAACAAGAGTAATTCATTGTCGAGACATGAGTTACAGTACGCAAGAGATTGGCTGGCCTTGTACTCGAATAGGCTTCTCGTACACTACGTAAAATATAGCAGGGTGACGACTGTGCGGCCAAAGGAATCTAAGCATCATATAAAATGAAAAGACATGAAAAAAAACCACTTAGGACGACTGCGCTGCGGCAATACTGAGGAGACAAGAAAAGGATGCAGGCGCTCACTAGCAACTGCGTTGTTTATTGCCTCTACCTGACTTATATAGACACCAGGCTGGTAACGACACAAGGAAAGAAAAACAGTAGCTCACACAATCTTGGGACTATTTTTCGCCCTTCTCCCCCATCACTTCAATCATTCACGTTTTGATTGTCGTTCAAAAACAGCAGCTCTCTAATGCTCAGACGTAAGGAAGTCTTGCTGACACATCACAGGAGTTGAAAAGGACATTAGCTTCTATTATAAATTTATCACCCTTCTGGTGGTGTCCCGGCACTTGCGCACAACAGTTTTTTTTTTCCCCGAGGGCAGGTTTGCAGACCTTCTGCACTGTTTGCTTCATCCCCCTGAGTTTATATCCTTTATACTTCTTTTGTGTTCTTGTAGTCTTGGATTCATACTCCGCCGGTCTTCGATGACGTATTGTTGCCGCATGACGTAAGCTTTGAATACACATTTTTTTCACCCTTTACAGTATGTGGACGGTGTCTGGTCATGTAGTGGGGTTCTCTAGGGATATCATAATTAACCGTTCTACACAAGTGGTGCAAATTCTTTGGGGTCGAAAAGGCGGCGTCAGTACCTGCTCTTTTTTCTTCAGGGTGTGCGATACGGCATGCAGGTCAACATGTTTGTCCTCGACCAGATGAGTTTTCGTCGAACTCTCGACTTCATGCAGGTAAGGTGCGGCGACTTTCCTTCGACAGCCACTTGCGCTGGATTCCTTTCTTTGCTTTCCAAGCATACTTTTCGGTACAGCACTTAGAAGATGCTCTGGGTAACCGGCTTACTCAAGGTGATGCGCTTGTATCTGGAAAGCGTCTTCGTGTCTGTGTTCACACCATTTTTGAAGAGCGTTCATGAAGCGACCATTTACGATGGCTCTTTTTACCAACCTAGAGTGCGGCGAAGCATACGGAAGGACTGGCTTGTTACCCCTTTTTTTCACAGGCCCCGCACACTTGTTCAGAACGGAAGTATAGATTCAAGTCAAAGAATCTGGCCGTTAAACGGGCACTTATGGGTTACTGTTATCAGTCTATAAGGCAGGCAATGCAGGAACTCGGTGAAGGTTGTAAGTGAAGGCAGTCAAAGCCAGCCATTAGATTGTAAGCAGTAATAAACAAATCTAAGTCATGAAAGACTAAATTGACTTATCCAGAGCCTGCGTTTCTTGAATCTCAATTACCGATGAGAAGATGAAAGCGCAACGTTGAAAGAATAGTAGCTCTGCAACGTATCTTCACAAGATCAAGAACTGCGTAGAAGGTAGGTTTTATTTGGTAAAAACAGCGCCCCTTAACGCACGTACAGAGGAAGATATAACGACGCAGCGCGCTATATCTGTGGTGCTCCTTTTCTGACAATAAAAGTCTACACTTTGGGAGGTGATAAAGTCTAGCATAAGATTTAGCCCGCTTATTGTGAGAAATTTTTTTACTGCAAGGTGCAAATTACATCAGTAACAATATAAAAAGAAAAATTCTGAGGAGCCGCCGCGGTGGCTGAGTGGTTACGGCGCTCGGCTGCTGGCCCGAAAGACGCGGGTTCGATCCCGGCCGCGGCGGTCGAATTTCGGTGGAGGCGAAATTCTAGAGGCCCGTGTACTGTGCGATGTCAGTGCACGTTAAAGAACCCCAGGTGGTCGAAATTTCCGGAGCCCTTCACTACGGCGTCCCTCATAGCCTGAGTCGCTTTGGGACGTTAAATCCCCATAAACCAAACCAAACCGAAAATTCTGTGGGCACTTAAGTCTGCTTACGTGGAGGAATGCGAAAGCGTGCGTTACCATGGCAACCGCGTTGGTTCGCCGCCACCGCGTTTGCAGTCATTGTGTCAGTTTTTTTTTCCTTTAATTATCACCTTATATTATCACATTACTCTGATTACGGGCTCTTTTCACCTCAATCACACATTTTGGTTTTTCAAATTTTGCGCCACTGATGATTATTTCCTCTCTACTTACTATATTCCTGTCCAGCTTATTAAGCCGTCCGGCGACTTTTGCTTCGAATTAAATAACTATTTACTCTATGTCAATCAAACTTTTTGTTAAATTATTTATCCCTCATCAAGCACATTTCGAATTATTTTAATATTTATTTTCACTTCTTTGCCTATTTTTCCACTATTTTGGCGTCCACGCTTGTTTTCGCGTCAGCTCACTGCTTCGACGTCCGGGCTATTTTGATAGTTTTTGGACATTTCTGGCTTTAATTAATGAACTAATCATTCTATCAACATCAAATTTGGTCGCACATCACCTTCACATCATCTCATATTGATTACAATCTTTCTTTTGATCCTAACTCTTCTGAGAATGACACAACTCCTGCCGATACGTTTTGCGGACACGCACTCACCGACACAGCCAAATAATGCTTTCGCATTAATAAAGAGCAAGCAGAAAGAACAGAATATGTTGAATCAGAGGGTGTGTTAAATATGAGCAATAATTAATGTGCGTTAACGTCGGCAGCACCACTGCTGCTAGTCGGAACATATTTGTTTTCTCTTGTTATGTTGGCGAGCCACTGCTTCATGTGCGAGCTGCAATGCTTTCATTTCTATGTCATAAAAATTGTGTAGGCACTTTCAGGCGCTTGCTGCAGTTAATCGCGCAAAAGCGCTGCTTATCAGAAGCTCACATCCCTCGTAGCGCAGAGCAGAACGTTCACTACGCAAAGCTTAGGAGAAAAAATTAAGTAAATGAAACAGAAAAATGCAAGGGAAACGCAAGTTCTGCGTGTTTAAAATAAATTTAAATTGAATTGGTTGCAAAGAAAGGACAAACGCGGTACGTTGTCTCGTTTCTAGGTGGACACCTGAACCCACCCTGAGGGATGGGAGGAAAGTTGGAGTGAAAGAAGAAAGTGAGGAAATGGTGCCCTAGTGGAGGGCTCCGCAATAATTTCGACCACCTGCGTATCTTTAACGTGCACTGAAATCGCAGTGCCAGTGTTGTCAAATGCCGCAGAGGAAATGTGGCTTTTGTACCACGTAAAAGTAGTCGAAAGTAGCTAAACCAACTAAAAAAGACCTAAGAGTCGCTGAAACGTTTTCCAGAACTTTAAAAGTATTTTTGCATATATAGCAATTTGAGTGCAGCCGCTAGAATTTAACCTGCTTGAAATGGCACCAAGTGCTACTCCAAAACAAAAAATGGGCACAAAATTCATGTTTCGTTCATTTTGCTGGTAGGTGTGTCCAAGGCACTAGGAATGACGTAAATACCGCAGCGGTGGCGAAGTGGTTCAGCATCCGCCTCTCATGCGGGAGGTGCGGGGTTCGATCCCCAGTGCCGGTGGGTACCCATCCGTGATACAATGGATACAAGTTTTCCCCTGGTCTGTGGGGCTCGGCTTATTTAGGGTGAAATGCTTGGGAAATGGGGCTTCCACACTACCTTGAGAAGAAGAAAAATACCTTGTGCCATGGCGCTCTTTGGCAGTACCCTGCTTCCATGAAAACCCAACATCATCAGCAACGACATAAGTGCAGATAATGTGCCCATGCCCTTATTTAAATAGTTTATTCCAGCCGTACTTTTCGACCAGAGTCAAGGTACACAGCTCACAACAGACGACGTTCGAGCTGTGTATGCATAACTGCTGTGTTACCAAGGGAGCATGAAGAATGTGAGGGTCCCTCAACTAAATCTAAAATGAAACATTTGGCGAAGTTTTTGGTACATTCAAGCTAATCATCTCGGTATTATCCCTGCACACTGTTATCAAGAGAAAAGCAACAAACGAATTTGTCTCTGCCGACGCCGAGGGCTTCCTCGAAGAGATTATGGCATTTTGGTAAGACTATTGCCCATCTGTTGCGCTCCCTGTCTTGGAGCATTTCATGTTTTTTAGCCGCTTGTAAGCACCTCGTTTATTTTTCTTTGTCCTGTGCTTTGTCCTCAGTCAATCTTGCCTACTGGGTTTCGTCCAGTTGGCAATAAACTTTAACTGGCAGTCTAAAAAAATCAATGCAAATTTTAGTAGCCAGCGCCACTCGAACGAAAACTCTCTTGCTCAGGCCGTAGAAATCAGAATAAAATGGGAGAAAAAGTAACCGAAGACCGCCGGAGAATGCGTAGCCTTGTATATGTTAGGTGCTTCCTTTTTTCTTTTCGCGTGAGAGCGACGGCATCTTGCCAGAGAAGCAGCTTATCGTGTTTGCGCCTGGCCGCCTGACCAATGGCGATGCACACAGAAGCGGCAAGACAGGTCGGAGAGGATGGGAAAAGAAAGGGGGGCTGTGTTGTCAGCGTCAGTGAACGGTGAGGGAACGAGGGATTAGGCAGAGAGAAGGGGAAAATAAAGAGGTATTTGAAATACCTACAACGCTGCCTCTTATGAGAGAAGGGAAGCGAAATTCTCATCCGCCCTCTCTTAAACTGCTTCAAGTGGTTTCTCGATCTGGTTCGTAGCTTCCTCTAACTCTGCTAGATGGTGCAATATATTTGTCGTTAGCTTTATCACCGGTTGAAATAATTTGTCATCGCCAGAACTGTTTAACATCTGCCAAGTTACTGATTCCTAAAATTCACATTAAAGATATCATTAGCAAAAAGAGCAAACTTCAATACAATATTTTGTAAAAACTGCTAAATTGGCTAATCGTGTCTAAAAATTTTTTTGCAAGCTAGTTGCTGCTAAAAGACGCTAAATCTAGCAGCAGAATAGTCAAATTGGCAACCCTGCTTTCAGCACACGGGCGCTTTTTGCCATGGAGGAAGGACGAATTAGAGAGATCGTCACATGACATTTTTTGAAGCCGGAAACGAGCTCCGGGTCACGTTGTCCGGGCGCGCTCTTGCCTATTTTTCTCCGCACTCTGGTTTACGTTTCTCCGCGTTCCCATTTCAAACCACGCGAAGGAGCTGGCCTAAAGAGACTCCAGTGCGACTTGGTTTATGGCCGTTGTTCATGTACGGGAGACCCCGGAAATGTTGGCGCTAGACATTCGGCTGCTTCCAGTTACTGCTCTTTGCCGCGTCGTCTCCGCGCCATCCCTGCTCTCTTAATCGAACGATACAGTCCGGCCTTGCAGGGCCACAACCAAGTAGAATTCGGCGAATGCGCTGTCGCAACTGCGGTAAGCTCGGGAAGGAACTTTCACTTATTGCTGTGGTCCACCATGGCACGCAGTGTCTTTCTCCTCTTTTGCCTGCGTCCTTTTGCGACGGCGGAAGTGTGTGTCCCTGGATTCCTTGCAGGCTGCACTTGATTACATATACTGATATACTTACGTCAGGTTCATCCTAGTCTCAACGTTAATCGCAGGGCTAGAAGGTTAATTTCACCAGGTGAGGTAAAGGGCACAAAATTTTAGTTCTTGAAATTCTGTGTAAATATGCAGCTGCTGCCAAAATAAAGTAGAAGAAAAGAAACCGAAATCTAGCCAACACTTTGAAGAGCATGCTATAGTTTGTGTTCTCTATTTTTTTCAGATACAAGTGTTACACATGGTGCCATTGAAATAGAACTTGCTACTTTGTGCCGTGTATCATCTTTCGTTCCTTTTGTTATGCAGCGTGTCTTGTATCGCACTGTGTATTTCATGATGCTTCCGAACCAACTATCCCACCTTAATGCAGTGTAAGGTACTGTGTTGTGTTGGGTTTTATGGCACATGGGCAACTCAGGCCACCATGCGCCAACCTAAAGGTGAGGAAAATTGTTTTCTGCAGAGTTTTTTTAGAAATATTAAGTATTGGTGGTGTAGAGGGCGTAAACCGTTGTTTTGTATTACCTAATGATGAAGGAAGAAAAAATTTTATGACTCGCTAATTTTAAGAGCTTTGAAGAAGGTCGGGTAGTCTCACCAGGCATCCTTGGCTAAACAAGGATGTTGAGCCTCCTAACCAGTTAAACAAAACCGCAGCCTTCTGAGAAATGAGAAGGTGGCTGAGGTGTATCAATGAAGCGAATTAGTGGGCAAAAATTTAAAATTTGCTGAGAAAACCTGCTTCTCTTAAGAAGCTAAAAACACATGTCGTGTAAACTATTGCATCCTCACTCAAAAAAAAAAAAACCTTGGATGTAAAGGAATGTGTTCATTACTAAACGGTGTCAAATATTTTTCCTAAGTTTTTCAAGTTTTGTGCATGATTACGAAATGTGATTAACTGTTAGCTCACCTTCACAAATCGGTTTGTCTTCTTTTATCAATAGAATATTGTGTGTGATGTGCGTGTGGCCTATACAGAGACGACATAAAATAACTTCAATGGAACGCACCTGGTGCAAACATGACTTCCATTCACCTAGGACTGCCATTATCAAATTTAGTCGGTTGCTTACTTCATTTCTCCAAGCTGTCTGCCATTTTTTTTTCTTGATTTCCTCTGTACTAAGTTAATGCAATCCTTAAAGGGTATATCTACTTTTTTATTTCTTTGCCACGAGCTTGAGCAGCGCAAAGATCTGCTCTTTCGTTGCCTTTTATTCCGACATGACTCGGGACCCAGCACACTTTTATGCTTTGTCCTAGAGCTGTGGCGGTTACAATGGTGTGCATGATGTCATCACTCATAATAATAATAATAATAATAATAATAATAATAATAATAATAATAATAATAATAATAATAATAATAATAATAATAATAATAATAATAATAATAATAATAATAATAATAATTGGTTTTGGGGGGAAAGGAAATGGCGCAGTATCTGTCTCATATATCGTTGGACACCTGAACCGCGCCGCAAGGGAAGGGATGAAGGAGGGAGTGAAAGGAGAAAGGAAGAATGAGGTGCCGTAGTGGAGGGCTCTGGAATAATTTCGACCACCTGGGGATCTTTAACGTGCACTGACATCGCACAGCACACGGGCGCCTTAGCGTTTTTCCTCCATAAAAACGCAGTGATTGCATTCTAGATTAGAGAGCAGTAAGTAAACTTAAGGAGTCTGTGTAAATAATAATGTTTGTAAGGTTCTCTTATACTATTTGTTTAATGGCTACACAGACGGTGTAGTATTCGGCAGTGAAAATTGATGCGCACTGTGGGAGCCTTACTATTTCATTCCAATTTTCTTTTATCACTGTGCCTCCAACGTAAATATCTGTTTTTCAGCCATCGGTATAAAACGGTATCAAATTACTGTATTTTTCCTGAAGTGCAAGAAATTCTTGTATTATATGTAACTTCGTTTTCCCGGAACTATATGAGAGTAAAATTGCAGATTGTAGGTAAATGATACCATGGAGGCAGTGGATCTCGTCTTTGAGCAATGGCAGGTAGTGGCAGTGTAAAGTACTGCCTTGAAACTAAAGCTCCCTAAAAATTTTAAGTACATGACTTTCCCTGGAAGCTTTCCGTGTTGTGGGATACACTGGTATCCCTCCTCGTCCCCTGCGCCAGCGGCGACGGTGACTTCCATGTGCGCGCTGACCACCAAGAATGTGGAGAGAAGGCACCCCTGCGACTCTGCTCATTTCCGCCCCAGCACTGACATGACGTCACGGCAGCGCTCTGCCTTCTGCGGAGAGGGTAGCATGCCTAAGCTTGACGGCAACGATTTGCTGCTAGGGAGGCAATGGCCGAGGGGATAAAAGGGGGATCTCGCGGCGGGAAACGGAGACTCGCTGCCGGACCTGACCTGACTGCCCCGAGGAACCCTTTCGCTGCCCGCCGGCCCCCAAACCCAACGCCGGTCGACGTCAACGACTTGGTGAGCTACTGAACATCTATTTTACGGATAGAACATTCTTCCGCAGTGTGCTTTGCCTTGTGTTCGGATAATAAACTATTTCCTAGCGTGCCCTGGCGTTGCCTATTTCGTTTGGACCTGCCGTGGCTGCGACTTTGCGCCACGGGTTGGGGAAACGTGTTGCGTACTTGAATAACGCCTGCGTGTAGCTGCGTGGCACGGAAGACCAGCTGGACGCAGAGTGACCCCATATCTTGTCGCCCGAGCGTGGGGCGAACTAGGCAATCGAGCAGCGGCCTTTGTTGGAGCGAACGACTACCGTCGCCCTAACAAAGGATGACAGCCGACAGGAGTGACTTGCAGTCTTTGTTCATGCTGTCAGAGCCAGCGGCACCGAACCAGGGCTCCCTACTTGACGCTCATGACTGAAGAAAAAGGAACGCCGACCAAAAGGTTGTTGTTTAAAACGAAGACGTTTCGGCTTCCATACGGAAGCCTTGATCACTGGGCGGAAATCCCAAAGCACAAAGCTTAAGTGCGTCGCAGTAATCGCCCCAAGCATCTTGCGTACGTAGGCGGGAGATTGCCTGCGTTGTGGTTAAGGGTTTTGTCTGTAGTTTGGATTATCAGGGATTCCAGTTATCGACGTGACAGCCAATTCTTTTCTCTTGCGATGACTTATGCTTCTTCCCAAGCTATATTTTGCGTCGCGGCTTCCACGTGTTCCGCAAGTGCATTAGATGCAATCTTTTTGTTCCTGACGTCGTTCTTGGGGTCCCTCAATCGCCTTTCGAAATTCCCGCTCTCGCCGATATAGCAGTAGTCGCAGTTTGCGCAGGGAATCTTATAGATGACGCCAGGAAACTTCTCTTTCTTTATCTTGTCTTTGGCGGCCACCAGCTCATGCCTCAGCTTGCACGCAGGAACGTGAGCGACGTGCACACCGTTAAGTGCGCAGAACGCGAGCCAAAGACTCGCTCACGCCCGGCACATATGGGATAGCGGCTCGGGCTCGGCAAGGAGGAATAACTGGTTCTGATGGGCGTGAAGACCGTTGAAGAACAGAATCCACGAAGTGCTTGGGGTAGCCGCATTCACTCAATTCTCGGCGCACTTGGCGTAGGTCAGCAGCCCGATCTTCTGGCCTTGGGCAGATGTTTTTGGCACGTCGGACGAGGGAAGCCACGACGGAGCGTTTGTGGAAAACCGGGTGGTCAGAATGAAAATGAAGATACCGGCCTGTGTGGGTTTCTTTTCTATAAACTTTGAAAGAAAGGCGGTTTCCACCGCGTTCCACCAAAACGTCCAGAAAAGGAAGACGGCGTGCAGCCTCCTCCTCTACAGTGAATTGAATGGAATCTTCCATGCTATTGATGTGATCGGTGAAAGGACCTAACGCATTCTTTTTGATAATACAGAAACAATCGTCGACGTAACGCACAAAAACCTTCGGGCGCGGTTCGAAGGTAGCCAGTGCGCGAGCTTCTATTGCTTCCATGGTAAGGTTTGCGGTTGTGACCGATATAGATGCGCCCATAGCAGTGCCATGAACTTGTCTATAGACTGTACCCCGGAAAACAAAATAAGTGTTCTCAAGGCAGAACTGCAACAGCTTCAGAAGATCCGATGCTTCGATAGGGGTTCTTTCACACAATCCGTCGTCATTCTGCAGCGCTGAGCGGCACACCTCCACAGCCAGATCCACGGGTACGCTGGTGAACAGCGATTTCACATCAAAGGACACCACGACCTCGTCGTCCTCCACCGTGACATCACGTACTTTTTAAATAAAATCGAAAGAGTCACGTATGAAAGTCGAGCCCTTTCCAACGAGTGGCGCAAAAACCTTGTGTAAGTAGCCCGACAAGCGGTATAAGGGCGACCGTGTAAAGTCAACTATTGGTCGCATCGGGACGTTTGGCTTATGGATCTTCGGGAGACCATACAAGGCGGGAGCTGACCCATTGTGGCAGATGACCTTGAAATAAAGTGACTTGTGGTCCGGTGGAACAAATCGGAAGACGTCAGTCAAAAGAATCCGCAAGTTTCTTTCTACCTTGAGCGTAGGGTCCCGCTTCAGCGGAGAGTACGTACTGTCGTCCTGCAGAAGGCCAGTCATTTTCTCAACGTAGTCGTTGCTGTCCAAGATGACGGTAGCGTTGCCTTTGTCAGCGGGAAGTATAATAATGTCCGTGTTTTTACGCAGGCTTTTGATGGCATCACGCTCCTCGGAAAGAAGGAGGGTCGGAGGATGTCGCGGAAGCTTGGCTGACTGCACGTGTTTGGGCCTCATCTCGGTGGTTGTTATCTACTTGACCTATGGCGCGTTCGACAGCACAGACGATTTTTCTTGCGTCCGGCGCAGGTCTCGTGTTAAATTTTAACCCGAGCTTAAGTACGGCGAGTTCTGTTCGAGTAGGCCTGTAAGAAGACAGGTTGTGGACTGTCGAAGTGGACGGACCAGGCACAAACACTTTTTCGCGAGGCAGCAGCCTCGATAACTCCTTTTGGTGGGAAAACTCTCGTTGGCGGAACTGGAGGCTCACCTTGTAGTTAGCATGTAACTGGATGCTGGCGAAGTAGTCCGGACACTGGTGCTCGAGGCGGCGACGAGCACAGAAGACTTCGTTCTGCAGGTGCCTGATAGAGGCTTTACAATCTAGGATCCTGGCTTGAAGCAGTTGCCGTTCCGCTCTTGATACCACGCTGTGGCCAAAGGCCGTGTCCACAGGTCGCAGCAGACGGAGGGATCTCGGAATGAGGCTTCTAGCCTTGCATATGAGGTTAAAATCTAGATGGGCTTTGAAAGCAGAGAGTCGCATGGATAGCGAAACGTACTGGCGCACTTGAGTGATGAAAGGTTGGCCATACGACCGTCGTAGCGTAATGAAATCTAAAGCCTGACGAAATCTCGTCTGGTCGGGTAGAAGATTCAGGACTGAAGAAAAAGGAACGCCGACCAAAAGGTTGTTGTTTACTGTTGTTCACTGTAGATGAGGAGGCTGCACGCCGTCTTCCTTTTCTGGACGTTTTGGTGGAACGCGGTAGAAACCGCCATTCTTTCAAAGTTTATAGAAAAGAAACCCACACAGGCCGGTATCTTCATTTTAATTCTGTCCACCCGGTTTTCCACAAACGCTCCGTCGTGGCTTCCCTCGTCCGACGTGCCAAAAACATCTGCCCAAGGCCAGAAGATCGGGCTGCTGACCTACGCCAAGTGTGCCGAGAATTGGGTGAATGCGGCTACCCCAAGCACTTCGTTGATTCTGTTCTTCAACGGTCTTCACGCCCATCAGAACCAGTTGTTCCTCCTTGCCGAGCCCGAGCCGCTATCCCATATGTGCCGGGCGTGAGCGAGTCTTTGGCTCGCGTTCTGCGCACTTACGGTGTGCACGTCGCTCACGTTCCTGCGTGCAAGCTGAGGCATGAGCTGGTGGCCGCCAAAGACAAGATAAAGAAAGAGAAGTTTCCCGGCGTCATCTATAAGATTCCCTGCGCAGACTGCGACTACTGCTATATCGGCGAGAGCGGGAATTTCGAAAGGCGATTGAGGGACCACAAGAACGACGTCAGGAACAAAAAGATTGCATCTAATGCACTTGCGGAACACGTGGAAGCCGCGGCGCACAATATAGCTTGGGAAGAAGCATCAGTCATCGCAAGAGAAAAGAATTGGCTGTCACGTCGATAACTGGAATCCCTGATAATCCAAACTACAGACAAAACCCTTAACCACAACGCAGGCAATCTCCCGCCTACGTACGCAAGATGCTTGGGGCGATTACTGCGACGCACTTAAGCTTTGTGCTTTGGGATTTCCGCCCAGTGATCAAGACTTCCGTATGGAAGCCGAAACGTCTTCGTTTTAAACAACAACCTTTTGGTCGGCGTTCCTTTTTCTTCAGTCATGAATCTTCTACCCGACCAGACGAGATTTCGTCAGACTTTAGATTTCATTACTTGACGCTCCTTTGGAAGGGTTTGAATTTGTGAATCTTGGGCGTTCCACTCGGAATAGCCGAGGGACATCCCCTGACGTGTTGGCAGGACTTAGGCCTGGTATGAGGGGCTCCACATCGGGCGCCTCGCCGCTCCACGGCGCGAGCAATGCGGCACCTAGGCCTCATCATTCGACGCAATCAACGGCTGCGCCAAACTCTGAGGGCGTTAGTCCGCAATCATCCGAGGTGCTCTTGCAGAACGCAATGCAGGTTACGCCGAGTCTAGCGGGTACTTTGCAAAACAATTTGCAAGTCCCGGCCCAGTCACCACGTGTTAGGATAGATTTGCCTACCTACAAGGGGTACCACGACACCACGAGAACAAATGAGTACCTCGACCATCTGCTGCATTATCAGCAAGTGACAGGAATCGCAGACGCCGAAATGCTCGCGCGTGTTGCGCCTGTTTCTTTGACGAAGCAAGCGGCTCGCTGGTACCGCTGGCAGCAATTTTCTACGGAGCACGCTTTCGCGGAAGAAGTTTATGGTTTGTTTGATTCTCCCAATTGTGTTTCAAATTTTGGAGACGTCGTTAAAATCGTTGATGACGAGATTTAGTTTGTGACTTGCGCAGTGAAAAAATAGTGGCTTCGGGAACTGTTTCTGTATTGTTTTGTTCACTCCAGCTGCTTTTCCAGCCATTGTAGAGCATCCATCACACTCCTGCCCAATGAGGTACGAAATAATCAGCCTGGCATTCGTCAAAAGCTTCAAGATTGCAGCGGCAATGCAAGTGGAGTTTAATTGCTCCAGCTCTACAAATCCCAAAAACTGCTCTCGAACGCACACTTCGGCTCCCGCCTTGTCAATAAAGCGAGCGCCTATAGACATCTGCCCTTTTCCTGAATTATCTGCAGTTTCGTCAGCAAGAACGGAAAAAGCAAACGCTGTGTTTGCTTCGGATAAGTATCTGCTCTCTCAGGATGTCGTTACAGATTGTGATGATCTCGTTCTGGACGCGGACAGAAGTGTACTTAGCACTGCCAGCAGAAGAAGCGAAGTGCTCCTGAAATCGAGTATCTCCAGCTTCTACCCGAAAGTCATGGAGATCATTGAAAACTCCACCATCGAACTGCTTGCCGCGAATTGGAAAGTCATGCATCGCGCAAAAGACAATGGGGGAAACTATTGGAAATGGTTTCTCACGATTCCTTTCAACTTGCTCGTGCAGTACTCTTTTCAGCTCCTGTACAACGGGTAGCTGCTTGCCTTTCATCACATCCATAAAGTTCTCTGGGGCCGTCATTGCCTCCTGGTGCCATTGGGATTTTACGTAATCCCTGCACGCCTCGCGCACTTTTCTGTAGTCACTGATAGCGCGCACGATAAGAATACCTTCACTACCCCGGTGAACACGCGGAGGAAAAGTGACGCAAAAACGACAAAGGGGGCCTTTCGTTGTCACCGAATACGCAAGCCAAAGGGCGTAATCTCCCAGCCATTTGTGGCAAAAGGGCCTCTTTCCAGGTGTTACATCCGTCTTAAAGTCGTATGTAACATTTGGCGACCATGGCTTTGTATAGTAAGAAGTCTTAACTGCAAAAAGTCCGGGGTGATAGTGAGTTGAGCTTTGCCTAGAAACTCTCCTAAATCATATTCTTGGGGCAAGTTGTTTTCATGCTGCTGTCTCCGGACTTCAATCCCAAGCGAGGAGAAAGGGAATCGTCTCGGCTTACTGCGTGACTGGAGCTCGCTGTTGGTGGAGTTCCCTCCATGGAGTCGACGACATCGGCTACTGTCCGGTGATGAAAGCTTGCATCGCTCTGGTAAAATCCGGGCTTCAATCCTAAGAAAGGAGAAAGGGAAACATCTCGGCCTTCTGCGTCACTGGAGCTCACAGTTGGCGGTGTCCCTTCCATGGAGTCGACATCAGCTACTGTATGGTGATGAAAGCTTGCATCACTCTGGTCACATGCTACACCGTTGTCACATATCAGACCAGAATCTTCAAGGGCGCAGTCGGATAACGCTTCATCAGACAACCGCTCACGCTTGAAGAAGCGTCGGATGTGCATCATTAGGGACCGCGCGAGACAAAGCTTGCTATGGATTTCCTCGTGATTGAGAGTGTTAGAAAGTAAATACATATTGATTGGAGAAACAGATGAACGCGTACGTCAAAAAGAAAAAATGGCTATATATCGCAACGGGACGGCGGTCCCGCCCAAAGGAAACCACACCAGTTCGGAGAGAGCCGAAGGAATACCGCCGGTGGCCGCCAATCTTAGTCTGCGTGCGCTCGTTCCGCCGCGCGCTCCTCGCGCCTCCTCATCTTCCGCCCAGGGCACTTGGTCGGCTTACGTCGTGCCTTGGGCGTTTATTCCCGTAACAACTTTCCACCGGGGGGAGGGGGGGGTGGAAGAAAGAAAGTCTAGCGCGACGCAGTGCGACGGTTCAAGCTTTTCGAATTCAGGGAGGCCAGCCGGAAAGTACGGCAGCCTCAAGTGATGCCGTCCCACGGCAATGGCCGCAGACTCCAATGCAGCGGGGCGTCGACACTTTGCACTGCATTCCTTGGGAAAGGCATCGAGCACTTCCAGATGAGCCACTCGGCATTCCGGACGAAGGTTGTCAAGAGCATAGCTTTATTCGCGGTAGGCATCGCCACGCGGTGATGGCGTTGAGGTCCCGTTTAATACCAAACTGTCCAGGTAGATGGCGGAGCTGCTTGTAGGTGGTTCTTCCGCGTACGACAATGGTAAAGGCTCCTTCTCGCCTCCAGGCAGTGAATTCATTAAGCCGTTACCCCCAACTTCGCCCGACTTTCGGTTCCGGCGGCATAGTCGGGCGACGGCGCTTGTATTTGCTTTTGCGGCCTCGTGTTAGCTTTTGGAAACGCATCACCGCGCTTGCCCTTATCTAGTTTGCTTGTGGGCGACGGGGTTGCTTCGACGGGCGCAGTCTGGACGGACACACCTCGGAACTTGTGAGTGCGCCCATGGCGCGGCGCTCCACTTATGGGGCGGCATTCTGAGAGGGATGCCTGGAGCCAGCAGGCGGCGCCGGCACTGGTGATGACGTGGGAGCCAATAAACGTGATCCCGGAGCCCAGTCGGGATCACCGCGGGTGCCGGAGACATATCTCTTCATGCTCGAAACATGTTCTGGAAAAATGTGGTGCACACCGCGTTCGCGATGCTTAGGCAGATCTTCAAGTCGCTACGTCACGGGGCCGAGCCGGGCAACAACACGGTAAGGCCCACGGTACCGGGCCAAGAACTTTGCGGCACGGCCAGCAGCGTGGATGGTACGAGGACCAAGTCGTCTGGTAGGAAGGAGGGGGGAGGCGTAGCTGCCTCAATGGTCGCTTGCATACGCTCATGTGCCCGGATAAGGTTGCGCTGGGCGTCGAGGCGAGCGAGCCGAAGTCGTTGGACGGAGTCCGGTGGTGACACCATAGGGTGGGGCAGGCCCAACTGCGTATCGAGGGGAATATAAATCGTTGTGCCATAGACGACCGAGAACGGCGTCGCATGCGTTCTTTCCTGTGTCGCAGTGTTGACGGCAAAAACTGCGACAGGAACAAAACGATCCAAGTTTCTGTGGGGTGGAGCAACGTAGGACGCAAGTTTGTCCGTCACTGTCCGGTTAACACGCTCCGCGAGACCATTGCACTGGGGGTGGTTGACGGATGTCGTTGAGTGCGCAATCCCAAAGAGCGGAGGACTCGCTCAAATTCATGCGACATAAAGCAGCTCCCTCGCTCCGTAATGAGGCGTCGGGACACACCGTGCCGAAGGATGAGATGCTGTTGCACAAACGAGACGGCATGGGCAGACGACGTGTCAGGAACGGGCAGTTTTTCGACCCACTTCGAGACGTTATCGATCGCAACCAGAACATACCGATTGCCAGCGCGCGTCTTCGGAAACGGGCACAAATGGTCCAGGCCAACCAGCTCGAAAGGTGCATTCGGTGGCCAGAAGGCTTGCAAGGGCGGCTTGGGTGCCCAAGTGGACGGCTTCCGGAACTGACACGTCTGGCAGGACGCCACGTGTTCCTTGATGTCCCGGAACATATTGTACCCCCAAAAGCGCTCCGACACTCGTGCGTAGGTCTTGCCGCGGCCCAGGTGACCAGCCGTGGGGGCGTCGTGCAAGCCGCGCAAGACATGCGAGCGCAGCGTTGTCGGCACCACTGGTAACCACACGGGAGGTCGACCACGGAGCCGCTTCACATGGTACAAGAGGGTATTCTCCACCCGATAGACCCGGCGCAGTTTGCGGTGGCGTGGGCCGGCACCGGTGTTGAGAGAGCGGATGATGGCAGCAACGTCGGGATCTCGTGTTTGCTAGGTCTTCAGGTCCATCTAAGCCATCACAGAACATGGGTGGCTCGAAAGGGAGTCGGCATCTTGATGGGCAGAGCCACGCAGATGCACGATAGTAAAATCGCACTCCTGAAGTTGAAGGGACCAACACGCAATTTTCACATTGATATGTTTGGCGGACTGCAGCCAAGTGAGGGCTCTATTGTCCGTCACGATGGTAAAATGACGCCCGTACAGGTAGGGATGGAACTTCTCGACGGCCCAGACAACGGCGATGCATTCAAGTTCTCAAGAGTGCCGGCGGCGCTCCACGTCGGACAGCTTGCGGCTGGCATTGGCTAGGACCCTTTGGTCGCCAGACTTTTCTTCCTGCAGGAGGACTGCGCCGAGCCCATCCTGGCTAGCATCCATGTGCAGGATGGTGGGGGCCTATTCGTCATAATGGGCCAACGTAGGAGGCTTGAGGAGGGCGTTCTTGACATCGAGGAACGCGAGCTGTTGGGTCGCTGTCCAACTCCACACGGCATCCTTCTTCAACAGAGCGGTCAAAGTGAGCGCTTCACCTGGCAAAGTTCGGACTGAAGCGACGGAAATATGAAGCAAATCCAAGAAAACTTTTCAGGTCCTTGGGAGTGGTGGGAGCTGCGTAAGCCGTGAGCGCTTGTAGTTTTTCAGGGTCGGGACGAATACCATGCCGGTTCACGAGTTGACCCAATTACGTCAGTTCCGGAAACCGAAGAAGCATTTTTTGGTTTCAAGCGAAGCCCAGCTGAAGTAAGGGCATCAAGGACAAGTTTGAGGCGTCGCTCGTGTTCGTCGAACGTAGCCGCATAGACAATGACGTCGTCCATGTAGACCAACGCCATAGTCCACTTCATATGGCCGAAGACGTGGTCCATGAGGCGTTGGAACTTGGCCGGCGCATTCTAGAGACCAAAAGGCATGCGGTTGAACTGATAAAAACCGTCAGACATCACAAACGCCGTCTTTTCCGCGTCGTCAGGGTGGAGAGGCATCTGCCAGTAGCCCGAAAGAAGGTCCAAGGTGGTGAAGTATTGGGACCCCTTCAGGCGGTCGAGGGCGTCGTCAAGGCGAGGCAGCGGATAAACGTCTAGATGCGTGACGGCGTTGAGCTTGCGGTAGTCCACGCAGAAGCGGATCGCCCCATCCTTCTTCCGCACAAGGACGACGGGAGAGGACCAGGGACTGCACGAAGGGGAAATGATGCTCTTGTCTAGCATGTCGGCCACGTGCTGCCGAATAACCCGCAGTTCGGCTGGTGCGACACGACGGGTTGATGGTGGATGGGCCCGTGACCGGCAGTGTCGATGTCTTGGTATGTCCAGGTATATTACACCTGAGTTCTTCGGCACGTAGAGCGAAGCAACTGCGGTGTTGCTGCAGTAGCGCCTTGAGTGCGGCGAGCTCCGCGGAGGTCAGGTTGGAGCCAAAATTGAGGCTCTTACGGTAGGGCCACAGGTGTTGGTGGGGTCAGCGCCAGGGCGGCAGGCTTCAGAGAGGCAACCGGCGAGCCTGGGCCTGAAACGAGCGCCGTGCCCAGGGGTGACCCGTGACGCAGTACGAGCGGGTGACCACCGATGTTAAAGACCAGCACGTGAGCCTTTCCGTTCACCACTGACAAAAGGCACAGAGTTGAGGTCGTCTCGCGGGCTGGTGCGGCACATCGGACTGGCTCAAAGAGCACATCGGCGGTCAGCTGGTCGCCAAGCTGGCCTTGTACCCAGGTTGCCTCGCCCGGTGGTAGGGTCACGTCAGAAGCCGCCAAGACTACGCACACGTCCGACGGCGGAACGTGACGTCGAAGTTTCTATACGACGCACGGGGTTCGAGGCACGCTTGTTCGAGGCACGCTTGGCCGCCAACAGCAGGGAGAGGCATAGCTCCGCACCGTAGTGAAAAAGCCGACGAGCCCAGCCTTGGCGACGGGAAGGCGGCCGGTACGGCTGCTGTCGCGAGGTAGCGAAGTCGACAACGACCCCAACTTGCGGGCACCAGCCGCACCAGAGAACCACAGGCCAAATTGGGCTATCGACGACCACAAACTCGGTCTCGAAAGTCGTGCCGAAAGCACGCACATCCACAACGACACGTCCGAGTTGGTGCACCAGGGTGCCGTTGAATGTCAAAAGCTGGGTCTCAGGGCCCGGCAGAAGCACGCGGGGCACTTCGGTCACAAGTCACTTGTCCAGCAGCCCCCGTGTCAACTAGGGCATTCACGCGCTACCCGAGTATAGCCACGTCCACAAATGCGTAGGGTGCTGCACGAGAGCGTAGCAGCGATGAGCGGTAGGAATCGAGACATAGAAGCGTGGGGACTGATTCGGTCGACTTCCGGAGTTCTGCCGGAGCGTTTCCCGACGGCGAAGGGTCAACGCAGTCCCTCGAATAGTGGCCCCGCTGGCCGCAACGAAAGCAGGTCTCGGTGAAGTTGGTGCGCCCACTGCGGGCGGAAGCCATCGCGGTGGCCACGGACCGTGAAGCGCACTCCGTGGTGGTGGTACGAACAGCCGCTTGCTCCGCGCGCGTGGTCCTCAAGAGTATATAAGCCTCGAAAGCGAGGTCCACAGCTGCGCGGAAGGACTCGGGACGCCCGAGGCGGACCTGGCGCTGGACTTCCGGGTCCCGAATGGCGTCGACAAAAGCTTCCGTGCTGACCAAGCCCACGGTGGTCGGTGGCGCACCCGGCAGCGACTGCGACGCCAACCGCTGAATAGCCGCGGAAAGGTCCTGGAAGCTTTACCCAGGCTCCTGCCGGCTAGCACGCCGGCGCTGGTATTGGAGCCGGGACTGGCCCGACCCGTAATGGTAGGCGAGGATGCCCGCGATGGCACCGTACCGTCCAAGCTCCGCGCGGGGCAGGTTTGGGAGCAGCTCCGCCGCTCGGCCCCGCAGCTTGGAGACGAGAATCACAGCCCTCGTGCTGGCGTCCCATCCCTGCGCCACCGCAATGGTGTCGAGCTGGTTGGCCTCCCAAAGGCCAGTGCCATCAAAAGCTGGTAACTCCGCCGCCATCCCCAGCCGGCAGGCCGGACGTGACTCATCTGCGCCGTGCACCAAGGTCAGACTGCAAAGCCAGCCCGACGGGCACGGGTGCGGATTCCATGGTGTTGACGGAAGGCACCGGCCGCCGCGGTTCGGGTTGGTCGGTACAGCATGCCCGCGCTCGACCGCCTCCATCCTCGCCTCTAGTGGGTCCAGCCGCTGATTGAGGCGCTCAAAGGCGGCCTCCAGCCCCGGGGAAAGGGGCAGGCAGCCACAACGCCCGAGATCAGCGGCGCCAACAGCGCGGCGCCAACCGCGAGTACCGCACCAAAACATATTTGTACGAATATAGCAAGCTACTTTTAAATCACTGCGCGCACTGCAGTCACATTATTCTGGCCAATATGAACGAACTCGAACATATGTAGGGGTAATGAACTCTGTTATCAATACAGGAAAGGTTTTGCCAGGGCTTGATAGATTGGTCTTTATACCATCGTTCGAGAATTAGGCTAGCAGAACAGTTTGGAGAATATTTTACTAGTCTCAGCTAATACAGATGCAAATTTTCATAATTTTCTCGATAGCAGAACTCAATGCGTGTCTGAAAGAGATAAATCCGTCATGCTACTAACATTCCATACCGGATCGTTTTGCTGACATTCCTGTTTGCTTTAATACATTTTATTGTGCTATACATCTGTGTATACAACCACGTCAATCGCAAATGCTTGTGTTTTACAGTAGTGTATTTACTGTATGTGCTTGAACTAGCCAATGATTTGTTGAGTAAAGGCATGATTTTTGCCCTACGTTTCTCTCTCCCTCTCCATGTAAAAAAAAAACAGGTGTCCAGCTAAATGTAACCACGTTTTATAACAATTGAAGGAGTGTCCTAGGCGCGTAAGATGCGTTCAGTACTGCTGAGAGTCGTGTGGACTACTCTGCAGTATGTATTCAAGGCAAAACTTGAGTTTCAGACCGGTGTGCTTATATGACATTTAAGTGACCTTCCCACTTAGCAATGTCATAGCAATAGCTTTAAGTCAGATGACGAGCATATTTTGACTATGGCCAATGCGATGGTGTCTCCAAATTAAACCCGGGTCGTTTCCGAAATGTTGCCCATCCCACCCGCGAAATTTGACCTTCATTGATTTGGGCCAAAATCTATTTTCAGGCTAATTTTAATGTGCTCGATGCGATCGCAGTCTCTAAATTTGATCCGTGCCAGCCCCGAAATTTCACCTCGGCCCGATTTGGACCAACCATAACTGAGCGTGCAACCAGAAGGAAGCGTGCCCGACACGATGACGACTTGCAAATCTGGTCTGTGCCATTGCCAAAATGCTTTCGCTCGACCTTTCGTATAACCATGATTAAACCTTGCCTTACTTTCTTTTCCGCACTGCACAGTCGACTAATTAGTTTAGACTGACTAGCTAGCTTTTTAAATATTGGCTTGGTTTAGTTTGGTTTAAGGCTGTTTAACGTCCCAAAGCGAATCAGGCTATGCGGGACGCCGTAGTGAAGGGCTCCGGAAATTTCGACCACCTGGGGTTCTCTAACGTGCAGTGACATCGCACAGTGCACGGGCCTCTAGAATTTCGCCTCCATCGAAATTGCACCGCCGCGGCCGGGATCGAACCCGCGTATTTCGGGCCAGCAGCCGAGCGCCATAACCACTCTGCGACCACGGCGGCTCCTTTTTAAATATTAACTTCTTGTTCGCACAAGGTACCGCCCGAGAAATTTTTTCTCCAAGCTCTAAAAGATAGCGCGAGAAATCCAAATACACAACAGTGGTGCTACTTAAGCGCAAGAGATTCAAATTCGCTTATCGTATATCCCGCGCCCAGTGCAAACACACAGCTCATTTGAGACTCGTTTACCTGGAACGCCTCGTATATTGCCAAATGAAAAAAAAAAAAACCGTCATCCGCTCTCTGTTCCTTGGCAGCGGGAGCTGTTCGGTTCGCAAGACGGGTGCATCTCCCGACGGAGAAAATAAAAAAAAAGGGAGGGGGCTTCTTTTTTTGCGCCCGCGCACCCACGCACCGGCGCATCGCCACCGCCGATAGGGAAGCGGCGACGCTCGCCAGCGCCATCTCTCGCTCGCAGCAAGCAAGCCGTGGGTCACGTGAGACGAGCTCGCGCTGTGACTGGCCAACACCCTCTCAATGCTAAGGCCTCTCCACCGGCCGCGTGACGTCACGCCAAGGGACCGTGCAGGCCCCGCGCTCCGCGATTTCAGCGCGCCGCGCCCGTCTGCACTATTCGGGTACTGCCGTACGTAGCTGCCTTATAAGTGATTCCTTCATTTTCATTTTTGTCGTTGCTGCAGAAAAGAAATTCGCTAGTTTGTGCGCGCCTTAGGCTATCATTTTATCTGCTTTATATATTTTTTTTATTGCAGAACACCTTATTGTCAAGAAAGTTCGAGCTGCTAATATAGTTTTTTATAATAAACAATTTAGCATACGGCCGCCAATTTCGCATTATTGGTCATTATAATAAAAAATTGATTAGTTAATTTCAATTAATCATCTAATTATTAGGTTCTATCACGTACATGATGTCTGCCGTGCGGTAAAATCCATCCGCACAGACCGCACATGCGTATATCTAGTTGTTAAAGTAGAAGTTCGTGAACATTGAAAAAAAAAACACCGTCTACTGCGCATTGTGTTAGTTTTATTCTGTATTGTGTTTTGCTTAAAGCTTTCACACACAGCAATAATGACACTCACAATAATGTTGCGCTGTTGAGTATTTGTACAGCTAATCTGACCCTTACAATAAAAAACGACGAGACACCAGCAATGAAGTGTGCGCAAAGCATTTTTATTGCTTGGGAATAAAACTTACTTCTTCTTAAGCGTTGCTGCTTTCCGGGCTGCGGCCTTCTGCTGCGCATTGTCTTGTATGGCATCATTTCTTAGTTTGCAAAAGTTGTTTAGAACAACGTTGGTTGCAACGCGTACTACCAAGCGCAGGAGAGTTTGTGCAGTGTGGCCATTTTCACATGTCTCAATGTCGTGTTCGTCCAGGAGGGAAATCGTCTGTGAAATCACGACACCACGTTGATTTCTACAGGAGAGAAAATCTTCCGCGGTTGCTCCAAAAGACAACTTCTCTGCAACTAGTTTAGTCATCAGTACCATGTGAACTGTGCATGGCTGGGGAAACTTCAGCCCTCCTCTCGACAGGTTAGCTATCATGGCAGTATTTTCCGCTTCGATCTCTCGATTTTCAATCACCAATGTGCTGAAGCAAGCAGAACATGAAAGCTTCTTTAAAGCAGCATGAGCAGCGTATCCTGCAATGTAGACAATAGCATCCATGTCAGAGTGGGCGTGTGTAATATCGTCGTCGCTGACAGCCACAGAAAAGTTGCATGGGACAAGATCCTCACTTACGTCTTCAAACTCTGTTTCCTCGCGTGGAAATGTCAAAAGTTTTTGAAGACGAAGCTTCTTCTCACATTCGTAGAGCTGACGCACGGAAATGTGGTACTGTGATCCTGCCAGCTGGCGGTAACGGCCGAACCGGTCTTCTAGCGCATCCGTCTGAAATTTGCCCAGCAGTACGTACTTGAAGTGAAGTTCTTCTAAGCAGTAGCGCGAGAGTTCTACCAGAGAATAGCATGTCAGTCGCAAAGCACTGTGAGTCTCTTTCGTCAGCGAGCCACTGGTGATGTTTATTCTTGCCCAAGCGTCCAACCAGTCCACAACGCCGCTCAGGAAAGCTAACTGTGTGTCATCAACAGACCTTACAGGGTCTTGCATGCTGTCCCTTAGCCTCTGGCCTTTGCAAGGGGTCTTAACATTGACTATTTGCCACCATGTGAGGATAACGTCAATGAAAAGAGCAGTCGACTCAGCTTGAGGAATCTTGAACGCGGAACCATGTGTCCTGAGGGCATTTGAAACAAACTGATTAATGACGTCGAGAGCGAGCTTTACATTTTGCCGCTCCATTGAGGTTGGATTCACGGCTTTTGCGTTCAGTCTGTAAGCAGCCTTCACAAGCGACGTCTTCTCTGAAGAATAAAGCTGCCGCACAGCTGCGAAAGAAGCAGCTTTCATACGAGGAGGCCCTTCGGGCATTGCTCCACTCAAGTCCATTTCAGGGAAATAGAGGCATGTTCCAGGGTTTTTCTGGTTAATCCAATTGTTCCTAATGCACTTCAAGAGATGCACAGGATCGACCACGTAGAAAAGAGGGCGAGCGTTATCGGCTGGATGGGGATAGACAATGCTCACCTGAGGACTTGTAGCAAATAACGACATCATCTTGCGGTTCAGAGCATTGTTGTCCGTTATCACAGCGATAATTTTGAGCCCCATTTTCTCAACATTAATGATTATGTTCTTAGCATGCTCGTGCAAAATTTCTGCGCTCAGTTTGCTCACAGGTAATATGTGAATGACGTCCTTGTTTGCAGAAAGAGTGATTGTACCATGAACACATGGGCTGTTGTTGCTGGTTCCGTTGAATGAACCGACGATCCTACTATTGTGCCCCCTTTGTAGTCGAAGTATGGTTTTATGTGGATCTCATCGATCATCAGGGTCACTGTCTTCTCGTGGTCTTTCATTGATTTGACTCGTTCTCGGATGTAGGAGAGACAGTGCGGTTGATTTTGCTCCACAAGAGGGTCAGCTTTGTAATTTGAGCAAACACGGCGCAGTGTGGAAGGATGGGGCAGAATGATTCTTGATGCAGCTCTTGTGAAGTGATATGCGTGAGGAGAAATTGAATTCAAAATACTGGCGAATACCAGCAGCTCTGCGCTATACACATGCTGTTTCGCGAGGAGAAGCTCTATCTGCTCAACCAGAAATTTCAGCAAAGAAGACTGTTCTTTCGTCGTATCACTGTCCTCAATGAGGTCTGCAAGCAGTGAACCGACAAACTGCAATACTTTAGTATGTTTCGACTCTTTCGTCACCTCAGGTATATTATGCAAGCCTATCTCGAGTTCTTCTAGCAGCAAGGAGAGGCTGGAGGTGTCGCATACTTGAGCTGGCAGAATCCTGCCTGAAGGAAGCGACAGAAGCTTCACTCCATTCAAGAAAACAGAAAGTGACAGATCAGGGAGAACTACCAAGGCGCATTTCACATTAGGTGAAGGATCATTCTCGATGAGAAGGAACCTAACGCACTGCTCATCGACAGAAACGGTCCAGAATTTCGTGTTGCAGATTCCAGGCAACTTAGATTTGAACTCCTCGTAAGATGAAACTTTGTTTCTTTTCTGTTCAAGCTCATTAGACTGAAGTGACTTCCTCATAGCCTCCTGCAAAGCAGCGTTTTCCCTTCTTGCTTTTTTCGTCTCTGGCGATTCACTCCGTCCAGGCGTTGAGGACAAGTATTTTGGGCAGTTTGGAAAAACAGAAGGCGCAGCATCAATCTTCAACTGTAGCCTGTCACGCTTCACCTCTATTATTTTCCCTGTCAGTTCATCTTGGTGTGACAACGTCGTAATGAAGTCGCCTGCGTGGAAGTGCAGTTCACACACCTGCACGAGAAAATGAAGCAAGGCCATTCGCCATGACTCTCCATTGCCTAAAACACTAAGTAAAAAGAGTCTGAATAGTGAACAGCTTTTACATATTTACACAGCTTTTACACAAGCCTTATGCACATCCACAGAACTAAATGCTTCCTGGACAATTCATACATAAGTGTAAGAAGTGATATCATTGCCTACAAAGACAGCATGCCTTTCCGGGAGCGACAGCTCACAACTAAGATAATTACCAGCGCCTATTAAGCAATATTTCAGAGTCTTACCCTCGAATGCTCTGTAGGTGTGAAATCCTTCCGTGGAATGGCTCGCAACCAGGCTTTTCTTCGTACTTCGTCTCTTGGGAAGCAATAAACACGTACTTTGGGACCATTCTGGTAGTTCCCGCGGCACCCGGGAACACAGCACCGGCCCATGTTTCACGAAGTTGCACTCGCTACACGGCAGGCAATCAGTTTCCCATTCGTGCGCTAGCACAGGTACGCACGCCACACAAGAAACGGCCACACGAAACAGACACAGCCGTGCGAGGAGCGAACGGAAATGCACCCAACGCCAGGCTGAAAGACTCAAGCAGCAGCTAGACGCTCACTGCAAGACTGCGTTCGTGTCTGTGCTTGCCCGGGCAAGCGCGAGCACATCGAGGGAGACAACCGAGCGGAGCGGAGCAGCGGAGCCGCGCTTGGTGAGCAGCCTGACCGGACACTTGGCGTGACGTAGCGCGTGTGGAAAGGAGGGCCTGGAGAGGCCTGAAGAAAGTATTTAGAGGGTGTTGGACTGGCACGTTTTTTCTGGGGCGGGGCCAAGGGTGTGACATTCCCGTAGAGCCAATGGGGACGATTTTGAAATGCGACGGTGGCGGTGCCTGGGAGTTGGCGGTAAAGGCATAAATTGCTCAAAACTTTTTGAAACAAGCTCAGCCAAGCCAATCCAGAAAAATCCAATATGGCGGCGTTTGTTTACCCGGCTGGTTGCGGGCGGTTGCTCGCGCGTTCGTGGTGCTGGCGGCCGCTAGCTCGATGCAAGCTTCGTAAATACTGGTGACTTGCTGCTCCCGCGCTGCATTCCCGCTTGATTTCCTAAGTACTTACGACATCTGCTTACCCGCTTTTGCATTTCGATGTGTCTGTTGAGGCAGCACGGTGCATGGTGGCGAGCGGCGCGGCCAGCGCGGCTGATTAGCAGCTGCTTAGGGCGCTCGCTCGAGTACCAAAAACGTAAATAGTTTTCTCCAAAGAACAGTTTATTAAAGGAAACATCAGTAGTGACAATCGATGTACAAAAGTGATTTTAGGCATCTTGGGCATTGCAATATCAGTGACAATCGTTCTAAAAATCAAAATTAATAAATTCCATTATGGAAACCTAGAACACATGAGCCGCCAGATACCAGGATCGCTGCAATCGTTCCGACCGTGGCGACACTTACGGCGCGGACGCGCAACTTGCAACATGCCACAGCACTGGCGGGGCTCCGCCGCCGCCACTCGACGGAAACGTAGAGCAGGGCCTAGCGGCACCGGCGCCCGATTTGGGGAGAAGCTGCTCCAAGAACCTCCACCTCCGTCGGCTCCGGCGGCGACGGAGCAAGCAAACTGCTGTGAGAATGTGGCCAGCCGGAGATTGCTCGCCGTCCTCAGCGGCCGCTTCCGCAGCCTGTTTCCGAGTGCGGGTGGACGCCATCCCACCGCTGCCACCAAAATATGCGAAAGGACGACGGTCCCGCCCGAAGGAAACCACACAACGTCGGAGAGAGCCGAAGGAACACCGCCGGCGGCCACCAATCTTCATCCTCGTCTGCGCGCGCTCGCTCCCCGCGCCTCATCTTCTTCCGCGCAGGGCACTTGGTCGGCTTAACTCGTGCCCTGGGCGTTTATTCCGTAACAATATGCAACAAAAAGTTATTTACAGGATAAATGCATGCTCGCAGCTTCATACACCTCGCTCGATCTTGCTCGCGCATCCGCACAGTCGAGCAACCGCACACACTGCTGGCCACTCGTCGCTGTCTTGGTTGTTATCAACTCCGTTCACAACCTGCCACATAAAAACACCGAAGCACAAACACATACGCGCGCACATATGCAAGGGCCTATTTGTCGCAATGTCCCCGAGCGCGCACTTTGGGGTTTTGAAAGGAACGCTGCGCGACTTCCGAGTGGAAGGGACACTCGCCACTCGGGTCGTAAAATTTGTTTTGTTTGTTTATATGGGGTTTGTAGTCCCAAAACGACTCAAGCTATGAGGGATGCAGTAGTAGAGAGCTCCGGATAATGTCGACCACCTGGGTCTCTTTACCGTGCACTGACATCGCACAGTACATGGTCGCCTTCTGCATTTCGCCTCCATCGAAACGCGGCCGCATCGGCCGGGATCTAATCCGCGCACTCGGGCTCAGCAGTCGAGAGCATTTCCCGCTGAACTACTGCGCCGTGGCTCCGGTCGCAAAATGTTATGGAGGCACTCACAGAAACAAGCATATACGCACGGAAAGGACGCCATGTAAAGGACGCTAGATAACAATAGCGTTCATACGAGATGGATGTGTCGCGGGTGACACCAAACACTAGAGTATTGGCAGTAACGTTAAATGCCACATTTGAATGTTACATTAATGTTGAACATTATTAAATAACATTAGGTGTAATAAAGAAAGCATTAGTTCGATATTGAGAGCACGGTGTAAAAATAACATACTGAGGTGTTGACTGTCCCCCCACCGCGCGCGAGAGCGCCGCCCGCCCGCGGCCACATCTTCGGGGAAAGGAGGGGTTGCCATGGAAACCGGTCGCTCTTAAGGGCCTGTCACACTAGGCCAACAGTCGGCCGACTCGGTCTGCCAAAACCATGTCGTCGTGATGTCTGGCTCTATGTCACACTGCGCCGACGAAAACAGTCGGCCGACTGTCGGCGTCGGCGCCATGTCTCCCACAAGACGGCAGTTGGCCGATGGTCCGCCAACTCCCATGTCACACTAGCGAGACAGCGTGCGAGACCTCCCGCCGACTTGGCCCTTTCTAGTTCTCACTCTTTTGTCATTTCCTGCTATGCGAAATTCATGGGCCGGGACGCTTCATTTTTAACTCTTTTAAATAAATCCCACCATAGTAAAACACTCTTTAACAATCGTGATTATGAACCTAGGCTGAGGGCAGCCCAGTACTGAGCGGCACTTATTTCTGGGTCAGAAAGGCATGGCTCAAAAAAAAAAATATCCAGTCGCTCGCGGGTAAACAGGACGGGAGAGATTATTTAAGGCTAAAATAATAAAAAGAAAAAAAAGAAATTCTCGTTGACGCGGATTCGAACTAGGAACCTCTGGAATGCGAAGCTACTGCCATACCCACGACGCCATGGAGAACTGAGCAGTTTTCGTCCTTCAGAGGTGCTGATAAGAAGCACTCCGCAGTGTTGCACTCGCGACAGAAGTAAAGCCGGCGACCCATGTGCGAAAACTCGACCGGCGCGATGCACCGGTCGCTGCTTGCGCATTGCAGCCCCACTGCAAGCAGGGACACACGGAGCAGCAAGCATCGTTGCGCCGCTCGACTCAAGCACTCGAGCTCAAAGTGTACGCTTTGCCACCCGCAGCGGTCTGATTACTGCGTGTTGAAGTTCGCACCAGAAAAGACGAAATAGCCATATTATCAGAAAGACCGCCTGCTATACACGAGCAGCGACAAAGCATGCTTGCGCTAGTAGCGAGCTTTCGGCAACGGCACCGCCCGCGGTCCCGCCAGGCGACGAACTGTGCTGCTGCCCGGCGCAGCGGACGCCGCTTCGCAAGTAGCCTGCCCTATATCTCTTAATATCGCTTGGCTGTTAACAGTATAATCGCACCATGAACTAAAATTACGGTCAATTTCCGCGACACCTTCGGCTGCGGAGCTAGCGGACCGCTGCGGGAGACAGGCGAGCCGGACCACAACGGCGGGCCAGCGGCAGCTTGCTGGGCGATTCTGGCGAGAAATTTTGCTCTTATCAAAGTTGTTGCTTTTACCAGCAACTCGGTGTTGATCAACGATCCTCAGAAATGATACATTTGTCACATTTTTCAGTCTCAGCGTTTATTTCTTACGTCAAAAACAATCTTAAGCTGATTTTTATAACGGCGGCGGACGGGATCCATGCTGGCCTGCCGGCGAGCAGGCTCGGTTTACTTCACGTTCGCACAAGAAAAAAAAAACGAAACAGCCATGCTATCAGAAAGGCCGCATGCTATATTCGAGCAACGACACCATGCCTGCGCAACAGCCGCGCTTTCGGCAACGACGACGCCTGCGGGAGCGCCAGGGCGACGAACTGCGCTGCTTCCTGGCTGCCGTACTCGTCGCTAAGCCTAGCTGGTTTCGCATCGATGCCGCAGCTTAGGGAGCTTTGTAACTAGCCAGCGCAGTAATAAAGGAACTCCTCTAGTCACATCAACCTGTCCGATAATAAAATAGAGTTATGCTCGATTTCCGCGAAGACTTCAGCAGCGGATCTAGCAGACGTCAGGCGAGCCGCACGAAGCAGCAGCAGCAGCAGCAGCAGCAGCAGCAGCAGCAAGCGGCTATAGGATGAAATTTGCTTGTATCGTAGTTATCACTTCAACCAGCACCTTGGCATTGGCCAACGATCCTCAGTAATGATACATTTTTGTACATTCATCTATCCCAGAGCTTGTTATGAACATAAACAAACAGTACCATAGCGAAATCGTGTTCGTGTCTCGTGAATGTTTTTGCTCAGCGACCGATCTCGCGACGACACGGTCGGCAGACCGGTTTTGTCGGTGTCGCGGGCGTCAAAGCATGTCACACTACGAAGACATCTGGTCGTCGGACGAGTTGGTGTCGTTGTCGGCCTAGTGTGACAGCTTGGTCTGCCACAGACAAGGTCGGCCGACAGGGTTGGCCGATCTTTGGTGTCTTTGTCGGGTCGGCGTCGGCGGCGTGTCGGGCTAGTGTGACAGGGCCCTTAGAGGGCGCTGCGAAAGGCAGACACACGCTGGGCGGCTCGGTCCGGCGTGACGCGGCACTGCACACGTGTTTTTGCCACATTTCGCAGTGTGCGGCTGTACTGCTGTGCTGTTTTCGACAAGTTATTTTATTTTGCACTAAGAACTTGTGTTTGGCTATCGCCGGCAGAGTAGCCCACAGCAGGTGAGTGCAGCGCAATGGGAAGAAAGTGCTTCGTGCCGAACTGCCATTCGGGCTACCGGATTTATGCGGAGCGTGTGCCATTATTCAAAGCCCCGTCCGACAATATTCGTTTGGAGATGTGGCGCCGTGCGATTCCTAGGGCAGACCGGATGTTAATGCCCACTGACCATGTCTGCGCCAAGCAGTTTGCAGAGGACGCGATATCCCGGACACATTACGCGGAGCTCGATAGAAGAGGAAAAGAGGAACGTGCTCTGCAGAGATGGAGTTCCTACCTTATTTCCGAACTGTCCCAAGTATCTCACGCAGCCAGAGACACATAGAAAGCCATCTCGGAAGAGGAAACCTCCTGCGCAAGCATCCAAGCAACGTCGGCCGAAAGTCGATGGGAACGGTGCGATGCCAAGCTCCCTTGTCTGCTGTGATGCCTGCAGATCCGGAAACAGCCTTGGAGCTAGCAGTAAAGAGACAGTATCTTGACTCTGACTCTGCCATGGCACTTGGTGGTGCTTCCAATATTACACCGCCTCGCCATTTAGCCTCCAGTGGAAAGGAGCTTATTAAAAATTATGCCCGTTCTATGGTAATCTGCATCGCAATAAAAATTCCGTGTTCTCAAGCTTTCGGGTTAATTGGGTTATGGTCCTTGATTCGACGCGCCCTTTCATGCCGTCTGATACATGTCCGGCGTGAGAAAGTTTTTACCTAAAACTTGAGCCGTAAATAGCCGCGCTGTACTAGTGTGTTGCACCTTGAAAACTTGCCCACTCAGCGAAACAATGTTTGAACGGTCTTCATATAGATTGAAGAACCAACGATAAGCGTGAAGCAGGAACATTCCGGTGCAATAATTTTCTGCCCTTGTTAGCGGAAAAGGGAACGAGGACCCCCACTTATATTTATTATGCTTAGATCTGTGATTGAGATCGAACGAAACATGAATTGAGCGAGGAAGTGAAACGTGAAGGGGCTTCGAGCGCTGCTCGATGAAGTCCATATGATTAATCGCTTTACACAAGATAATTTCATGCAAACAAAATTTTAAGACTGCCACCCTACTGATTTTAATTTCAACCAACGAATTTCCTTGGCGTTTTGAATTCAATTGACGCCACCAAAGCGAAAATCGAGCTCTCGCAGCGGAATCTCGAGGCGCCAGAACTGCTCAGCTGGGCCCGCTGTCATCGTCGCCATCCGTCGGCTTGTAGCCGAACTGCAAGGCGCGCTTCGCCGCGGCCGAACATAACAGGGACGCTCCAGCGGGCGCAGTGTCAACACCTCAGTCTTATTGCACCGCGATTGAGGGTAAACATTCATCTTTAAGCAGCGCGAAACACAGGACGTAGAGGAAGAAACACGCGACGACACGAGCGCTCGTGTCGTCTCGTGTTTCTTCCTCTACGTCCTCTGTTTCGCGCTGCTTAAAGATGAATCTATTCCAACCCGCCCAGTTTTCTGTTCTAGTAAACAATATTTGGATATGGTGACTTTTTAATTTTAATATATTGTTAAAAATTACCGGGCAATGTTATTTGTTGCGCCAAAACATTAGTTCAATTTTCCAAATGAACATTGTTTTAATATAGTCCTCTAAACTTTATAACAATGTTGGAATCATAAATATAAGCAAAAGTGCAATATGTTTATCCCAGACTTTTCTCACTGTTCTTACAGTAAATATAATATTCGACTAGCTGTACGTTCCAACAAAATCTCTTATATTGTGCCTGTCATACATTATATGGACAGCTCCAACATTTTGTTTGGAAGTTTTCTTACCCATTCGTCACTACTACTCACCAGCCACCCGTTGGTAACGGATGTATAGGCTTGACACGATAGTACCCGCTCGGAAGCGAATGTATGATTTGCATGCTGTGCTGTGTGTAGAGCTCAAGTGCCGCCCCGAAGTTCGTCTTTGAAAAGTGTCAACTTGTGTACCGTCACAACTGGAGGACCCGCATGCTCGTGGGAGGTTGCTTTAACATTTTCGAGAATGTTGCATTTATTTTTTATTGATTTTTATAGAGTACTATAAAAACGTTAAATTTATAACATAGCAAGAACATTAGAAATATTACGTCAAGAACTTACAATTAACTCTCGACTAAAGTAAAAAAAAGTAACATTGTTATAATGTTTCGGTCCTACATGGGATCAGTATCAGTGGACATGGCGCAAAGATGTGGCGGGCAGTAGTTTACGATTTTTTAGTGCGCGGTAGCAATCGCCTCATCTGCCTTAAAATATGTTTGTCCTTCCTTTGCAAGTTTTCTCCTGTTATTTTTCTCTTGCCCTGACTTTGTTGATGACCATTTATGAATTTTCCAGGTAGCCCGAAAACAATATAGCAATATTGCATTTTGTTTGGTCGAAAATTATTTCTATGTTCTTAATGTATTTGTAAGGCCGATGCTTGTTTGGGCTACAATCATTTTTATTAGTGTATGACGCGTACCCCGCAGAAGATAGAGCGGCGCCACTCTTTCGGAGACGAGTCTGCCAAGGATCCATCCAAAGGGTTTCTCATTGTACAAAGATGCACGTGCTGGGAAACACTCGGCCGTGTCGGCTCCTCTTGTGGGAAGATGGTCGGAATCATTTATTCGCTGCCGCCGCTGTGGCGAGGCCTCTCACGCCGGAGGGGCACTCAGCCAAATGCACATTCAGAATGGTTGCCGGTTCGGTGGCCGCCGTACGAACGTATCCTGATTATAGCGAGCGACGAAGGCGATAACAAGATGTCCTGTGCACTGTCTGCCTCCGTGTCGCTATATCTCTAGAGATCAAAAGAAACAGACACCACATCTCAATATGGCTCGAAACACATGCTCGCCGGTGCCGCTGTATGTCTGCAAGAGGTCGCCCTTCAGCAGAGCTAACGATGGCGTCTTTTGAAAACGGCGGAACGACGCGTGCCCGGACGCGGCACTTCGCACGTGTGACCCAAAGCGTGGAAGCGGGGCTGCTTTTACCCTTTTGGCTGAGCGCACCGCCGCTGCATGGCGTCCCTTTCCCTGCGTTTTCGCCATTGGCGCAGCCATCACTCACGGTTCGAGTTACTAGGCGCGTGGCAGTAGCACCCAATGCGAGGATGACGGCGGCGATGGGAGGGGGGGGGGGGGGAAAGAAGGCTTCGGACAGGAGTGGGCTCGGGTGTCTTTTCAGAAAAGAGGGATCTTGTATTTGGTCACGGTATAAGAACATACAGCACCATGTATTTGGTTCAACTTTGCTTTGTGTTATTGGCGGGGTGCTGGGTTTGATACTGTAGTGTGGAAGGCGCACTTCGAAAGCAGGATCTGCTCGTTGCGGGTCCCCTCTGCTTCCTGTTAAGTCGCTGACTCGCTGTTCATTAAGAGCGTCCTGGCATTTGCCAGTGCCCGTTCTCGAAGAGTGCCGGCTATGTTTTATGGCCGTCATTTCCCCTCTTCTGCCGTTTCATATGCTTTTACTCGTTCTCTCCGAAGCCTATTTTTTCGAAGTTCTTATAGCGCTACAAAACACAAGGACACATGAAGTACACAGGACGGGCGCTGTCCAACTAACCCCACAACGTGTTTTGTTAAATCTCCGAAGCTATGGGAGTTATTCTTGTAATAACGCTCAAAGGGCTAGAAGCAGTAGTCGCTCTCTAGCACCAGTGTACCAGCCCTAGCAGTCAGAGCTGTGACCCCCAACCCGCGGTGCGGTAGGTCGCAACCACGGCGGGATCGGGCCAGAGGGGACAAACACGAGTATGCTACTCGGATGAGCGTTTATTGCTCCCGAGCAATACAAGCAGCAGCAAGCAACAAAGCAACCGCCGCAACGAGGGAGTGTTCCGCTCGCGTACGGGGGTGAAAGGCACAAAAAAAGTGGACCGCACACAAAACGGTGGGGGAGAAAGGTTCCTCTCACCTGGCGTGGCTCCTCGCTCGCGGCCCGCGGCGGTCAGTTCACACACGGTGGCCGGGCGATAATGGCAGTGGTCTCCGTGGCAGATCTGCGTCCGCGCGTGTGCGCGGCTGCCGCCAGAAGACAAGCGGGCCCCAGGAGAACCGCGCGACCGCGCCTTCTCCAGGGATGTGGAGAGGAGGTCTCTCCGTGAAACAGGGGGAAGAGGGAAAGTCTCCGCGGCGGTGTCGCTGCGGGGGCGCGAAAGGAAGCGGGGGTGGCGAGAGTGCTCTCCCTCGCAAATCTCCCGAACAGCGCGCGCATAACATCGCGTGATAATTACGCGCGGCCGTTACCATGGGACAGGGGATTCGCGTGTATCCCCACATCCAGCCCTCCTTAAAACTGCCCTACGGCCAAGAAGGACCGCGTTCACCGAGGGGTGTACCGAGTGGGGCCGGCGAAACGCCGTTTAACTTTAAAACCAATTAAGAAAAGTTTCAGCTCACAGCCACAGGTGCCGTCGCCGAAGGCCGTGGACTCCAGGACAGGAAGGTAGTGCAGACGACCGTCATGGACGCCCGTGGAGCCAGGCACTGAAGGGGGTTGATGACCGCTGGTCCCGCTTCAGAGGGTCACTCGGCCAGGGCAGCCTTCCCGGGGCGCGCGGGCGGCAGGCAGAGTTGCACAGTCCCGTTGCACAGCGTGCAGCAGGCCTCCATTCAGCTGGTTGCACCGCTCGCTCTTGGCTCGCCTTCTTTTCCTCTCGGCGGGGCCGTCAAGGGCGCGTCGACCCATTTTCCCGCGGCCGCCGAGGGCTTGTGAGGCGGGCCCAGCGGGATGCCAAGCTGCTTTCGTGGGCGAAGCCTCTGCCGCGGGAGACTCAAAGGCGGCTTCTTTGCTGCAGCATTCGCTGTGGAAGACACTGGCGCCGGCTTCCCCGAATTTTCGCTCGCTCTCCCCGTGGCCGACCGGAAGCTGTTTGTTTTCGGCCTGGTTGCTTGGCGGTGACAGCGGGCTCTCGGCTCTGGAATGGGGAGAACGGCCTGGCTTTGGATGTTCGAAGCAGCAACGGTCGTCTCAGCGTTCGTCAGCTCTCCTCCGGGCTCGCTGCGAAGCCTGGCCTGCGGCTGCAAGGCTGTCTTTTGTTTCTAGTTATTTTTACATTTAACATTTTTTTTAGTTTAGGTCAATCTAACCCCGCTCAGTCTTTTCCAAAGAGAAAGCGTGTGCTCGCTCTGGAAGCGACAGTGCGAAACATGGAAGGGGTGTTCCGTTCATATTAAGCTGGAGAAATTACTCCCTGCGCGTTGGCCAGAGTTAGTTCTGCCGTGGGCGCAAGTTGTAACGAGGCGCTGGGCTCTGTTGTCGAGCCCTGCCTCTCGGTGCGGCTGCCTGCTGGCGGGGGAGGGTGATCTCCACCGGCCACTCGTTCCCTCTGTCAAAGTAGGGTTTGAGATCACAGACATGCACCGGTCCGCCGGTCGGTCTTAGCGTCAAGTCCGCCAGCCTGTAGACGAGAGAGGAGAGTTTCTCCCGAACTACATACGGGCCCGTCCATTTCGGCGCCAGAGAAGCAGATAATTTCTTACTGGCGTCGCTCAGGACGTGATTGCGCCTCAACACCAGGTCACCCGGTTTGTAGTGAATTTCCCGGTGAGAGCGATCATACTGCGCCTTCTGCTGGGCCCGAGCAGTGCTCAGATTCCGGCGGGCTTTGTGTAAAGCCTCCGTCATCCTCGCGCGCAGCCCGGTCGCGTAGTCGGCGCGTGCCGACGAAGCAATCGGGGTGTTGCCGCGAACCTGGAGAGTAAGTTCTACCGGGTTCGTCAGCTCCCTGCCAAGGTTGAGAGCGGCAGGTGTGTACCCAGTCGAGCGGTTCACGGTCGACCCTAGAGCAAACCCAATCTCGGGGAGACAGGTGTCCCAGTCGCTGTGCGTCTCCGCAAATGCAACGAGCGTGTGCTTGATGTTGCGGTTCACGCGTTCCGTGGGATTCGCCTGGGCATGGTACGTGGTTGTTCTCCTGTGCTTAATTCCAAGGGCCGCCCAGGAGTCCACGAAGAGTTTGGCAGTGAAGTACGATGCATTGTCTGTTATCAACTGCCCGGGGTAGCCGAATCGTGTGAACACCTCGATCAGCTTCCCCATGATTACGCGTGCCGTCAGCTTTCGAAGTGGGAAAAGTTCCACCCATTTGCTGAAATGGTCTGTGACAACGAGCAGGAAGTGGTTTCCACTCGGAGTCCTGGTATTGTTGCCCGCACGGGCAACAATACCAGTTGCCTCCATGTGCGCCGCGGCCGCGCCGCCTGGCTCCCTGAGCCCACCGAACACTTTTCGACAAAATGGATCCTCCCGCTGTGCCTCCAATAGCTCCTTTCTGCTGAAAAGGCTCACCACTGAACTGTCGAATTCCAAGTGGTTCACGCTTTCGCCCTGGGAAGGCGGGTAGTCCCTTCCCTCGGGGCGTTGGGTGAGCTTCGCGGCAGTCGCGCTGCTCCGGCTGTCGGGCACGGCGGAGTGGGCAGTGTTGTTACTTCCCACGCCATCAACGGGCGCGCGCGAAAGTGCGTCCGCCACCACGTTGTTTTTACCCCTCCTGTAGCGCACGGTAAAGTCGTAACGCTGGAGGAGTAGCGCCCATCGCGCTAGGCGTCCGCTCGGCTCGCCTAGGCGCCTCAGCCACGTGAGTGTCATGTGATCAGTCTTAATCACGAAGGCGACTCCGTCGACGTAATAGTCGAACTTCCGCAGAGCGAAGATAATCGCGAGACATTCCTTTTCTGTCACGGAATAGTTTCTCTCTGCGGGAGTTAATGATCGGCTAGCGAACGCCACCGGTCTCAGGCTACCTTCGTGCTCTTGAAGCAGGACTGCTCCTAAGCCCAGGTCACAAGCGTCCGTGTGGATCACAAATTCCCTGTTCAGGTCAGGCAGCGTCAGCTATGTGGTTTCCGCGAGCGCGCAGGTGAGATGGCGTAGTGCCGCCTCTTGCTCGGGTCCCCAATGCCACTTCACGCCTTTCCTCAACAATGCCGTTAAGGGGGCTTGCAGAGCTGCGCAATCTGGGATAAACCGGCGATAAAAGTTCACCAGTCCCAGAAAGCGTCTCAGTCCGCCTATGTCTGGCGGCGACGGGAACTGCAATATAGCCCGCAACTTGTCCTCGCACGGCAAAAGGCGTCCTCTGTCTAGCGTGAACCCCAACAGTGTTATTCGGGTCGCCGCTATCTGGGTCTTGTTCGGGTTCAGAGTGATTCCCGCCGACCTTAGCCTTTCCAGTACGTCCCTGAGATGGCGTAAGGGCTCATCAAAGGTTGCCGAATACGCGACAATGTCATCCAGGTAAGCAAGAGCGTGGTGCCACCTTGCATCGCCTAGGACACGGTCCATCAGACGCTGGTACGTCGCGGGCGCTCCGACCAGGCCGAAAGGCATTCGGGTAAACTGGAAAAGTCCCGTGTGACAAGTGAAAGCTGTTTTCTCTCGGTCACTGGGAGTCATCTCCACCTGAAAGTATCCTCTGCTGGCATCGAGCGTAGCGAAGTACTTCGCTCCACCAACATTAGACACAATCGAGGGAATGCTCGGAAGTGGGTATGCGTCCTTCCGCGTCACCTCGTTCAGGCGTCGATAATCCACACAAAGGCGGGTAGTTCCATCCTTTTTGGGCACCAGCACCACTGGAAACCCCCAGGGGCTGTTTGAACGTTCCACAACGCCTGTGTCGAGAAGTTCGTCCAGAGCGTTATCGAGCGCTTTCCTCTTAGCCAAGCTGACTGGCCGAGGATTGCACTTCCACGGAACGGCGTCGCCTGTCTCAATTTTGTGCCTAACCAGCGTAGTGCAGCCAGGCCGCTCTGTAAATACAGCGTCGTATTCGTGGAGGAGCAGAGACAAGCGCGCTTTTTCCTCCCCCGACAAACCGCCTGAGTTGTTCAGGAGCGGGTGGGAAGGCCTGCATGCCGCCACGGCGCAGAGTGCTACCGCAGGAGGGACAGAGGGTCGCACGGGAAGGGAGGGGTTCCCTTCCGCGCTTTTCCTGTCGGCGCGGTCGACCGGCTGGTTTGGCAGCTCGGCCGAAGGCGTTTCGAGAGGCTTTTTCGGGCGATCGTTGCGTACGTCTGCGCGCGTAGCATCGGAAAGCGAATGTGCTTCTGACGCTTTTGGGGGTTTAACGAAAGGTTTCAGGGTGCCGCATGCTCGCTCCCTATATCCTCCGTTGCAGACGTCAATAAGAATGCCGGTCTTGGCGAGGAAGTCTCTACCAAGAATAATGGGAACCGATAGGCCGGGGAGGTGAGCGTAGCGCTGGCACCTCACTCGTTTCTCCCACTGCACCACAAGCCGCGCGGCACCGCTCGCGTGCTCTGTGCCACTGGCTAATCGGAACGTGAGGTTGCTCACTCGCAGTCGGAGTCCGTTCCGACGGAGATGCTCGCATACCTAGTCGCCAAACAGGGATGCGCTTGCTCCTGTGTTTAGCAAAGCCATGAACTTACGTCGAGCAACCGTAAGCTCAATAAGCGGGACTGGCGTGTCGCTGGGTGGTTCCAAACGACAAGCCAGCGGGGCTAGGAGTTCGTGTGACTCACTGAGCACCGCTGTTGACGCCGCCGGCTGTGCAGCGTTGCTCACCGGCGGCTCCGTTCGTTTCCCGAAAGTGCGTGCTCTCTGTTCACGGGGCGTCTGCATTCCCGGGCGTAGTGCCCTCGTTGGTTGCACCGGTAGCAGAGGGTGTTCGGCCGTTGCCGGGCGGGGCAGTTGTCGCCTCGAAGCGCCGGTTGACCGTTCCTCCCTGCCTGGCGTACCGTCGCAGTTGCCCTTTGCTCTAGCGTCCTCGGGTCGGCATGTCGGTCCCGATTCTGCGTCCCTTGGCTACGTGCAGCGTGTGCTGCCCGCATAGCATACGTGTACGGGTCGAGAGCTCGGTCAGACAATTCTCAACCGTTTCTCAGTTGCTCGTCACTGAATGCAACCGTTTCGGCACCCCGGGAACGAATGCGAAAAGTGTCTCCGTTCCAGGCGCATCGCGGCTCAAGTGCCTGCGATGCTGGCGGTGGTGGCCGATACGCGCGGGAGGCGAGTATGTCCGCCTGTATGCGCTTGGCTGCCGAGGTGAGTTCGTCCAAGTCCCTGAACTGCACGCCTCGTAGGTAGGCTGCGAAGGTAGGGTGAGCTTGCCGCGTGACGCGCTCTACCTTCTCGCCGTTCGGAGCTGAGGGGTCTGCGATACGATAAAGTTCGTCCATCGCCCTCACGTACTCAAGCAAGGATTCGTCCGGATGCTGAGTACGCAGCTCCAACTCGCGCCGCAGACGACGGTCGTAATCTGCGGTAAGAACTCCTCGCGAAACCTCGCTCGGAACTCATCCATTGTGCGTGACCGGTGGCCAGTGAGGCGGAACCAGCGGGCAGCCTGGTCTGTCAGTGAGACTGGCACGACACGCCCCAGAAACTCGCCATCGGCAAGCCCCGTCGCCTGCTGGTACTTCAGCATGCGATCCAGGTACTCGTTGGCACTGACAGGATCATGATAGCCACCGTAGCTGGGAAGGTCCACCCGAAGCCTAGGTCTCGCCACTGGAGCGGGCGTTTACAGGTTGTTCTGCAAGATACCCGTGAGGCTCTCTATGAGGCGCAAGGCGTTGCGCAACACAGCCTCTTCGGGGTTGGCCTGGCCAGGAAGTTCTGGCTGAGGGGCCGCGTGGGATGAGCAAGGCTGCGCAGGTTGCGCCGTGCTCTCCATACCTGGCGGCATAGCGCTTGGCGAGAAGTGCCTAGCTTCGCCGCTCGTCTGAGCCAGTGTGTCGCGTGAATCACGCTCGGCTGAAACGATATTAGATCGCAGGGGCTAGCGTCAGCCTCTGCGAATACGCCAGCAGTAGTTGTTACCGCCGCGTCAACCTGTTGCTGCTGAGATGCCATATCGGACAACCACAGCAGGGACTGGAAGTCAATCCCGCTGCACGCCATGGCTAGCCTGTGTGTCGGCAGTCGGTCACACAGACACTCGGTTTGTCACACCTCTGGCCCCACGTTGGGCGCCAAGAATATGGGGGTTATTCTTGTAATAACGCTCAAAGGGCTAGAAGCAGTAGTCGCTCTCTAGCACCAGTGTACCAGCCCTAGCAGTCAGAGCTGTGACCCCCAACCCGCGGTGCGGTAGGTCGCAACCACGGCGGGATCGGGCCAGAGGGGACAAACACGAGTATGCTACTCGGATGAGCGTTTATTGCTCCCGAGCAATACAAGCAGCAGCAAGCAACAAAGCAACCGCCGCAACGAGGGAGTGTTCCGCTCGCGTACGGGGGTGAAAGGCACAAAAAAAGTGGAGCGCACACCAAACGGTGGGGGAGAAAGGTTCCGCTCACCTGGCGTGGCTCCTCGCTCGCGGCCCGCGGCGGTCAGTTCACACACGGTGGCCGGGCGATAATGGCAGTGGTCTCCGTGGCAGATCTGCGTCCGCGCGTCTGCGCGGCTCCCGCCAGAAGACAAGCGGGCCCCAGGAGAACCGCGCGACCGCGCCTTCTCCAGGGATGTGGAGAGGAGGTCTCTCCGTGAAACAGGGGGAAGAGGGAAAGTCTCCGCGGCGGCGTCGCTGCGGGGGCGCGAAAGGAAGCGGGGGTGGCGTGAGTGCTCTCCCTCGCAAACCTCCCGAACAGCGCGCGCATAACATCGCGTGATAATTACGCGCGGCCGTTACCATGGGACAGGGGATTCGCGTGTATCCCCACAAAGCCTAGCTGCGGCGTTCCTGTATACCTGTTTTCATTACAGTACGGAGAAAGCGCGCGAGCCTCCATTTTTGGTGTTTCTCTCGAATACCTTTTATATACGAGAAAAAACGTTGTGTCCATTCCTTTTCTCCGGCATATCATACCGCAGACGCGCTGCAGCCGTTTTCATGGCAGCCTGGGTGTTTACACTGTATAAATTAGTCCGAAGCGCTTGACAATCGGTTTCATAAACAGAAAATGAAGCAAAGCATAGAATCCTACGAATTACACTGTTCCATTAATAAAAAAGCTTATTTAACTGACCATCCTATTTTGATAGGTAGCCGTACACAAAACTGGGTTGCATTTATCTGGAACCAAAATAATTATGTGGTCCTGTCTTAATTCGTTGAAATGGATCGCATAATTACACTACTAGTCTCGGCTTTCAGTGCACTACAAGCGTACAAGCTTTTTTAGGGGCGGATTTATATAAGCTTGGTTTGCCTGGCGGGGTGGTCGAAATTTCGTCATTTCGGCAAGGAGTGTCTACAATCAAATGTGACGCCACGGGAAGGTGTCACACTTTTCTTAGCTTGGTGGTAGCCGGCAATGTATGAGAAAGCGGAAGTTCTCGCGATAATACTGCGTAGATCTCGAAGTTCAAGATAGAAAACCTCAAGCGTTCCTCTCAGAATTTTTCGCTATCCTCAACCTGTCATTCTTTCACTGCCGTGCCATCACCATGAAGACTACGTCATAGTGTGAAGACTGCAAAGTTAGCTCGCAATCCTGAAAGGCACTTCTACGGACATGAGGATCCTGAGTGGGCTAATCAGCTTCTTAGCTCGAGCGAAAAAAAAATATTGTCCAATTTCCAGGGGGGTGCAGCCGCCCTCTCTTGCCCCCCATCCGGACGCCCGTGGGAAGGGCCTCTCCTGAGTTTTCCTTCGTCCATGCCTTTTGCGCTTCGCCTCCATTGAAACGCCTTCGCGTTTCCAAGAGCACCGGAGTGGTGGGAAACGAGGAAAAACCGGTCCATACGGAAAGCGCCGCTAGAGGAAAGAAGGAGTTGAAGACGTCCCGTGGCGGCGGCTGAGTTCAAAACCTGATGGAAGGTTTAAATTATCCTCGTGCTTTACAGTGAAGTAAGGTGCCTCGATGCGCGCTCTCCTCCCCACCCCCCGCCGCGATACGCAGTTGAATCTCTCGCGGCCAGAGATGGGCACATACCCTCATTTTTACTTTTCCTCCCTCGCCCTCACATTGGAAGATGAAGAAGAACACGCTTTCAAACTACAGGCATGAGAGACTGGCAGTTTAACACCCGTGAACGCGGGTACGTGGCGAAGACGACGACATTGCTTAGCATTTCATACAGGCAGGATGTTAAGATTTCTCCCAATTGATTGTTCATCTGAGGGTAGTGTATAAACGTACCAACTTTAAACCGGAGTGGCATTCCCTCTTGGTGAAGTCAGCCTTAATTCGCGGCTAGTGCTCTATTACTCTTTTTGCGATGTGTTTCGAGGCGTTTCTTAAAAGCTTTTTAAATAATTTAGTTAATGTAAATACAATATATCATCAATGTAATAAATACCGTGCTTAAAAAAGCTGTGGCGATGGTGTTGTGGTCTAAAGCAGCGACCAGCGCAACTGATTTTTTAGCGCCACCGCGGTTTCGGATCCTGCTCCCCCAGCTATGAGGCTATTTTATTTCTTTAGTGCCTTCCCCCAGTTCGATGCCGGCTTTCCGCTGCAGTGAGGCTCTTATGCTATTAGAAGTAAAAGAATTATTCAAAGCAAAATAATTATTCAGGCGACTTGAACTTGCACTTGAAGGGGTCACTAAAATACAGCATTAAGGCTGAATAATGGGAATCACGAACGCCCCGAGAACGCCCGCTTCCACTCCGCCGAAAACCGGTTGTCTTTCTGTCCGAAACCAGCTTGTAGCACTTGAGCCACCTTGGTCACGTGAAGTTTCGACGTCATCACAAGGTGCCCAACGGATTGTGAGAACACTGCCCACCATGACAGTTCAGACAATTATTAGTCTGGAGTGATTCCTCAGGAACAACATGACTCTCATAAGCCCCACCGATGGTAGCATATGCCATCACAAGGCAGTCGCGCGTAGCTTAGCCGCTGCACATCTGCGCCAGGAGCGGATTCAGGAGTACCATGGATTTGTGAATGTAGAGAAGTGAGCGATTCTACCGTAGTACGTCTAAAACGATGCGATATCACTAAAACTTATATGATATATCGACCGATGTGAGCCTGTTCAGATCAAGCAAAGGCATAGAAAGTCAAGATGCACCGTGCAAAACCAGGACTAACGGTGCAAGCGCACGATAATATGTGGTCAACCCCAAGCTAAATCGCCCGTTATTTTTTGCTTGCACGTCTACGCATTTTCCAAATGTAGGGTGTCAATTCCCTACCAAGCCTGCAAGAAATTTGGTTCATAAAGTCAAGCACGTGATTACGTGGTCTTCGTCTGAACAGGAAGAGAAAAAGACCAAGAGATAGAGCAGTGCAACTTTTTCTTTCCTTAGCACCTCGCACAAGGCAGAGCGAGAGATGATTCAGACCAAGGTGGTTGAGCTGCTGCTTTATTTCCATAGTGAGACTACAGCGGTTGGCTTTGCCCACCACAGTGCGGCACCGCTTTCCTATACCGCATTTCCTGCAAAAATAGGAAGATAGGACTGTGCTGAACTACTCGCAGCGTGAATGAAAAGCTTCCGCACCAACGCCGCCAACAGGCGTTGATTTGACAGCGCAATTTCGTAGTATTTCTGCGCTGCAGGGAGTTCTTTGAAACCTCACTAAGCTGAAATCGAACTTCCGTCCGGGAAACAAAGCTTAGGACTCGAGAGTTCAATAGCCTTACTAGGTATAATTTCTACATGATTTACTGTACACTCTGATGATCTGACAGAGTCGGGGTTGATAGTTCGAATGCTGACTGCGGTACTACGGTTTCCGTTGGATCGACGGCCTCCCGCACGGCCCGATCAGTGCCTCCTTGTTAGAGCACTATAGGCACCGTGCAGGAGTAACTCCGGCGCGATGCGCGCGCCCCTCGCGGCGGAAAGGGCAGACCGGGTGGGAGACGCTCGCCGGCCCGCGCCGGCACGCGCCGCTCAGATGCAGCAAAACTGCCCGGGAGCGCGTCGTATTCTTCCTTCGCTCGTTGCTTTGGGGATATTCTGTGGTCACAGATCAATTACTGCGCAGCAGTCTACAATAGCACATACTTGAACTCGCCAGGGACAATGTTTTTCACGTACCCAAACAAGTTCTACGATCCGAAGCTACAGGAACAGTGAATGGCTCTCGTCCCGATGGGCAGTGAGGCGGCAATCATGTCAGGATTCGCCGCATGACGTTGTTCCCAAAAGAGAAAAAGAAGGCACTCACAACCCCCTGCATTCGTAATTTTTCTCTCTATCTGAAAAAAAAATCGAGCTATTCGGCAATGTGGCCCTTGTATTTTGTGTTCCCATTTAGCCTACCCGACAGAACGAAAGGGCGTGCTCTAGGAACCACAGAATGCGTGTGGTGGCGCACGCCGACGCAGGTAGTTTTTACATAACACTCAATTAACGTGTGGTTTGGTCACGATATCACCAAGTGTTTGTCAGTGCTTCTGTTCCCTTTTGTTCATTGTAACTTTTTTTTCCGGGAAAGGCCCCACAAACACTCGGCTCCGACACAGGCTAAAAAAAAATGTGTCCATTTTCCAATAATAATACAGTCTTTAAATAAAACGATACGAAATTTTATAGCTGCAATGATTTCCTCAACCATCATACAGATGCGAAAACAAAAATTTTAAAGAAAGGCGTATCTTGAAGGCAAATAAAAAATTTAAATTCGTATGTTCCAATCGGAACATTTGTAATTAAATGGTCGACCTAGTATACTGAATCAGCCACTTCCTGTGCGCGTACCTGTGCAGTGTGGAGAGAATGATCAAAGGGCGTCATATTGAGATTCGCTCCGGAGACCACCGCTGCATGCCGTACGTCCTTTAAAAACTATTCTGTCATCAGGAGAAGAGGAATCCGACCCACCGGAGACATAATTGAAGCCTTTGAAAAAAATTCTGCCAATCTACTACGTCAATTATCTCAATTACTCTCACAGGTAGTGAGATGTCGCTTTCTATGAGCCTAGCTGGCCGACGTACGCGACTTTTCAGGCCTTTCGTCAGCTTCTGGTATTTTTTCTCCGTTTCAGCTCCCCCTCCATTCATTCCTCTTTTCCTTCCCTACCCTTTCCTTTCTTCTCCGCCGCCACTTCCTTCGCAGTGTTCTTTTCCTTTTCATTCTCCCAGCTTTTGCCTAAGTGCGTCCTCACCTCTCGCAACAATCCGGCCGTCCCGCTTGATCGACTTGCTCGTGGCTGGCTTTGTGCCGCGTTGTACCACATGTGGGGGGTGCCACAAATCTTGTTCTGTATTTTTCTACTTCTTTCTTCATCGTATTTTTTATCCCCTCCCTTCAATCCGTTACTGTGTGTTGCTTCTTGCCCTTGGGCACCCTTCTCCTTGTGTTGTCTGCTCTGTTTCTCGTGCTTTGCTACTTGGAAACACACGCCCAGCATAAAGCCAGGGCTCATCCATGTCTCTCTGTTTGGTGTATTCATGTTCCCGCACTGTTTATTTATCGCTGTGTCACTCCAACTAGGCCAAATCGCCACCACTTCGCTGCAACAATCCCGAAAACTTGCCGACGGCCGCCACAAACTGGGCGCGCGCCCGACCCAGGCGGCCGCGACTCTCCCAACGCATCTGCTCCGGCGGCCACCGGCGGCGCTGCCTGTTCGCCGAGAGTGCTGCCCCATGATTTCCTGCACGGTGCCCATACAGCGTTTCACCTAAAAGTACACAATTTTTACAAGTAGGCTTTCTGAGTTCCAAGAGCGCTTTTTTTTCGGCATAGCTAGCATAGTACATCGCGGCGAAGGAGAAGGCATGCGGCTCCCTGCATTTCGTATTCGCCTTGTGTACCTCCAGACTGCAGAAACATCTTCCCCGGGAACCTTCACCCTAAGAACCAGCGCTTTAAAACTAATTCATAACAGGCTGCACAGACAAAATACGTTAGCCCTGAGTACGGTTCGGGCCACCACCCTCGCACTGAGTGACTGTATCTTTCCCTGCCTCGCCCTCACCTCATCAAGTCTTCCCTGCCTCGCCCTCACCTCACAATGTGTTTCCTCCCTCACCCTCGTCCTCGTCAATTTTCATGTGCCCCTCCTCCCTCAGCGTAACCTCACCGAGTGAAGTCCTCATCAGTGGAGGGCGAGGAAGCCCTCATGAGCGTTCGCCCTCGTGAGGATGCCCATCTCTGCTCGCGGCTACCGCGAAGAGCAACGCGCCTGGCGAAGTGTTTGGCGGGAAGTTGCAGTCACGGAGCGCTCCTGGAGCTTTCGCCTTCATTGCATAGAAAAGCTGTATGGGCTGCGCGCGCTGCCCTCTGTGCATTCCTCGAACAGACGGTCTTGACATCCCGTCTGTTCTCCGCCAGGTAGCTACGTGCAGTCATACTCAGCAATTCTTGACGAAATCATTTTTGAGCTGGAAACCATTTATGAACGCAGTTTTTTCATGTCAAATTTCTCCATTAACATCACTGTATCCGCAGGTCACCCGACGGCAGTGTAGTATTTTTTTTTCTGTCGGCGTTTTTGCTATCGTCAAAATCGTTCCCCATTCGTTGTTTTAAGCAGTCGAAACTGTTCGATGCGATCGCTGGAAACACTATAAAAGAAATATTTTGCTGCATACCAGAATAATGTACCATCACCTCCAATATTTTCATAACTGCGTCTTACAATTTTACCATTTTTAACATTTTTGCCCCAGAAAGCTGTCCTTGAACCAAACGCTCCGCGTGTGCTACCTTTGCCGACTAACAGCTCGACGCCCCACTTCAGCTGTAGGGACCATAGTGTTGTGCGCGTGTGCTTTTTTTGCTTTATCCTGAACTAATCACGCGCACAACCTGTGCATATTTATTGTGTGAATAGCTTTTGTGTATTACCCCTCCCCCCTATTCTTTCTTCCGGTCCCCCTATCTTTTCTTCCCCTCACCTCTTTTACTTAATTTCTCTATTCTGACTCTATCCTTATTTGTGCTGCCCAGCTCAGGTGCTTCAGTAACGATGGCAGGTGCCGGGGCTAGCAAAAATATTTTCTTTGTTTTTTTATTATTACATCAATAAAACCACTTCATCATCAACTTCTTCGTGCGCTGCTGTTTCAACCATACATGTGGCGCCATCTGGAAGCTGCCGCGATAAAGCATTCGTGCAGCCTTGGAATATTTGCATTATGACTGTACCTGCGAGTCCGCGCTTCCTCACTTGTTCCCAACCCTGCAAACGACTTATGAATGCATACAGACAACTGGGAAACGAGCAAATGCGCTAAAGAGCCAAGGAGCTGCTGCAAAAGAACTTTACAGCAATACTGCAAGAGTAAGCAATCCCCCCCCCCCCCCCCCCCCCCCCCCCACCCACCCACCCCCACACCTCTCGAACGGTCCACTGTGCTTGTCGACTCTAAGAGTGTGTCAAGAGAACAACCGGAAACTGCAAAAACTACCAAAAAATAACAATAAAATCAACATAACAACAGTAAACAGTTGGCAACAAGACGTGTGCAAGATAGCTAAAATCTAGAGGCAGGGCGCACGTCTAAAATCCAATGATCTAGAAATGCGATTTCTTTTGGAAACAAAATGACATGATGGTGTTCTCACGCAATTAATTCTTTCTTTTTGATCACAAAGCTTCCCGTATGTCCCGCGTGCCTGGTCACGATATTTTTGTAGGACGCGCTTTTGATTTAAAAGAGTAAAACAACCTTCGCAATCGCGGCAATGAAGTGCAAGGTTAGAACCTGTTGTTGAACCTCGTGAATTAGCGGGCTCTCGCAACCTGCCATTAATGCACCTCCCGGTTTGTCCTATGTAAATCCTGCCACATGAAAGCGTAATCTCATAAACTACGTTTGACTTGCATGCAATAAATGGCTTTAGTAAAACGAGCTTTTTGGCAAGTTGGTTACTTTGCTTCCACATAACTGCAGCGTAAAAAATTACGAGCACAAAAAAGGGGAGAAACACATACGACACGGACAAAAGCTGCACTCACAACTGATTTTATTTCGCCAGGAATGGGAAATATAAAGGTTCCGCCGCGGATGCCCGCGCAGCAAGTACACGTACCTCGATCACAAAAACCAAAAAACCAAATCCAAAAAACTAAAAACAAAACTTTATCAAACCGTGAAACCCATCTTATCGCCTGGCAGAGAAAAGGTCACATTCCGCTTTATACAGATGAACAGAAGTATCGCTTACGCAAAAAACGCCCTTTTTCTTTATATGGTAAGCTTCCAGTAGTTAACGTGCAGTTTGATCTTTGCTTTTTCCTAGAATCCTTGCACCTTCAAAATGCGGCGAACAATCCTGACAAGACCTGCAATGTTTAACTGAATTAACATCTTCATCTCTCTCTAAATTTCTTTCATGCTCCCTCAATCGATCGTTGACACATCTGCCAGACTGGCCGACATAGGCTTCTACGCATGACAGCGGAATTTCATAGACCACTCCTGCCTGGCACTCTACATGGGGCTTAGTATGCTTTTTCCCGCAGCCAGTTTTTGTTGCCTCCTTACCGGAGATGCGAGGGCATAGTTGGCCGAGCTTTTTCGGAGCTGAAAAAACCAGCGGCACCCCAAACCTGTTCGCTACTTTCTTCAAGTTATGCGAGACTGTGTGCAGGTAGGGGGCTACTTCCGGACGCACAGTGCGCTCAACTTCCCTTGTCTGCGAGGACGTCGCCTCGGGTGCTACGCAGGACCCAATGCATATTCCTTTGGTTTGTAAGTAGTGCTGGTTGTTAAAAGCGAGAAAAGTTCCTTGAAGGTAAAATTCTAAAAGTGTTAGAAAATTGTCAACAGACATACCAGCTGAATTTTGGAAGGGGATGACGCCACTCTTGTCAAAGCACTGTTTCAGTGACGCGAACAATTCCTGGTGGGGTATCGAATAAAACAAATCTTCAACATCCACAGAGAATGCGAAGCCAATGCTGCGGTTGGTTTTTAGAAAATCAACAACTTCTCTAGAATTCTTTATAAGAAAAGGGTCATTAATGGTGAGCCCTCGCAAAGACCTCTGCAGGAACCGACACACAAGCACCTGCCATGTACCATTTTCACTAACAATAGTTCGGAACGGTACATCTGGTTTGTGTGTCTTGGCACTAAAAAACACTTTCAAAGCATTGCCTTTACAATTCATAATCTGCCTGGACAGTTTATCATTTCCCACGTCTTTGCAAAGGTTGGCCACTCTTTTTTGCAGTTGTGGAACGGCTTCTCTTCAGGGTAAAGTTTTTTTGCACAGCCTGAAGGGCTTTTTCGCGGAAAACACCTTCCGGTAAAACAACAAACCCTCCATTTTTGTCAGCCTGGAGAAGAGAGAGCCCCTTATCTTGAAAGTAAGTAACCACCTTCCGCAAAGACGTGCCAACATGACTTATATGAAAAACCAGCTGTTTTCAAAAGGGTGTCCGCACCTTCGAGTAAGACCTCTCTCCCGTTGCTCGGTCGGCGCTTTTTTTGCTATACGGCGGTTGAGTGCTGCCAGGTCTTGAAGAGGGACAGAAGGTGGAAGCCCGTACTTGGGTCCTTTGTCCAGTAGACCGTGTATGTTCTGGGGCAGTTCTACCCCACCTAACACCGTGAGGTTTCCACTGGCTTGTACGTTCCTCTTTGTAGACTCAGGACCTCGAATGGCGTACCTTAGGTAGGAGCTCCACCAGAGCTCAGTCAGATGAGCCGTGGTCCGTTTGATATGGCGCATCTTGGATTCCGCCAGCCAAGGTGGATACCGGTCATAGCACGTTGCCGACAGCCAGTCCTGGTACAACCGGACCTGACGCCAGAGCTCCGAGCGTAGAATCTTTCCCACGCGCTTTACATGCCCCCATGAAGGTTTCACGGTTCCGAACAGGGCACTAACTTCTTCGGGAATCCGGGCTTTTCTAAGACACACGGCGATGTACCGGGCACGGCATGTTGTGAAGATAATATTGGAAATTAAGGCATCGACAGAAGGAAGAGCTTGACAAACACAGAAAGATGGGCCCACTGTAGAAGAAATATGCTTTAGTAAAACGAGCTTTTGGGCAAGTTGGTTACTTTGCTTCCACATAACTGCAGCGTAAAAAATTACGAGCACAAAAAAGGGGAGAAACACATACGACACGGACGAAAGCTGCACTCACAACTGATTTTATTTCGCCAAGAATGGGAAATATAAAGGTTCCGCCGCGGATGCGCGCGCAGCAAGTACACGTACCTCGATCACAAAAAAAAAAAACAAAAAAAAAAACAAAAAAACAAAAAAAAACAAATTAAAAAAACTAAAAACAAAACTATATCACACCGTGAAACCCAACTTATCGCCTGGCAGAGAAAAGGTCACATTCCGCTTTATACAGATGAACAGAGTATCGCTTACGCAAAAAACGCCCTTTTTCATTATATGGTAAGCTTATATGGTATACTTCTGTTCATCTGTATGAAGCGGAATGTGACCTTTTCTCTGCCAGGCGATAAGATGGGTTTCACGGTGTGATATAGTTTTGTTTTTAGTTTTTTGTATATTGTTTTTTCTTGTTTTTGTTGTTTTTTTTTTGTTTTTGTGATCGAGGAACGTGTACTTGCTGCGCGCGCATCCGCGGCGGAGCCTTTATATTTCCCATTCCTGGCGAAATAAAATCAGTTGTGAGTGCAGCTTTTGTCCGTGTCGTATGTGTTTCTCCCCTTTTTAGTGCTCGTAATTTTTTACGCTGCAGTTATGTGGAAGCAATAAATGGCTGCTGGAGCTTCTTGTTGCACACCGCCTTCCGAGTCGTGTCAATGTTGACCTGCTTACATATATGGCGGCTAGCTTGTTTGGCGCAGTAAACAGTACTCGTAGGACGACCTTTCCTGCTGTCTTTTTTATTTGTGCGACAAGCCATGCCCATATAGATTGACAGTGGTACGTGCTCTGTAATACTTTGGGCGTCTTTCGCTGGCGCTCCCTCGAAACTCTGTGAACAATTTTACCGCCAGACTGCACAATAGGTATTCTGGGAATATAGCAGAAATGAGGCGGTTGACTAGTGAAATGAAGCTGGAATTCACCTGGAGTGGGCATGATCTGCAAAGTGCATTATTCAAGGAAGCGCTGGCTATACCCCGCTTAACCAGCTTCGAGTGGGCAGAAAGAAATGGGAGTAAGCTTTTTTGCGACCGCGGAGAATACCTCAGACAGATGTGGTTTTTACTTATTAGGGACGTTAAATCCAAGAATCGGAGCTTATTATCCAATGGAAGATCATTAGTTTTTGTGACGCCTTCAAGGCAGGAAGAGAACTATGAAATAATGTACTGAACTTCCTTCGAGGTGTTGGTAGAGTGCGGCAGTTGTGGCTGCTGCTTCCACCTGGACATCTCCCCGTTCCCCTTCCTTCAGGGGGCCCACAGTAAGGTCTTCACATGCAAGCTGTGCACTAGGATTTCTATGCTATAAACGATAACAACGCATCAAGAATGATTGGCTAGCGCTGAGTGCAGATGTGATGACCCCCATAATGCGCAGGTCCACACGGGACGGAGAGGCAAAGAGACACCGTATGGCTCAGTTTAAACAAACAGGTATATTCAATAATTACACATGATTAAGGTTATACATCAGAGGCTGGGGCGTCCGAGCTTACGTGCCGACGACTTCATGGGGGCGATGGAGTGGCTCCGGAGTTGGGCTCGAGCGGTTGCTGGCAGAAGCTGCACGCCGTCGGGCTTCGGCGCTGAAGGCCCTCTTCGCGAACGATGTCGTCCTGAGCGTGTATGCAGTAGAATTTCAATAGTCGTCCGTTTCTTCGAGGATGGTTCACAAACCCTTCCTCTAGTGTCGTTCGGCTTGGAAGATGAACAGGAGGCGAGCTTGTAGATGATGACAGCAGAGCATAATTTTACAACATACATATACAGAGAGTTAAACTGGAAAAAGCAGAACTGAATTTACAAAAGAACAAACTTTGCACTACTTTACTCATCGACCGGGCAGGTTAGTGCCTAAGTAGCATCACATTACATGCTAAGCATGGAGCCCCAGCTCAGACTGGACTGCATCCGTTTACATGTGCTTTTAAGCACTTGATTAACAAAGGACTAAGGGCGGTCATTTCCAGTGGCCCGCCCAAAGCATCAATTCTCGAATCCGAAATAACATGCGAGATGGGGACCACCCCTTTGGGTTGGGCTTAGCCTCGAACCCAGAGTCTGTTAACAATACAAACAAAATAAACAACAAAAACGCCACCACTCTCTCTCAAGTGAGAGTATACACAGGCTCTCTCTTCGGAGCTAATTCACTAGCGCCTGTCTTTCCACATTCTTGGCGAGTACTGCCTGTCCGCCATGACAGGTGTCCGTCGCGGCCCTTCTGGGAAGCTGTGGGTGCCTTCCCGGCGATAGCCCACGACAAAGGGGGGGGAGGGAAAGAATGTCGTCTTCGCGGTATCGCATAGCGTCGGCTGTGGTACGGCGCGCTCTGGCCCGCTGACAGCTCCCTTGTCCTGGAATGTAACCGGAAATTGGGGAGGATAAAGCCTGTTTCCCCGGGGCGGTGGCGGGTCCGGTTTTTCTGGTCGTCACTCAAAGAGCATGGCTGGGTAATTGATGATGCCGCTGTCACGGGTCTCCGTCTACGCCGCGCCGTCGAACGTGGATCCTCGTAGCACACACGGAATGTCACACTCGCTCACCCTCCAGAAGAATGTTCTCCGAACATTTGAGTCCACGCAGCTCCCCTTGTCTTTCTGAATCGCCTCGCACAGTGCGTCCGACAAAACACTTTTCGCTGCACTCAACACCACTGCACAACACCATATGCCTCCGCTGTCAATACTGGCGTCTCCAGGGGCAGCACTGATCTTCTTTTACAGATAAACATGAAACTCAGCACCCAAGCCTCTCCTTTCTAGTCCAAACTGGACGAAATAAATTTACCACAGTTACAAAGGAGCTCCCACTTCTAGCACGATCACGGCACAGACAAAAATATAGATAACGAAAGGAAGTAGGGCAGGTTCTGCATGCGCTCCGCATGCTCTCCTGTGAAGGTGTTACTTAATGACAGAAAGGTTTAACTACCAACTCCGATAACTTAACACATAAGCACATAGCAATGTTATGAGCTGTGGCATTACACAATTCTAACCAGTTCAAAACTCCGCTCTGTTTACGCCATTAGTCCGACTTAGCTTTCCGATTTCGCAGCGGATATCGGCCTTCATGAGTCATACTAAGTAAGTCTGTGCCCCTTTGTCTGCTTTGGGACTCGCGAGGGCTCGTGGCAGGAGCCTCTCCTGGCGTTATCTGCGCGGCAACCTCGCGCGCTTCTTCTTCTAGCAATGCATGAAGTAAATCCGGTGGCATTCTGGCCGTCACCTCTGGCGCCTGCCGAACAGATGCAGGAGAGGGCGTTTCTTGCGAACTATCTGCGCGCTCCGCTTCACTTCTGTCCCCATCAAAATCCGCGCTTTCCCTTTCCTCATTTCGTGAATACTGAACCGGTGCCGACTTGAGGCGATTTGCGTGTATCCTTATCAAACGCCGGTTCACGTCTCGGACTCTGAAGTTTACCGGAGAAAGCTTCTCGACAACCTCGCACGGTCCTCTCCACTTCGTCTGGAACTTACGAGCTAGCCCAATCTGCCTTTGGCAGTTTTCAATGTACACGCTGTCCCCCACATCAAACGGCGCGTCTCTAGCACTGCGATCGTGCACCTCCTTCCTGCGCTTCGCCGCTTTCTTTAAGGACTCCTTTGCGATGTCCCTCGCCACTTGCAAGCGCGATTCTAGCTCAACCTTATAGTCGTCCAGTGAAGCGTATGGGACACGACGGGGGCCCTCTGGCACTTCACTAGGCTGGTCCGGGTCTCGGCCGTAGAGAAGAAAGAATGGCGATTCGCCCGTGCTCTCGTGTGCTGCGGAATTGTAGGCAAACATTGCATATGGGAGCCACAAGTCCCAGTCCCGCTGGTCGCGCGAAACAAAATGCGACAGGAACCCGGCCACGGTTTGGTTCAATCGCTCCACCGCGCCGTTGCAAGCCGGATGGTACGGTGTTGTCTGCTTCTTAGCGATCTTAAGCAGCTCGCAAACTCTCCTCATTAGCTGCGACACGAAGTTCGTTCCCCGATCTGTCAAGAGTTGCCTCGGGGGTCCATGTCGGAGCACGATCTGTTCGACAAATGCTCTTGCAACCGTGTCTGCCTTCTGATCTGGGAGTGCTACCGCTTCCGCGTATTTTGAAAGGTGGTCGACAAATACTAAAATGTACTTGTTTCCGGAAGTGGTCGTGGGCAATGGGCCCATTATGTCCATACCTGTCCGCTCGAAGGGAGCCGAAACCTCAGGGAACGGCTGAATTGGAGCTGGTCTTCGTCCCTTGGGTGTTTTTCTTTCGAGACAGGAATGACACTTCGCACAGTAGTCTCTAACATCCTGTCGCATGCCACTCCAAAAGTACAAACGCTCCACACGCCTGCGTGTCTTCGCTACGCCAAAATGACCGGCGCATGGCGCATCGTGAAACGCGCGAAGAACCCTTTCTGTCCACGACCGAGGTATGACGACTCTCTCCCAAGCGGTTTTCTCTGGTCTCCCTTTCCTGGTTGGCCTCGTGCGCCGACACAGGGTGCCGTCTTTGTCAATGAAATAACCTAGCTGTTCGGGGTTAGACGGTGCGCCCTCTAAGCTTTCGATTATTCGCTTCAGGTCAGGATCTTTGCACTGCTCTGTGCGTAATTCGGCGGGGTCGACTACGGGGACAAACTCATCTATAGCTGCCACGGCAGCTGTGCGGCTGAGTGCATCAGCATTCAGATGTGTCTTTCCTGACTTGTGCTCAACTTCAAAGCAGTATTCCTGCAGGTGTAGATTCCATCTAGCGAGTCGCGAGCTAGGGTCCCTGACACTCATCACCCATTTCAGAGGATGGCACTCTGTGACTAGCTTGAATTTGCGGCCGTAAAGGTAGCATCTGAAGTGCTTTACTGCCCAGACAACGGCGAGGCACTCCCTTTCCGTAGCTCCGTACTTTTGCTCTGTGGGGCTCAGCTGTCGGCTAGCAAAAGCAACGGGATGTTCTTTGCCCTCGATAACCTGAGATAGCACGGCACCAACTGCGAACTTTGACGCATCTGTGGCCATAACGAAGGGCAAATTAAAATCCGGGTGGCGCAACAGCGGTGCACTCATTAGCTTCCTTTTCAGGGCCCCAAAAGCACTCTCCGCGTTTTCGTCCCAGCGAAAGGCGACATTTTTGGCTGTTAAGGCGGTGAGCGGCTTAGCGAGCTTGGCGAACTCCTCTATGTGCCTTCTGTAGTAACCGATCAGGCCGAGAAACTGCCGGACCTGGCGGACGCTAGTCGGGGATGGAAAATCCGAGACACACCTTAGTTTCTCAGGGTCCGGTCGCACGCCGTCAGCTGAAACAACGTGCCCGAGGTATTTCACCTCGTTTTTGAGGAATTGGCACTTAGAGGGCTTCAGCTTGAGACCCGCTGCTCTTAGTCGTACCAAAACCTGCTCAATATCGCGCAAATGGTTATCAAAACTGTCACTGTATATGATAATGTCATCCATATACACGAAGCACAGCCTCCCCAGAAGACCTGCCAGGATAACATCAGCGGTTCTCTGCCAGACAGCAGGGCTGTTGGCCAGACCCATCGGCATTCTTTTCCATTCATAGTGCCCTGAGGGCGTGTTGAATGCCGTTTTCTCGGCATCTGCCGGATCCATTGCTATCTGCCAGAATCCCGCCGCCATGTCCACTACCGTGAAGTACCTGGCAGAGCCCAGCTGAGAAAGCGTCTCCTGTATATTGGGGATGGGGTATGGATCGATGCGAGTTACGGCATTTAGTTTGCGGTAGTCCACTACCAATCGATACGAGCCATCTGGCTTTTCCACCAATAGTGCTGGTGCTCCCCAGGGTGACTTTGAGTGTTCGACAATGCCGCGATCAATCAGGTCCTGCACCTGCCGCTCCATCTCCTCACGTTGGGAGTAAGGAATCCTGTACGCACGCTGGTAAACGGGCGATGAAGTGCCGGTTTCTATCCTGTGCTTTATAACGCCACAGCAGCCCAAATCCAGGTTGGACGCGGCGAATACTTCCGAGTAGTCGTTCAGCAAACCAGCCAGAGCCTCCCTCTCCCTGGATTTTACGTGAGAAAGATCGAACGACACCTTTGGAGCAGCCGAAGGACTAGCATGCTCTACAGTTGCGAGTACCGTATCGGTGGGCTCACGTTGCTCTATCGCAGAGGTGAAGAAAGCCAATGTTTTGTTCTTGGGAAGGCTCAGTGGCTGCTGGCTACAGTTAACCACTCGTAGGGGCACTCTGTGGGCGTCATTAACTGTCACGAGGCACGCGGCTGCCTTCAGGCCATTGCTGAGAGAGTCGACCGGCTCAAGCACTCCCACGGCGCCGCTCTCTACATCTGAAGGCACAAACGCGTACAAAATGTGCTCCGACCAAGGAAGGACGACCGCCTCCTCGACCAGCCGGACGGCAACCCGCGAATATACCTTCTCCAATGATCCCACTGTTTGACGGGTGTCAATATCGGTAATGCGAATCTCAGCCCCTCTCCTGTTCAAAAACGGAACTTTTGAGCCGCCCGCATTAACCTCTTCCTCAGAGAATGAGACTACTACCTTCCCTTTTCTCAAAAAATCCTGCCCTAATATACCTGACACTCCGTTTGGCAGAGACACCGTGTCCGGGCATACGTAGCAGGGGTGCTCCAATGCAATTCCGCCGAGAGAGAAGTGTAACCGGTAGAGTCCACTTATGCCAAGAGGATCCCCCGTTATGCCTACAAATTTGGTTGCCATACCACCAGACGCTTCCAACACCTCGCGGTCCCCCTTCCTTCGAAGCGTGTTAAAACTGCTCTCCTTAAGCAATGTCACCTTTGACCCCGTATCTATCAACAATTCCATACAACAACCATTTAACTTGCAACGCACAACAGGGCATGCCTCGTCGGCCACACAAACTACCACCACCTCATCATCTACTGCTCCCTCCCCACGCTCCTCAGGCTGGGGAGGACTAACTAGTTTTTTGACTCGTGTTGCGTTGTGTCTGCTCCGTTAGCGGACCCAACGGGTAGCGAAGAGCCGATCGTCAGAAGTCGGGCAGCAGGCACTTGGGCATCGCGTTTGACGACGATGCAGAGACGAGTCGAGCAATAGAGAAAACTAACAGAGATTTATTTACATGGTGATCGAAGTGATTTCGGTCCCACAATGAGCACTGCGGCTCGTTTTAAAGGGTCCCGTGTCCCCAGGTCCCTAGTTGGGGAACTTGGTTTAATGAAAAGCGTCCAATCACTACCCTTTTGGGTCACGTGCACTTTCTTCGGGAACCACCCACCGAGACGTCCCCGACACACCCTCGCCACTTCCTGCAGCAGCGATGACAAACACGAAAGGCGACCCAGGTGGAAGGAGCGAAAACAAGGCACAAGTCGAAGCAGCACTTGCGAACAGAGTTCCGCACAATGGAAGAGGAGGCGTCTTCAGAACGGCTGGTACACAGGTGGTGGGGCTCGCTGTAAACAACAGCAGCCGCGTCCGCCGCCGGGCACGGGCCACCCAACAGGACACCCAGACACACTCTCGCCGCCTCCGGCAACTGGTTGTAATGGGCTTTGCCACTTAGCGCACGACCCTCTCGGCGCCGCTTTCCCGATGCACACAATTGAAAACATACGCGCGCCGGGAACCCGAGGAAGCAGCTTGGAGCAGTTTGGCCAGACCAGCGGATGTCCGTCCGAAACCCACTGTCCCCAGGCTCGGGATATTTCGAAACGTAACAGCTTCTCCGGCGGCGTCCGAGATCCCGATGGACAAAGGTCAACAATCATTGTTCAGAGGGATAACTGGGGCGGATGGTGTTCACCATGTGCTTCACTGATGCTGGTACTCTGTTTCTTCAGGAAGTTTCTGCAGCTCCTTTTTTTTTTCTCTCAAAATGACGGCTTCTTGTTCTCTGCAGGCCAGTTTACTTCCTAGGAAGGCAGCATCAGTTGAACAACACAGAAACCACAACTGCAAAGCAAGCAAGTGCCATGACTCTCTCCCTGAAATTTACCAGGCTTCTTTTCAACCAAAACGGTTTTAATCCTTGCACAATTACGGCAGCAATTGAAGCAACCTGAGCATTCCTCAAACATACAAACAAAAGTTCAAGATGCCCGATAAAAACAAGTGATAGTACGCATAAGTCAGGAAAAAAAATGCACACAAGCCAGAATCTCCGAGGCCATCAGATACACTAAAAGCAGCGACTTAAGCCATCGGCATTGCCGTTCAATTTACCTCTTTTGTACCGAACGTCAAAAGAGTACTGCTGCAGTGCGAGGCTCCAGCGGAGCAGTCGGCCGTTTTTAGGGGACATACTCTGCAACCACGTGATACCTACGATAGAGTACCCCGGACCTTTCTTGAAATAGCACATTTTTCTTTGCAACACCTTCTTCCTCCCGGCACCTAAGATTCTGCAGTGTGGAGTCTGCCCTTTGTTCAGCCATCAAGGACGATCGGTCCACCCCTAGCAATCTTTGCAGGCTATCAGATGCCGGTGTTATCAGAAGCTCACCATAGGCCTCTTTAAGCTCCATACAATTTTTGCTACTTTCAGGCCTGCCCAGAATGTTTACTTCTTCAGCCACCGTTGCGGGGACCTCTCCTGACGCGTCAGGAGGCTCACTTTCCATTGTACCAACGCTACTTGACGCTTCCAGCGGCATGGCCTCAGTGGCAATTTTTCGTGCTTTCGAGCGAGGTAGCGCGTAGACAGTCCCCTCCCCGAACACGAGGTCCTTCTGCCGCAGCAGTTGATCTGATCTGTTTGAAAACAGATAGGGGTACTGCATCGGCAGGCTGGCTGACACGGCAGCCTCCGTATGAAGTACTCCAAAGGGGCCTTCAATGCTTATGTTACCAATAGGAAGGCACACGCTATTGGCTTCCACCGCCTGTTTAATCCAGGCACACTCCCCGGTGAATTGCCCTGGCTCTACATACGATGGGTGGACTACGTCCATTGTAGCTGCCGAATCTCGCAGCACGCGACACGGCTTTCCATTCACTACAAGATCTCGGATGTAGGGCTCTAGAAGCTTCAAATTTTCCTCGTTGCTGTCCACTGACAAGCAAACAACTTTTGGGTTTTTGCACACCGCCGCCATATGTCCCGGCTTTTGGCAGTTATAGCACACCGGCGCCCGTCTCTTTTCAAATGCTTTCTTTTGGCGCTCTTCTGCTTCAGGTGCTTCCTCTTTTATCCCCGCGCCCTTTTCTGAAGATTCTACACTCCGTGCCTGCTCCTTCACTTTGAAAAGTTGCCCCCTCTCTCCAGATGCTTTCCTGTTCTGGTATTCTTTCTTAGGGCTTCCCTTTCTGTCGAGTGCACGGCGTGAGACGAACTCTTCTGCCAGGTCAGCTGCCTTCGAGACAGTCGTAACGTCTTGCCTGTCTTGCACCCAGTGCCTTATGTCTTCAGGCAACCGACGGTAGAACTGCTCGAGGCCGAAGCATTGCATCATTTTCTCGCTTTCGTCATACGCCTTAGCTTCTTTTAGCCATTCTCCCAGGTTAGCCATCAGCTTGTACGCGAAGTCTGGGTATGACTCATCCCTCTGCTTCTCGGCGTTGCGAAATTTTTGACGGAATGCCTCAGCTGACATTCTGTACTTTTTCAGCAGACTAGACATCACTTTGTCGTAGTTGTCTGAATCTTCCTTACACAAGCGGGCAATCACATTGGCAGCCTCACCTGACAATAGAGTCAGCAAGCACTGTGGCCACGTTGCCCTGGTAAACCCTGCCTTCTCGCACGTGCGCTCGAAGTTTACCAGAAACAGACCTATGTCCTCTCCTTTCCTATAAGGTTGCATGAGGTCTTTCATTCTGACCGACTTTTGCTCTCCTACGCTAGGTGCTATGCTCTCACCGCTTTCGTTTCGAGCCTTTAGCACCTCCAGTTCAAGACGCTTAAGCTCAAGCGTTTTCTCTAAGCGTTTATCATTTCTCTGTTCTGCTTCCCGCTCTGATTTCTCTCTTTCCGCAATTAGCTCCAGACATTCTGAGAGCTCATCGTCGTCTGCCTGAAGTGCCTCGATAGCCGCGATGATGGCTGGCTTTCTTGTTTGGTCCCGGACATCCAAACCCAAATTTTTGGCCAACTCCAGCAAAAGCGGCTTTTTTAATGCTTTCAGATCCATGGCTGCCTCTAGAGCTGCAAGATTTTCACTTTACCAGGAAATATTTCAACTTACTTTGAAACAACATGCCAAAGATAGCCACAATATACAAAACCTTTGTAAGCTAACTAAGTACAAAGCCTGGTGAAACCTCAGTGAAGAAAATCCCAGCACTCACCGAACTGTGCAACCATGATCCCAGCGGAGTCGATCCCGACGCTGCCAACCAGTTGTTGCGTTGTGTCTGCTCCGTTAGCGGACCCAACGGGTAGCGAAGAGCCGATCGTCAGAAGTCGGGCAGCAGGCACTTGGGCATCGCGTTTGACGACGATGCAGAGACGAGTCGAGCAATAGAGAAAACTAACAGAGATTTATTTACATGGTGATCGAAGTGATTTCGGTCCCACAATGAGCACTGCGGCTCGTTTTAAAGGGTCCCGTGTCCCCAGGTCCCTAGTTGGGGAACTTGGTTTAATGAAAAGCGTCCAATCACTACCCTTTTGGGTCACGTGCACTTTCTTCGGGAACCACCCACCGAGACGTCCCCGACACACCCTCGCCACTTCCTGCAGCAGCGATGACAAACACGAAAGGCGACCCAGGTGGAAGGAGCGAAAACAAGGCACAAGTCGAAGCAGCACTTGCGAACAGAGTTCCGCACAATGGAAGAGGAGGCGTCTTCAGAACGGCTGGTACACAGGTGGTGGGGCTCGCTGTAAACAACAGCAGCCGCGTCCGCCGCCGGGCACGGGCCACCCAACAGGACACCCAGACACACTCTCGCCGCCTCCGGCAACTGGTTGTAATGGGCTTTGCCACTTAGCGCACGACCCTCTCGGCGCCGCTTTCCCGATGCACACAATTGAAAACATACGCGCGCCGGGAACCCGAGGAAGCAGCTTGGAGCAGTTTGGCCAGACCAGCGGATGTCCGTCCGAAACCCACTGTCCCCAGGCTCGGGATATTTCGAAACGTAACACTCGGTATCTGGAGCCCCGCTGTAGGCTTGCTTAGGGCGTGTCTCGCCTGCTTCTCTTTGTGGCTCCCCACGGCGCACGTTTTGGCAGAACCTGGCGATGTGTCCGCGACCCTGGCAAGCGAAGCATACGATTTCTTCAAAATCTCGCATACCGCGCCTGTAGCTTTGTGGCGGTCTCCGGTTTCCAGCGAATGGGCGCTGTTAAGCGCGCGCTTCAACCTGGCATTCTACCTGCTGAGATAGCAGCTGTTCTAAGCGATCTAACCGCTCTGTCAAGAGAGCAACCTCAGGGTTGAGCACCGCTCTCTCTATGACGCGTACTCTCGCTGCGGCTGTTGTTAACGCCTCATTTTGTTCCTCATCCAATGCGGCCTCCACGGCTTGGTCGAAATTGCTCGGCTTGCGCGAGAGCACGAACCGGCGCACGGGGTCTTGCAGACCAGCCACGAACAAAGCGGTCATTTCCTCTTTAAGTATATCCTCCGCGTATTTCTTCTTAAGCTGGTCTCCTTCCTCCTCCCTGCTTAACGTATCGCGCGCTAAGCGCTGAAGCCGCGACGCAAACGTTCGCACGTCCTCCCCTACCATCTGTCCGGCGTCACGGAACCTCTGTACTCGCACGTGACGTGGTTCAGTGTCAAAATGCTCAAACGCGAGCTTCTTAAATTCCGCAAATGATTTTGTGGATTTTACTTTTTCGTCTCGCCATGCAAAATCATGAGCAGCTCCTGCCATCTTACACCTCGCCATTCCCAGCATTTGAGCATCGGACCATCCCCCCATTTTCCCAATCTCTTCTAGCATGGAAAAGAAATCGCAGATTGGAACCCCTGTCTTATCTCCCGTAAACGTCGGAATGACGCTTCCTAATGCCAGCATGCTTGCTCCGAGCGACGGCTGTGGAGTGGGAGCTCCCTCAGATACAGTCATTTTTTTTTTCAAGCCCTCCAGTGCCTCAAGCCTCTCAAATGGGGGTAAAAGTCCCACAATCAGTCCCGTGATTCCCTTTTGATTACAATTTTGAAGTCATGAATGTCACAGCATTCAGAGGACATTTGCTTTTGAGACCCCACTTCTGACACCAGTGTGATGACCCCCATAATGCGCAGGTCCACACGGGACGGAGAGGCAAAGAGACACCGTATGGCTCAGTTTAAACAAACAGGTATATTCAATAATTACACATGATTAAGGTTATACATCAGAGGCTGGGGCGTCCGAGATTACGTGCCGACGACTTCATGGGGGCGATGGAGTGGCTCCGGAGTTGGGCTCGAGCGGTTGCTGGCAGAAGCTGCACGCCGTCGGGCTTCGGCGCTGAAGGCCCTCTTCGCGAACGATGTCGTCCTGAGCGTGTATGCAGTAGAATTTCAATAGTCGTCCGTTTCTTCGAGGATGGTTCACAAACCCTTCCTCTAGTGTCGTTCGGCTTGGAAGATGAACAGGAGGCGAGCTTGTAGATGATGACAGCAGAGCATAATTTTACAACATACATATACACAGAGTTAAACTGGAAAAAGCAGAACTGAATTTACAAAAGAACAAACTTTGCACTACTTTACTCATCGACCGGGCAGGTTAGTGCCTAAGTAGCATCACATTACATGCTAAGCATGGAGCCCCAGCTCAGACTGGACTGCATCCGTTTACATGTGCTTTTAAGCACTTGATTAACAAAGGACTAAGGGCGGTCATTTCCAGTGGCCCGCCCAAAGCATCAATTCTCCAATCCAAAATAACATGCGAGATGGGGACCACCCCTTTGGGTTGGGCTTAGCCTCGAACCCAGAGTCTGTTAACAATACAAACAAAATCAACAACAAAAACGCCACCACTCTCTCTCAAGTGAGAGTATACACAGGCTCTCTCTTCGGAGCTAATTCACTAGCGCCTGTCTTTCCACATTCTTGGCGAGTACTGCCTGTCCGCCATGACAGGTGTCCGTCGCGGCCCTTCTGGGAAGCTGTGGGTGCCTTCCCGGCGATAGCCCACGACAAAGGGGGGGGGGGAGGGAAAGAATGTCGTCTTCGCGGTATCGCATAGCGTCGGCTGTGGTACGGCGCGCTCTGGCCCGCTGACAGCTCCCTTGTCCTGGAATGTAACCGGAAATTGGGGAGGATAAAGCCTGTTTCCCCGGGGCGGCGGCGGGTCCGGTTTTTCTGGTCGTCACTCAAAGAGCATGGCTGGGTAATTGATGATGCCGCTGTCACGGGTCTCCGTCTACGCCGCGCCGTCGAACGTGGATCCTCGTAGCACACACGGAATGTCACACAGACTTCGCATTGGAACACAGAGAACACAGTGACAAAAACCGGAGATCTATGGCAAAGCCGAACAAGGAGTGCTTTAACGGCAGTCAGCGAGAGTGACAGCGCTTCGGGCCAATTAAGTTCGAATAGATTAGCCAGAAAGAAAACACTGCACCAAAGCAAAACGACAGCCACCTGAAGACAGAGAAAATAACGCTCTGCACTACGCAAACAGTACTGTACGAACAGGGGAGACAAATCAGCACGAAAATAAGCCGAGAAAACGAAGGAGAAAATCATAAACCAAGTACGGGAGTGGGCCTATGGAATAAAGGGGGAGAAAAACAGAAGAAAAAAGCAGGAAGAATGCTGCCCAATATACACTTTTAAATGCCTAAACAAAAACCCGTAACTAATCAGAACGCTGTCAGGTGTGGCGCTTGGCGACTCAAATGCCCAGCTTGTGTAGAGGGGGAGCATCCGCCTCGCGTGCAAGAGGACCGGGGCTCGAATCCCGGTTCCGCGGAATTCTCAACTTGGTTAAAAATATATTGATATTGATACTTGGGAGAATGCCTGAGGTTTGGAAGAAAGCCATTATTGTGCCGTTTCTTAAACCTGGAAAGCCACCAGCCTCCGTGGCAGTTATAGACCCATAACCCTTACAAGCTGTCTAGCAAAATCCTTTGAAAGTGTCCGGAATATCAGACTAACTTTTGCCCTTCGATCCTGTGAACTTCTTGACACCTATCAGTGCGGCTCCACTATAGATCGCCTCGTTCGCATTAAAAATGCTGTCCGTGAAGTTTTTATACACAAAGACGAATGCCTAGCGGTGTTTATTGACTTGGAGAAGGCTTACGATACAACATCGAGGTATGGGATTCTATACAACCTTGCTGAACTTGGCATCCGCGGCAGGATGTTACAACTGCCTAAACGATTTCTTGTCGAACCGCTCATTTCAAGTACGCTAGGGATAAACCCTTTCCAGGAATTTTGTTCCAGAGAACGGGGTTCCTGAGGGGTGTATTTTAAGCACAACTCTCTTTGTTGTAAAGATGAATTCTATTAACAATATAATTCCGAAATCCATTATGTGCTCAGTATATGTGGACGATCCCCAAATAGCCTGCACATCCTCCAACGTAGCAACACGCGGGAGACAAATACATCATAATCCTCATCTTCATCATCATCAGCATCATCAGCTTGACTACACCCATTGCAGGGCAAAGGCCTGCGCCCACCCTATGACTGCGAACTTAATCTCATCCGCCCGCCAAACCTTCTGCCGCCCCCTGCCACGCTTGCCTTCTCTTGGAATTCACAAGTACAGTTGACATTAAACAAACTACACACATGGGCAGACAAAATTCGTTTCCAGTTCTCCACACAGAAAACAGTGAATGTTCTGTTCTCACTATATCTACGCCTACAACCAAACCCCCCCTTAAATCTAAACAACGCCGAACTACCTATAGAAAATAAATCAGACTTCTAGGCATTATTTTCTACAAGAAATGACATACTTATCTCACATCAATGGCCTCAAAAAGAAAACCTCCCGATCCTTGAACATACTCAAAGTACTTTCCCGAAAACACTGGGGTTTCGATAGTACATGTCTTCTACAAATTTATCGCTGTGTAATGCGCTCTACTTTAGATTATGGATGTATAGTTTATGAGTCAGCGAGATCATCGTTTCTTAAACGACTGGATCCGGTACATAATTTAGGTTTGCGTCTTTCCACTGGTGCATACCGGACGTCGCCCGTAAACAGTCTATGTAGAAACGGACGAACAATCACTTACAGACAGAAGAACGATGCTCACTTGTTCATACATTGTAAAAATCCGTTCACTACCTAAGTACGTGTCACCAAATAGCCACAATCGTTCACCTAGAATACTTTTCAACAACCAACCGGTAAGTACCAGGCCACTGGCCTTGCGTTTTGAAAAGATGTGCCCAAAATATCGGCGTATTAGACACATTACCTGGCACTACTGGAAGACGAGATCCACGGCCGCCATGGTACAATTTCCCTGAAATCTGTGATTTCACTCTTACACAGGTTCGCAAAAAACAATCTCCACGGCAACATATAATACAAGAATTGCTTGCACTCCAGGAAAAAAATACAGTAATGGCACAGCTTTTTATACAGATGGCTCGAAAACAAATGTTTACGTTGGAAGTGCACTGGTACAAGGAAATTGCAAACAGTAAGGCTTCCACAGGGTGCATGCATCCATCTTCACTGCCGAATGTTACGCAGTCTGCGTAATCATTGAAAAAATAGTGAACGAGAACCTCTCAAACAGTATTATTTACACAGACTCCTTAAGTTTACTTACTGCTCTCCACCCACGAAATGCAATCGCTCCTATGCTTGGTGATTTCATACACAACATAAGAGCCGCAGATCAAGGACAAACATAAAACTGTGCTGGGTACTGAGTCATTTCGGGGATCAGAGGCAACGAAAGAGTCGACCTCTGTGCTGGTCAAGCTCGTGACAAGCAAATAAAAAAAGTAGATAGTCCCTTTAAGGATTGTTATATCTTAGTTCATCGTAACATAAGAAATAAATGGCTGTCCGCGTCGAACAAGAACGTAAATAACAAACTACTTAATGTAAAAAAGTTATAAGTGAATGGAACCCCTGCACCCACCAGAAATGTTTTAACGAAGTGATTATCTGCCACTACCTCACACACAATTTCCTACCGAAAAACCAAGGTGAACCTGTTTGCGAAGAATGCGGAGATGAAGTTATAATTAACTACATTGTATTCTCTTGTGCGAAATTGGAAAAAATTAGAAAAAAGTACTAACTCAATTTTATAACTTATACATTTCTTTTCATGCTACACTGCTTTTAGGAGATGATACAATTTTTTATATATCATGTGTTTTTAGCTTTCTTAAAGAAACGGGAAGAGAATCTATATTTGTTTACCACTGGTCTGTTTGAATTCTGATACACCTCAGCCACGTTCTCACGCCTGAGAAGAAAGCTGCCGTTTCTATTTTGATTGGTTGGGAGCCTCTATATCCTTGCCCAGCCACAGATAGCTACTGAGGTTACCTAGCCCTCTTTAAAGCTTTTACTAGTAGCCATTTCTAAAATTTGTGTATGTGTTCACAAGGTCTTATTAACGTTTGAGGGCCTCTACATCAGGGATGATTTTTTACAGTACTATAGTATTTAAGAAACAAAAAAAACTTTTTTCAATACCTCGTGCTTGGCGCAGGATGGCCTCAGTGGCCTATGTGCCATAAAACCCAGCAACACAAACAACACAACAGGAAGTATTCTTTTGGGTGCAAGCTACTAGCGACATAGAGCATCGCTCATAAGAAAATGAAAGGCCGCTTAACTTGCCCGTACTTCGAAGAATGCTGAGGCAATAAACAAAAGCGGGGACAACGGAAGGCGGCGCAAACAAGGACGTCGATATTTTTGTTTTCATTCTTTCATTCGGTTCTGAATCCTAGCGGCAGACAAATGTCAGGTATATAAATATAATAGCGTTCTATAAGGGAGACAGTAGATGAGAAAGAAAAAGAAACACCAGCGCTTCTACGTCATGTACCAACTAGCCCAAGTAATTTCTCTCCTGAATTGACAGAAGCCGCGGTGACGATCTTGGGTTGACAGTAACATGCACTTATGGTCTCAAAAACTTATAAAAACTTTTTCTCGGGCAATTCTGTGCATTAGATGCCGGATGAGCACGTTGGTTGCCTTTTTCGGAGTGCACAAGTTCGCAACGATCGAGCGCATGTTCGGGTGCGTCTGAGTCGGACACCAACTGGCACGTTTCCTCGTGCCTCCCGCGCTATGACCGCATTCTCTCTCACTGATCGCTCTTTTCTTGCCCCGCACACATCCTGTTGCTGTAGAAATTTCTATGTTTATATTAATTTGTTCATACTGAGCTTTTGTTCTGCATGTATTTTTGCCCCCCCCCCCCCCCCTCACCCCCTATGTTGTACCTCGACGTGGGTCCCTTAGGGTTAATAAATGATGATGCATTCTGAACAAGACTGGACCTGGCCGCTCCCAGGGGGCATCGCCATTCGGCTGTGTGCAATGCAGCTTGGGCCTGGGCCGCCCCTGTACCCAAATGGCTATCTGGGTTTCTGTCGTGCAGCAGAAAAATTAAAAGTAATTAGGGGAGGCGATGCCCGAGTGCACATCGCATTCACGGCGCATGTTTTTTTTCTCCGGTGCAGCAGTTCCTATTCACAACGGCACCAGCTCTGCGGTCAAACGCTTTGGCGGCGGCCTGCGTCGATTTCTCCAGGGCCGATAATAGAAGCGGGGGACCACCACATGTGTTCGTGGAACGCGAGAGGTTGTTTCCGGGCCGCCCAACCCTCGGCACCCCTCGCCTCACCATTTGAAATGTGCGCATTATGCACAGAACACTCCCTACTCATTTTGTAATGAAAATTGCAACAATTTTGTATTTCTATAAGCGTCCACGCAACCATACTGATGCCCCAAAGCCCATTCGTCGCAAAAAAAAAAATAATTAGCGTTTCAAAGACGTGAGACGGCAGTAACGCCGAAGAACGTATGCACTCATGCACTCATGAAAGCACGCACTCATGCGCGTGCTTTGCGCTCACATGCGTTACACGCTCTTACTGGTACTCAAGTGTGAAGTAGAAACGTGGAGGCTAAGGAAAAGGGTTCAACAAATATTGAGGACAACGCTGGAGCTGTGGAAAGGAAAATTACAGGTGTACCGTTAAGGGATAGGAAGAGGGCGGAGAAGAAATCAGCTTGGACAGGGCATGTAATGCGAAGACAAGATTACCGATGGTCGATAAATGTAACGGAGTGGACACCAAGAGTAGGCAAGCTCAGCAGCCGGTGGCAGAATGTGAGGTGGGCGGATGGGATTAAGAAGTTTGCGGGGATAAGGTGGACACAGCTGGAACAGGACAGAGTTCATTGGTTTGGTTTGCTTCTATGGGTTTTAACGTCCCAAAGCGACTCACTCAGGCCATGAGGAACGCAGTAGTAGAGGTCTCCGGAAATTTCGAAAACCTAGGTTTCTTTAACGTGCACTGACATCGCACAGTACACGGGCCTGTATCATTTTCCTTCCATCGAAATGCGAAGCCCGCCGCCGGGATCGAGCCTGCGCCTTTCGGGTTAGCAGCCCAGCACCGTAAGCACTGAGCCACCGCGGCGGGGCCCCTTAAAAGGACTATGCAGATTGGCATTCGATCACTCGTGATCCCAGTGCAAGAATTTTTGAGCTAGCATCAATAACAACCAAGATAGAGAGGATAAAAAATTACGTTCCTCTTCTCGCCCCTCAACTCGTACACGTGGGGCACCAGACAAAAATAAAGAAAACAGAAAACAGCTCTCGGACTGGGCCCCGCCCATCAATACGCCATCCGCTGACGTTCCTTTTGCAACTTCCGGTTGTCGCTCCTATACTCCGTTTCATACTTAGCTGTCTACGCAGCCAAGGCTACGGTGCCTGTTTGCGATCCTCGTCCGCATCATAATATAGTGCGTCAAAAATAAAAATAGAAATGAATTGACAAGCAAAGTGAAAAGTAGTTGATATTATAGTAGACCGATGGAAGTGTTTTATTTTGCAAAGAGAATGATTTTTATTTTATGTTTTCCAGAACCGAGTGAGGCAGATTTTTGGTTTTCTCAGGCGCCGGCTGTATCAGGTTTTCGCAGCTGAGCCGGCAGGTCTGTTTGTGAAAATGGCGTCGCTGTCACCTGCTCGCTTGTTTTCTTCCCCCGCTTCGACTTCGAAAACATCTCCTGTTCGCCTCTTTTCCAAGGTGAAGTCTCCAAAGTTTTCTAAAGACTGCAAGGCGGTGATAGTTAATGTCTACGCAAGCATAAGGAAGCTCCACCCCGAGAAGACTGTGCGTGACGTTCTCGCAATTGTGGGCGAGATGACCGGAGTGAGCCCTCGGACAGTTGTGAGGTTTAAGAAAGAAGGTCTTTCTGGCGGAGTAAAATCACCGCAAAAAAGACCGAAAAGGATGGCAATATCAAGCTCCCGCAGTGTGAAGTACGACAGCTTTACGGTCAACGCCATCCGGCTCAAGTTGCATCGTATGTATGCCGAAAGACAAATACCGACTTTGGACAGTATCCTGCATGAAGTAAACGGAGATGGCGATTTGCCGGATATGAGCAAAGCCACCTTGTGGAGGCTGCTGAAAGAGATGGGCTTCAAGTTCGAAAAAAGGAAACGAACTCTCGCACTCATCGAGCGATCCGACATAGTAGCCTGGCGGCGCCGGTATCTCAGAGCTATCAAAGCATTCCGGAGCCAAGGGAGGTAAGCGCTTCGTTTTTAATGATCGTTCAGAGAGCGACATTTACATTATTTGCCTACCTTCATCGCACCTAGCTGTGTACGTCATGCACTCATTTTGTGAAATCATTAATACTGTTTTTAAAATAAAATAAAAGACGAATCAAATAGCGATGACACTGAATCGCGGATGTTGCAAAGAAGAATTAGTTTCTCGCTCTTTGTTCTATTCTCCGGATCCGTGCACCTTGGTGCCGATTATTCGAAAGCATTACATATATAATTTGTGTTTTCAATAGGCACTATTCAGTTCGAATGACGAATTGAAGAATATTCTAATAGCCATTCAAAAGTTTGTAATAATTGCATACGCGATATTTTATATTTCTATGATGAATACATTGATAACAACAAAAACTCGAGCGATATTTGTTCTGCCCCCCCCCACCCCCCCCCCCCCCCCCCGCCCCGTGCAGGTGCACCATAAAAACTCAATCGGTATTTTTATCTGCCTCCCCGTGCAGGTGCATCGTATACCTCGATGAGACTTGGGTCAATGCTGGCCACACCAGGCAACATGTGTGGAAGGACAGCACTGTCAAGTCATCGCAAGATGCCTTTCTTAGGGGCCTGACTACAGGTCTGCCAGCGCCATCGGGGAAAGGAGGCCGCCTGATCCTCGTTCATGCAGGCAGTAGCCTCACAGGCTTTGTGAGCGGTGCTGCCGACTTCTTCAGAGCCAAGAAGGGCGCTTCAGCTGATTACCACTCCGAGATGGACGGCAAGTACTTCGAGGAGTGGTTTTCAAGCAAACTGCTGCCAAACATTCCTAACAGCAGCATTATTGTTATGGATAATGCCCCTTACCATAGTGTTGCGCTCGAAAAGCCACCAACGACATCAACTCGGAAGATTGAAATCCAGGCATGGCTCACAAGGAAGGGTATATCCTGGTCAACAGACATGGTACGAGCTGAGTTGCTCGATTTGTGCAAAAGAACGACGAGCGGACACACTGTGTATGCGATCGACACACTTGCCGCAAAACATGGCCACGAAGTGTTGCGTCTGCCTCCGTACCATTGCGAGTTTAATCCGATTGAGCAGGTGTGGAGCATGGTGAAAGGATTCGTAGCAAAAAGAAACAAAGCTTTCACATTGGCTGAAGTTGAGGAGCTTCTGCCTCAGGCTTTGGCACATGTGTCAAAGGAAGACTGGCAAAAATTTTGTGCACATGCTGAGCGCATTGAGGATGAAGCCTGGGAAAGGGATATAATTTTCGATGATGAAGTTGACCCAGTAGTTTTCGCCATTGGCAGTTCAAGCAGCTCGTCTGAAGAGTCCAGCTCTGAATTGAGTGGCATTGAGGAGCTGGAATAATACTGTTTTCTTTGCAGAGTTTTTGCATTTAATGTTTGTCGGTTGGTTTATGGGGTTTAACGTCCCAAAGCGACTCAGGCTATGAGAAACGGCGTAGTGGAGGCCTCCGGAAATTTCGACCACCTGGGGTTCTTTAACGTGCACTGACATCGCACAGCACACGGGCGCCTTGCTTTTCGCCTCGATCGAAATGCGGCCGCTGCGGCCGGGATACGATCTCGCATCCTTGGGTACAGCAGTCGAGCGCCATAACCAGTGCGCCACTGCAGCGCGTTTTCCATTTAATGTGAACAACATTACTTGCCTCCTTTGAGGATTTCTCTATCCGGGTGTTGCTACGGCATCTAGATAACGCTTGGATGCTGGTCACACTATCATCGAAAGTCATTGTGAAATAGTTTCTGCCCGAATTTTCAGGTGTCAGCTGAAACACGAAGACAGGTTTCCTTGTCGAAACGTTGGCTCGGCTTGCGAACTGAGGCTGCCGCTCAACCTTTGTTCAGTGCTCTCTCATACTGTGCAGCCATCTTCTTCCTATCTTTCTACCATGTATGTGTTCAATGTCACTGCTTTGCATTAAGCAAAAGTGCCCGTGTCAAAGAACTACGGAAATATTTAACGTCCAGATGACTGTTTGTCCTTTCTTCCTCTCTACTTTATGAGGTTCTCACTGTGCAACATTGCTTTGTTGGTCATTTTTTATATAATATTACTCATGTCTGGTGTGTTTTATGCCGTGTTATGCGTTGTTTTCATTTGGGTGTCTGCTCTACTGTGTGAATACCGGGACTAGGTTTTACTGCAATAGCACGGCTCCAGACGTATGAAACGTGAGCAAGAAAATTGCGTGCCAGTTATCATCGTGTTTGAAATTTTTCTTGTTACTCACTTGTTCCTGCTTTATTGTGCTGCAGTTCCTTTTTATTTTATTTGTGACATTGTGATAGTTTGATCGTATTATTGAGTTCGAATGTCATAAAGCAACAGAGACTATGGAGACACTAGCACCGTAGCCGCTGAGCCACTTGTGATAGTAAGATGCCATATATGTTGTATGTAGCATCAGCAACTGCCATCGTTCCTAGTCATGTGTTCAAAGTCTTCATAATTATGATCATTTTCTGCCTTGTGCATATCGTGCTTTGTGCGTTGTTTCATTGCTGTCTCAACTCGCATTCTGATTTATCTATTATGTATAAATATTCCGAGGTTTTTAAGTGCCTTGTGGCCTCCTCTCTCTAAGACCACATGACCCATATGACTTCATTCTCTGGAATTGGCGTCACAGAAAATTCTTCACAAAAGATTTATTTAGTGCTGCCTGTATGATTAGCCTTATCATATTGTGTAGCTCACTATAATTTGTGCTCCTATATATGCTGTTTGTCCCAAGTTGTTGGCGACATTGCTCTGCTGGTCTTCGACTGTGTATGCCAAAGTTTGGCAGTTTTCATGCTTGTTCCCTGCTGAAGTTATATAGTATTTATCCCATGCTCCAGCTCTGAAATTTTGGCCTACTACAAAACTGCGAGAGCAAATGGCACACAAGATACTGAGAGGGTGCCGTTTAATAAAAAAATGAACAATTGGTATTTGTGGACTTGTGGCATTTGGGGACATACGCTTCAATGGTTCACCTGACATCTAGACTTTTTTTTTTTTTGGGGGGGGGGGGGTTAAAAATTGATTTCCTCAAGCATGTAAATGATCAAAAAAGTCTTGGACAAGAGAATTTTGGCGCACTGTTCTCTTTACAATACAGGCCGTACAAACATGGTCGGCCATTCACACGGCATGCACAGCAAATATCGACATATAACATTCTATAATCTGCAACACCAGTTTTCAAACCCTGGTATGTTTGGGCAGCAGTCAAAAAACTACAGTAACTCACGATCGAGCACAAACGGTTATCTCCAGTAACAAACATGATTTCTATCATTGCGGATATGTACAAATATTAAAAACATGCGAGGTGATGTTAATTATACCAGCCACCACGTTCATTCACTCTGTACTTACACATCCTTTGTGTAGAAACCCGAATTTTCGCCGTTGATATTGTTACCGCGAGAAGGCGGCGAGCTACCGTGGTTTGTGAGGAGGACGAACAGCGAGCTTTGGGACGTTGGACCCCATGAATTATAAATCCAAAACAACATCGCCAATCTATACCGCGTAGCCTCCAGACGACGCTGCCTCGAATAATTGAAGCCACACTGAATTCTATCACCCCACAATTAATGATTCATTGTGTGCAGCATGCGAAAAAATCCGTGAACACCGAAAAACAGCGCCTCTCAGCACGTCCGTTGCCAACTCTCACTTCACTTTCGTTTCCCTGCGGAAAAAGTTAACAGCACGCTTCTTATTAAAGAAGTCATTTCATTTTGATAACAAAAAAGGCCACTTATATATGGCTCGCATTTAGACTTTCTATCTAGAGATTCGCCGAAAAAAGATAAAAAAAAGAACAAACCTACGCTGAGGATCGAACCTGGGCCCCCTCACAAAATGAACAAACATGCCCGCGCTTCGTACCACTCAGCCACGACGCGAGGCGGAGTGACACATTTTGTAAGTTTTTTTTTTGACGGACTATTCCGTACCTTTGGCTGTGTAGACAGCTATGTATGAAACGGAGTATAGCACCCCAGCAGCAGCGTCGACGGCGTGATTGCGGCGCGCGTCGGGTTTCTTTACTTCATCTGTTGTAGTTAGCCGTAATGGACCGGGACCTCAAGGCGCGACTGCTCGCTCTGTACGGCCGCGATGGGCATCGAGCCCTACGCGTTCACACCGTACCGGCTGAGGGGCTCCGGAACTCCCAACAGAAGGAGGCGGCAGAGGAAAATTGAAACCATATGCGTGAAGGCAATGCCCTGGCTCGCGCTTGCCAGAGTGTGTCGCGCGGCTGCACGAGCCGACGATTTTCACGGCTACCGGAAGTGTGCCCGTGACGTCGGGGCTGCCATGGCTCCAGCGAATGACAGCGTGTGGTGGCCAGCTGACGTCATGGGTATAGTGACGTCTTTTTTCACGATTTTAGTTTCAAAATCGGTCACTACGAGCACACCAATCGGCCCGCGAATTTTATAAAACATCGTTTTTAAAAATTCATAATAAATTGCCGGCTCAGTTCCGAAGACTCATACATGGTGTGAATGCTTAGCATCATTTCTAAGCATTGAAAACATTTACAAGCGACTTTTCATTGCATAGTTCCTTTAAGAGAATGATCAGGTCGCTGTGAGAGACAGCGGTTAAAGCTCCCATTTATAGGCGAGGTCCGCGTCTGTTCGTTCTTTGCCCCAAGGCAGGCGCGCACATACACGCAGTATTAACTGTCCCCCTCCTCGCACCGGGCGCGCGACCCCATTGGTCAAGCTCGGAGACCGGGTTCTAGAAGCATCGAGGGCTTTCTTGTCGTGCGCCGTCGGCGACGCGAGGGGAAAATGGAGAGGGCGCCACTTAGCATGGTCGAGTCTACACCCTCTCCGCCAACAATGAGTAGAAACTACTCGGACATTTTAGAGATGATCGACGGCGCGCGCGGCAGTTTGCTTCGGCGCCGCGCCGGCGAACTGAGTGGAAAGGGAAGCAACACACGCAAAGTTGCGCGCTTTCCGGGGTTCCTTCTCCTGTGTTTTTGTTTTATTTTACAGCGCGCGGGCGCGATTGCTTCCGCGCTGCGTCCTTTCTAATAAGCGCCGAAATTTGTAACAACGGGCCTGCCCACTTGCTCAAGGTGAGCCACAATCGCAGGACCATTAAGGGATATGAGGAGAAAGATTGAAAGACAAGGGCTGCTCTGATGGCACGCCGCTCTTCCTCCCCCTTCCACCATTGGCGTAGCAGCCCTAGCTGAGTGCCGGTCGGCTCGAACTCCCGGGAGCGCGCAAAGCGCATAACTCACGTTGACCCGCGGTAGCTCTCTCTGATGCCGCAAATAAATAAGTTCAGTCCAACAAGTACGCAATAAATTCGTCGCAGCGCGGATGACCAAAAGCAAGACTGCATTGTGTTCATGCTCGTTGCCGGCGCTGACGTCGCGGCTCTTGCCTTGCAGTCGAGCAAAGGGGATACTGCCGTACATTACACGGCAGAAACTGGAGCAGTCGGCGCAGACAAGAGAATGGGATTCATGCGGTTCTTAACAAGGAAACCTGATGATTTGATTAAAAAAGCACGAAGCCAGAAAAACCTCTATAACACCATCGAAGCTTTTGATCGGTGTCTTCTTTCGAATCTCACACTATTTCTGTATATTCCCGTTCCGTTATGGAAGCAGATGCAAATATAATTTCATTTTACATCATTCCGAATAACTTCTCCTTGGTCTTCTGTTCCTTGTTGCTTCTCGGAAATTCGCATATTATGCAGACACCGCAGCAAGGGGTGAACGTACCAGCATAGCGGTGTTATAGCAGTAAAAAAATTAAAAAAAAAGATATGGCAGTGCGGCAGCTGCTTCCTTTTACTATCGTTTTAATGAAGGTGTGTAAATAGTGCTGGTTACGTGCCGGCGTTGTGCTGCTGAGTCGCTGTTTAAAACCTTATAATATGACGTTTAATGGGGCACACTTGCTCACTTCTGTTCCTAGTGTGCGAATTTTTTGTAAGTTTGTAATCATTCTGTTATTTTTTTTTCGTTTCCCGTATCGGATAAGTTAGGTTGGCGGCCTGCCTTGCAGATGACCTGGCATTACACACAACGTTCCTTTAACTACTTAATTGTGCAGAGATTTATCGTTCACCTTAAACGGATTCGCGGAATGCTCGCGTGGTGCTTGCGGCTAAAAAATGTCGACGATCCCGGCGTACCATTGATTCGTTCAGTTTTTTTTAATTTATTCAAGACAATAATACATCATTGTCTTTGGGGACGGGACTAAAGGCAGGAAACTTCCTGACGTGGTCACGCCACCCTTTGGCAAGCAGCGGTTGGCACTCATGTACAGATAAAGAAAAAAAGGGACACTGCTTGGAAACGGATGAGAAACACAATAACCACGTTTTTTAAAGCACTCCCGTAAGAAAAGAAAACAAAAACCCGCTTTTTTTTCATTCATCAAAAGTCTCTACAGGCGTAAAGTACGAACAAGATTAATTATACAATTCTGCCAGCAACGCATGGTTGAAAAAAATCCAATATACAGGACACATAAAACACCCAAAATACATAAACATGACTGAAACTATCGACTTGAAAAAAATTGTTAAAAATGATTTAGAGGCTACTCTTCCTTCAAGAACATATGCTTCAGTATTTTCTGCATTTGGTTTAGAGAACGAGCATTTGTTAATACATCTTTAATCATTGGATAGCGGTCTATCAGATCTGGTATCTGATAGCTTAATCTTTGGTACCCGTAGTTCGCGTTGGGAGCTAGAATATAATATTCTTCCTTAAGTCTATGAGCTCCTTCTTTCGTAATATTTTGATTCAAAAGTCTTTTCATCAGACCGGTATTTATGATAAACTTCAATCTTTAATTTGTATTCGTAGAGCCTTGTGATGACCCCCATAATGCGCAGGTCCACACGGGACGGAGAGGCAAAGAGACACCGTATGGCTCAGTTTAAACAAACAGGTATATTCAATAATTACACATGATTAAGGTTATACATCAGAGGCTGGGGCGTCCGAGCTTACGTGCCGACGACTTCATGGGGGCGATGGAGTGGCTCCGGAGTTGGGCTCGAGCGGTTGCTGGCAGAAGCTGCACGCCGTCGGGCTTCGGCGCTGAAGGCCCTCTTGGCGAACGATGTCGTCCTCAGCTCAGACTCGACTGCATCCGTTTACATGTGCTTTTAAGCACTTGATTAACAAAGGACTAAGGGCGGTCATTTCCAGTGGCCCGCCCAAAGCATCAATTCTCCAATCCAAAATAACATGCGAGATGGGGACCACCCCTTGGGTTGGGCTTAGCCTCGAACCCAGAGTCTGTTAACAATACAAACTAAATAAACAACAAAAACGCCACCACTCTCTCTCAAGTGAGAGTATACACAGGCTCTCTCTTCGGAGCTAATTCACTAGCGCCTGTCTTTCCACATTCTTGGCGAGTACTGCCTGTCCGCCATGACAGGTGTCCGTCGCGTCCCTTCTGGGAATGCGCTTTTGTTCACGAGGCACGGCGAGAAGCTGTGGGTGCCTTCCCGGCGATAGCCCACGTCGAAAGGGGAAGGAGGGAAAGAATGTTGTCTTCGCGGTAGCGCATAGCGTCGGCTGTGGTACGGCGCGCTCTGGCCCGCTGACAGCTCCCTTGTCCTGGAATGTGCCCGGAAATTGGGGAGGATAAAGCCTGTTTCCCCGCGGCGGCGGCGGCGGGTCCGGTTGTTCTGGTCGTCACTCAAAGAGCATGGCTGGGTAATTGATGATGCCGCTGTCACGGGTCTCCGTCTACGCCGCGCCGTCGAACGTGGATCCTCGTAGCACACACGGAATGTCACAGCCTACGTATTTCATGCATCCTGTACGATTTGAAGTAATTTACTTAACGAAGGGAATTGCGCTAAAAAAGACACGGACGAGAAAAAACAAGAACGGGCGCAAACTCGCGACTGATTTTATTCAGAAAGAACACAAATATATATATACCTAGATTCTTATTCAAATCATTACCTAAGTGCACATGCCAGGAACGTTTTCTCTTTCTTATACAAATTGATACAAGAATCGCTTACGCATTCATCACCTGACTTATCAATGAAAAAAGCCTCTGCGAGTTCACATGCTACCTGGGCCCGCTTGCACAAACGCGAGCCTCTAAGTCCAGACTGAAATCCGAATCTCGTCTTATTATAACCTAAGATGAGCCTGGACTTCCCTGCAGACGTAGTGTGCTTGCACGAACCGAAAAATCTGAACTACTGTCCAGACTTATTTCAGACGGTAGATACATTTAGTACCTAGGCCGGAAATTTAGCCGCCGACAAGGAACGAGATAAGGAATCGGCCGGAAGACGGTTGTGAGGGTGACGGACGTTCGCGCTGTCCAATAGATGACCGCTATTTAATGTCAACATCAGGATACACTCCCGCTCTTTTTGAACACTGATAGCTGAACCGTGACCATGGCGGCTCCCATCAATCTCAACCGAGCCGCTACCACCGCGAGTAACAAACTACTCGTTTTCGTGAGGATTGTTGACAGGCGTTCCCACAAAATCTGGAAAGCGGTGCCAGCCTGTCGTTGCTGCCTCTGAAAGTGCGTCGGCATCGCCTTTGTACATCTATATGCGTTTCGTTGAGCCGGTCGGCTTTTCGGGACCCGTTGGTATGCCCCGTCCTCTGGCATCGGCGCCGCCGCGGCTCAGCCACGGCTCAGCCACGGCGTCTTCTAGCCGCGCCCGCGCTGACCGTACACTACGCCCGGGATACATGCGACGTTTTTTCCGACGATGTTCGCGCGGCAGAAAACGGCGCGGCGGCGCGACGCCCGGCCGGAGATACATGGAGCGAAACAGCGGCAGCCCGCCGCCGCGTATCTCTCAGCGCGAAAGCAATATGATCAACAAGTGGCAAATACCATTGAGCGAGGAGCTCTTTGAGAGCAGCGACGCTGACTCCTTATTCAGAATAACGAAATTGTTCATTTAGACACCACTGTACTGATTGCAGCACGCGTGCATAGATATCTACAAGGTTTTCTGCGCTCGAATGCATGCGGTTGCGTACCTTTCGATGCCCGCTCAGCCGTGGCTACCATCGGCTGCGGTTTTCTTCGGCACCTTCGCTTCAGGGAGGAAAAGCGGGCATTTCGATCCAAGATTCGGTCGTGTTCTCCAAAAAAAGTGACATTTCATGTCTCGTGAAGCGTTTATTTTCACGATAACAACATTTTCGTGCAATAAACAGCAGAGCTCGTCGGCCATGGCGGCCATGTTGGCGGCGGCGGCGGCGGAGGCAGCCAAACCGGAAGAGCGGGCTTTCTGCGCTGCTATTGGCTTGCCCCGGCTGCCGCTTCCGGTCTCTCCGGACGCCGCGCGTCAATATCTGGCGGGGCCAGATCGGCGGCGGCGGGCGTTTTTTTCGAGACCGGGCGTCAAATGCGCGCCGTCGGGCGAAAATCGCCCAAAAAACGCTCCATGTATCCCGGGCTTTAAGGCGGAACCGCATGGCGCGTTTTCCGCGAGCGAAAAACGCGACGCGCGGTGGACGCCCGCGTTGCCGTCAACGCGCGAGCACCCGCACGAAAAAAGGGGAGCGGCGCCTTCGCGGCGCGTTTTCCGGGTTGCCAGACAACGTAATTCCCAACGACATGAATTGTCCCTGCTACCGCATATGTAATATGCCCTTAAACTTACACAACACTGCAATAGAAATAATCTTAGTGTAATTACACAACGACATTTTTTTCCGAAGTATATTTATCAAGCTTAATTTCAAGCAGGAAGAGTATGTGCGAAACTGCGACTATGCACTTTCTGCATGCCAAGAGGCCGCTGCTTGTTTACAACTCGTCATAGAAAATGGAGTGTCGGGCGCTTACTACAGAGCAGAAGAGTTGTTGTTGTGTTGTGTTGGGTTTTATGGCGCATAGGCAACTAAGGCCATCATGCGCCAAGCTGGAGGTATAGGAGAAATCTCTGGATGATTTTATAGCAATGTGAAAATCGTCGCTGGTGCAGAGTGCTTAAATAGTTAAAATTACCTCATGATGATGAAGGAAAAAGATGCTAGAAATGGGTACTATTAAAAACGTTTAAAGGGGGTCGGGTCACCTCAGCAGCCATCCTTACCAGGGTAAGGATCTCGAGGCTTCCAACCAATCAAATACAGACCTCACCCTTTTTCTCAGTAATGAGGAATGGCCGAGGTGTATCAGGCGAAGTACTGGGTCATGATTTAAATATTTTTAAGAAAACCAGCTTCTGTTAAAAATCTAAAAACGCAGGACATGTCCACAATTGCGTTATCACTCAAGAGCAGTGCTGGATGAAAAGGGATGCATTGGTTATAAAACGGAGAAAAACACATTTTCCGTAGCCTTTCCAGTTTAGAGCCTGAAATTAAAATGTGATTCACTGTAAGTTCATCTCCGCATGTACAAACTGGTATGTCTTCTTTCCTTAGCAGAAAGTTGTGTGTGAAGTGTGTGTGACCTATCCGGAGACGGCAGATAATGACCTCTTTGAAACGTTTCTGGTGCACACATGACTTCCATTCACCTAGGACTGGTTTTATTAACCGTAGTTTGTTATTTAGTTCGTTGTTCCAGGTGGACTGCCATTTTTTCCTTGCATTAATATGTATTAAGTTCATGCAATCTCTATAGGGCACATTTATGTTTTTAATTTGCTTTTCACAAGCTTGAGCAGCGCACAAATCTGCTCTTTCATTGCCCTTTATGCCAACATGACTTGGTACCCAGCAGAGTCTTGTTTTGTCCTTGAGCTATGGCTGTTGTAATGTTGTGTATGAGGTCGCCAAGCAGCGGGGTTATTGCATTTCTAGGATGAAGGGCTGTGAGCACACATAGTGAGTCTGTGTAAATAATACTGTTGGGTAGGTTCTCGTTTAGTATTTTTTCTATGGCTACACAAATGGCGTAACATTCCGCAGTGAAGATGGAAGCGCACTGTGGAAGTCTTACTATCTTATTCCAATTTCCCTGTACAACTGCACTTCCAACGTATGCATCTGTTTTTGAACCGTCGGTATAAAGTGCTGTGCAAGTAGTATACTTTTCCTCGAGTGTGAGGATTTCTTGTATTATATGTTGTTGCAGAATTTGCTTCTTACGGAACTGTGTTAGAGTGAAGTCCCAGATTTCAGGGAAATTGTGCCATGGCGGCAGTGGACCTCGCCTTCGGGCAATGTTTGGCAATACGTCTAATATGCTAAGGTTCCGGCACATGTCTTCAAATCGCAAGAGGAGAGGCCGAGTAGCTTGCGGCTTGCTGTTGAAGAGTGTTCTAGAAAGGCACTTTGTGGCGATAGGGTAACATAGATGTTTATGCAGTGAACGAATTTTTGGAATGTATGAGCATGTGAGTATGGCTCTTCTATCTGTAAGCGATGGTTCATTGGTCTCTACATGGAGGCTGTTTATGGGTGATGTCCTATATGCACCAGTGGAGATACAGAGCAGAAGAGGCGGTCGCGTATATCCCACAGGACGCGACGCCTCTCCACTTCCGTGATAAGGGCCTCGTTGAAGACTGCTTTCTCCATTTTCGATGAACACGATGCGCGCACGAAACAGTAGCACGTGTTTTTCACGTGCGCGCCGGTTCTGCAGAGCGAAAAAAAAATGCGCCGAAGAGGTTCCGTCGAGATGCGCAGAGAGTAGGGCCATCTAGTGGCAAAACCAAAAACAAAAAATGCCACATGACCAAATACCACGTGACTTACTTGAAATCTGATTGGCGGACGCGCTCCGGACGCGCCGCGCGGCGCGTTTTTTTCTACTCCGAGCAGCAGCAGCACGCGGCGGCGCGATTTCGTGCTGGGCACGCGTCAAAACGACGCGCGCGTCCCAGTATCCGCGCGTCAATCGCGCCTGAATCGCGCCATGCGGTTCCGTCTCGCCTGGCGGTGATGACCCCTCATACCTAGACGAACCAGGGGGGCGGCCGGCGTATGGCGGTTTCGGCAGAGTCACTGCTCGTGTCTCCCACGCTCAGCCGCATTATTAACTGTCGCCGCAAAACGGGGACCTCTGGGCGTTACGGGAAAAATTTCCCCTCTCCTTCCCTCTAGCTTTGCCGTCGCCTTGGCCCGCCTGCCTCAGCCTGCATGCACGCTTCTTCCCGACACACCGACGGGGATTAACAAGGAAGTCGCCGCTTGTGGACGCGGGGCCGTCAGAAAAAGACGGATGGTCCGAGCAAATCCGCGGGCATCCACCGATCCCTTACAGCGAACAATGCAAAACGCTCAGAAAGTAACCTCTGCACAGGGACTTGGTCGGCAGTTTGCAGAACCAAAAGCAACAGCATGCCGCAGTAATCCTTGCATAGCTTTCGGAAGCCGGTTGACTCACAGTCGCAGGAATTAAGTCCATACCCTTTTCCTACCCTTGGTATCAGTATCACCGCTCTCCGTCCCGAAGCTTCTCCTCCTCCACACTGGGCCTTTAAATTTAAGCTGCAAACGAAACTGCCCCCTGTCGCCCTTGAAGAAGCAGCGGAGCCGGGTTCAAACGTCGGGATACCCACGCACGAACTTCACGCATTCGAGATTTTCGAGACGCTTTTGTGCGCACGTGAACGGCCAGCAAGCATGGACAGCCAGCCAGCAAACGCATGAAAAGTACACACTGGTCAGAAGTTGAGAAATTGGACTTCGTTCGTCTCGTCGGTGAGCAAAGAACGCCACTATTCGCCAAATTTAATTCCTCCATCACTCGAAAAAAACGCGAACAGGCATGGGCAGGCTTAACTGATATACTGAATTGCAGGCATCGAGTCCGAAGAGATGTTAAAGAATGTAAAAAACAATGGCAAAACCTGAATCAGCAATTGAAGACTGCACTGCAGTGGGCACGCCAGCACGACCGGCAAACTGGTAAGTAAAAAGTGTGCCTACTCCTTTCTTTGATAGAACAATCGGACTGTGCACTCAGGTGGTTATCAGTTTTGTCCACCTCAGAATATCTCGATGGCAACCGTGAACAGGCGCAATATTTTTTTTTTGGCGCAGCGGCATTTAAAGACAGTGCTCAATTAGGTAGATCAAATGCTCGATGCTTTCTTCGATCATCACGTCCTTTGTAGCACGCACCTTCACCCTTGCTATGAGAACATGCATGCACTGTTAACTGCGACAAATTTTGTTTCAGCACCGTAAATATGCGCGATGCTTGGACAAGGCGTGAAAGAGGGTGGTGTGTCCGGCTGTCGCGCGTACAATGTTTTAGCGGAATGTGCAGCACAAAAAAGGCAGTAAGCATGATAACTTCACCGAAAAGCATTGTTGCTACCATTTCGTATTTTTATGTTGCTGTTTCCTATTCAAATGCTTACGCTGCACGCGGACAGCCAGTGATGTATACAGATAGCAACTTGATTGCGTTTTATTTGCCTTGTTCTGCAAGCACATGTACAGTAGCATCGTGCGTACTCCCATAACATACCTCATGCGAAAAAACAGAGCATAATAAACCCACCTTTAGCAAGAACAGGGAAGGGAAAATTTATTTTGTGCGGAAGCAAGTCCATCAAGCATTCATTGCCAAATATGTCGGTAAGAAAACATTAGAAAACAGTAATACAATGTTTGTATCTGCAATGAATGCAAGAGCAACATGAAGCATCTGATAATTCACAGAAAATCAATATTTGCAATTTTGACATGGCAGGCACATCACAGAGACAATCAATTACATGGCGCACAGAGTATACTGATAAGAGTACATACTGAATTAACTTTGCGTGACAGTGTTTCAGCTGCATACAAAGTAATGCATTTTTTATAAAGGTGCATTCATGTGCATGTTCTATACTGAATCTGACTGCAGTATTTTGTGATGCAAAAAGATATTACAGCAACTATGCACTGCTTTTCTTGGTGGAAAAGAACTGATGACTGTCTCAATGTTTGCAGGTGCCGGCCGGAATGAGCACGTGAATCAGTCAGGGATGTCCTCGGGCCTCAGAACCCCGTGCTTGTGGGCCTGTTAGGCGGCATAGACCTGAGCTAGTGAGAATTCTTTGTTTACTCCAAGCAGTAGTGAACATGGGTGTATTGTTATAATCAAGCAATCACTGTAGAGCACAAAATTCCATCAGTCATGATAGTAGTCTTCGCAGTTTGCTTGGAAAGAACACTAGGTGGAAGAAACATTCGAGGCCCACATGCTTCCATGTGATGCCTTATGAAACTGCAAGCAGCACACTTGCAAGCTAAGTCTCTGCAAAGTACACAGCCACTGCTTCTGTTAATTAGTGGCGCAAACATGTTGTGATCTTAACGATATTGTCATGCTCTTGTAGAGGTGATGTCGTCCGGATGCTGATTATGCTAGGCTCCAGTAGAGGTGACACTACAGTGCAGCTAGCAGACTTCATTTCACAATCTCTAGCTTCGCAGTGAACAGGAGCAAAATCAGCACTGGGAGGATGGTTTACTTGGCTCAGCCGCAGCTGCAGTGCCCCAGGCACTTGAGAGAAAGGGTGTACATCACACTACGTACATACTAATGCTTTGAAAGCTCGATATTTTGAACGGAAGTAATTCAAACTTTTGGATAATTTGAACCATACTGCTTGACCCTTCCTGGCCCTCCGTCATGTTTGATTACAACAAAAGGTAATGGCTGTTGCCTTCTGGAAAGAGAAGCAGAAGGTGAACATTCAACTGGAACTTCAGCTAATTTGAAATGTGGTGGCATCGATGTGTGGTTCTTGATTTAATGAGCTTTCACTTTACATTAGTTATGTTTTATAAAAAAGCTGAAGTTCCTTCATTTCGCTATGTCACACAGTTCAGTAAACAAAGCATAGTCGGTTAATGGCGGAGAATGACGAAGAGTGCAACGACAATCAGCAGACAAGAAGTGGAAAGGTGAGGAAACTGCTCTCTCCTGGCTGTTATTGCATTGTTTACCATTCCCTGCTCTGCAGACAGGCAGCTTTCTCTAATGACAGAAATATACTGACAACTTAGTCAGCTGGAATTCATATTAGTGAACGTCACCACTAAGAAAGCTTGTCTTATCTGCACAGGGGCACCACAGGCAACCAGCAGGTGCTGTCATGTGATGCAGCTGTGCCAGGGCCATCAGGACAGCAGACCACAAACACTGGCACTGACTCCACAGAGTACTACACCAATTATATGACATGTTCCTGATGCCGTCGACGAGGACACATTTTACGCTGCTGCTAAGGTACCAGCAGAAGACATAGGCACTGTCGATACAGCTGCTTATGTGCTAGTAAGCCCACTATCCTTCAATAGCACACAGTCAGATGCAGAGGATAGCCAGACAGCCACAGCAGCACGTGAAGAACGGCCACCAGCTGCAGGACCAGCCGACAGTGAAAGAGGCTGCACCTATCAGCAGTAGCAGTCGCTAGCAGCAACACACCACACCAGTCAGCAGCACACGGCGGCCATCAGCAGCAGCAACAGGACAGCCTGCAGCCCTGCCGGCGGCAGTCAAAGTCAATTCAGCAGGCTGGGCACCTACAGCAGGTGATCCAACTTAATCGTGAGAATGTTGAGCTAGAGACAGCTTCTCCACAGGCACAAAAAAGGGCAGCTGAGACTGTTCAGGCAATAGCAGAGACTGCAGCAGATGCAGTAACTAAGATGGTGCATGCAGCCGAACATTTCATTAAGTTTAACGACGCAGCTATTAAAACAATTGAAAAGTTTGGCTGCCTAGCTGATGCACTAACAGAACTGAAACAGGTCCAGACAGAACGTGCGAAGATAGATTTATAAAACGCCAAACAAAAGCACATGGAGCGCCAGAGCTCACAAACTTTCTGTACTTAGAAACTTGGCACTGGGTGCCTTGGCGAGCATCATTACATTTGAAGTGTTTAGCTATAATGTTTTACTTGTACCTCTCCTATGCATGCCCTTTTTTAATGTGTGCAGCACTCTCTGTTCATCATGACTGACCGACTCGCCCAACAATGCATTCTCTTAAGTACTGCATAATGTTTATTGTACAGCATGTGCAACCGAAGCGGTGGCCTTGTGGTAGAGTATCCGCCTCACATTCGGGAGGTGCTGGGTTCGATCCCCTGCGCCGCCGGGTACCCACCAGTATTTTGATGGGTACAAGATTTCCCCCGGCCTGGTGCTCGGTTCTTCAGGAGTAAGATGCTTGGAAAAAGGGTCCTGGACCAAACCGTTGCCTTGGCAGATCAGAGATAAGTTCCGCTGTCAAGCAATCCACCTCGTGCGGTAAAAGCCCATTTGTGGCTCTTTTTTTACGGTTTGGTCCAGTACCCTTTTCCCAAGCATCTCACCCCAAAGGAGCCGAGCAGCAGACCGGGAGAGATCTTGTACTTATTAGAAAACCGGTGGGTACCCGGCGGCACTGGGGATCGCGCCCAGCACCTCCCGAATTCGAGGCAGATGCCCTACCACAAGGTCACCGCTTTCGTTTTACTTGTACCTCTCCTATGCATGTCCTTGTTTATATGTATTGCACACATAAAAAAGGACGAGAAGGAAGGGTACACATCAAGCGCTTGTTGTATATCCTTCTCATCCTTGTTTACATGTGCGCAGCACCCTTTGTTCATCATGACTGACCGACTCACCCAACAATGCATTCTCTTAAGTAATGCATAATGTTTATTATACAGCATGTGAAACCTCAACAGATATTTTCACCCGTAGTTGCTCTGTGATTTAAGTAGACAAGTTTCCACTGTGCATTTCATGCACAGTATGTGTGATGCGTTTTGACAGCGATACAACTTTTCTGTGATACGTTTTGACTGATATTTTTGAATGTGATGCATTTTGACTGCGATGCGTTCTGACTATGATATGTTTTCGTTTGGCTTGTGGGGGTTTAACGTCCCCTTGGGACGTTAAGGGGGACGTTAAACCCCCACAAGCCAAACGGGATGCTGGGAGGGATGCTGCAGCGAAAGGCGGCGGAATTTTCGACCGCCTGGGGTTCTTTAACGTGCACTGACATCGCAGAGTACACGGGCCTCCAGATTTTCGCCTCCATTGAAATTCGACTGCCGCCGCCGGGATTGAACCCGCGTCTTTCGGGTCAGCAGCCGAGCGCTATAACCACTGAGTCACCGCGTCGGCTTGTGATATGTTTTGACAGTGAAATAAGTTACTTACGTGCAATAGGGATCACAGCTTGCTTGGCCCAGCATTGCCATGTAATATACTTCCTTTAAAAAAAAGATATGCAGAGTGAGTTGGGTGGGAAGCATGTGTCAGTACTAGCATATTTAATGACCATTACTGCTAGTGTGCATACATAAAATAAAATATTTCACTGAAAGATAGTTCTAAGTTTTTTTGTTTTCTCCCATGCGTTCATTGCCACCCGAGAAATTATTCTCCTCGCGTAACGGCGTATGGTAAATTTAGAATCACTTAGTATAGTATCAGCGTTCGTGGTAATGATGGCAAGGGCGATAGACTGCCTGCTCTGCCGTTTCGGAGGCTCGTTTTAGTAGTGCCGCAGACTATCAGTCTGCCTTGCGTGTCCACCGCCGATGGTGTGAACGCTTGTTTCTGTGGGTTTTCTGCGGCATCTGCATATGGCACTTGTTCATGTTAGCTGTACATTCTGTGTCGAGCTTTTGCCGTAGCTTTCCTTCTCTCATCGTGGTGAGCAGATATTCTTAGGTAGTGGCGCGACTAGTATTGCCTGAGCGATGCGTTTAGGCATTTGTGTCCTGATGTCCAGTGGTGGCAGCTTGATGCCTATTCCTAGGCGATGAAATATGGCCCTTCCTGCTTTGGTGCGGGAAAGCTGACCTCATTGCATTATTAAGTGTGCTTCCTTAATCTCATCTAGGGTGTTGTGTACTCCTAGGCCTAGCAGTCTGTCGGCGGAGGTATACTTCGGTAGCCTTAACACAACCTTGTATGCGTGTCTAATTATACCCTCTAGTTTGGCTTTATCAGTGCTAATTTCAGGTATGGGAATGCACACACAAGCCTGCTTAGTACAAATGCTTGTACTGTTCTGCACAGTTCTTTCTCCTTCACTCGTGTCCTTTTGTTAGCAATTTGTCTTATTAGTCTTACTGTCATGTTGGCGGTTGTCTTTAGTCTTTATATTGTCTCTTGTCCTTCCTGTTAGACTGAAGGAAGAGTCCAAGGATTCTTATAGTTTGAACTTGCTTTACAGGAAGCCCTTCCACCCAGATGTTAAGTGAGACGGATGTTTGTAATTTCTGTAATTTCTCGCTCGACGGCCTCGTGGTGTGTCTCTGATTCCCTGCTTTACCAGTCAGGTCTTCTATTACTTGAGGACAACGTTACCTAATGCACCAAAACAAACTAAGCTATTAATGTACAAATCATTAATTCGTCCCACAACTGAATACGCGTCTCCCGTCTGAAATAATCATTAACAATGTGAAATTATTCAAATTGAGAGCATCCACAGGAAAGCCAACAGGTTCATATACCGTCAATATGATCGGCATTTTTCACCTTCTTGTGCCTTGTCTGCTTTTAATCTAACCCCCTTATCCGTTCACCGTCATGTGGATTCACTGCAGTTCTTGCACTGCATCGTCAATTCACTTTATCAAGTCATAACTAGCATTTATCTTACTCGATATTCTCCGATCACCCAGAGGAGTCATCACAGCCTTAATGTTAAGCCATGCTTTGCCCGTACTAATAATTTCAAACACTGCTTTTCTCCTGGTACCGTTAAACATTGGAACTTAATTCCTGGCATAACGCGGTCTCTTCCATTGAAGCCACTTTTAACAGCGATCGGTGCCACATGACGTTTCCTTTTGTGTTGTGTTCACTATATCAATTTATTAGTTACAGCCTATCACATTGTTCGCACTATGTATTCAAACATGTTAGGTGCAATCTTTTGTGTGTGTGTACGTGCGTGCGTTTTTGTTGTATGTTGCCGTTTTTACACGAATTGTTAACCCCACTCCTGCAATAGCCCCAATAAAGGTTGCACTATGTGAAAATAAATAAATAAATTTCTACAGCTTGTTGCAGTGTGTCCTCTATCTGACCATTGCTGTCAGTTTTCGTTCATAAACTGATATCATCTGCATAGAATATGAGTCGCAGCCCCGGGAGAGCAGCTAATTTAGGAGGAATTTAGATTAGGTAGCGTTGTCAGTTTGCCTAGATGTGCATGTTGAGATGCTTTCACCACACATTTCATCTCAGGATTTCAATGAATTAAGTTGCACTCACAGTGAGAGAAGTGCTGTTGCACAAGAGCACTGCGGACTGCACTGCCATCGTCGTTTCCACAGTTTGGCACAGCCGCAACTTCTGGTGGCACCTGGCACGCTTCGTCATAGTGGCATGCATACTTTTTAGCCACATTGTGGAGCACACAGCACGCTACAATGATGGCAGGGCATCGGTCTGGAGCCATCCTCAGCCCTGCATGCAGGCAGTGGAATCTTCTTTTCAGCTGCCCTATGGTCCTGTAACAGAAGATTGCGGCAGTGCTCTTGTACCACTGCTAATTGAGCGACGTTTCCTGAGACACTACATAAATCTGGCCACTACGGTCATTGAATGGAAGCCCTATGAAGGACATCAAGTGCAATTATCTGTTGTGCAGATCAAGGTATACCGAGTTTTATTTTTCCTTGTTTATATCACGACAGAAAATGAGGGCACTGATTGGGCAGGCTCGTGCAGAATCACGACAGAGAGCCCGAGGATGGTACAGGCAAAAAATGATGGGTCGGCGCTCATTCTCTTGTTCACCTGTCCCATCCTTTGTGTTGGTTGCCATGAGTTCGAATGAGAACAACACTGGAATGAACACATACAGCAAGTAGGAGGAAAACAGCCTTAGTGCTGACTGCACAGTTTTCATGTTCATGAAAAGATGTACTAATATAAAGCCTTTGTGAATGCTTCGGGCTATAACCACACGCCGTACTTTACTGATTCATGTTTTATCATGCGCAATTACAATGTCATGTGAATCAACAAATGACTAAACAAAAGCCTTAAAAATTCGGCAGTACAGTTACACCAATTCAAAAGTCGCCACTTGCTTACACTGTGACAAAATGATGAATGTCAACCACTGTACATAAGCAGCAGAAAAATAACTTGGGAGATAACTGAAGGCTATGAGCAATTGAACTGTACAAATGACTTTGTACGGACATTTTTTCTGGTGAATCCTCCAACGCACTCATACCATTGCATGATTTTAACATAACGATATAATCATGGAATGCCTAGCAACGTCTCGGCACGGGCTTCTCATTATTTCACTTCTGCGCACGGTGCACTGGGAAAGGCAAAACCGACAGGCAAGACTTTCTCGTATGCTGACTGCGCGTTGACGAACCTTTCCACCACTGCCCTCGTAGTGCCGTGCGCTGCATTGTAGCGCCTCTTCCCAGGAGTGTCTGGCGTCCGGAATGGGGTCATCAGCCATGGCTTGCACGGGTACCCGCTGTCTCCCAACAGCAGGCAGGTGTACAATCCCCTGTCAAAGCGTTCGGCAAGGGTGCTGTTGGCAAGCACCCGCGCGTCGTGCGTTCCACCTGCCCACTTGGCGACGACGTCGAGGATCCGGCAGTTAGCGTCGACTACGAGCTGAACGTTGATGGAGTGGTAAAAATGCCTGTTGACGTAGGCCTCCTCGTTCAGCCCGGGTGCCTGGATCCTCACGTGCGTGCCGTCTATTGCGCCCACCACGCCGAGGGCCAGCTGGAAAATACAGAACACAAGTAACTGCTGTTCCATATCGATGTCATGCGGGATCACACTTGTGGGCACTTCCGAGCCTTCCTACACAAACACTTCTAGCTCTAGCGCACAAATCCCACGGCACCGCAGGCGAAAAGTAGCCCACCGCTGGGAACACGCTAAACTGCGCAGTTGCTGCCCAAAACGCGATTTTCGCACCTCCGTCTTGCGATCGCAACGTTAACAATTTTATGCAGCGCGCAATAATGCTTTGTGCAAGTGGTCATGTTACATCGTTTCTTTACACTGAGCGCTGCTTGTTTTCTTGCAACCAAAAGCGATAACTGCTATCGAGCGTTTCTTCCGTACTTTTCCGTGCCTCAATAACCTTGCGAAAGCGCCTGCATAGAGGCGCCTGCCTGGCTAGGAAGCAGAGGCAGCCGCTGCACACGGCGTCGTAGAAGCAGGCTGCAGGGAGCCGAAACGCCCGCAATAAAGCTAGAAAGAATCGCGAAGGGTTAAAGCGAGGCTTACCGTATCCAAGCGGCGCTGCGGTGGACGAGGGCAAGAGCAACTCGCCGAACGGTGCGGCTGGCAGTCGACTCGTGTACGTTGAGCGCATCTCTGGCCGTGATCAGAAAGCCGCCGGTGGCGAAGAACTTCAGCGCGACCAACACTTGCTGCTCAACACTCAAAGCGTAGCTCCGGCAGGTTGGATGCTCGAGGTCGTCGAGCAGCAGCTCGGCATGGTACGCGATGCCAGCGCGGCCAAACCGAAATCGCCTTCGAAGCTCGCCCTCGTCGAAAATTTCGAAAATGTTGGTCCGGTCCCGGAACAAACGTTCACGACGGAACAGGTGCTCGGCGAGCATCTCGAGGCGGACCAAACGCAAGACAGACATGTTGGATATGGCTGGAGAAGATTGAGACTAGACTGCTCGACTGCAGCTTGGGTTCCAGCCTTTTTCCAAACTTCATTCTAGTCTACTTCCATTCTACTTTCTTTCGTGCAAGCGACTTGTCGGCTAGGGAAGATTAAGCCTCCAATGAGTTACGATTTAGCATGAAGACTAGCTCAAGCCTGGACTAAAAAGTTTTGTGCAAGTGTCCCCTTGTTACGACTGCGCCCTAAGATTTTTGTTCTAGCCAGCAAAGGCTGGCATGCTTTATCAGGCGTAGCCAAAGGGCATGCGCCGCAATGTAAGGGCAAATTTGACCCTTCTCCGTTAACCATAGAAAGCTTATGTTCCCTTAGTCGTTCATTTATACAACGGCCCGTCTGGCCGATGTAAACTTTTCCACATGACAGAGGAATTTCATACACAGCCCCGACAGAACACCTGACAAACTGGGTGGCGTGACGTTTCGTGCAGTCTCGCACGCATTCCTCGCCGGAGACAATCCGGGGGCACAAAGAGGCTAACTTGCGCGGGGCAAAAAATACCACCGGCACACCGTAGCGATTAGCTACATTCTTTAGGTTGTGGGACACCCTATGAACATAGGGGACAACCGCCGGTCCGGTCTTCGGTTGACCGCCACCTTCTTGAGGTGTTCTAAGTTTCAAGCTTTGCAGAAGCTTCTCTGCCACAGCAACCACAACGGAAACGGGAAAACCAGCTTTCTGTAACCTGCCAATCTGATTGTTGAGGCTGTCCTTTACCAGGTGAACACATGATTTCTGCAGGGCTTCCTTCAGGCACAGCATAACAATGGCGCGTTTAACCGTCTTAGAATGAGCAGACTCAAATGGCAACAGTTCTTTCCGGGCTCGTGGTGAGTATATCCAACTCGTGTGATCTGGTGTTAAATTTATGTTAATATCTAAAAACTGCAATCTATCTTGTTCAGGTAATTCGTGGGTGTTTTTTTGTGTGTGTTTCTACGTCAAACTGTAATATACCTACTTCGATAAGCTCCATTGTGTCTGCGACCTGCCGTGCCCGTTTTTTCGGCTATTGCCTCAAGAAGAATTTAGTGCCGCTAGAATTCACAGCTCTTTTTGTCCACGTGTTACCGTCTGCTGGTCATTTGAAGCGCCTCTGCAAGATATTGAGATCGAAGCTATGGCGCCAAATCAGACTTCTAAATCACTGGCTGCGTTTGCACGCCTTTAGCACAGACTCCGAGTGGATAGGTAAAGCCAGGTTACAGTCCTATCGACGACAGACTTCCCAAGCGGTCGAATTTTGGTGGAGGTGCCTTTTGCTGCGGCTTCCAAAATGCAGGCCTAGAGAAAAAGTCTTGGCTGTGCGATTTCTCTTCTGGGCGACACGGAACTACCACCCAAGATAGCCGATGTGCTAAGGAAAGGACCTAAGTTCAGCATGGAGCCTAATGTGCCAGCGCACGAGTTGCTGTCGTTGAATCGACAAGTGGCGCGCAAGGCTAGTGAAGAGGACCGTGAAAGGTGTCTTCTTGATGGGGTCGATTGCCTGCTGCGGACGGCCACCAAGCCTCAAGTGTCTGCATGCCGAAGACAGTCAACTGTGGAAAGGGACGCCGAAGAAGTCGTCTCTTTCTTCAAAGAACATCAGCTGATGCTTCTACAGGCAGACAAGGAGGGAGGATTTGCCGTGCTACCAGAGGGGATGTTTCACGACAAAGCCGTTGAGGCCGTCGGAAGGAACTTTGTCACCAAAAACGTGAGGACTTCCAAGGTAAAGGCTCAAGCCATAGAACTGTCCAAGGACTTAGCTTTAGATAGACTTTCAAGAGCTGTTAACAACTGTAAACGCAATAGCCTAGAACTGTTTTTTACCGTGAAGACGCACAACGATGACAAGCTGTTCCGGTGTATTGTGAGTGAAAGGGATACGTGGCAACGAGAGATTAGCTCTTTTCTCCAAAAGTGTTTAAAGAATTTAGTTATACAAGACCCTTTTGTTGTAAAGAATTCAGGTGATGTGGTTTCTTTCCTACAGGGTTCCTCATCTTTAGGTTACGCTGTTTCTCTTGACATAGAAAACCTGCTCTTTTCTATACCGCACGATGACCTATTTTGTGCAGTTAGGTCTTGCATCGACGAAAATGGTGTAGTAGATTTTCAGAATACTAGTGGCCTAACCGTGGAAAATTTCATAAAGCTACTAGAATTTTATCTTGAGTCTACTTTTGTAACTTTTGACAACCATTTTCATGTTCAACGTCAGGGCATTTGCATCGGGTCTTGTGTGGCACCGGTACTGGCTAGCATTTTCTTAGCCAGCATTGATCGTGATCTGGTGTGTTATTTGGACGACAAGATAGCTCTGAGAGTTTTTAGATACGTGGACGATTATTTGGTGATTTTTAAGAAGCAACCCGGTTTGACGCACACGGTTACCGTGCAAGAGAGTTTATCTGTCTTTAAACGACACGGGAGGAGTCTAACCTTCACCCACGAATTACCTGAACAAGATAGATTGCAGTTTTTAGATATTAACATCACTTTAACACCAGATCACACGTGTTGGATATACTCACCACGAGCCCGGAAAGAACTGTTGCCATTTGAGTCTGCTCATTCTAAGACAGTTAAACGCGCCATTGTTATGCTGTGCCTGAAGGAAGCCCTGCAGAAATCATGTGTTCACCTGGTAAAGGACAGCCTCAACAATCAGATTGGCAGGTTACAGAAAGCTGGTTTTCCCGTTTCCGTTGTGGTTGCTGTGGCAGAGAACCTTCTGCAAAGCTTGAAACTTAGAACACCTCAAGAAGGTGGCGGTCAACCGAAGACCAGACCGGCGGTTGTCCCCTATATTCATAGGGTGTCCCACAACCTAAAGATTGTAGCCAATCTCTACGGTGTGCCGGTGGTATTTTCTGCCCCGCGCAAGTTGGCCTCTTTGTGCCCCCGGATTGCCCCCGGCGAGGAATGCGTGCGAGACTGCACGAAACGTCACGCCACCCAGTTTGTCAGGTGTTCTGTCGGGGCTGTGTATGAAATTCCCCTGACATGTGGAAAAGTTTACATCGTCCAGACGGGCCGTTGTATAAATGAACGACTAAGGGAACATAAGCTTTCTATGGTTAACGGAAAAGGGTCAAATTTGCCCTTACATTGCTTCGCATGCCCTTTGGCTACGCCTGATAAAGCATGCCAGCCTTTGCTGGCTAGAACAAAAATTTTAAGGCGCAGTCGTAACCAGGTAGCACGTGAACTCGCAGAGGCTTTTTTCATTGATAAGTCAGGTGATGAATGCGTAAGCGATTCTAGTATCAATTTGTATAAGAAAGAGAAAACGTTCCTGGCATGTGCACTTAGGCAATGATTGGATAAGAATCTAGGTATGTATATATTTGTGTTCTTTCTGAATAAATTCAGTCGCGAGTTTGCGCCCGTCCTTGTCTTTTCTCGTCCGTGTCTTTTTTAACGCAATTCCCTTCGTTAAGTATGTACGACCGACTCGCCCAACAACGTGCTCTCCTGATTTGAAGTAAGGCGCGCAACTATTCGTCAGCTCAATCTGTCACGAAACAAGTGGTTGCTCAAAACAGTTTGTCTCAAACTGGTTGACGGGATGGTACCCGAGGGCTCGGAAAAAAATTTTGCTGTGGCGAAATTTGAGCAGATAGCCGTGGTGCTCTTGACTGAAAGAGCGGTTCACGCTACCCACTCTAGGCCAGTTGTTTGGCCCGTGTGACTTGAATAGTCGGTACAGTGTTCGACGACGTAATTTAGCTCGTTGTTGCAAAGTGCCGCAGGATCATCGAGTCATGGGAGAATTCCGAGGATTTCGAAACCATTACCAGAGCCACATGGAGGGAAGTGGCGGAAACCGGGGAGGGTCTTGACCTCTCAAAAACATCATAATTATCCTGAATTATTAGCTGCAGGTATTCATGTTTTCCTGCATAATTACTGTCTTCGGTTGCTGGGTAATGTGCAATATTTAATCAATATTCTGGCAACTTCTCATTTGGTAACGGTATATTAGACTTCCTTGGGCTCCTAAAGATACACTATTATTATTATTATTATTATTATTATTATTATTATTATTATTATTATTATTATTATTATTATTATCATAATCATCATCATCGCCATCATCACGAGGGTCAACGGCATGTGTCGTGCCTGCAAGGCATGTGTCATTGCATTATTGTTGCAATATTACATACAGGAGAGCTGCCGTGCTTACCTGCTGGACCATCCGAATGTCATTAATGTGGACCGGGTAGTGAGCACTATTTGTGATGCGTCAGCGCGCATGTGTAGTAATGTGGGATCCATATGTACCTTCAAATGGGGGTGGATGGGGACCTGGTATGACCTGACATTACATCGTCGTCACGTTACTAGGTTTCCCGTCACATTTAATCGTTCTCACACGATCTGGTATGACGTCACACTCGTATGAAGTCATTACTAATTATGCTAGTTAACAGCGTTACATATATTCATTAATTATTATTAATTTGTATAGGTTAATTAGCATTAATTATTTCTTGCCGTCATCTTCGTCGCAGGACTCGTTAGGTCGTGACGTCACATGGTGCTGTATCTTGCAGACGCTTTTTTGCGAATATGACCTTGAAACTGAGCCATCTAATGCTTTTGCATTAATAAACATTGCCGCTCGATTCTACAAGGACATAAATACAACGCGCCTCTGTTGGCGTACTACAGTCGGAGCTTGTTAAGTGTTTTTGAAGGTAGTATACAGAGGACTGAAAAGAGCGCTTGCTGGGTGGCAAAATTTTCATCTACGCTGAGTCCTCTCGCTATGCCGGATAGAGCTAGAAAATCGAAATATACTGATATGCGTCTGCGTAGCCGTCACATTGGAAAGTGCATCGGCGACCAGTTTCTTAACATTCGCTAACTATTCTAATGTCTAAGAAGAGTAACGTGAATACCTCCTCGGCTCCCACCCAATTTCTGGTAGAAGGTGTAAAAAGTAAGGGTTCGTCAATTGCCGGTTCATGCGTGAATGAGTGACAGGCTTCCAATACGAACAAGTATACACGAAGCAGGTTCCTGAATATTTGAACTGATAAGCTTCACCTATTGTGTGCGCATAAATAGTCTGTACACATCTTATTAAATAACTACAGACCGCTTAGTGTCTCTACTGTTATAACTAGTCATCCCAATGGTACCATCTTTTTGGGTTTCCTGTCTCAGTGGATTCTCGAAATTGACTTAACTGAAAACTTCTTAATCATTTTTTCGTTTAATGAGGTTGAGCAGCCGATCTCAACCTCAAAACTTGAGGTTGAGGTGAGGTTGAGTGAGGTCTCCAGTGACCTCAGGAAAACTGAGGTGAGGGCTTCTCAGGAGACTTCAACCTCATCTGATGAAGTAGAGGTTGAATGAGGTAGGCAAATTTTTCTTGAGGTTGAGGACGAAATTTTTGAGGTCAAATGCCCACTTCTGCTCTGCGCTATAGATGTTTAATGTTAAATGCATATTTTAGCCAGCGTATTTAAATCGGCAACATTCTACTCCAATAAGGTTCACCAAGAGTATCTTGCTCCCGGGAATTCGGTTTCACATCTTGTAAAGTGGTAGCGTAACAATCGACAACAGCGGTAGCGGCTTTCTTGCGTCGTGCCGTTTTGACCTGGCTATGTTTGCTTATGTCTGCGCTATTTTCCGTTTAAGAAAACTCGCCCAAGGATCAATATTACTGCACCCGCTGATGCAAATTTTGATCATAGCTCCTATGTAAGCACAGGCTTGTTTCCACGAGGTTGATGCTTGCCCTAAAGAGGCAGGTTCGATCCCGGCCGCGGCGGTCGCATTTCGATAGAGGCGAAATGCTAGAGACCGGTGCACTGCGCGATGTGAGTGCACATTAAACTACCCCTGATGGTCGAAGTCATCCGAAACCGTTCACTAAGGTGTCCCTCATACCTTGGGTCGCTGTTGGACGTTAAACTCCATAAACGAAGTTGTTAACACCAGCGCATGCTGTTTTTCGTCAAGCTCAGCTTAGTATCTAAGAGTCTTAAGCTAAGCTAAGTGGATGTTCCAGAATTACCTGAAAGAGCGCAGCCCTTTCCTGAACATGGATAGAACAAAGTCAGATCCAGAGTCAAGACGGAACGAGTAATATTCGACGTATCTGGTACATTTATATTCACAGTTTGCATCTGCGCGAAATCGCGACTCGAGCCATGAGTAAAACTGCTGCGCCGCAGTAGCGGCTCCCTGTTCTCGGTCGAAAGGGTAACAGTGCTTGCAGGTGGCAATCATGCGGGCGCTAAAATGAGATGGCGCCACATGCGGCTACGGACTCAAGCGTCACTGCGATTGTGCAGCGCTAATCGCTATGGCCAGCGCGCGGTGTGCAGCCGAGTTCACTGGAGCCACGGACTGAGGGCCACTCCTCCACGAGGAGCACTTACGAAGTAACACCTCCTTCGAGTAATAAGCTGTTCAAGCAAGCGGCGGTGCCATCAGGCCGGTCATTACGAGGTGGCTCGCAGCGGTGCCGCCAAAATTTTAAAGCTGGAACCGTAACTCACCACGCGGCGCTGTTTGTACAGCGGCCGTAAAAAGCAGCCGCCGGTGCTGGCATTGTGACGCACTGGCCGCAGGCATCGAGGTAGAACGCTCCGGCAGCGACGGTGGAACATTGTTTGCTTTTAGTTAAGCCGCCTTAGGGCAGCTCGCACTTGACATGCGTTATTAATGGCAGCCAATTGTTTCCAGAAGGGAGGATGCTTCAGAAAACTGAAGGGAGAGCGGGCGCCGCCTCCATACCCTACGAGGTTTTAACTTCTGGTAGGATAGAACGGCCGCGTGAGCCGAGTGCACCGGAAGCCACAATTCATCCTTCCCTTTCTTTATGATTAGAGCCTCGCCGCTTTCCTCGTTAAAAAAAAAAACATTGTCTGGTGTTTTACATAGCTGTTCGAGACAAAAGGAATTTATTCCAGAAACAACACCAACAATATCAAAATTGTGATATGCATGATAGAATCGCGCATGCAGATGAATGGATTTTTGGGCCGCACCACCGGGTGTTACTGGACCTTCTTCGAGAGTCCAGTGTGTACCTATATTTGTAAATACTTTATGCCAGCAGGCGCACTGTCGCAAAAAGAAAAGAGCCAATGTCATCTTTTTCTCTGTCACCCCTCAGCACTCACTCCCGCTGGCTGTAAAAAACACTTTTGAGCAACTCGACTTCACTGAAGTGCAAGCACCTGTGCACCGTAGCAAAGATTGATTCCACGAGACGAACGCCGAAAAACGCGAACGCTGGAATATTACCTTTCCAGGGTTTCTCGTGCTGCCTTTCCTGTTCTGCCGCCCGTTTTTTGCATGGAAAGTTCATTTAGCGTAACTAAGAGTTTTTCGCACATAAAACTCGATACTGTGGGAAATGGCTAAATTATGGCGCTACCCGTTCGTTGATGAAAACTCCTTTGAAATTCATGCCCATTGATGTGAACTGGGCTTAGAGCCGTCGACTTTGCGTGATCTTGATTTCATTTCGATTAATATAATGCGGCGAAGTCTTCGGGTTTGATCAGAAGTCTTGCGGAGAATATTCCCCGGGCCCTCCCCTTGGTATAGCACCTCGCTGTAGTGCTTGTACGCAGTGGGCTATCCGGTGACTTTGTCGCGACACAGCGATTCGAGCAGATCGCCTGCACTAAAAATAGGTAGACGCCATTCTGATTTGTTGAAGGCATATTTAAAAACGTCAGCAGTTCATTTTCGCTACCTTGTTGGCAGGGGTTGGGCTTTTCGCTTTTTTTCCTTAAATTTCGGCGGTCTTTTTTTGTGTTTATTGCAGAACACAGCTGCGGGCTTTTTTCGCAGTGTATTAATTTCTGCGAGAGAGTTTTAGTTTTTATCGCCCTTATATACGATGTCCCTGTTTGTTCAAAATTTAAGTGGCGTTTATCTTACCCATTCATTTTAGAACTAGAACTTCATGCAGCTGTAACCAACGCACAAATGGCCGCATTAAGAGCTATCCTTGCAGAAGTAAGTCGTAAAGTCCGAACGAAAAGTAAAATTGTCGAAGTGAAATGCTCGGACCGTGAGACAAAAAGGCAAGTCGAAGTTTATTTCTCAAAACTTGGTTGTCATCTTATAGTACACTCTTAAAGAAAAGTTAGTAAAAATATAGTAAGTGCAGCAGTTACTATCTCTGACGTCATTTTACTAGTTTTACTTACTATTTCCTGCCATCTTAATGGTCTAGTTAGTAAAATTAGCATTTGCTCCCTTTTTAATTAACTATGGTCGCTAGTTACTAACTAGTTAGTAACCGTTCCGCGATGGCGTAGATGTAGAGCATTCGCCTCGCGTGCAAGAAGACCGGGATTCGAATCCCGGTGCTGCGCAATCCTCCACCGGATTAAAAAAAACCGCGTGTCGATGGAAATGCACAACCAGGCCTGGGGTGCGGCCTGAGCTCGGTGACCAGAACCGACAAACGCACTCCCTCACCAGAGCAGGCCGCAACCTTGTATGATCAAACCAATTAACCCCGCGGCCCTCAGTCCCCAGCGGCTGCGGAGCAACTGGCCAAGGCGGCGGTCAGACCTGTGACGCAGCGGAGGGTGCTGAGAATCTCTGGCTCTGGACAGGCCGCCACTGGAATCTGAACCTGGCAACGTTCAGCGCTATAACCTTATCTAGTGAGGCTAGCCTAGCAGTGCTGCTCGAGGAGCTAGCGGGAATTAAATGGGATGTCATAGGCCTCAGTGAAGTTAGGAAGACAGGTGAGGCGTATACAGTTCTAAAGGACGGGTACATACTGTGCTATCGCGGATTAGCGGATAAACGTGAACTAGGTGTGGGAATCCTCGTTAATCAGTATATAGCTGGCAACGTATAGGAGCTCTCTAGTATTAACGAGATAGTGGCAGCTATCGTTACTAGGCTCAATAGGAGGTACAAGCTGGAGGTGGTGCAGGCTACGCGCCTACGTCCAGCCATGATCGAAGACGAGACCGTTGAAAGTTTCTATGAAGGCGTGGAATCGGCAATAAATAAAGTAAAACCACAGTACACTGTACTGATGGGCGACTTCAATGTGATGGTGGGCAAGAAGCAGGCTGGCGACCAGGTGGTAAGCGACCATGGGATAGGTTCTAGGAATAAGAGGGGAGAGTTATTAGTAGAATTCGCAAATAGAAATAATTTACGGATCATGAATACCTTCTGCAAACGAGAGAACAGGAAGTGAGCCTGAAGAGCCCCAATGGTGAGACTAAAAATGAAATCGACTTCATACTATGCGCTCAACCTGGCATCGTTCAAGATGTGGACGTCCTCGGAAAGGTGCGCTGTAGCGACCACAGAATGGTAAGGTCTCGAATTAGTAGGCAGTAGGATAATTCGACACAATAGCGGCAAGCTATCTTAGGAGAAGAACGATCTTATTAAGAAACGCCAAAGTATGAGGGCGTGTAGCCCTAGAAACAGGATAGAACTAGCACAGCTCTCGAAGTTAATAAATAAGCGCAAGGCAGCCGACATAAAGAAGTTCAATATGGAGAGGATCGAGCATGCTCTAAAGAATGGAGGTAGCCTGAAAGCGGTGAAAAGGAAACTAGGCATTGGTAAACATCAGATGTATGCGTTAAAAGAAAAGGAAGGTTATGTCATTAGCAATATGGATAAGATAGTTAAAGTAGCCGAAGAGCACTACACAAATCTATATAGTAGTGAATGTAATCAGAGCGTTAATAAGAGAGACACTAGCGCAGTGCAATGCGTCATCCCACCAGTAACGAAAGAGGGAGTAAACAAAGCCTTAGGAGCAATTCAAAGGCGAAACGCAGCTGGTGACGATCAGGCAACAGCAGATCTGTTGAAGGACGGGGGAAGTAGCGGTAAAAACCTAGCCACCCTGTATACGCAATGCCTTATGACCTCGGCCGTACCAGAAGCTTGGAAGAACGCGAACATTATCTGAATTCATGATAAAGGAGACGCCAAGGACTTGAAAAATTCCAGTCCGATCAGCTTACTGTCCGTTGCCGACATGTTATTTGCTAAGGTAATCGCTAATAGAGTCAGGGCAACCTCAGACATTAATCAACCAAATGATCAGGCAGGCTTTCGTGAAGCGTATTCACGCTATCAATCAGGTGATAGAGAAATGCGTTGAATATGGCCAACCCCTATACATAGCCTTCACTGATTACGAGAAAGCATTAGATTCTGTGGTAACCTCAGCTGCCATACAGGCATTGCGGAATCAGGGTGTAGAAGAGCCTTATGTCAAAATACTGGAAGATATCTATAGCAACTGCACAGCTACCATACTCCTCTATAAACTGAGTGTATAAAATTCTATTGAGGAAGGGCGTCAGGCAAAGAGATACGATCTCGCCAATGCTATTATCCGCCTGTTTACAGGAGGTATTCAGAGGATTGAATTGGCAAAATTTGGAGATAAGAGTTAATAGAGAAAACTTATATAATCTGCGATTCGCTGATGACATTGCCTTGCTGAGTCACTCACGAGATGAATTGCAAAGCATGATCGATGATTTAGACATGCAGAGCAAAACGGTGGGTCTAAAAATAACATGCTGAAAACCAAAGTAATGTTCAACAGCCTAGCTAGGGAACAGCAGTTCACAATTGGAAGCGAAGTACTGGAAGTGGTAAAAGAATGCGTCCACTTCGGGCAGGTAGTGACAGCTGATCTGGATCATGAGAGGGAAATAACTAGAAGTATATGGATGGGGCGGAGAGCATATGGCAGGTTCTATGAGATCATGAATAGCAGGTTACCAATATCCCTCGACAGAAAAGTGTACAACAGCTGTATCTTGCCGGTACTCAGTTGTGGGGAAGAAACGTGGAGGCTAAGGAAAAGGGTTCATGTTAAGTTAAAGACAACGCCGCAATCCATGGAAAGAAAAATGATAGGTGTAACGTTAAGAGACCGGAAGCGGGCAGAGTTGGTGAGGGAACAAGCATGGGTTAATGGCATCCTAGGCGAAATCAAGCTCAAGAAATGGGCTTGGGCAGGGCATGTGATGTGAAGGCAAAACAGCCGCTGGTCCTTAAGGGTAACGGAGTGGATTCCAAGAGAAGGCAAGCGTAGCAGGGGGGCGGCAGAAGGTTAGGTGGGCGGAGTAGATTAGGAAGTTGCAGGCATAGGATGGGCACAGCTGGCAAAGGACAGGGTTAAATGGAGAGATATGAGAGAGGCCTTTGCCCTACAGTGGGTGTAGTCAGGCTGATAATGATGATATATTGTTTCACGTTGGCAGTTGTCTGTTACGGTTCTGATAGTTGTCAGGATCGTTATCTGTAATGGAAAAAGCCATAGACTTGGTAAATATTAAGTAGAAGGAAAGCTGGCGACCCTGCGCTTCATCCAGCAAGAACTACCTAGGCATGGCGGGAAGGTGTGGCTTCGGACTGACATCTGGATGCTTGCTGGCTGTTCCACGAATTAAATTTTTTGGCTGTTCAGTTTAGTTTTTATTGATTCTTTGTGTGATTTGTGGTGGTGCAGTTATCCAGCTACGTGCTCAGTTCATGTGAGGTATCAAGCATGCGCAGGCTGCAGTTACTGCGCTGCAACCATTATGGTCACCGTGGGTAGTGCGCGGGTACAGTAATTGTAAGTCTGTGTGTAAAATTTCACAAATGTCATCCCACGAAGCAGAACGTTCTTGCGGGCTAGTTGGTTCATTGCAGAAAAACGTTTAGCACTGCGCGAATGAGACACGACAGGAGAACAGTAACAAACACGGCAACACAGGAGCAGACTTCCAGCTGTTTATTCGAGACCGAAAGGCAAACGCTATATAAGGAATGCACCCAGGAGCATAACCATCACTGTCATTCAGGCAAGACCTGATTAAAATCTAGACCACATTGGTCAAGTTGTTACGTTATAGAAGGGCCGACAAACCACAAATCACTGTGTCAGCATGTCGCCAGACACTCCAGGTAAAAAAAAATGATTAAAAAACTAAAAAACCTAACCATCAACCGGAGTAAAGAGGGTGAAAAATACGCGAAGTGACAATGCAGGTGACTCAACCGACAACACGAGTAAAAAAAAAACTATGAAAACGCGACAAAATCATGGTGTCACATATGGAAAATCCGGCACGAGAGCAAGGAAACAACAAAGAACACGAGTAAAGGTGAAAATTAAAACCATGTAAAAGAGTGGAATTAGGTATCGAAAAGCAAGCATGACATGGAAGCCAACAAGGAACAAGTGTAAAGGGGAGCATAAAACAAGATAAAACTACATTTCCGGCCTTGAGGTGCATACATCTCAGGAAAAAAACTAGGACAGAGGTGATACAAATATAGGTGACCTTCTGAAAACGTGATTTCATTCAGTGAAAGCGAAATAGACGGAGTGCTGACACATTTTTCACCATTTTTTACGATGTGATAGGCTTCGACGACTTTCTTTTTAGTTATCTCTTGATTTAAACAAAAGGTAGTGTTGCGCAAAACTGGGTTGCAAGGCACACTTTCTTGCCCTTACCCTTCCCTTTACAGCTCTTACAATGATGTGCCAGATGACCTCCCATATTGTTCTTCACTGCCTAGTAATGTTCACGTGCCCGTTCATTAAAACATCTACCAGTCTACCTAACGTAAAGTCTACCATATGTGAGGGGAATTTTGTAGACAAGGCCCGAATCGCACTTTGTGCACTTCTTGTGTTTGATATAGCATTTCGGCCTGGTTCTGTTTTCTGTCGACATCAAATGGCAGACGCTGCCCAACTTAATCGGTTCCGAAAAAACCATCCTGGCACCATATCGGTTCGCCACTTTTTTGATGTTGTAGGGATACCCGGTGTATTAAGGCATTACCTGCAGGGGCCTATTCCCTGAAGATTAAGCCCTGGGAGGAAGTGTCAAATATCCCTGGAGTGTCAGTCACCATCTCATCAACGTTATCTTCTGGGCACAAGTCATGTATAACTAGGTAATCAACGACGCACCGGAAAACACGTAAACCTTGTCACTGGACAATATTGCTTGAATTCGCTGGTCAGCGGTTGAAAAAAAGAAAGGATATTGCAGGAAAAGATGTTGCTAGCTCCGGCATCTGCCATCAAAACCTGAAGCACCTGAGTTGCGGCTAGCGGGAATGAAAGGACAGGCAGAGGATAGGGAGACGGAAAGAAAGGGGAATTGATAGTAAGAAACGATAGAGGTGAGGCAGCAATATACACTATGTACAAATACAGGATATGAAAATATGTGGTTAGGACAGATGCCAATTAGGTGCGCTAGCAGTTTGGTTGTACTTTCGGTTCCGGGGCTCAGATCCAGTGTTCACGGATGGCAGTTGTTCGGATAGCGATAATAGGTTAATGTCCATATATGCGGCATTGGTCATTCTCTCGTTTCATAGATAACTGCGAGTCTTCCTACCCATCCTGGTGCAGTGGTGCAGCGGTCAAGGAATGCGCCACTGCTCTTCTATCCATGGCAGGTGCTGTCATCGGTGGGGCTTTGGTTGCCTGGGTTGGGATGCGACCCAGGGTGCTCTTCCCGAGCAGCCTCTCACGATTAAATGAGCTGTCGCCTGACACGGTGGGTAGATTGCTAGTTATATATATACCTGAGCAGGTAGCCCACCACTCGGTGGCAGGTAAGCAGCCTGCCGCAAAACTGCTTCACAAGCAGAAAGACAAACATACAAAAAACAACGGCTAAATGCGGGGAATGGCCACTACAAGTCCTAGAGCACTAAAACTTGGGGGCCTTCGTAACCAAATTCTCGAAGAAAATGCGACATTGTTTAGGTTGCCTGCTTTGGTGTCTACAATTGTGTGTCATGTTCTTCTGATTTTCCCGCGAAAACTCTGGATGTAACCCGTTCCACTACCCTTATTTGGAATGCATGAGCCATCGTCTTACAGAATGTTCCAGTCGCTTCTATTAAATTATGTGCGAATATACTAATCTGACCCACCAGTCCACCTTAATCAATTTTGGGGTGGGCCTGCTTCCATTATATTGTGTGTCCTAGGATATTTGGGGATGGGCCAGGTTCCCAATTTTGGTGTCCCCACATTTTCAAATTTGGTGGTGCGTGGTTCACTGGTGGTCACGCGTTGTTGATGACGTCACTGGCTTCTCACTTTCATTTATAGATCGCGGACAGTCCTCGTACCTCAACTGGCGCAATGGTGTAGCGGTTTAACGATGCGTGACTGGCCGGCGGCTGGCTGTTTGAAGCACAGCCAGCCGTGCGGCTTGTGAGCCCCAGGCTGCTTTTCCCGAATTTCCCGTAAGGCTCATGCGCAGCGCTACGTTTGGCAGCTGGCAACAGCATTACATTTGTCAATGGTGGGCAGGTTGCCACCTTCTACAGCGGGCAGGTTGCGGTGAAGGCCATGTGACCGCTTACGACCGATGAGGAATTTGAAATTTAACGGTGCTCTCTCATTGATAAATTGAGGTTACGTGCCCCCGAATGATGAGTAAGGAAATTTTATTAATGATAAGTTTAACAGCAAGCTAGACCACAGCTTAAATAATCTCGCATTAATAAGGAAAGGCACGCCTGTTCTAATCGTAGACCCTAGTAGGTCCCCTCGATGGTTTTGTGCTGGCTTTGGCATCGAGGCACCCCTTTTAACGCGAGAGCGTTAAAGGCACAAACTCCTGTGTCGGCGTTGTGAGCGAAAAATCCCGAGCATGACTCTGGTAGCTAGGTGGCGTCCAGAGAGCAACCAAGGTGGGCCGCCTAGGTCGTGTGGCCTTGCGGCGTCATCAAAACCTGCTCACCTGATATGGAGCATTGCTTAATGATTTCTTGCTTGGGAAGAGCAACCTCGGCTACACAACGCCTGACATCACCTGCTATCGCTGTACAGTGGCGCATCGCTTAACCGCTGCAAGACTGTGCCACAAGGCGTACGAGTACTCCTAGGGATCTATGCATGTGAACTAGAGAGTTACATATGTGGGAATTAATTACGCTATCGCGTCGTACCCTTAAGGCGGAGCTCAAGTTTCCCTCCAATTTTTTAACGTTTTTATATGTCCGTGCGCAGCAAATATATAAAAAAGCATTAAGGAAAGAGACAGGGAACCTGGACCAGCAAAGCTTTGACGGGCTCGGAGGCAGTACGAGATAAATAAAGAGGACCTAAACGTGAGGCCCCCCCTAGAAACTTCTTGGTTCAGTTCCGCAAAAACGGGTATGCATTGTCTTGGGGATGTCGACCTTTATCTCCGAATGCAGAGATCTAACCTTGCTCAGACTTGTCTCCCGATAGTCTGTGGTCTGCTACAACGTGTGCCGTAACGTGCTTGACTTGAAAGGCGACTTCTGCTCGGCTTGGCTCCATCGAAATCGGGTCACATGTCAACCTTTCTCGGGCAAAAATTTAGAAAATTCGATAATTATCAGGCACCGTTATGAAGATTTTGAATGTAATGGTCCATTATTCTAATAAGTAGCAAAGTTTTTTCTAAACCGTTTCCATCAATCGCATCGCAGAGTTAAGACTGCCATAGAAAGCCAACGAGGAACGCTTTGACGATAGCAAAAACGTGAACAGAAAAAAAATACCAGACTGCCATTGGGGTATGTTCAGACAAATTGATTGCTATAGTGAAATTTTACATTATATGAAGAAATTGCGTTCATAAACGGGTTTACGCGCAAAAATGCTTTTGCCAGAATTGCTGAGTATGAGCTTCAAGTCTGCGCCCATGGGGTGTCTTGGAGCTGACATCGCGCGTTCTTGCGATAGGGCGGCCACCCGAAGCGGCGCTGCGCGCCGAATATCTGCCCTCGAGTTCGCGAGCCACCCATTTGCTATCGCGTTTTCACAGACGTACTGCTTTCCTAAGATACCGCGACTTGCTTTTCGTGATCTGGGTAAGCCGATAGAATTGCGCGACGAAGAACCATTCCTCGCAAGGCACCCGGTCACAAAGGCCACAGTGCAGCGATATCTCACCCTGCATCCAATCAGCGAAAGTGGTGGCAACAGGAGACAGCAGGTGTCTCCCATTCTGCCATTGCTGTTTGCACTCATGTTTTACGGCACAGGGATATTTCAGACCGGGACCGGAGACTTGTTGAGGGTCCCTCAATCGACAGTGTCTCCTCGATGTTCGTGCACATTCCTGCTCTCTCGCGCATTAATACGGTCATGAGGTAGTTCTACGGGTTGGCAGAGTTCCTGGATGTGGCATTGTGCATAGACTGCACGCATGCGCGTATCAAGAGCCCATGCTGCGACAATGCGGAAGTATTCCGGAACCACAAGGGGCTCTTCTCCATAAACGGGGAGGCAAGCTCTGCAAATTGAAGACTTCCGGTTTGCTTTCTTGAGATCAGGACCGGCAGAATAACTTAAGTAAAGTACTAGCACAGCTGATGTGTCAAAGGCCCACGACATTGGCATTTGTAGGTCTCCGTGGCTGTGATCGAGGCAGCGCGTTTTCTACAAAACCCAGTTACTGCGTAGGAATGTACCTTCCTATTCTGTGCATCGAGAGAGCAGGTTTCTCAGAGGTTCTAGAACTGCGCTTACTTAAAGAAATATCATATCGACGATGTCTGCCAAAGCAAACACCAATCCTTCCACTAAGGGCAGTTTTTCATGAGTCTAGGAAACAGGGAACTACCGTGCGCGCTCTAGTTGTACTGTCTGCGTAATGCTCATTCAATGCAGGCGCTCACAGGACCACAGCTGCACTTCGACAAATTTGTAGCTAGCTGGCACTGGTCCGAGCATTGCCATCACGTTTTCCTCACCTACCGCGTGCGGGAACTCCACAAGCAACGGCGGGTGACAGGAGCGCTGCAGGGGAATGCCGGATTTGCCTGCCAGCCGTTATTTTAGGCCCCTCTGTCATACCCTGGCCCAGCGAACGCATCCCGTGAAAGGTAAGTGAGCATGAAGACACTGATACCACACAAAACAGACACTGCAAATATGAATGCTTGATTCTCTAAAAAAGAACTAACCCTCAGCTGAGAGCAAATGCATAATCAAGGGATATTTCACGGTTTTGAAGTCAAGTCTTATGGTAAGCTGTTTTGTTAATACTAGTGGCACAAATATCCGCAAGACTGCTCAAATCAGCAAGGTTGATTTTGATTCATCACTGATGAATGAAAATCAACCTTGCAACAAGCAATGGAGCAGCACTCCATTACAATCATATATGAGGATGCGGACTAAAAACTAAGATAACGGAAGCGCACAAAATAAACAGAAAAAGAGTGTGTAATTAAGAGTCAGAATGAATTTAAGGTAGAAAATATGATGCAAAGTAAGGAACAAATTCATAAGAGCTACTATTGGTTGGTTGGTATTTCATCGTAAGGTTTTGGAAAGCGCTAACTGTGCTGTCATTCTTACTTTCGCTCACACGGTCATGAGCAACTGTGATAAGGCGGCGCACGTTGGAAGCTGATCACCGCATGCTGGTGTATAAGCGAGCGGGAAAATAAGGACCGGAGTTCTTTTCCCCTCACCTGTCAACTGGCTTGTCTGCCTGTCGCGCCGTCAGCTTGACACGACAAAATATCAGAACTGGGATCGAGTTCGCAGGGGCGGTGCCGCGGCTTTAGGCTGACAGCAGATTGTGCAGTCGACACCTCCGACACCTCTACGTCGGAGGTTCGAATCGTCCAAATCAGAGCAAGAAATTCTTGAACTAATAAAGAACACTATGAAAATTGATATCTGTAGTTCAGATATTTTCCGTGCACATCGATTTGGGCGTTTCGTCAATGACAAAACACGACCACTTATAGCAAGATTCGAGAGCTATAAAACAAAAGAACTAGTCACGTCAAAACGTGAGTCGTTGAAGAATACCGGGAAAGGAATTTCTGGAGACTTCTGCACAGCCACGCGTAACATCAGAAAAAAAGTAATAGAGTTTAGCAAGTTCAAAGGCGGCATATTCTTAAAACTCGGCTATAAGAAAGTTTTGATTGAAGGAAAGTGTTATGGCTACATATAACGAAAGCGAAGGCATCATTTACGAAATAAGCAATTCCTCAAGAAATGCATCTGAAAATGTTTCTAAAAATTCCTCTGAAAACGCAAGTGAAACTCAAAGCAGAACTCTCCGCTATGGTCGCGGGAAGTCGACTAGGTAGGATTATGAGAGGGGAGGCGCTTCGGAAATTCTCGCCTGTTCAGTTCTGTACACAAACATACATAGTCTTTACCCAAAAAAAGATTAATTATGCGCGATGATTGAAGACTGTAATGCTGATATTTTTGTACTAAGCGAAAAGTGGCTAAACAGCAAAATAACGAATAGTGAACTGTTTCATTGTAAAAATAAATATGTTCTCTTCCGGAGTGACCGAACGGGCAGAGTTGGTGGAGGTGTCTTAATTGCTATTAATGAGTGCATCAAATGTTTTGTTGTGCCTGTTATTACTAATTTAGGGCTATTATGATGCCGCCTAAATCTTAACTTTAAAAAATTAATAGTAGGCGTATGTTATCAGTAAAGGTTTGCCGGTGGTGTTGGTCCGGTGATTTCCAGAACTGGATGCACCGCTTGAAGGCTTCTCGATGATACGGCTTGCAGGCGATGCGATTTAGTGAGAAACGAACTTTTATACAGGCTATTTACAGATGGGTACAAACAAAAGTCAGTGTACGGCCACAACTATCCGCGGCCGGCCTAGCCGACCGCCTGCACAGAGGCGAGGGACACCGCGTCCCAACAGTCAAACTGGCGCGCCTTGCACCAGCTCTCAACGGTCACTCCCTCCGCACTCGGCCAGACCGAGCGCCTGCCAGCTAGGAGTAGCTAGCGACAAAAGCACACGGGCGCGGCTCCCTTCGCGGGTACACCCCGAAGATGCCCGCGCCCCTTTCCACACGTAAAAATAAACTGCTAACTGCGGCTCATCAGTTTTGACGAATAGGGAAGCTCAGAACAGATGTCAGCGTTTTCCCTTACCAAGGAGTTGCTCCCTAGGTGGTCTCGCAATCCGCCAAGGGGACAGGGGTCCAAGGTCGAGGCCGGCAGATAGCCCCGCCGTCCGGAGCGGCGAAGGAAACCGCAAGGACGAATGGGGAGACTAACCAAAAAGGCATGAGTCCCCTTCTAACGGCATGCACCAAAGCAAAACAAAATAAAACAAAACCGGACGCGCCGCCTAGGTCACTGCCCTCTCGCGGAATATTCGCAACACATGTACAAAAAGATGCGACAGCGCGCCGAACCCTACATTATCGATCCCCCTCGGCTGACATATCCTTCTGCGATAACCTACACGATTCTCTAAATCAGATTGTCACGCGTTTCCCTGGTGCTGAACTTTTATTTCTAGGTTACTTCAATTTTCCAAATATCGTCTGGCCACATGACCACCCTTTTTCTAATCCCCCGTCTGCTGAAACCAATCTATTCCTTTCCGTTTGTTCAAACTTCAGCTTATCACAGATCGTTAGTTCTCCTTCCTACACGTGTAAGACCAATACATCATCAATTCTCGACATTATTCTTTTAACATCAACAGACAACTTATCGACTGTTTTGCACCTGCCCGGGCTGAGCGATCATGATGTCTTACATTTCATGCTAACGGTGACTCAAACAAAAACGAGCAGGCAAAAAAAGAAAATTTCGTGATTTTAACAAAGCTGACTACCCTGCCATCAACAGCGAACTCTGCTCACTTCTAGACGTGTTCTTGCCTTGATTGGTTCATAGAAGCTAACTGCGGCATGTTCAAAAATAAAATTTCTGAGTTCATCATCCGATATATCCCCCTTAGAACCACCTCCACTAGCAACAAAGAACCTCGGCATAACACTAATCTAAACAGCTTATCGAACAAGAAAAAGCGCTTATTTCGTTCAGCTAAACACTCTTCAAAATTATCCAATTGGTTAGGATACAAAAAAGCGCCAAATCTTATGTCACGTCTTTAAGGTCAACTAAGTTTTGATTTTAAAGCACTACTTTTCCACAGTTACTAAGACTAATCCAAAGCGATTTTGGAATTTCATTCGAGGCAACAATAATAAAAGTGTCTTATCACTATTCACCAGTTCTGGGGACTCAGTGCCTCCTCATCTCTGTTCAAATGTACTTAACAACACATTCATTGCGTTTTTTTCATCTCCAGTACTCACCACTCAGATGCCAGTTGTGAATGCTACCAATTATCAGATCATGGACCCCATAATATTCGAGTCAACAGGTATCAAAGCTATAATAACATTAATAATAACATTAATAACATTCAGCTATAATAACAAATAACATTAATAACATTTTAAATAAATTAAAACCCAAATTGTTTTGCGGAGTTGACGAGATCAATATTAATTTTTTTCAAAATAGGGTGGAATACAGTTCAATAATGCTAGAGTGCATTTTTTCACAATCGTATAACTCTGGCACTATAACTCAAGACTGGAAATCTGGAAAAGTAATCCCCATCCACAAGTCAGGTCCAACACATGATCCCCTCAATTGAAGGCCAATTTCCCTTAAATCTGTATCATGTAAAATTATGCAGCCCATTATATACACACACCTTGTTAACTTTCTCGAAAATAACTTTTTCTCAAGTGCCGAGCATGGATTCTGCAAACATTTCTCTGGCGAAACTCAGCTTGTCTCCTTCACTAAGATTTGCATGCCTATCTATATTCTGGTTTTTCAGTTGACTTTATATTTCTTGATTTCTCTAAAGCTTTTGACAAGGTAAACCATGCGCTACTTCTTCATAAACTAAGCGTCTGAAGCACTGACCCAGTAGTAATTGATTCGATTCGCGCTTTCCTCACGTCCAGCGTTCAGTTTGTAACAACTAATGAAGTTAACTCATCTTCGGCCCCAGTCCACTCGGGCGTTCCGCAAGGGTCGGTTCTGGGTCCCCTCTTATTCTTGACCTACATAAACGACTTGTCTTCTTGCGTTTCTTCCAAAATTTGCCTATTTGCTGATGACTGTGTTCTGTACCGTAAACTTACTGATAATTCCGATGTCCTATTAGTTCTGAATGACCTTAATAATATTAACGAATGGTGAAGTACATGGTGCATGCAATTAAATATTAACAAATGCAAATCAATTAGGGTATCTCGGACTAAGTTAACGAATCCCACGTATACGCTTAATAACGTCTTATTGGAGTCTGGGGCATCATACCGCTACCTTGGTGCAATCGTTACAAATGATCTCTCTTGGAAATCACCTGTCATTTCCATCATCGCCAAAGCCAGGCGTACTCTTGGATACATTCGTTGTAATTTCTCTTTTGCACCATCATCATTAAAATTGATAATGTACACAACCTACATTCGTTCACAACTCGAATACGCATCGTCTGTTTGGGATCCCAGCCAAGTAACTCTCATACAGTCTCTTGAGGCATTACAAAATTGCTCAGCCCGTATCATCTTAAATAACTATCAAAGGAAAGCCAGCGTTTGCATTTCCCGCTCTTATCAACTCGAAGAAAGGTATCTCGCCTCTCACTTTTTCATAAAATATACCACCATAACTCAGGATTGGGCTCCTTGTGGATTTAACCCCAATCATAAATTTCATATCGCCGTAACCACAGTCAAAAGGGCAACATTCCACACTCAAACATGGTTGGCCATTCTAACTCGTTTCTTCTCCGGACCTCTAATGATTGGAATAATATATCTGCAGCACTAACAAGCATAGCTGGAGAAGAAAAATTTAAATCCGCGTTGCAAAGCTTCTTTTTTGCCTAGCGTTAAACCCTTTTTCATTTGTCTATCTTCATTGTGTACTGTGTTCCTTGTTACATTTTATATTTTTGTTATATTTTTGACACCAATGCCACCTTAGAAATTAAATTTTGCGCCTTGTTCTTTTTCTTTTGTGTTATTTTGTTTTCTTTGTGTGCAAACTTTACTTTGTATGCATTTATTACCTGTACCTTGTCTGACGTATAAACTGAACGCGCCCCTCCGCTCTGTGACGCACATCTGTATTCTGAGGGTATCTCAAAATGAAAAAATAAATAAACACTCGGCAGTGCGGCTGCCTCGCTGACAAATCCTCCGCCGGGAAATTTCATCTTTGACCGAACATCGGAGTGGCCAGAATGGATTCAGGAGTTCTGCGATACGCCACAGGTCTGAACGGAAGGCCAGAATAAGTCCAGATGCTGCTGTACAGCATGGGCATGCAAGCCAGGAAAATTTTCAAACTTTTGGTCCCACGAAAGAAGAATCGGAAAGCTACGAGACTGTCTGCAAAAAGTGTTCTGCTCACTTCGTGGCAACAAAGCGCGTTGTGTACGAAAGCACGTGCTTCCACCGCAGGCAACAAGAGCCCGGGGAGTCAGTCGACCAGTTCGTTACCGCTCTACATGTACTGGCTGACCTCTGCGATTTCTGCACCCTCCGGACTCGTCTGGTACGGGACAGGTTCATCGTCGGTCTTACAGATGCCGCACTGTCAGAGTCGCTCCAGATGGATTCCAGTCTCACCTTGGACATAGCGCTCGCAAAGGCTAGCCTCAACGAGACGGTTCAGCGACAACAGCGAGAACTACGCCCCACCAAGGTAAAGTCCAAAGTTTTTGGCTGTAGCTCAAAAGACGACGACGGGGGCCTCGACTTAGGGCCGTTGTACGATCGTTTCGGAGCGCCTTCCGCCAGGTCCGCCTCGCGAGCGGTCCGCCAGTTTTCGGCCGCCAGGCGGACTTGAGGCGGAAAGGTGTTGTACGATCACTTTGGCGCTTGCGAGCGAGGCGGATGGTCCCAGCTTTCCGATTGGCGCGCCCGGCGGTACAGGCATGCATGCATGCTTGTAGCAAAACACGCAGATATCTTGCAGTAGGAACAGCCCGTATTAATTGCGGCGTACTCGAGACATCCGTTGCGTCAACGTCTTTTTTTTGCCGCAGGATTTTCGTCGAAGGTACAATCGCGGTCGGCTGTGATATGTGTGGGGAACGACATGTGGACCATTAATATCCAAGAGACCGAAAAACGCGTCACATCGCGATCGCGAACTCCCCTCGTTCGATCGCGATGTTTTCACATGTAACGGTCGACAATTTTCCAAAATAACAGAAGGCTGCCCCCTCTGAAAGTTAGGCTACCCTCAGGATTTCAGAACAACGACGCTCTAGTGCTGTTTGTTTAAGTTCATGACAAGCTCTGGGATAGGTGAATGTCCAAAAAAGTATCCTTACTGAGAATCGTTGCCAATGCCAAGGTGCTGGTTGAAGTGATAACTACGATACAAGCAAATTTCAGCCGCCTACTGCTTCGTGCTGCTCGCCTGACGTCTGCTAGATCCGCGTCCGAAGGCGTCGCGGAAATCGAGCATAACTTTATTTTATTATGGGACAGGTTGGCCGTAAAGGGGTGACTAGAGAAGAATCTTTATTAAGGCGCTGGCTAGTTCCAAAGCGCCCTGAGCTGCGGCATCGATGCGAAACCAGCTAGGCTTAGCGACGAGCACGGCAGCCGGGAAGCAGCGCAGTTCGTCGCACTGGCGCAGGCATGCTGTCGTTGGTCGAATATAGCAGGCGGCCTTTCTGATAGCATGGCTGTTTTGTCTTTTTTGGTGCGAACGTGAAGTAAACCGAGCCTGCTCGCCGGCAGGCCAGCCTGGATACCGTACGCCGCCGTAATAAAAATAAGCTTAAGATTGTTTTTGACGTAAGCAGTAAACGCTGAGACAGAGAAATGTGCCAAATGTATCATTCCTGAGGTTCGTTGATCAACACCGAGTTGCTGGCAAAAGCAACAACTCTGATACGAGCAAAATTTCTCGCCAGAATCGCCTCTCAAGCTGCCGCTGGCCCGCCGTTTCGGTCCGGCTCGCCTGTCGCCCGCAGCGGTCCACTGGGTCCGCAGCCGAAGATGTCGCGGAAATTGACCATAATTTTAGTTTATGGTGAGATTATACTGTTAACAGCAAAGCGATATTAAGAGATATTATAGCGCAGGCTACTCGCGAAGCGGCGTGTGCGGCGCCAGGCAGCAGCGCAGTTCGTCGCCTGGCGCGACCGCAGGCGGTGCCGTTGCCGAAATCTCGCTACTAGCGCAAGCATGCTTTGTCGCTGCTCGTGTATAGCAGGCGGTCTTTCTGATAATATGGCTATTTTGTCTTTTATGGTGCGAACTTCAACACCAAGCCAAGCAGTAATCAGACCGCTGCAAGTGGCAAAGCGTACGCTTTGAGCTCGAGTGCTTGAGTCGAGCGGCGCAGCGATGCTTGCTGCTTTGTGTGTCCCTGCTTGCAGTGGGGCTGCAATTCGCAAGCAGCGACCGGTGCAGCGCTCCGGCCGAGTTTTCGCACATGGGTCGCCTGCTTTTTACTTCTGTCGCGAGTGTCACACTGCTGAGTGCAGCACCTCTGAAAACAACGAAATGCTGTGTTCTACATGCCGTCGTGGGTATAGCAGTAGCTTCGCATTCCAGAGGTTCCTAGTTCGGATCCGCGTGGTCGGGGATGTTTTCCTTCTTTTTATTATTTTAGCTTTAAATAATCTCTCCCGTCTTGTTTACTCGCGAGCGACTGGATTTATTTTTCGAGCCATGCCTTTCTGACCCAGCAGTAAGTGCCGCTCAGTACTGGGCTGCACTCAGTCTAGGTTCATAATCACAAGTGCTAAGAGTTTTACTACGGTGGGATTTAATTAAAAGAGTGAAAAATGAAGCGTCCCGGCCCATGAATTTCACATAGCAGGAAATGACAAAAGAAGAGTGAGAACGAGAAAGGGCCAAGTCGGCGGGAGGTCTCGCACGTTGTCTCGCTAGTGTGACATGGGAAATGGCGAACCAATGGGCCAACTGCCGTCTTGTGGGAGACGTGGCGCCGACGCCGACAGTCGACCGACTGTTTTCGCCGGCGCAGTGTGACATAGAGCCAGACATCACGATGGCATGGTTTTGGCAAACCGAATCGGCCGACTGTTGCCCTGTCTTTTACACAGTTGTTGACATTTTAATATGTAAACAACCTCCCCCCCCCCCCAACTACCTACAGCCAGCTGACTGCTAATGCAAATGACATGCTTATCTATTCAATATATAAGTTGTGTGTGTGTGTGCCTGAATTGTGTATGCATTAGAAATTCACATTTTAGCACACTGCTGTCAAACAGAAATGCACATGAGAAATTATGACTTTTCCAGTTGTTTGGAACAGGTAAAATCTGTTTTAATTAAAGCAGTTCTACATTTTACAGAACAGTGACAATGTAACGATAGTGACTTATTTTTGTTGTTTTTCAGTCAATTATTGAAGCCAAAATAGAAATAGCACTGTGTGGCTGCAAAGGGGCTTCGACATGCATCACATGGCTGTAATGCAAGGCGCTTTGTTCTCCACAAAGACAGCGGGCCATCAGGTAGTCCTTTCGCATATCTTCATGAGCTGATATTGCCATTGCACAAGTCAGACTACAGCATTGAAAACAAGTGTGGGAAGTTCTGCTGAAGGCCATGTCATTGTTGCCATGTACAAAATAAGCTGGCATATACTCTGTGCAACTCCAAAGCATTCTCAAATGTCGCTGTGAGTGGAAAACAATGCGGGTGCCTTTGTGCTGCATAAAAGTCTATACATGTCTTTCTGTTACTATAAACATAATGAGATGTGGGAGCCAGTAAAGTGGGTTACAGGTAGAGGAAATGCAAGAACCAATATGGACGGTTTACATTGCAATGGCTCCTGGCTTAGGCTGGGAAAGAATACTTTGTACAGTCATGATAACAGGATACAATGACCCTATAATCTGCTTATCTCAAGCAAACACCAACATCTCAAGCAGAATTTGTAAACTTGGATTTCCAGCATGAGGTCTATGATGTTTCACAATAAAATGAAATAAAAATTGAGCAATTTAAGTATGTGACAGGTTTATATGCGTATGTTCTCTGATACAAATTTAAAGCAATGTTTAAGAGTTATTTTCACTCATTAGTAAAATGTAGACCGATTGAACGTAAAGGTGACCAGTTAACAATCTAGCTAGAAAAAGTGAGCATTGCTTACTGTTAACTGATGTTTATACCACTCAACATATGTTGAATTTTCGAGTTTGCTATTAGTTGCCGACTATCAACCTTTTCAGCAAAGTATACCTATTTCACTTCCAGTCTGGTTTTCAAAGAAAGAAATTAATTGAGGCATGGATAGGGATCAGAAACTTGGAAAAGACCAATTTGAAGTTAGGCCGAAGAAAGCCGAAAAAGAACAGAAAAGCAGTGATGACTTTTGTCTTTACTGGTGCCTCTTTGCTGCAAATTGAAGTTGACGGCTTTTGTGTTTAAGATGAACCAACAGCCCTGTTAACACTATCCTGAATATATAAAAGTCACATGCATAAACATGCACTCGTAGCATTATCACTGAGCCACGTTATGAAGGCGGTGAGTTGCTTAGCTGAAGAGACGATAAGAGAGAGAAACCAAGAAAAATCTGACACAGATAGGCACAATAATGCATGCTTAGCTTTTGAGTGCACAGGTTCAGTTGGCTAGACCTAGCTTGTGCACAGTGTGCAAGTTAGCGTAAATGCAACTGTGTGCCATCCGACAAAACTATTGTGTAAATGTGCCCCAATATTGCTTGAAATAGATTGTAAGGAAAGTTTTTACACATAAGAGAACATTGCATTGGCTTGCCGAGCTGAGCAAGTGACTAAGCACTTCATTAGAACAATTTATTTTAACATTTATTATACCTAAACAGTACTAAATGACAATACTTGAGTGGTCAGCTTTGTGCAGAAGTAATCAACCATTAGCATCCAAGCACAGCCATACGACTACAAAGGAAAGCTTTGTAACTCTTCTTTGTGGCCTTATGGCTGAACTTTTGTGGATGTCAGTGAGTGATTACTTGCTTATTACAAATATTCTCTGCCTTGAGGGAATTACTTTAATTAGTGGACGAGCATCATCAATTATTGCGTGCATTTCTGCAGTGACTAGCTCAAGGGACAAGAGGTTAGTAAGCCTTGTGAGGTGGAAGGCCATTCCAGCCTTTAGTGGCAAAAACAAAAATCAATATTGAAATGCAGTGGCATGACCTAACTAGGCACAACAGTACTAGTGCGGCTAGTGCAGAAAGAAACATGAGTCAGAACAGATTAGCTGGTTATGTGACGGTAAAGAGTTAAAAAAAAACCCTGCAATTTCTGCACGACATGAAGAAATTTGAAGATTCACCTTTGGTGCTGTGAAACTGGAGCTTCAACAATAGTCTGAGAAAATAAAGCAAGGGCTCAGGCCTGAACTCATTCTAGGATTTTAGTTAAGTTCGGTTTGTGCCATGCACCATTAGAACGCCCAAGGTGATGCCACACAGAGGATCTGAACGCAAGTAACTTGGAAGACTGCAATGCTAATTACATGTTATGGTGTAAATATCCTAGGCTGTGGGAGGGCGTACAAGCATTATGAGGTGAGACCATGCGAGCCATGTGAATGGCTGAATGTTTCAACCAGTATCCAGTGAATATACCTTTCTCGGTAAGGCCTTATAAGTAGGCAAAATGTAGTTTTGCTTACAATAAAAAAAAATATGAGTGCATTCTTAGTAACATTAGCAAACAGGCCATTCTAGAGCATGCAAAATGTTGTTTTGGAGAACTAAAACATGGGTATTTATTGCAAGATGGCAGACCCCTTAATATAGCCATCAGTGAAGGCATGTAACAAAAGACTGAAAGGAAAGCCATAATGTAGGCAGTAAAAAGCTGAGGCTCAAGAGCAATGCCTTGGGGGATATCCAAGACTGCAGGAAAAGGCAGGATGCTTAAGGGTTGGCAAGGGAAATCTGCCGACGGCTGGCTTGGATCCAGTTTAGAGATATTGGATACAAGTTAAAGCACGACAAAAAAAAGCCATACATAAATAAGGGAATCACATGCTTTTTCAACGCCAAGAAGAAAAACATCAAGTGGGATATTTCAGTCAAGGTGCATGTCGTGAAGAAGAGCAAGTTGGCTATTGCAGGAATGTTTTCTAAAAGCTTGCCAATTTGGATGAAACAACTTAACGGGCCAAAACAATCTAGCACGGAAAGAGTACAAAATGTGTTTGGTGATTTGCAGCACATGCCAATGTTATAATTAGGGCCATAGGTGCTGGGAAATGATGGATAAGAAACATAGAGGGGCCAAACTATGATGAGGCAGGAAGCTATCTGCACAGTATGCACTAGATATGCGTACACTGTGCTTCCTGTCCTGATGATGTTTGCTACAAATTTCACAAAACTTGGTACGGGTGTACTGTCGGGTGAGCCGGCGGTAAGTTTGCATGTTGAAACTGCGCTAAGGGACGAGGACAACAGAGCAAGAATTGTTACTATGTGCAGTGGTGCTGTTTTCCGTCGACTTTGTTCCTAACATACCTTTACCAGCTCTACAGGGCTCATTTTGCAGTTTTGCTGTTTCAAGTGGTGTCAGGTAAAGCCAATCGCTATTCTTCAACCAACGAACTGCTGTGCCATACAAGACATCCTTCTAATCCTCTTCATAATTTCCAAGATAAATGTACTTCTTTAGTCTAGTATTCAAAATAACACAGATTAATTGCTTGTGTCATCATCAGAATTTACAAAAATTAACCATACTTTCACATATACAGCCATTCCTCGTTAGTGCAGTCCTCGTTATTATGGACTCAAACTATTAGCAGTATTTCTTGGGAAAAAAACTTTTTTCAATGTACTTACGCTTTGCTAACATAGAAACTTGCTGATCATAGTGGACAGAGTGAAAATGCGTACGGCCCATTGTCGCATGTGTTCTTGTCCCATTAATGTGCAGAGGGGAAAGACTTAAAACTTTGGATTTGAGCCGATAAATCGAACGCTGCCTGAATCATGTACCTTTCTTGCACACTGGAATTGCCACCACAATGCTTGCCCCACTGTATGCACAGACTGTTATGATAACCCGTGGACTGCTAGGCACACTGACTTCTAACCAGCTCATACACTTTCTGGTTGCCAAAGAGCTTCTCTTTCTAGTGTAAAAATCACTGGCAGGGCTCGGTGACTCACATCCTGGCTTGGATTGCTCATTGTACAAAATGAAATAACCTGCTTAAAATTAAAACAACAGAATCGCTTGCTTATATTATAACCTCACATATGCCTCCCCGCAGCCCGCAATGCTAGGTTAACACCTTTTATACTGAGTACACCGCAGAAGAAAAGAAAAATGCAACACTCCTGATTCAGGCATGCGCAGCGGGCAAGAACAGAACTAGGCGCCGGTGCAAAGCGGGGAATCTGCTAATGCAAGCAGCAACAGCCATTTCATTCAAGTAAAGGAATGGGTTCAAATTAAATGTGGTCTTTGCCTTGGCAGGTCAACGGTTCCATTGATACTACAGGACTTCAGAAACAGGGCAACGTCGGTATTGCAGAACCAACCACCATGCAACAATGCTTAGCACATTTCAAAGAACTGAAATAAACCTTGTTATTGTAGCTTTTAATCTGTTCAGGAATGATACTGTCGTGACCACCCAAATGTTAAAGGATAAGTGGGCCAGGAAACCTAGCCGATCACTGGGGAAGGTGCAAACATGCGTCTATATGTCAGCAAATAAATTATTGTTAGTGTAAAATGTAAGGAGGATTAAGGAAATCTGGGAAGCGTTCTACACTATCGATACACAGCTGATTGTGCTCGCCATCGCCGTCACTCAGCAGACAAGTAATCATGTCCGTAGCAAGCAGTCACAGGCAAATGGAGGTAGCAGGGTGCATGTGCATTCGGACATCTCCTTCTCAAGGCTTCGAAATTGTGTTGCTAAACAAACTGGTGCGGCTGCCCCAGGGAGTGCTGCTGAATAACTACTTAACACCAGCAAAGCAGAGTTCACGAGCTGCTATGCAACAATAACATTGTGCACACATCCACTTTCGTACCGCTGATCTTATGATCGAAAGCGACCATGAGCAAAATCAAGAACAAACAGTGTGACGGTTCATGAGGCGCTTCAAGATCACCAAATTTTTCTGATTACAGTGGAAACCAAGATCCCACTTCAACTTCACATTGCCAAGAATTTGACAAAGCAAAAAGAGAAAAAAAGCAAGATTTTCTTTATATATATATATATATATATATATATATATATATATATATATATATATATATATATATATATATATATATATATATATATATATCCATCAAGACTCTTTATGCCCAACTTGTTTTGTGAACAGTTTTTACCCCATAAGCTGCTGCCACAGTTATTTTTTTTTGCGCAACAGAGTGGAATGCACATTGAAAAGTAGACTCATGAGTTAACACATATTAGAGATTCTACACTGTGAACTAGCCGTGATTTAAATGCGGCAATGATTCTTGTTCGTAATCGCGTAATACCATGTTGTCACAACCTAAACCGAAATGGCTAGAGGAAGTGTTCAGTCACCCATTCATCGCGAAAATATTTATTGCAGACAAATGTCTGCACAGCGGGCAGGAAATAAAAAGAAATGACGCCCCCGAAGATACATCTGCACTGCACACCCATGTTTTCACAAATGTCACACAGTGCCGCCGGCCACTCGTAACCCGAGCACCCATAATCACAAAATGTATTGAATGGAGCAACAAGACGCAAAAGGATGGCGGCGTTGCTTTTGTCGCCGCGGAAAACAGTCCGGCGGCCGTGCAGCAAAGATCGTGTCACGTCGCACACACGGCAGTACTCGAGCACAGTGCCCGCACGAATTGCGGTCAAAATGGTAAAGAATACGTAGAAAAAATAACATTGTGTGGTCGCGATCACTACAACCATCGCAACGAATGCGATTAGCTGCGTAACGCCACGATCATTTCAGCATTCGGAAAGCACGGCGTCCGTCGTAAGCTTTCGCTGCCTTGACGTAAAAGCACTCGCTCCGATCGCAATCCCGTTCACTACGCGGACACTTGTCACTGTGCTATGCAGCTCAATTTCTGCGAATCACAGCAAAGGTTAATGCTTTCAGCTTAGTAATTTATCGAAGTTCACGCGCTCGCATTGGCCACGTGGGGCCAAATAAACACTTCGTGACACCGCCACTGCACAGGCCTTGCATCGGTTTGAAGCGGCGCTCTGTCAACTCCGTCAGCGTAGATGATTACAGAATTCAACTAGTGGAACTATCGCTCGCCACTGCTGAACGCGGCGAAGTTTGCAGTCGCTCTGAACACTGGCAATATCAAGATGTGTACAATATAATATGCTTCGCGACATCGCTGCCACTGCCCAGGCCGCTTTCCCAAGTTCAGTCGACGGATGGCCATCTTGCACCGGCAGGGCAGAACCGAGGCGGAGGGGCTCGAGACGTCACTGACGTCACGGGAAAAGCAGCCAATAGCTGCAATCCGGTTCCTGGCCGGATGCGCTCGTCCGCCAAAAAATTGAAGTTGACCAAATTTCCATCCGTTCGCCGAACGAGGCGGATCCGCCAGGCCCACTCGCGAAGCGGACCTGGCGGAAGGCGCTCCGAAACGATCGTACAACGGCCCTTACCGCAACAGCGACGTTCGCCAACTTACGGGTCGCCCAGTGCAGTAGAGTCAGGAGGACTTGCAGTGATACCGGTTTTGTGGACGCTCGCACATATTCTAGGTTCAAGTGCCCTGCTCGGGCCGTACAGTCTAATGACTGTAGATCCAAAGGACACTTCGCTGTGGTCTGCATGAGCAACCCTTCCAACCATGATGTAGGCGTTTCCGCTCTATAATCAAAACCAGAAAGCTACATTGTAGGAATGCGTGTTGTGTTGTGTTTTATGGCACATAAGCAACTGAGGCCATCCTGCGCCAAGAGCAAGGTATAGACCTCCGTCACTCCCTCGACGTCACGAAGATGCGGTGGCGCTGATGTCAGCAGCGACTTTCGCATGGTAGGCAAAACAGGTTCCGCCTGCCCGTGCCTACCGCAGCTGCCGCAGGTACCGGCGGCTGCTTTATGACTGCGCACTGCAGAAGCAGCATGTATTGACCTGCTGCGTTACTGTTGAATCCGCGTAGTAGCATAAAAGAAAATTTAAATTAGCCTAGATAGGTTTTTCGCAGATAAAAACCACATTAGGAAACTGGCTAACAGAGAATGGGCCGCGGTAGTAAAGCGCAAAGTCTGGGAGTCGATCGGCACTGCCACTCAATGTACTTAATAGCATGCAAGTTTCTGCGTTCATTCACCTGAACATCAGCATAGTAGGCGTGTAACTGCGCAAGGAAAAAAAGCGCTTATGTAGTAGTGCAGGCATTTATCACCTTGAGCCGGTGTGCACGGGGCGCCGGCAGGTTTACTCGCCCCAAGGAATGCGTTCTTTTGTTAACAGCACAGCATGTTAATAGCGCGTTTTATGGGATTTAATATTTACTTGAAACTGTTTCTTAGTATGACCGACGTAATTATTTGATTCAAGTATTAAGAAGTCTGGTAAGTTGTGCCAATCTTGCGCGGTCACGTTTGCGTGCTTAGAATAGTGTACCTTAAGTGTGCTAAAAGCCACATGCTTTTTTATTGCATGCGACATGCATGTGTCATAAGTTGTTTCATGAGGTAGTACAAGATCGCGCAGCTTGTTTGAAACGAAGCAGCCTCAGCCGGGCTACTTACAGACACGTAGCGGGATTGAGAGGGGACGCGCAAAGAAAAGGGTTTTCGTGCGGTATGTAACTAAAATGGTATAATTATAATTGGTATAATTGGTTTTTTGGGGAAAGGAAATGGCGCAGTATCTGTCTCATATATCGTTGGACACCTGAACCGCGCCGTAAGGGAAGGGATAAGGGAGGGAGTGAAAGAAGAAAGGAAGAAGGAGGTGCCGTAGTGGAGGGCTTCGGAATAATTTCGACCACCTGGGGATCTTTAACGTGCACTGACATCGCACAGCACACGGGCGCCTTAGCGTTTTTCCTCCATAAAAACGCAGCCGCCGCGGTCGGGTTCGAACCCGGGAACGCAGCCGCCGCGGTCGGGATCGAACTAAAATGGTGCAAATGTAAAATTGCTACGCTAGTTTCAGTAATGCGTTTTATTTTTAGCTATACCTGGCGCAGTTCTTGGGTAAGTATAATTAACACCCTCGTCAAGTAACCCCAAGGCATTAAATAATTGTGTAGAAAGGGCGCAAATTTTTTTATGCCAGCATGTTCACAAAGCTCTGTTCTGTATGATGACGCTATTTGTTCTTTTTTTTAGATGATCAGTACTAGCTTGTGCATGCATATAGTTACATGAAAACGCTTCTTACAAAAAATAACTAACATAGTACTGCACGTGTAGGAAAAAAAAGTCGCGAGATTTATTACACTCCTCAATGTCTCAGGAACCGTTTGCGACAAATAGAATCATTCTATTTTATTCGTTACAAAATTAGGACGGGGTGAGTAATGCCAGTCGCCGAAAATGTAAAAGGTCACAAAACGAACCTTAAATTTATTCCCTCGTTTATGGCCTCTTCGCCTTCGCTTTGGTCAAAGAAATGCGGCACTGAAATCAAAGGGAACCTCAAAAAAATTACCTCACAATTTTCGATGACCACACATCTAAAAAACGTAATTTATAGATTTCTATTGCTATTTTGCTATAATTTTTCGTCATGAAACAGAAGACCCTAGAGATAGGAAAGAAAATAATTCCAGAAATCAAAAATTTTGACCAAATCGACCAGTTTAACAAGGGGAGAAGTCGGCCTGGCTGGTGCGTGATCCTGCAGCTAAAAACAGCGTTTAAGCTAGGCAGAAGAAATCGGGGACACAACGCTGTCCCCACTTTTTGCCCGGTGCGACACGTTTGTCAACAGACAGTGTGCGCACGTCTGCTCCGCCGAAACAACGCCAGAGCTTCCCCTCACTACTTTCCCGAAGTAAATTAAATCATGCCGGCAAGTGCAGAATGTCAAAAACTTATTTTATTCAATGCCTAGCGTAGAAATCAACGGCAGAAACGCTTTCTGTTTACTACTAACCATATGTACAATACACAGTGGCGAACTATTTCTCTGAATACGCCCCACGTGGCCAATGCGAGCGCGTGAACTTCGAGAAATTACTAAGCTGAAAGCATTAACCTTTGCTGTGATTCGCAGAAATTGAAAACGTGCCTACAAGACTTGAAAACCCGCGCCCAACACCCCTCCGCGACGCCACTCCCTGGCCTTTTGCCTACCACGAGCCCGTTAGTGACTGCAGCGCCACCTCGTTTGTTTGCAAACATGCAAACACAATTTGTGCACCGCGGGGCAGCAACACATTCATCTGACTGGTGGTCCTTCGAGGAGCATTTCGCGCAAGTTTTGCGGCCGCGACAACTCTGAGCCGTGGCCGAACCTCTGGCAATTGAAACATCTGCGTGGGTTGGGTATATATGGCCTTACATTTATTTTCAGGTATCCGACTTCAATGCTTTCATGTAGTGTGCTGGTGTTGAAAGTGAGGATCGTGTGTTTCGCATCTATTTCCTTGTTATCCTTCCGGATCTTTATCCGCTGAGCATTTATGACATCTTGGTCGGCATTTCTTGTTCAGAGAGGTCAACAAAATCAATTTCTGATATGACGCCTCGGACTGTGTTCAAGGATCGGTGTGACGTGATGGAGACAGGAATTTCCCCTATCGATACAATGTTTGCAATTTCGAGTGCTGGACGGTGTCACGTAGTTCGAGCAGTAAGTCGCCACTAGCCATTTTTGATACCTTGTACCCAAAGCCCAGGTATCTGTCAGGCACTTTGCTACCAGGAATGGGGAAATCAGTCTTGCTTGTTGTTCTTCAGCTTTGCTATGAATAACATGAAATTTTGCGAATGACACTTTTCTTTTTTGAAAAAAAATGTTCATCGTTCCGCCCTCTTTTTAGAGAGCGATCAGATTTGGAATAGAGGGGAGCCATAAAAAATTAGTTTTTCAGTCACGGTGCCAGCTAACAAGGGGACGGGACAGCAACTTTCACGCAAGTCCTGCCCACGCCAGCTGTACACCTCAAATATAACTAAATATGACGAAACCCCGTGTAGCTCGCCACAGCGTTAACCTTAGCCGCCCATGAAGAAAGGAAAATACCGGGAAACGAGGAAGAGACAGGACAGTAGTCAGAAAGAAGATAGGAAAGTAAAAGATGGAGAGGAGGACAGGAAAAGGCGACTGCCGATTTCCCCCGGTCGGGTTAGGCCGGAGGTGCCGTCTATAGGAAGCTGGGGCCAAAGTGGTGTGTTGCCTCTGCCGAGGGGCCTTTAAGGTCCAAACGCACGGCATCGGCTCAACCACCAGGATCCCGTTTTCCCCGGACACGGCGATGCCACGCACGGATAGGCGTGGGTGCTTGGGTCCGTGGTGATGCACTGTTCACCATCGTTCCTTTGTGGGGATGTCCCTGCAGATGCTCGGGAACCCGTGGTGTTGCCACTCACCAACGCCTGCAAGCTGCAGACGCCCCCCTGCGGGGATTTGTAGGAATGCTTAGTGGTTCAAAGGCTAGGTTTGTTCAGGTAACTATTTATGCCGATTTGGGATAAGGTTGGTTCCGGAGCGGAAATCTCGGTCGTTTCGATTGAGTTCCCCGGTGTGCTTTCGTGGTTACAGCCGTCACGCGCAGTATTAACCGGGGCAGGAGGTCAACGCGTCCCCTTGAAGTGCACCTTTGAGGCTGAAGTCGTTTGGAAACAGCAAGTCACACAACAGGCGCTGTATGTGGTAGAATCTGTGCGTACTGTTTTCTTGGGGCTACCTGCCATTGAGGCCCTTGGTGTGGTGAAGTTTGTCGATGCCCTGTCGGATAAAGAATTTGCAACCATGTACCCCCAATTGTTCTCTGGTCTTGGTACAATGTCCGGCGAATACATCATTCAGCTGAAGTAGGGTGCGTCACCTTTCGCCACAAGCACACCTCGTCGTGCCCCAATTCCATCAGGAGAAACCGTGAAAGCGGAACTACTCAAAATTTAACGAGGAGGAGTAATTAGAAAAGTTGATGAGCCAACCGAGTGGTGTGCAGCATCGTGTCAGTGTTTAAGCTGTCAGGCACAGTGCGCATCTGCGTAGATTTAACCCAGCTAAACAAGAGTGTGTTGCGGGAGCGTTTCGTGTTGCCAAAAGTTGAATATGTGTTAAGTGTTCTTGCCGGAGCATCATATTTTTCGAAGCTGGACGCTAACTTGGGCTTCCATAAAATTAAACTGGCTGAGGCGTGTCAGTTGCTCATCAGTCATCATTCCTTTCGAACGCTACTGTTTTTTCCCGTTACCATTTGGGATAACTTCTGGTCCTGAATATTTTCAGAAGCGCATGGGCGAAATCTTGGATGGTCTGCCGGGAGTAGTAAACCTCATGAATGACATGTTGATTTTTGGTTCATCAAACACCGAGCATGATGAGAGGCTGCATGCAGTCCTAAGGAAGTTTGTTACAGCCGGCGTCACACTCAATCGGGCTGAATGTTCTTTTGGCGTTCGCGAGATAAGGTTTTCGGGCTAGGTTGTTGATTCAACTCGGATCAAACCGGACCCCTGAGAAAGTACAAGCAATCAAAGAAATGGATGCGCCGTCAGCGGTACCGGACGTGCGCAGGTTTCTGGACATGGTAAATTATTTGGTAAGGTTTGTTCCAAACCTAGCTGAACTATCTGCGCCGCTCCATGAACTGCTCGTGAAGGGCAAAGAGTTGCATTGGGGCCAAACGCAGAAGAGAGTGTTTGCTGCTTTGAAACAGCTGGCGTCGTCAACAAAGTGTGTTGCAAAGTTCGATCGGACGCTTTCCAAAATCTTATCGGCTGACGCATCTTCGTTCGGCATCGGAGCAGTGCTGCTTCAATTGCGGGCAGATGGACAGAAACGACCTGTTGCTTTCATCTCCCGTGCCTAGAAGCCAACTGAGCAGAGGTACGCGCAAATTGAAAAAGAAGCGCTCGCTCTCATCTGGGCGGCCGAACGCCTGGAGTGTTACTTAAGAGGGCTTGACCTCCAGTTTGAAACTGATCACCGGCCTCTGGTTGCTCTTCTAGGAAAATCGCCAACCGACGTGTTACCGCCGAGAATCCAAAAGTTTCGTATGAGGCTTATGAGGTTTTCCTTCAGCATTGCTATGTCCCTGGAAAACAGATTGTCACTGCTGATGCCCTTTCTCGGGCTCCTTGTAAAGAAGTCAGTCCGGTGTGGGGCCAGTTGTCGCTTGATGACGTTTCAAGTTTCGTCCGAGGCTCCGTCATCGAAGGCACGTCATCATCACATCTAAATAAGGTGCGGCTGGCACAACAAGGCGATGCTACTTGCCAGCAGCTTCTGTTCTACTGCTGGAATGGTTGGCCGTATTTCCCAAATGTCAACAGTTCGTTGAGACCTTTTTGGCCGCACCGAGCACACCATATAGAATGTGACGGGGTGCTTATATATATGACCACCGCCTAGTCATCCCTCAGGGGATGAGAGCTGAAGTCCTGGCAGCGTTGCATGAAGGCCATCAAGGGATCGTAAGATGTTGCACTCGAGCTCGTGAAGCTGTCTGGTGGTCGGGGATCAGCTCAGAGTTGGTTTCGGCGGTAAATATCTGCTTAGAGTGCGCCTAACTGAGGGTACAAATGGCAGAACCAATGATGCCGTCGAAGTCTCTTTCTTTTTCCTGGCAGAAACTTGGAGCACACCTGTTTTATTTCAAACAGAGGCATTATGTTGCGGCTGTGAACTATGTTTCGCGCTTTCCGGAGGTTGCTTTGCTACAGTAGCCCAATTTTACTGCTGTTATGATACAGCTGAAAAGCTTTTTGGCCAGGCATGGCATACCGGAAACAATGGTGACTGATAACGGCAGCGAGTTTTCGTCCCACGAATTCATGGAATTTGCAAAAGCGTACGGGTTCACACAGGTTACGTCAAGCCCCAGGTATCCGCAATCTAACGATGCAGCGGAGCGCACAGTTCAAACCATCAAAAGATTGCTAGAAAAGTCACCAGATCCATACTTGGTGCTGTTGGCATACAGGGACATTCCCGGTCCCTTGGGCAAAAGCCCTGCCGAACTACTCATGAACAGACATTTGCGCTCAACATTACCGCTGAATCGCAGCCGGTTCAAACCTTAAAAAACCGAGAAACCTAAGCCTTTATCAGCAGAGACGAAGCGCGCGCGCACACACACACGCACACACGCGCACACGCGCACACCCACACGCGACGAAGCGCATGGTCCTATGTGTACGTTCCGTGCCAGTTAGCGCTTTACAAAACGTTGCAAGAAATTTACTTAAGCAATATGCATTAAGAAAAACTGAGGATTGAGCAGAGTGAACGGAATAGAACGAAAAAATCAAACGCGTGACTTTAAAAAAGTACCCAAGAAAAAGTTCAAGCAACTACGTAAAAACGATGATGATTATGAATTTTTTGGCGCAAGGGAATCTGTGGCCAAAAGAACGCCATGACACAGGGCTGTTTCTTATACTCAAGGTGGGGTCAGAGACCCATTTCCCAAGCATTTCACCCTAAAGAAGCCGAGCACCAGGCAGGGGAAAGTTAGTGTCCATTGTATCACCGGCCGGTGCCCGGTGGCACTGGGGATCGAACCCCGCACCTCCCTCATGCGAGGCGGACGCTCAAACAACTAGGCCACCACTGCGGTCGACTACGTAAAAACATCGAAAAAAAGAGCCAGAAATAGCGAATTATTCACAACAGGAAAAGTGATAATTACTAATTATATTCGGCACACGCGGCATTGATGCGTTGTTAAGTGAAAGGCTTGCAGTACTGAGAGCCTATCTAAAAGTATTTTTAGTTTTGGTGCAAAATCAGAAGGCCATGTTTACAGGTAATTTATTTATTTACTTTTTTTGCTTACATTTCTGCACCGCCATGAAGGCATAATTGCAGGGGGATTCCCATACATACACAATCAATCTTACAGCATGTGCCAATCTTTTGTACAGAATCTATGGCAGATGATAAAAAAGATCGTCAACAGCGCATTCAGAACATCAGTCAATTGTTCTGGAAAGGACAATGAGAGGGAAAGCAGAAAAAAGCAGCTGAGCATGTGTACACATCCCAATTCCGAAGACAGAGCTAAGAACTTTGCCTCGGAGTGGCTTTCAACAATAGAATGAGGCAGCTTATTCCATTCATTGGAGGCATGCGGAAAGAAAGACAGTTTCAACACATTAGTACGGCATTTTATCTCACGTATTTTTTAGTCGTGGTAGCGCCTTCTGGAAACAAAATGTGGTGGCAGCAAATAAATGTCCAGGATAATAGCAGTTTTCTTGAAATAAATGCGGTACAGGAATTCTAATTTTATTCGTAAACGGCTCTCCTCCAGAGGGTCCCAGAATTCATCTCTTGCTTGATACTGTTACTTCTATGATTAAAACAATATTTGTTGGTTACAAACCGCTTAACAGTACCTCTTGCTGGGCTAGTTGGTGTAACATCGTGTAACAAAAGTAAAAATTAGCGCTGTGTTCACTTTTGTTACAAACCGCGCCGCACGATTCTGAACGCATTCCGGCATATCACAATAGGTTCCGACGCGAGGGTCCCAGACTACACAGGCACATTCCATGATTGGTCTGACGTTAGTGAAGCACAAAAATTCCTTAACATTCTGAGAAGCATCCCGAAAATTTCTTTTTGAAAAATTTAGCATTCTTGATGTTTTTGCCGATATATATTGTCTGATTTCTCTGTCAGGTCAGCCGAAAAATAAACCCCAGAAATATTTAAAATTGGCTATTTTATACAAAATCTGCCTGTTTATAACATAGTCGTAAAAAACAGGAGTACGCCTGCGCGTAAAAGAAATATCGTAACATTTTGCAGCATTCAAAGCCATATCCCATTTCTTGCACGAGCGCTGAATACGGTCCAAATTTTGCTGCAGATTATTTGTGTCACATGAGGCTCTAATCGAACGATATAGGACACAGTCATCTGCATACAGACGCACATTACAGGTAACATTTTCCACGATGTCATTGACATAAACTAAAAACACTAGCTGCCCCAGTATAGATCTGTGCTGAACACCAGAGGTGCCGAAGCAGCATTTAAAAGCCGGCCGTTGACCAAGACGCGTGGCTTGCGCCCTTCAATATAGTTGTGTAGCGATAGCTTTACTACGCCAGCCACTTTGTGAGGTCAGCGTGGCTGCGCGCTGAGCCAACACCCTCTAAATACTTTCTTCAGGCCTCTCCAGGCCCTCCTTTCCACACGCGCTACGTCACGCCAAGTGTCCGGTCAGGCTGCTCACCAAGCGCGGCTCCGCTCCGCTCGGTTGTCTCCCTCGATGTGCTCGCGCTTGCCCGGGCAAGCACAGACACGAACGCAGTCTTGCAGTGAGCGTCTAGCTGCTGCTTGAGTCTTTCAGCCTGGCGTTGGGTGCATTTCCGTTCGCTCCTCGCACGGCTGTGTCTGTTTCGTGTGGCCGTTTCTTGTGTGGCGTGCGTACCTGTGCTAGCGCACGAATGGGAAACTGATTGCCTGCCGTGTAGCGAGTGCAACTTCGTGAAACATGGGCCGGTGCTGTGTTCCCGGGTGCCGCGGGAACTACCAGAATGGTCCCAAAGTACGTGTTTATTGCTTCCCAAGAGACGAAGTACGAAGAAAAGCCTGGTTGCGAGCCATTCCACGGAAGGATTTCACACCTACAGAGCATTCGAGGGTAAGACTCTGAAATATTGCTTAATAGGCGCTGGTAATTATCTTAGTTGTGAGCTGTCGCTCCCGGAAAGGCATGCTGTCTTTGTAGGCAATGATATCACTTCTTACACTTATGTATGAATTGTCCAGGAAGCATTTAGTTCTGTGGATGTGCATAAGGCTTGTGTAAAAGCTGTGTAAATATGTAAAAGCTGTTCACTATTCAGACTCTTTTTACTTAGTGTTTTAGGCAATGGAGAGTCATGGCGAATGGCCTTGCTTCATTTTCTCGTGCAGGTGTGTGAACTGCACTTCCACGCAGGCGACTTCATTACGACGTTGTCACACCAAGATGAACTGACAGGGAAAATAATAGAGGTGAAGCGTGACAGGCTACAGTTGAAGATTGATGCTGCGCCTTCTGTTTTTCCAAACTGCCCAAAATACTTGTCCTCAACGCCTGGACGGAGTGAATCGCCAGAGACGAAAAAAGCAAGAAGGGAAAACGCTGCTTTGCAGGAGGCTATGAGGAAGTCACTTCAGTCTAATGAGCTTGAACAGAAAAGAAACAAAGTTTCATCTTACGAGGAGTTCAAATCTAAGTTGCCTGGAATCTGCAACACGAAATTCTGGACCGTTTCTGTCGATGAGCAGTGCGTTAGGTTCCTTCTCATCGAGAATGATCCTTCACCTAATGTGAAATGCGCCTTGGTAGTTCTCCCTGATCTGTCACTTTCTGTTTTCTTGAATGGAGTGAAGCTTCTGTCGCTTCCTTCAGGCAGGATTCTGCCAGCTCAAGTATGCGACACCTCCAGCCTGTCCTTGCTGCTAGAAGAACTCGAGATAGGCTTGCATAATATACCTGAGGTGACGAAAGAGTCGAAACATACTAAAGTATTGCAGTTTGTCGGTTCACTGCTTGCAGACCTCATTGAGGACAGTGATACGACGAAAGAACAGTCTTCTTTGCTGAAATTTCTGGTTGAGCAGATAGAGCTTCTCCTCGCGAAACAGCATGTGTATAGCGCAGAGCTGCTGGTATTCGCCAGTATTTTGAATTCAATTTCTCCTCACGCATATCACTTCACAAGAGCTGCATCAAGAATCATTCTGCCCCATCCTTCCACACTGCGCCGTGTTTGCTCAAATTACAAAGCTGACCCTCTTGTGGAGCAAAATCAACCGCACTGTCTCTCCTACATCCGAGAACGAGTCAAATCAATGAAAGACCACGAGAAGACAGTGACCCTGATGATCGATGAGATCCACATAAAACCATACTTCGACTACAAAGGGGGCACAATAGTAGGATCGTCGGTTCATTCAACGGAACCAGCAACAACAGCCCATGTGTTCATGGTACAATCACTCCTTTCTGCAAACAAGGACGTCATTCACATATTACCTGTGAGCAAACTGAGCGCAGAAATTTTGCACGAGCATGCTAAGAACATAATCATTAATGTTGAGAAAATGGGGCTCAAAATTATCGCTGTGATAACGGACAACAATGCTCTGAACCGCAAGATGATGTCGTTATTTGCTACAAGTCCTCAGGTGAGCATTGTCTATCCCCATCCAGCCGATAACGCTCGCCCTCTTTTCTACGTGGTCGATCCTGTGCATCTCTTGAAGTGCATTAGGAACAATTGGATTAACCAGAAAAACCCTGGAACATGCCTCTATTTCCCTGAAATGGACTTGAGTGGAGCAATGCCCGAAGGGCCTCCTCGTATGAAAGCTGCTTCTTTCGCAGCTGTGCGGCAGCTTTATTCTTCAGAGAAGACGTCGCTTGTGAAGGCTGCTTACAGACTGAACGCAAAAGCCGTGAATCCAACCTCAATGGAGCGGCAAAATGTAAAGCTCGCTCTCGACGTCATTAATCAGTTTGTTTCAAATGCCCTCAGGACACATGGTTCCGCGTTCAAGATTCCTCAAGCTGAGTCGACTGCTCTTTTCATTGACGTTATCCTCACATGGTGGCAAATAGTCAATGTTAAGACCCCTTGCAAAGGCCAGAGGCTAAGGGACAGCATGCAAGACCCTGTAAGGTCTGTTGATGACACACAGTTAGCTTTCCTGAGCGGCGTTGTGGACTGGTTGGACGCTTGGGCAAGAATAAACATCACCAGTGGCTCGCTGACGAAAGAGACTCACAGTGCTTTGCGACTGACATGCTATTCTCTGGTAGAACTCTCGCGCTACTGCTTAGAAGAACTTCACTTCAAGTACGTACTGCTGGGCAAATTTCAGACGGATGCGCTAGAAGACCGGTTCGGCCGTTACCGCCAGCTGGCAGGATCACAGTACCACATTTCCGTGCGTCAGCTCTACGAATGTGAGAAGAAGCTTCGTCTTCAAAAACTTTTGACATTTCCACGCGAGGAAACAGAGTTTGAAGACGTAAGTGAGGATCTTGTCCCATGCAACTTTTCTGTGGCTGTCAGCGACGACGATATTACACACGCCCACTCTGACATGGATGCTATTGTCTACATTGCAGGATACGCTGCTCATGCTGCTTTAAAGAAGCTTTCATGTTCTGCTTGCTTCAGCACATTGGTGATTGAAAATCGAGAGATCGAAGCGGAAAATACTGCCATGATAGCTAACCTGTCGAGAGGAGGGCTGAAGTTTCCCCAGCCATGCACAGTTCACATGGTACTGATGACTAAACTAGTTGCAGAGAAGTTGTCTTTTGGAGCAACCGCGGAAGATTTTCTCTCCTGTAGAAATCAACGTGGTGTCGTGATTTCACAGACGATTTCCCTCCTGGACGAACACGACATTGAGACATGTGAAAATGGCCACACTGCACAAACTCTCCTGCGCTTGGTAGTACGCGTTGCAACCAACGTTGTTCTAAACAACTTTTGCAAACTAAGAAATGATGCCATACAAGACAATGCGCAGCAGAAGGCCGCAGCCCGGAAAGCAGCAACGCTTAAGAAGAAGTAAGTTTTATTCCCAAGCAATAAAAATGCTTTGCGCACACTTCATTGCTGGTGTCTCGTCGTTTTTTATTGTAAGGGTCAGATTAGCTGTACAAATACTCAACAGCGCAACATTATTGTGAGTGTCATTATTGCTGTGTGTGAAAGCTTTAAGCAAAACACAATACAGAATAAAACTAACACAATGCGCAGTAGACGGTGTTTTTTTTTTCAATGTTCACGAACTTCTACTTTAACAACTAGATATACGCATGTGCGGTCTGTGCGGATGGATTTTACCGCACGGCAGACATCATGTACGTGATAGAACCTAATAATTAGATGATTAATTGAAATTAACTAATCAATTTTTTATTATAATGACCAATAATGCGAAATTGGCGGCCGTATGCTAAATTGTTTATTATAAAAAACTGTATTAGCAGCTCGAACTTTCTTGACAATAAGGTGTTCTGCAATAAAAAAAATATATAAAGCAGATAAAATGATAGCCTAAGGCGCGCACAAACTAGCGAATTTCTTTTCTGCAGCAACGACAAAAATGAAAATGAAGGAATCACTTATAAGGCAGCTACGTACGGCAGTACCCGAATAGTGCAGACGGGCGCGGCGCGCTGAAATCGCGGAGCGCGGGGCCTGCACGGTCCCTTGGCGTGACGTCACGCGGCCGGTGGAGAGGCCTTAGCATTGAGAGGGTGTTGGCTGAGCCGTGACAACACCGCTCCGCCAGCTGTGCGCATGCGCGTAGTGACGTCATAGCCCGCAGCTGGGGTGCGCGCCGCTCACCTCGCCACTGCGTCGACAACGGAGCAGACGCCGCCCACCTCGTAAGATGTGCGCATGCGCGGAGTGACGTGAAAGCACGCAGCTGGTGTGAGCGCCTACATTGCGCTAGCATTTTGAGCCTTCAGCGTGGCAGCTGCCGTCGGCGTGGCGTGCCGGCGAAACCGAGGTCCCTATTCCGAGTTTGTGTCATAATAAAAATCGTCGTAATCTGTCGCAGTGGATACACCTGATTGGTCTAATCGCCGGAAGCGGGTGTGGTGGTTCTGATGCAATGAAATGAGCCGAGAAATCCGGACAGTGACGTCAAACACATAGCGTACGCAGCAGATGCTCAAGGACAGCCAACATGGCAGCGCGTTCTGAAGTGGAGCCTCTCGCTTCGAAGTGAACTCGGTGTTACTGCGTTTTTCGGCAAGTCAACTGGCTATAAATTAGGTGCGGGACTTTCGCTTCATCTTATCCTGCTGATGAAAAATTGGATTGCCGATAAATTCCGCCTGTCTTTTTTATTTCGTTGGACGATTCGGCAGCTGCTAGGCCTAACGGCAACCGGTTTGTCGCAGAAATTGTTCCCTTCATTCAAACCGGATGGCACCACTGTCACCGGAGTTGTCCCGTCGGCGTACGTTGAATGATGTAACATAAAGCATATTTTGCCGCAGAATGCTTCCCTTACAACGCGAAAACGTGCATTTCCTATTCTAGACCTCTCTAGTAGCTGTTGAAACGTCCTGCATCGTGGTCGTGTGTAATGCCTCGGCAGCGTGAAACCGCTAATGTGCACGGATGGTCAGTCGCCAGTGTTACGTCTCGCCTACGACGCGCGGTATAGCCGGCGCGGATGCAACGGACGCCGCGGCTTCGTTCAAAGTGGCGGTCATTTTGGGCCCGTTCATCGCTGCCGCAACGCCTCCCGCCAAGCGCGTCCAGGCAGGTTTCAGTGCCACGTGTCGTCGTGCGTGCGTGCGTGTGTGTGTGTGTGCATGTTGGTGCCCACGCTTGTCAAAGCGCGGCAGCCGGGGAGAGGAGCTCCCCAACTGGGAGGCGAGGAGGTCTGAACGGCGCCGGCCCGGCGGACGCGCCCGTCACGTCTGGACATGTTCAAGCGTCGCCGTATCGGACGCCTCTTCCCAAGCCGTTCCTTCTTGCCCTCGACTCCGTGGGTATAAAGGGAGCTGCCCCGGACGACAACGAGAGACTTCGATTCCTTCCTTCGAGTAACGTGGTCGCCCTGACCGGCTGCTCTTTTGCGATGCCAGAATAAACAAGTTGTTCTGTTGCCAGTCGACTCATCCTTTGCCGGGACCTTCGGATGTTTCCAGCTTTGCCCCAGGCCGCCAGGCCAACGCTACCCTTGGGGCTTGCAACCCATTTGCAACAACTGGTTGCCAGCGGTGAGATCCCGACAACGGAGGCCAGCAGCGAAGATATGCGGTCAACTGTATGCTGAGCAGCACAACGACCATCCGGGAGCAGTGCAACGAGCCCTGTGTGATGACTGGTTGCCTGCAGCGGAACGACTGCGCTGAATTCTTGGCTGCGAGGTTTGGTGAGTGCGGGACTTTCTTCTTCTGAGTTTTGCCAGGCTTTTGTTAGTGTCAGAAACAGAGCTGGTAATTGTGGTTGTCGTTGCTGCCGGGTTAGTTTGCGGCAAGACAATAGTAGGCAGTAGAGAAAGCAGCATTCGGAGCAGCCATGGATTTGAAGTCGTTGCGCAAACCGAAATTGCTGGAGCTTGCAAGAGAGTTGGGTCTGAATGTCTCAGACAAACTCAGAAAACCAGAACTGCTAAGGGCTATTCTTGAGTTGGAGGCTGAGGATGACGAGCTGTCGGAATGCCTTGAGACCATTGAGGAGAGGGAGCAAAAAGAGAAAGACGAGCGCGACCGTCAACACGCTTTGGAAATGAAGCGTCTCGAGGTAGAGATGGAACGCGCTCGTAATGGAAGTCAGGCACACGGTGCAGGAGAACGGGTATCGTTCAAAATGACTGACCTGATGCGGCCGTTTAAGCTTGGAGAGGACATTGGTTTGTTCCTGGTTAACTTTGAGCGAACGTGCGAGAAGCAGGGGTTCTCTCAGGAAACGTGGCCACAGCGCTTGCTCACTTTGTTACCCGCCGAGGCGGCCGACGTAGTCGCTCGCTTGAAGAGAGAGGAGGCAGAGGATTTCGACCAAGTGAAATCAAGTCTGCTAAAAAAGTACAGGCTGTCAGCGGAGGCGTTCCGTCGGAAGTTTCGGGAAAATGAAAAAGGCAGAAATGAGTCATATACAGAGTTTGCCTACAGGCTTATGTCAAACATGCAGGAGTGGCTCAAAGAAGAGAAAGCGTTTGGTGACCACGAGAAAATTCTGCAGTGTTTCGGGCTGGAACAGTTTTATAGTCGGTTACCTGAGAACGTGCGGTACTGGGTCTTGGATAGGCCAGACGTTAGTACAGTGGCTAAAGCCGCCGAGCTAGCCGAGGAGTTTGTGACGCGTTGGGCTCGCGGAGCTAAGGACGGTCAAAAGGGTGAATTTGGCTCCAAGTCTGAGAGGCCGAAGTTCACACCCATGAGAGCAAGGGGGGACACACGTAGTGCGGATGCGAGTGAAAGCAGTCCGACCGAACGTAAGGAGACGGCGGCAGCCGAAGCCGAACGCAGAAAGCGGTTCGAAAGGAGGCAAGCGCGCGTGTGTTATGCGTGCCAGAAGCCGGGTCACTTTTCGGCGCAGTGTCCAGAAACAAAAAGAGAAGTCGTGTGTTTGTCATTATGTAGCACTGACGAGAACATGAAGCTTCTCGAGCCTTACATGCGAGACTTCCTCGTGAACGGGAAAGAGTGCCGAGTGCTTCGTGATTCCGCAGCTACATTGGATGTAGTTCACCCCTCTTACGTAGAACCCGATATGTTCACGGGCGAGTGCGCATGGATCAAGCAAGCCGTGGAAGCTCATAGCGTGTGTCTGCCCGCAGCAAAAGTGCTTATTGAAGGACCTTTCGGAGCACTTGAGACGGAGGCCGTAGTGTCATCTATGCTGCCCCCCCAGTACCCGTACCTATTTTCTAACAGGTCCGATCACCTCCTGCGCGAGAAGGGGCTTTTGTTTGGTGAGGCTAGCGTTCAGGCCTTAACCAGATCGAGAGTTCGGGAGCTCGCTGCAAAGGCGGTAGTTGCGGGGCCGACGTTGTCGAAAAATGAAAAAGGGTAGGAGGCGCAGCAAGCTGATATTCAGAGCACGTCCGAACTGAATAAAATTGAGCCTGTAGCGTTGAAGGCACCAGGTACTGGGGAGGAAATGCCCGACACGGGAAAGTTAGAAGAGCTTCTGGTTGAGCTTCCGGGAATAGGCTCAGTGACGAACAGGGAAGACACTGATCAGATCATTAGTGACTTAATCATTAAAGCACCGCTGTCGGCTGAGCAGAGAACCGAACTACACCAACTCTTACAAGAGTTTCAAGGTCAGTTCTCTGAGAGGCCTGGTAGGACTTCTGTCCTTACTCATGATATAGAACTTACCTCCCCAGAGCCAGTACGATCCAAGGCGTACCGGGTGTCACTCCGCCAGCGCGATATTATGGAGGCTGAGGTAAAGAAAATGCTACAGCTCGGTGTTATTGAGGCGGGTGAGAGTGATTATACCTCCCCTTTGATTTTAGTTGAGGTACCGGGCAAGGAACCTCGTCCTTGCGTCGACTACCGCAGGCTTAATTCCATCACTAAGGATCAAATTTATCCGATCCCTAACATCGAGGAGCGCCTTGAGAAAGTTAGTAGCGCTCAGTTTATTTCCACCCTAGATCTTGTCAGGGGTTATTGGCAGGTTCCACTTACAGAAGAGGCTAGTAGGTATGCGGCGTTCATTTCACCAATGGGAACATTCCGTCCTAAAGTTTTGAGTTTTGATTTGAAGAACGCGCCATACTGCTTTTCAAGCCTCATGGACAAAGTGTTGCGGGGACAGGAAGAATTCGCTTTACCGTATTTAGACGACGTAGCGATATTTTCCGCATCCTGGTCTGAGCATATGGCACACTTGCGGGCAGTGCTAACCCGCCTGCGCGAAGCGGGCTTGACAGTCAAGGCTCCCAAGTGCCAATTAGCACAGGCCGAGGTTTTCTACCTCGGTCACGTGATTGGACAGGGTCGTCGCCGCCCCTCTGAAATAAAGGTGGCCGCTGTGCGAGACTTCCCGCAACCGCGCACGAAGACTGATATTCGGTCGTTCTTAAGTGTCGCCGGCTACTATCAGAGGTACATCCCCAGGTACTGCGATATCGCGGCTCCCCTGACGGATGCTCTAAGAAAAACAGAGCCCCAAACAGTCGTCTGGGGCGAGACAAAGGAAAGAGCTTTCAGCGCCCTAAAGAGCGCCCTAACAAGCCAGCCTGTGCTACGATCGCCAGACTACACAAAAGGGTTCGTTGTTCAGTGCGATGCTAGTGAGCGAGGCATGGGCGTTGTTCTGTGCCAAAGGGACAATGGAGAAGTGGAACACCCCGTCCTGTATGCTAGCCGTAAGCTGACCTGTCGTGAGCAGGCGTACAGCGCCACCGAGAAAGAGTGTGCGTGTCTCGTGTGGGCCGTTCAGAAATTGTCATGCTACCTAGCCGGCTCGAGGTTTATCATTGAGACGGATCACTGCCCTCTCCAATGGCTGCAGACCATCTCTCCCAAAAATGGCCGCCTCCTGCGCTGGAGCCTCGCTTTGCAACAATATTCCTTTGAGGTGCGTTACAAAAAGGGGAGTCTCAACGGTAACGCCGATGGCTTAAGTCGAAGCCCCTAACGTAAGAATCCGCCTCAAAGTTGTTTGTTACTGATGTTTTCTTCCTGAGGCAGGATTTTTAACATATTGCTTTTGTTTAGTGTTTCAAAGTGATTATGTGCTTTCTAGTGCAATTTTCCAATTTGTGGACGCGTTCTGAGTGCTGCTTGACTACTGCAAGGAACTAGGCAGTAGTATAAAAGGGGAAAGAGCCTGGCAGAGCTTAGTGAGGGTTGTCTCGTGCTTGCTGACTGAGCGGTTGCGTTCCGGCGTAGTTCTAACGCTTGCTGGGAACGAGCACAAAAATGGCAACTCTCCCGAAGTGACTTTGCAGTGTCCTATGTGATCCTGAACCCGAGAACGAGGCCTTCTCTGTGCGCTGCGCTCAAGCAACGTCGAGGGACGACCGGTTTCGATTACGAGCATCATCGAGCGACATCCCTCTGGACAGCGGATGCAGTCCCCTGACCATCGGGATCTCCTTCTCCCGGCGGGGCGGTCTGTTACGTCTCGCCTACGACGCGCGGTATAGCCGGCGCGGATGCAACGGACGCCGCGGCTTCGTTCAAAGTGGCGGTCATTTTGGGCCCGTTCATCGCTGCCGCAACGCCTCCCGCCAAGCGCGTCCAGGCAGGTTTCAGTGCCACGTGTCGTCGTGCGTGCGTGCGTGTGTGTGTGTGTGTGCATGTTGGTGCCCACGCTTGTCAAAGCGCGGCAGCCGGGGAGAGGAGCTCCCCAACTGGGAGGCGAGGAGGCCTGACCGGCGCCGGCCCGGCGGACGCGCCCGTCACGTCTGGACATGTTCAAGCGTCGCCGTATCGGACGCCTCTTCCCAAGCCGTTCCTTCTTGCCCTCGACTCCGTGGGTATAAAGGGAGCTGCCCCGGACGCCAACAAGAGACTTCGATTCCTTCCTTCGAGTAACGTGGTCGCCCTGACCGGCTGCTCTTTTGCGATGCCAGAATAAACAAGTTGTTCTGTTGCCAGTCGACTCATCCTTTGCCGGGACCTTCGGATGTTTCCAGCTTTGCCCCAGGCCGCCAGGCCAACGCTACCCTTGGGGCTTGCAACCCATTTGCAACACCAGCGACGCGCTACTACACCGCCACGCTTGACATGCCAGAGGTGGTCTTTCCCTGTTTCTTAGGGTTTTCTATAACCGCGGTGGTGTAGTTCTACATTGAGCTCGCGAGTTAGCTTACAAGTATAGTTTTCAGGCGTCAGTGGGTGCATGCGTTTCGCACCATGGCGAACATATGAAAACTTCGTCTGCGAAGTCCCCCGGCGCATATATGATGAGAAACACAGCAAGAAATTTTTTTAGCTAATCCCCTTTATTTATTTGCTGTCAAGAAATTAGAAACCTAACAGCGGCACCTTGCCGTTCTTGCAGTGTCTGCATAAAAAGAATGAACAATGTTAATTACCGTCTGCACAACCGTCAGATCTCAGCACCAACTTACGTTCAGCGATGTTGCAAAGTCCTCACGTCGTCTTTGCTCAGCACGGCATGGAGAACGCATTGTGCAGCGAGTGAGTGCATGCTACAAATTTTCCTCTTCGTTCCCTTTTCTTCTAGATAAATGTAAAACGCCGTGTTGTGCGAACAAGGTAGCTACCTTTTATTTACCACCGGCGATCGACAGCTGCTGCGGCCGCCTTCTATCACTGCAAATCCATGCTTAGTTGCGTACAATATTTTCTTCTTTAAGAAGACCTCCGGCCCCTACGGTGCAGAAAAGAGTGTTTGAACTACTGTTTATATTTGTTGATGTCCATTGGGTAAATAAAGGAGCTTTGATATTTCTCATTTTTAAAGGAATCCGATGCGCAACTATACTTTTGGCTGAATATTTCTTTTGTCGCATTGGTCGCGTTCCACTTCTCGGCAAAGAGCAATAGCGCCGCTGGACGTTTCGCTGCAACAACCGCAACGCAGTGACATCCTGCCGCTACTCAGTCACAACCAAGCCGACATCCGTTTCCGGTGTTCTGACCAGACAGGTGTGGCCGCTGCGGCAGATGACCTTTTATTATGACACAAACTCGGAATACGGCCCCGAGTGGGGGAGGAGTGGGGAGGGGGAAAGAGTGAATTCACGTCCAGGGACGAAGATGAAGAAGGAACGCCCAGCGAAATGGAGCGGCCAAAGACTGACTTGCAATTCGACTGAGCGAGTTCCACTCGGCCAGCTGTAGCTATCGTGTCACTCCAGACTTAACCAGATCTAAAGCACAGCCATTTTTTATCCATTGAATCACTTCTCGTGATAAGCCAAGAAACGATAGCTTGTGAAGTATCAGGAGGTGGGGAAATGTGTAGAATGACTTCTTAAAATAAAAAAAAAATACGCAGTCAACCTGCTCGTGGCGGTTAAAGGCAGAACAAAGGTCATGGTTGAAATCAGCTAGTTGAGCTATGCATGAACGGCCATCCCTAAAACCATGTTGGGAGTCGGTGAAAAATTTATTGCATTCAAGCTGTTTTATCCCAGAACTGTAAATGATGTGTTCCAATAATCTACAGCGTATACATGTAAGGGAGCAGGGCCTGTAATTAGCGATATTATCCCTGTAATCACCTTTATGAATCTGTAGTATACGTTGGCTGCTTTCCACTCGTTGGACAGAGAGCGTATTTCAAGAGACTTATTTAACAAGATAACTAAATAGTGAGCATTCATATCCGGGCAGGTGCGCAGGACATGCGAAGAAAGACCGTCCGGTCCGCCTGCAGAACCAGCTTTAATATTCTGAAGAAGTTTAGCGACACCGCTGTATGTAATAACCAGGTAAGGCATAACAGTGGTTAGGGCCTCGGAAACAGGGGGGAGGTGACCTGAATAGGGCTGAGTGAAAACAGACTGGGAATAAGCGGTGAATGAGCAGGCCTTTTTATATAATCGTCATCTACCATAACAATGTTAACGTCTACTAAGTTTGGGATTCCTACGGGTTCTCTTCCATGAGATTTTACGAATTTTCATATTTCCTTAGATTTTCACTCCAGCTTAGCTCCCAAGGCATAAAAATAGTTATTCGTGGTTATCACGTTCTTAATTTTTATTTCTTTACAAAGACGCTTTAACGACTCATAAACATTACGGTCCTTTTTTCTTTTCTATCTGCTGAGGAGGTGGTCTTTTGTTAAGTAATCTGGTGTCCCGAGTTACCCAGACGTTTACGAGACATGCATTCACTAGATATGTGTTGGTCAGCTAATTTTTGAAGTATGTTCCTACACATTATTCACAGCCCATTGCAGCTTAAAGTTTGGCTGGCTGCAGCGAATGCAGGCATTAAGGATGCAAGCTCAGTGCAGATGGAAGTGTAGTCGCACTTTTCATAGAAGTAAACCTACTTGGATCTTGCATGAGCTACCCTAGAATTAACAGGCGCGAGCTGTGCGACAACGCAGTCGTGGTCACTTATGCCGGGAGTGACTACAACGTCCGTAATGATGGATGGTCTGTTAGTGAAAATTAAGTCGAAGACACAAGCATTGTTACTCCCTGTCTTGTTGGCTCCGTAACAAACTGATACAGGTCATTACCGAGAACAAATTCAGAAATCCCTACAAACAAGGCACTGGAATCAGTCACAGTGCATTTATTATGGTCCCACTGGACATTGGGGAGACTAAAATCGCCGCCTATGATAACATCTAGGCTTAGTGAAGATAGAAATATCGACAGAAATTTAAAAAGATCAGGATTTGTACACGCGGGGGAGCGGTAAAACGAACCAAGAGCTAAATAACGACCATTATCCAGCTGACCGTTGCACCAAAGGGATTCACCGCATTCCAGGGGGGGAAGATAACGCAGAAGACCGTAGGCATGCATCGACAAGCACAAACACGCCCCCACCCCGGGTATCCCGGTCACGAAGATTGATTTCGAAGCCCGCTGGAAAAACTTCAGTATTTAGATTTGAGTTATGAAGCCAAGATTCTGTACCTATAACAATATGTGGCCTAACGGTATACACCGGACCTGCAAATTCATCTGGTTTATTTTTTATACTTCGGCAGTTTACGACAAAAACGCTAAAGGCCATCGACCCAGACACTAAAATGTCAGGCCGACCTGCTCCGCTTAGACATGCTCCGCTTAGTCCTATCTCAATTTTCTAGCTAGCTTTTAGAGTCGATAACTTGGTTTTTCTCGTGGTGAAAGAAAAAGCATTTTCTATTCTTTATCAGTTTGTCATGCGGTAGTTTAAAAGGCTTTGTTGAGTCACGGGCATACTGAAAAAGATTAGAGCGCGCATGCCTCATTGCAAAAGTGAAATCCTCACAAATATCAAAAGCAGTTTCCGTTAGCCTAGAAGCGCATGATAGTAGTCGCTCTTTATCTTTGTAATTCTATAATCTAACCAGAATCGGACAGGATCTAAGAGTCTGATACTTTCCAAGTCAATGTGCATGCTCAATGCTGCTTATAAAACAAACTCACCCAGACTGGACTAAAGAAAAAAAGACCGAGCCTTTCTTTTTTAATTTCATTCAACCCAGCACTCAGCCACAGAGTCAGGCAAGCCAAAAAGAACCAGATTATTTCGATGTAATTGCCTATTGACATCCTGTAATGACGGCCTTATCTGAGCAACACCGAGGGCCAGATAGTGAAGTGTACCTAATTTCGAAGGCTGCTGATTAGGCCCATTTCCACTCAGTGAGTGTTCTCGCACGTCAACTCAACCCGCCAGTTTATTCAGTGAAGCAGTCATCGTACTATGCTGTTCTTGCAAAGTCATGAGTTCGCGATGGAATTGTCTCAAAATTTTCTAACCTTGTCAAGATTTCCTGAATGCCATTGATAGTGGTTTGCTCTGTGATCCTGCTATCATGACCGGGGTTTCGCTCAACATCCCCTCAAAGCAAGAGTAACAACCGGGACGTATATTTAAAAGGAACCCAAGTGCAACTA